>NC_139218.1:244367691-244967691 GCF_055691185.1 Crinia signifera
TTAAGGGCGCCAGGACCCGCCCACTTCCGCTTTGGGGGCCAGCAACAGTTGCCAGGGCAACCCTGGGCAAGGCAGGGGGCTTAAGGGCGCCAGGACCCGCCCACTTCCGCTTTGGGGGCCAGCAACAGTTGCCAGGGCAACCGTGGGCAAGGCAGGGGGCTTAAGGGCGCCAGGACCCGCCCACTTCCGCTTTGGGGGCCAGCAACAGTTGCCAGGGCAACATTGGGCATGGCAGGGGGCTTAAGGGAGTAAGGAACCGCCCACTTCCGCTTTGGGGGCCAGCAACAGTTGCCAGGGCAACCCTGGGCAAGGCAGGGGGCTTAAGGGCGCCAGGACCCGCCCACTTCCGCTTTGGGGGCCAGCAACAGTTGCCAGGGCAACCCTGGGCATGACAGGGGGCTTAAGGGGGCCTTGACCCGCCCACTTCCGCTTTGGGGGCCAGCAACAGTTGCCAGGGCAACCCTGGGCATGGCAGGGGGCTAAAGGGGTCCTGGACCCGCCCACTTCCGCTTTGGGGGCCAGCAACAGTTGCCAGGGCAACCCTGGGCATGGCAGGGGGCTTAAGGGGGCCTGGACTCGCCCACTTCCGCTTTGGGGGCCAGCAACAGTTGCCAGGGCAACCCTGGGCATAGCAGGGGGCTTAAGGGGGCCTGGACCCGCCCACTTCCGCTTTGGGGGCCAGCAACAGTTGCCAGGGCAACCCTGGGCATGGCAGGGGGCTTAAGGGGGCCAGGACCCGCCCACTTCCGCTTTGGGGGCCAGCAACAGTTGCCAGGGCAACATTGGGCATGGCAGGGGGCTTAAGGGAGTAAGGACCTGCCCACTTCCGCTTTGGGGGCCAGCAACAGTTGCCAGGGCAACCCTGGGCATGGCAGGGGGCTTAAGGGAGTCAGGACCTGCCCACTTCCGCTTTGGGGGCCAGCAACAGTTGCCAGGGCAACCCTGGGCATGGCACGGGGCTTAAGGGGGCCTGGAGCCGCCCACTTCCGCTTTGGGGGCAAGCAACAGTTGCCAGGGCAACCCTGGGCAAGGCAGGGGGCTTAAGGGGGCCTGGACCCGCCCACTTCCGCTTTGGGGGCCAGCAACAGTTGCCAGGCCAACATTGGGCATGGCAGGGGGCTTAAGGGAGTCAGGACCCGCCCACTTCCGCTTTGGGGGCCAGCAACAGTTGCCAGGGCAACCCTGGGCAAGGCAGGGGGCTTAAGGGCGCCAGGACCCGCCCACTTCCGCTTTGGGGGCCAGCAACAGTTGCCAGGGCAACCCTGTGCATGGCAGGGGGCTTAAGGGGGCCTGGACCCGCCCACTTCCGCTTTGGGGGCAAGCAACAGTTGCCAGGGCAACCCAGGGCAATGCAGGAGGCTTAAGGGGGCCTGGACCCGCCCACTTCCGCTTTGGGGGCCAGCAACAGTTGCCAGGGCAACCCTGGGCATGGCAGGGGGCTTAAGGGGGCCTGGACCCGCCCACTTCCGCTTTGGGGGCCAGCAACAGTTGCCATGGCAACCCTGGGCATGGCAGGGGGCTTAAGGGGGCCAGGACCCGCCCACTTCCGCTTTGGGGTCAGCAACAGTTGCCAGGGCAACATTGGGCATGGCAGGGGGCTTAAGGGCGCCAGGACCCGCCCACTTCCGCTTTGGGGGCCAGCAACAGTTGCCAGGGCAACCCTGGGCAAGGCAGGGGGCTTAAGGGCGCCTGGCCCCGCCCACTTCCGCTTTGGGGGCCAGCAACAGTTGCCAGGGCAACCCTGGGCATGGCAGGGGCTTAAGGGCGCCAGAACCCGCCCACTTCCGCTTTGGGGGCCAGCAACAATTGCCAGGGCAACATTGGGCATGGCAGGGGGCTTAAGGGAGTCAGGACCCTCCCACTTCCGCTTTGGGGGCTAGCAACAGTGGCCAGGGCAACCCTGGGCATGACAGGGGGCTTAAGGGGGCCTGGACCCGCCCACTTCCGCTTTGGGGGCCAGCAACAGTTGCCAGGGCAATCCTGGGCATGGCAGGGGGCTTAAGGGGGCCTGGACCCGCCCACTTCCGCTTTGGGGGCCAGCAACAGTTGCCAGGGCAACCCTGGGCATGACAGGGGGCTTAAGGGCGCCAGGACCCGCCCACTTCCGCTTTGGGGGCCAGCAACAGTTGCCAGGGCAACCCTGGGCATGGCAGGGGGCTTAAGGGGGCCTTGACCCGCCCACTTCCGCTTTGGGGGCCAGCAACAGTTGCCAGGGCAACCCTGGGCATGACAGGGGGCTTAAGGGGGTCAGGACCCGCCCACTTCCGCTTTGGGGGCCAGCAACAGTTGCCAGGGCAACCCTGGGCATGGCAGGGGGCTAAAGGGGGCCTGGACCCGCCCACTTTTGCTTTGGGGGCCAGCAACAGTTGCCAGGGCAACCCTGGGCATGGCAGGGGGCTTAATGGCGCCAGAACCCGCCCACTTCCGCTTTGGGGGTCAGCAACAGTTGCCAGGGCAACATTTGGCATGGCAGGGGGCTTAAGGGAGTCATGACCCGCCCACTTCCGCTTTGGGGGCTAGCAACAGTTGCCAGGGAAACCGTGGGCATGGCAGGAGGCTTAAGGGGGCCTGGACACGCCCACTTCCGCTTTGGGGGCCAGCAACAGTTGCCAGGGCAACCCTGGGCATGGCAGGGGGCTTAAGGGGGCCTGGACTTGCCCACTTCCGCTTTGGGGGCCAGCAACAGTTGCCAGGGCAACCCTGGGCATTTCAGGGGGCTTAAGGGGGCCTGGACCCGCCCACCTCCGCTTTGGGGGCCAGCAACAGTTGCCAGGGCAACCCTGGGCATGGCAGGGGGCTTAAGGGGGCCATAACCCGCCCACTTCCGCTTTGGGGGCCAGCAACAGTTGCCAGGGCAACCGTGGGCAAGGCAGGGGGCTTAAGGGCGCCAGGACCCGCCCACTTCCGCTTTGGGGGCCAGCAACAGTTGCCAGGGCAACCCTGGGCATGGCAGGGGGCTTAAGGGGGCCTGGACCCGCCCACTTCCGCTTTGGGAGCCAGCAACAGTTGCCAGGGCAACCCTGGGCATGGCAGAGGGCTTAAGGGGGCCTGGACCCGCCCACTTCCGCTTTGGGGGCCAGCAACAGTTGCCAGGGCAACCCTGGGCATGGCAGGGGGCTTAAGGGCGCCTGGACCCGCCCACTTCCGCTTTGGGGGCCAGCAACTGTTGCCAGGGCAACCCTGGGCATGGCAGGGGGCTTAAGGGGGCCTGGACCCGCCCACTTCCGCTTTGGGGGCCAGCAACAGTTGCCAGGGCAACCCTGGGCATGGCAAGGGGCTTAAGGGCGCCAGAACCCGACCACTTCCGCTTTGGGGGCCAGCAACAGTTGCCAGGGCAACATTGGGCATGGCAGGGGGCTTAAGGGCGCCAGAACCCGCCCACTTCCGCTTTGGGGGCCAGCAACAGTTGCCAGGGCAACATTGGGCATGGCATGGGGCTTAAGGGAGTCAGGACCCGCCCACTTCCGCTTTGGGGGCCAGGAACAGTTGCCAGGGCAACCCTGGGCAAGGCAGGGGGCTTAAGGGCGCCAGGACCCGCCCACTTCCGCTTTGGGGACCAGCAACAGTTGCCAGGGCAACCCTGGGCATGACAGGGGGCTTAAGGGGGCCTTGACCCGCCCACTTCCGCTTTGGGGGCCAGCAACAGTTGCCAGGGCAACCCTGGGCATGACAGGGGGCTTAAGGGGGCCTTGACCCGCCCACTTCCGCTTTGGGGGCCAGCAACAGTTGCCAGGGCAACCCTGGGCATGGCAGGGGGCTAAAGGGGGCCTGGACCCGCCCACTTTTGCTTTGGGGGCCAGCAACAGTTGCCAGGGCAACCCTGGGCATGGCAGGGGGCTTAATGGCGCCAGAACCCGCCCACTTCCGCTTTGGGGGTCAGCAACAGTTGCCAGGGCAACATTTGGCATGGCAGGGGGCTTAAGGGAGTCAGGACCCGCCCACTTCAGCTTTGGGGGCTAGCAACAGTTGCCAGGGCAACCGTGGGCATGGCAGGAGGCTTAAGGGGGCCTGGACCCGCCCACTTCCGCTTTGGGGGCCAGCAACAGTTGCCAGGGCAACCCTGGGCATGGCAGGGGGCTTAAGGGGGCCTGGACTCGCCCACTTCCGCTTTGGGGGCCAGCAACAGTTGCCAGGGCAACCCTGGGCATTTCAGGGGGCTTAAAGGGGCCTGGACCAGCCCACTTCCGCTTTGGGGGCCAGCAACAGTTGCCAGGGCAACCCTGGGCATGGCAGGGGGCTTAAGGGGGCCAGGACCCGCCCACTTCCGCTTTGGGGGCCAGCAACAGTTGCCAGGGCAACCGTGGGCAAGGCAGGGGGCTTAAGGGCGCCAGGACCCGCCCACTTCCGCTTTGGGGGCCAGCAACAGTTGCCAGGGCAACCCTGGGCATGGCGGGGGGCTTAAGGGGGCCTGGACCCGCCCACTTCCGCTTTGGGGGCCAGCAACAGTTGCCAGGGCAACCCTGGGCATGGCAGAGGGCTTAAGGGGGCCTGGACCCGCCCACTTCCGCTTTGGGGGCCAGCAACAGTTGCCAGGGCAACCCTGGGCATGGCAGGGGGCTTAAGGGCGCCAGAACCCGCCCACTTCCGCTTTGGGGGCCAGCAACAGTTGCCAGGGCAACATTGGGCATGGCAGGGGGCTTAAGGGAGTCAGGACCCGCCCACTTCCGCTTTGGGGGCCAGCAACAGTTGCCAGGGCAACCCTGGGCAAGGCAGGGGGCTTAAGGGCGCCAGGACCCGCCCACTTCCGCTTTGGGGGCCAGCAACAGTTGCCAGGGCAACCCTGGGCATGGCAGGGGGCTTAAGGGGGCCTGGACCCGCCCACTTCCGCTTTGGGGGCAAGCAACAGTTGCCAGGGCAACCCTGGGCTAGGCAGGAGGCTTAAGGGGGCCTGGACCCGCCCACTTCCGCTTTGGGGGCCAGCAACAGTTGCCAGGGCAACATTGGGCATGGCAGGTTGCTTAAGGGAGTCAGGACCTGCCCACTTCCACTTTGGGGGCCAGCAACAGTTGCCAGGGCAACCCTGGGCAAAGCAGGGGGCTTAAGGGCGCCAGGACCCGCCCACTTCCGCTTTGGGGGCCAGCAACAGTTGCCAGGGCAACATTGGGCATGGCAGGGGGCTTAAGGGAGTCAGGACCTGCCCACTTCCACTTTGGGGGCCAGCAACAGTTGCCAGGGCAACCCTGGGCAAGGCAGGGGGCTTAAGGGCGCCAGGACCCGCCCACTTCCGCTTTGGGGGCCAGCAACAGTTGCCAGGGCAACCGTGGGCAAGGCAGGGGGCTTAAGGGCGCCAGGACCCGCCCACTTCCGCTTTGGGGGCCAGCAACAGTTGCCAGGGCAACCCTGGGCAAGGCAGGGGGCTTAAGGGCGCCAGGACCCGCCCACTTCCGCTTTGGGGGCCAGCAACAGTTGCCAGGGCAACCGTGGGCAAGGCAGGGGGCTTAAGGGCGCCAGGACCCGCCCACTTCCGCTTTGGGGGCCAGCAACAGTTGCCAGGGCAACATTGGGCATGGCAGGGGGCTTAAGGGAGTAAGGAACCGCCCACTTCCGCTTTGGGGGCCAGCAACAGTTGCCAGGGCAACCCTGGGCAAGGCAGGGGGCTTAAGGGCGCCAGGACCCGCCCACTTCCGCTTTGGGGGCCAGCAACAGTTGCCAGGGCAACCCTGGGCATGACAGGGGGCTTAAGGGGGCCTTGACCCGCCCACTTCCGCTTTGGGGGCCAGCAACAGTTGCCAGGGCAACCCTGGGCATGGCAGGGGGCTAAAGGGGTCCTGGACCCGCCCACTTTTGCTTTGGGGGCCAGCAACAGTTGCCAGGGCAACCCTGGGCATGGCAGGGGGCTTAATGGCGCCAGAACCCGCCCACTTCCGCTTTGGGGGTCAGCAACAGTTGCCAGGGCAACATTTGGCATGGCAGGGGGCTTAAGGGAGTCATGACCCGCCCACTTCCGCTTTGGGGGCTAGCAACAGTTGCCAGGGCAACCATGGGCATGGCAGGAGGCTTAAGGGGGCCTGGACACGCCCACTTCCGCTTTGGGGGCCAGCAACAGTTGCCAGGGCAACCCTGGGCATGGCAGGGGGCTTAAGGGGGCCTGGACTCGCCCACTTCCGCTTTGGGGGCCAGCAACAGTTGCCAGGGCAACCCTGGGCATTTCAGGGGGCTTAAGGGGGCCTGGACCCGCCCACCTCCGCTTTGGGGGCCAGCAACAGTTGCCAGGGCAACCCTGGGCATGGCAGGGGGCTTAAGGGGGCCAGGACCCGCCCACTTCCGCTTTGGGGGCCAGCAACAGTTGCCAGGGCAAACGTGGGCAAGGCAGGGGGCTTAAGGGAGTCAGGACCCTCCCACTTCCGCTTTGGGGGCTAGCAACAGTGGCCAGGGCAACCCTGGGCATGGCAGGGGGCTAAAGGGGGCCTGGACCCGCCCACTTTTGCTTCGGGGGCCAGCAACAGTTGCCAGGGCAACCCTGGGCATGGCAGGGGGCTTAATGGCACCAGAACCCGCCCACTTCCGCTTTGGGGGTCAGCAACAGTTGCCAGGGCAACATTTGGCATGGCAGGGGGCTTAAGGGAGTCATGACCCGCCCACTTCCGCTTTGGGGGCTAGCAACAGTTGCCAGGGCAACCGTGGGCATGGCAGGAGGCTTAAGGGGGCCTGGACACGCCCACTTCCGCTTTGGGGGCCAGCAACAGTTGCCAGGGCAACCCTGGGCATGGCAGGGGGCTTAAGGGGGCCTGGACCCGCCCACTTCCGCTTTGGGAGCCAGCAACAGTTGCCAGGGCAACCCTGGGCATGGCAGGGGGCTTAAGGGCGCCTGGACCCGCCCACTTCCGCTTTGGGGGCCAGCAACTGTTGCCAGGGCAACCCTGGACATGGCAGGGGGCTTAAGGGGGCCTGGACCCGCCCACTTCCGCTTTGGGGGCCAGCAACAGTTGCCAGGGCAACCCTGGGCATGGCAAGGGGCTTAAGGGCGCCAGAACCCGACCACTTCCGCTTTGGGGGCCAGCAACAGTTGCCAGGGCAACATTGGGCATGGCAGGGGGCTTAAGGGCGCCAGAACCCGCCCACTTCCGCTTTGGGGGCCAGCAACAGTTGCCAGGGCAACATTGGGCATGGCAGGGGGCTTAAGGGAGTCAGGACCCGCCCACTTCCGCTTTGGGGGCCAGCAACAGTTGCCAGGGCAACCCTGGGCAAGGCAGGGGGCTTAAGGGCGCCAGGACCCGCCCACTTCCGCTTTGGGGACCAGCAACAGTTGCCAGGGCAACCCTGGGCATGACAGGGGGCTTAAGGGGGCCTTGACCCGCCCACTTCCGCTTTGGGGGCCAGCAACAGTTGCCAGGGCAACCCTGGGCATGACAGGGGGCTTAAGGGGGCCTTGACCCGCCCACTTCCGCTTTGGGGGCCAGCAACAGTTGCCAGGGCAACCCTGGGCATGGCAGGGGGCTAAAGGGGGCCTGGACCCGCCCACTTTTGCTTTGGGGGCCAGCAACAGTTGCCAGGGCAACCCTGGGCATGGCAGGGGGCTTAATGGCGCCAGAACCCGCCCACTTCCGCTTTGGGGGTCAGCAACAGTTGCCAGGGCAACATTTGGCATGGCAGGGGGCTTAAGGGAGTCAGGACCCGCCCACTTCCGCTTTGGGGGCTAGCAACAGTTGCCAGGGCAACCGTGGGCATGGCAGGAGGCTTAAGGGGGCCTGGACCCGCCCACTTCCGCTTTGGGGGCCAGCAACAGTTGCCAGGGCAACCCTGGGCATGGCAGGGGGCTTAAGGGGGCCTGGACTCGCCCACTTCCGCTTTGGGGGCCAGCAACAGTTGCCAGGGCAACCCTGGGCATTTCAGGGGGCTTAAGGGGGCCTGGACCAGCCCACTTCCGCTTTGGGGGCCAGCAACAGTTGCCAGGGCAACCCTGGGCATGGCAGGGGGCTTAAGGGGGCCAGGACCCGCCCACTTCCGCTTTGGGGGCCAGCAACAGTTGCCAGGGCAACCGTGGGCAAGGCAGGGGGCTTAAGGGCGCCAGGACCCGCCCACTTCCGCTTTGGGGGCCAGCAACAGTTGCCAGGGCAACCCTGGGCATGGTGGGGGGCTTAAGGGGGCCTGGACCCGCCCACTTCCGCTTTGGGGGACAGCAACAGTTGCCAGGGCAACCCTGGGCATGGCAGAGGGCTTAAGGGGGCCTGGACCCGCCCACTTCCGCTTTGGGGGCCAGCAACAGTTGCCAGGGCAACTCTGGGCATGGCAGGGGGCTTAAGGGCGCCAGAACCCGCCCACTTCCGCTTTGGGGGCCAGCAACAGTTGCCAGGGCAACATTGGGCATGGCAGGGGGCTTAAAGGAGTCAGGACCCGCCCACTTCCGCTTTGGGGGCCAGCAACAGTTGCCAGGGCAACCCTGGGCATGGCAGGGGGCTTAAGGGGGCCTGGACCCGCCCACTTCCGCTTTGGGGGCAAGCAACAGTTGCCAGGGCAACCCTGGGCTAGGCAGGAGGCTTAAGGGGGCCTGGACCCGCCCACTTCCGCTTTGGGGGCCAGCAACAGTTGCCAGGGCAACATTGGGCATGGCAGGTTGCTTAAGGGAGTCAGGACCTGCCCACTTCCACTTTGGGGGCCAGCAACAGTTGCCAGGGCAACCCTGGGCAAAGCAGGGGGCTTAAGGGCGCCAGGACCCGCCCACTTCCGCTTTGGGGGCCAGCAACAGTTGCCAGGGCAACATTGGGCATGGCAGGGGGCTTAAGGGAGTCAGGACCTGCCCACTTCCACTTTGGGGGCCAGCAACAGTTGCCAGGGCAACCCTGGGCAAGGCAGGGGGCTTAAGGGCGCCAGGACCCGCCCACTTCCGCTTTGGGGGCCAGCAACAGTTGCCAGGGCAACCGTGGGCAAGGCAGGGGGCTTAAGGGCGCCAGGACCCGCCCACTTCCGCTTTGGGGGCCAGCAACAATTGCCAGGGCAACATTGGGCATGGCAGGGGGCTTAAGGGAGTAAGGAACCGCCCACTTCCGCTTTGGGGGCCAGCAACAGTTGCCAGGGCAACCCTGGGCAAGGCAGGGGGGTTAAGGGCGCCAGGACCCGCCCACTTCCGCTTTGGGGGCCAGCAACAGTTGCCAGGGCAACCCTGGGCATGGCAGGGGGCTTAAGGGGGCCTTGACCCGCCCACTTCCGCTTTGGGGGCCAGCAACAGTTGCCAGGGCAACCCTGGGCATGACAGGGGGCTTAAGGGGGCCTTGACCCGCCCACTTCCGCTTTGGGGGCCAGCAACAGTTGCCAGGGCAACCCTGGGCATGGCAGGGGGCTAAAGGGGGCCTGGACCCGCCCACTTTTGCTTTGGGGGCCAGCAACAGTTGCCAGGGCAACCCTGGGCATGGCAGGGGGCTTAATGGCGCCAGAACCCGCCCACTTCCGCTTTGGGGGTCAGCAACAGTTGCCAGGGCAACATTTGGCATGGCAGGGGGCTTAAGGGAGTCATGACCCGCCCACTTCCGCTTTGGGGGCTAGCAACAGTTGCCAGGGCAACCGTGGGCATGGCAGGAGGCTTAAGGGGGCCTGGACACGCCCACTTCCGCTTTGGGGGCCAGCAACAGTTGCCAGGGCAACCCTGGGCATGGCAGGGGGCTTAAGGGGGCCTGGACTCGCCCACTTCCGCTTTGGGGGCCAGCAACAGTTGCCAGGGCAACCCTGGGCATTTCAGGGGGCTTAAGGGGGCCTGGACCCGCCCACCTCCGCTTTGGGGGCCAGCAACAGTTGCCAGGGCAACCCTGGGCATGGCAGGGGGCTTAAGGGGGCCAGGACCCGCCCACTTCCGCTTTGGGGGCCAGCAACAGTTGCCAGGGCAACCGTGGGCAAGGCAGGGGGCTTAAGGGCGCCAGGACCCGCCCACTTCCGCTTTGGGGGCCAGCAACAGTTGCCAGGGCAACCCTGGGCATGGCAGGGGGCTTAAGGGGGCCTGGACCCGCCCACTTCCGCTTTGGGGGCCAGCAACAGTTGCCAGGGCAACCCTGGGCATGGCAGAGGGCTTAAGGGGGCCTGGACCCGCCCACTTCCGCTTTGGGGGCCAGCAACAGTTGCCAGGGCAACCCTGGGCATGGCAGGGGGCTTAAGGGCGCCTGGACCCGCCCACTTCCGCTTTGGGGGCCAGCAACTGTTGCTAGGGCAACCCTGGGCATGGCAGGGGGCTTAAGGGGGCCTGGACCCGCCCACTTCCGCTTTGGGGGCCAGCAACAGTTGCCAGGGCAACCCTTGGCATGGCAAGGGGCTTAAGGGCGCCAGAACCCGACCACTTCCGCTTTGGGGGCCAGCAACAGTTGCCAGGGCAACATTGGGCATGGCAGGGGGCTTAAGGGCGCCAGAACCCGCCCACTTCCGCTTTGGGGGCCAGCAACAGTTGCCAGGGCAACATTGGGCATGGCAGGGGGCTTAAGGGAGTCAGGACCCGCCCACTTCCGCTTTGGGGGCCAGCAACAGTTGCCAGGGCAACCCTGGGCAAGGCAGGGGGCTTAAGGGGGCCTGGACCCGCCCACTTCCGCTTTGGGGGCTAGCAACAGTTGCCAGGGCAACCCTGGGCATGGCAGGGCGCTTAAGGGGGCCTGGACCCGCCCACTTCCGCTTTGGGGGCCAGCAACAGTTGCCAGGGCAACCCTGGGCATGGCAGGGGGCTTAAGGGGGCCAGGACCCGCCAATTCCGCTTTGGGGGCCAGCAACAGTTGCCAGGGAAACATTGGGCATGGCAGGGGGCTTAAGGGAGTCAGGACCCGCCCACTTCCGCTTTGGGGGCCAGCAACAGTTGCCAGGGCAACCCTGGGCAAGGCAGGGGGCTTAAGGGCGCCAGGTCCCGCCCACTTCCGCTTTGGGGGCTAGCAACAGTTGCCAGGGCAACCCTGGGCATGGCAGGGGGCTTAAGGGGGCCTGGACCCGCCCACTTCCGCTTTGGGGGCCAGCAACAGTTGCCAGGGCAACCCTGGGCATGGCAGGGGGCTTAAGGGGGCCTGGACCCGCCCACTTCCGCTTTGGGGGCCAGCAACAGTTGCCAGGGCAACCCTGGGCATGGCAGGGGGCTTAAGGGGGCCTGGACCCGCCCACTTCCGCTTTGGGGGCCAGCAACAGTTGCCATGGCAACCCTGGGCATGGCAGGGGGCTTAAGGGGGCCAGGACCCGCCCACTTCCGCTTTGGGGTCAGCAACAGTTGCCAGGGCAACATTGAGCATGGCAGGGGGCTTAAGGGCGCCAGGACCCGCCCACTTCCGCTTTGGGGGCCAGCAACAGTTGCCAGGGCAACCCTGGGCAAGGCAGGGGGCTTAAGGGCGCCTGGACCCGCCCACTTCCGCTTTGGGGGCCAGCAACAGTTGCCAGGGCAACCCTGGGCATGGCAGGGGCTTAAGGGCGCCAGAACCCGCCCACTTCCGCTTTGGGGGCCAGCAACAATTGCCAGGGCAACATTGGGCATGGCAGGGTGCTTAAGGGAGTCAGGACCCTCCCACTTCCGCTTTGGGGGCTAGCAACAGTGGCCAGGGCAACCCTGGGCATGGCAGGGGGCTTAAGGGGGCCTGGACCCGCCCACTTCCGCTTTGGGGGCCAGCAACAGTTGCCAGGGCAATCCTGGGCATGGCAGGGGGCTTAAGGGGGCCTGGACCCGCCCACTTCCGCTTTGGGGGCCAGCAACAGTTGCCAGGGCAACCCTGGGCATGACAGGGGGCTTAAGGGGGCCTGGACCCGCCCACTTCCGCTTTGGGGGCCAGCAACAGTTGCCAGGGCAACCCTGGGCATGGCAGAGGGCTTAAGGGGGCCTGGACCCGCCCACTTCCGCTTTGGGGGCCAGCAACAGTTGCCAGGGCAACCCTGGGCATGGCAGGGGTCTTAAGGGCGCCAGAACCCACCCACTTCCGCTTTGGGGGCCAGCAACAGTTGCCAGGGCAACATTGGGCATGGCAGGGGGCTTAAGGGAGTCAGGACCTGCCCACTTCCGCTTTGGGGGCCAGCAACAGTTGCCAGGGCAACCCTGGGCATGGCAGGGGGCTTAAGGGAGTCAGGACCTGCCCACTTCCGCTTTGGGGGCCAGCAACAGTTGCCAGGGCAACCCTGGGCATGGCAGGGGGCTTAAGGGGGCCTGGACCCGCCCACTTCCGCTTTGGGGGCAAGCAACAGTTGCCAGGGCAACCCTGGGCAAGGCAGGAGGCTTAAGGGGGCCTGGACCCGCCCACTTCCGCTTTGGGGGCCAGCAACAGTTGCCAGGGCAACCCTGGGCATGGCAAGGGGCTTAAGGGGGCCTGGACTCGCCCACTTCCGCTTTGGGGGCAGCAACAGTTGCCAGGGCAACCCTGGGCATTTCAGGGGGCTTAAGGGGGCCTGGACCCGCCCACTTCCGCTTTGGGGGCCAGCAACAGTTGCCAGGGCAACCCTGGGCATGGCAGGGGGCTTAAGGGGGCCAGGACCCGCCCACTTCCGCTTTGGGGGCCAGCAACAGTTGCCAGGGCAACATTGGGCATGGCAGGGGGCTTAAGGGCGCCAGGAACCGCCCACTTCCGCTTTGGGGGCCAGCAACAGTTGCCAGGGCAACCATGGGCAAGGCAGGGGGCTTAAGGGCGCCTGGACCCGCCCACTTCCGCTTTGGGGGCCAGCAACAGTTGCCAGGGCAACATTGGGCATGGCAGGGGGCTTAAGTGAGTCAGGACCCTCCCACTTCCGCTTTGGGGGCTAGCAACAGTGGCCAGGGCAACCCTGGGCATGGCTGGGGGCTTAAGGGGGCCTGGACCCGCCCACTTCCGCTTTGGGGGCCAGCAACAGTTGCCAGGGCAACATTGGGCATGGCAGGGGGCTTAAGGGCGCCAGGACCCGCCCACTTCCGCTTTGGGGGCTATCAACAGTTGCCAGGGCAACCCTGGGCATGGCAGGGGCTTAAGGGCGCCAGAACCCGCCCACTTCCGCTTTGGGGGCCAGCAACAGTTGCCAGGGCAACATTGGGCATGGCAGGGGGCTTAAGGGAGTCAGGACCCTCCCACTTCCGCTTTGGGGGCTAGCAACAGTGGCCAGGGCAACCCTGGGCATGGCAGGGGGCTTAAGGGGGCCTGGACCCGCCCACTTCCGCTTTGGGGGCCAGCAACAGTTGCCAGGGCAATCCTGGGCATGGCAGGGGGCTTAAGGGGGCCTGGACCCGCCCACTTCCGCTTTGGGGGCCAGCAACAGTTGCCAGGGCAACCCTGGGCATGGCAGAGGGCTTAAGGGGGCCTGGACCCGCCCACTTCCGCTTTGGGGGCCAGCAACAGTTGCCAGGGCAACCCTGGGCATGGCAGTGGGCTTAAGGGCGCCAGAACCCACCCACTTCCGCTTTGGGGGCCAGCAACAGTTGCCAGGGCAACATTGGGCATGGCAGGGGGCTTAAGGGAGTCAGGACCTGCCCACTTCCGCTTTGGGGGCCAGCAACAGTTGCCAGGGCAACCCTGGGCATGGCAGGGGGCTTAAGGGAGTCAGGACCTGCCCACTTCCGCTTTGGGGGCCAGCAACAGTTGCCAGGGCAACCCTGGGCATGGCAGGGGGCTTAAGGGGGCCTGGACCCGCCCACTTCCGCTTTGGGGGCAAGCAACAGTAGCCAGGGCAACCCTGGGCAAGGCAGGGGGCTTAAGGGGGCCTGGACCCGCCCACTTCCGCTTTGGGGGCCAGCAACAGTTGCCAGGCCAACATTGGGCATGGCAGGGGGCTTAAGGGAGTCAGGACCCGCCCACTTCCGCTTTGGGGGCCAGCAACAGTTGCCAGGGCAACCCTGGGCAAGGCAGGGGGCTTAAGGGCGCCAGGACCCGCCCACTTCCGCTTTGGGGGCCAGCAACAGTTGCCAGGGCAACCCTGGGCATGGCAGGGGGCTTAAGGGGGCCTGGACCCGCCCACTTCCGCTTTGGGGGCAAGCAACAGTTGCCAGGGCAACCCTGGGCAAGGCAGGAGGCTTAAGGGGGCCTGGACCCGCCCACTTCCGCTTTGGGGGCCAGCAACAGTTGCCAGGGCAACCCTGGGCATGGCAGGGGGCTTAAGGGGGCCTGGACCCGCCCACTTCCGCTTTGGGGGCCAGCAACAGTTGCCAGGGCAACCCTGGGCATGGCAGGTGGCTTAAGGGGGCCTGGACCCGCCAACTTCCGCTTTGGGGGCCAGCAACAGTTGCCAGGGCAAACCTGGGCATGGCAGGGGGCTTAAGGGAGTCAGGACCTGCCCACTTCCACTTTGGGGGCCAGCAACAGTTGCCAGGGCAACCCTGGGCAAGGCAGGGGGCTTAAGGGCGCCAGGACCCGCCCACTTCCGCTTTGGGGGCCAGCAACAGTTGCCAGGGCAACATTGGGCATGGCAGGGGGCTTAAGGGAGTCAGGACCCGCCCACTTCCGCTTTGGGGGCCAGCAACAGTTGCCAGGGCAACCCTGGGCAAGGCAGGGGGCTTAAGGGCGCCAGGACCCGCCCACTTCCGCTTTGGGGGCCAGCATGAGTTGCCAGGGCAACATTGGGCATGGCAGGGGGCTTGAGGGAGTCAGGAACCGCCCACTTCCGCTTTGGGGGCCAGCAACAGTTGCCAGGGCAACCCTGGTCAAGGCAGGGGACTTAAGGGCGCCAGGACCCGCCCACTTCCGCTTTGGGGGCCAGCAACAGTTGCCAGGGCAACCCTGGGCATGGCAGGGGGCTTAAGGGGGCCTGGACCCGCCCATTTCCGCTTTGGGGGCCAGCAACAGTTGCCATGGCAACCCTGGGCATGGCAGGGGGCTTAAAGGGGCCTGGACCCGCCCACTTCCGCATTGAAGGCAAGCAACAGTTGCCAGGGCAACCCTGGGCAAGGCAGGGGGCTTAAGGGGGCCTGGACTTGCCCACTTCCGGTTTGGGGGCCAGCAACAGTTGCCAGGGCAACCCTGGGCATGGCAGGGGGCTTAAGGGGGCCTGGACCCGCCCACTTCCGCTTTGAGGGCAAGCAACAGTTGCCAGGGCAACCCTGGGCAAGGCAGGAGGCTTAAGGGGGCCTGGACCCGCCCACTTCCGCTTTGGGAGCCAGCAACAGTTGCCAGGGCAACCCTGGGCATGGCAGGGGGCTTAAGGGGGCCTGGACCCGCCCACTTCCACTTTGGGGGCAAGCAACAGTTGCCAGGGCAACCCTGGGCAAGGCAGGGGGCTTAAGGGGGCCTGGACCCGCCCACTTCCGCTTTGGGGGCCAGCAACAGTTGCCAGGCCAACATTGGGCATGGCAGGGGGCTTAAGGGAGTCAGGACCCGCCCACTTCCGCTTTGGGGGCCAGCAACAGTTGCCAGGGCAACCCTGGGCAAGGCAGGGGGCTTAAGGGCGCCAGGACCCGCCCACTTCCGCTTTGGGGGGCAGCAACAGTTGCCAGGGCAACCCTGGGCATGGCAGGGGGCTTAAGGGGGCCTGGACCCGCCCACTTCCGCTTTGGGGGCAAGCAACAGTTGCCAGGGCAACCCTGGGCAAGGCAGGAGGCTTAAGGGGGCCTGGACCCGCCCACTTCCGCTTTGGGGGCCAGCAACAGTTGCCAGGGCAACCCTGGGCATGGCAGGGGGCTTAAGGGGGCCTGGACCCGCCCACTTCCGCTTTGGGGGCCAGCAACAGTTGCCAGGGCAACCCTGGGCATGGCAGGTGGCTTAAGGGGGCCTGGACCCGCCAACTTCCGCTTTGGGGGCCAGCAACAGTTGCCAGGGCAAACCTGGGCATGGCAGGGGGCTTAAGGGGGCCAGGATCCGCCCACTTCCGCTTTGGGGGCCAGCAACAGTTGCCAGGGCAACATTGGGCATGGCAGGGGGCTTAAGGGCGCCAGGACCAGCCCACTTCCGCTTTGGGGGCCAGCAACAGTTGCCAGGGCAACCCTGGGCATGGCAGGGGGCTTAAGGGGGCCTGGACCCGCCCACTTCCGCTTTGGGGGCCAGCAACAGTTGCCAGGGCAACCCTGGGCATGGCAGGTAGCTTAAGGGGGCCTGGACCCGCCCACTTCCGCTTTGGGGGCCAGCAACAGTTGCCAGGGCAACCCTGGGCATGGCAGGGGGCTTAAGGGCGCCAGAACCCGCCCACTTCCGCTTTGGGGGCCAGCAACAGTTGCCAGGGCAACATTGGGCATGGCAGGGGGCTTAAGGGAGTCAGGACCCGCCCACTTCCGCTTTGGGGGCCAGCAACAGTTGCCAGGGCAACCCTGGGCAAGGCAGGGGGCTTAAGGGCGCCAGGACCCGCCCACTTCCGCTTTAGGGGCCAGCAACAGTTGCCAGGGCATTCCTGGGCATGGCAGGGGGCTTAAGGGGGCCTGGACCCGCCCACTTCCGCTTTGGGGGCAAGCAACAGTTGCCAGGGCAACCCTGGGCAAGGCAGGAGGCTTAAGGGGGCCTGGACCCGCCCACTTCCGCTTTAGGGGCCAGCAACAGTTGCCAGGGCATTCCTGGGCATGGCAGGGGGCTTAAGGGGGCCTGGACCCGCCCACTTCCGCTTTGGGGGCAAGCAACAGTTGCCAGGGCAACCCTGGGCAACGCAGGAGGCTTAAGGGGGCCAGGACCCGCCCACTTCCGCTTTGGGGGCCAGCAACAGTTGCCAGGGCAACCCTGGGCATGGCAGGGGGCTTAAGGGCGCCAGGACCTGCCCACTTCTGCTTTGGGGGCCAGAAACAGTTGCCAGGGCAACATTGGGCATGGCAGGGGGCTTAAGGGAGTCAGGAACCGCCCACTTCCGCTTTGGGGGCCAGCAACAGTTGCCAGGGCAACCCTGGACAAGGCAGGGGGCTTAAAGGCGCCAGGACCCGCCCACTTCCGCTTTGGGGGCCAGCAACAGTTGCCAGGGCAACCCTGGGCATGGCAGGGGGCTTAAGGGAGTCAGGACCTGCCCACTTCCACTTTGGGGGCCAGCAACAGTTGCCAGGGCAACCCTGGGCAAGGCAGGGGGCTTAAGGACGCCAGGACCCGCCCACTTCCGCTTTGGGGGCCAGCAACAGTTGCCAGGGCAACATTGGGCATGGCAGGGGGCTTAAGGGAGTCAGGACCCGCCCACTTCCGCTTTGGGGGCCAGCAACAGTTGCCAGGGCAACCCTGGGCAAGGCAGGGGGCTTAAGGGCGCCAGGACCCGCCCACTTCCGCTTTGGGGGCCAGCATGAGTTGCCAGGGCAACATTGGGCATGGCAGGGGGCTTAAGGGAGTCAGGAACCGCCCACTTCCGCTTTGGGGGCCAGCAACAGTTGCCAGGGCAACCCTGGGCAAGGCAGGGGACTTAAGGGCGCCAGGACCCGCCACTTCCGCTTTGGGGGCCAGCAACAGTTGCCAGGGCAACACTGGGCATGGCAGGGGGCTTAAGGGGGCCTGGACCCGCCCATTTCCGCTTTGGGGGCCAGCAACAGTTGCCAGGGCAATCCTGGGCATGGCAGGGGGCTTAAGGAGGCCTGGACCCGCCCACTTCCGCTTTGAAGGCAAGCAACAGTTGCCAGGGCAACCCTGGGCAAGGCAGGGGGCTTAAGGGGGCCTGGACTTGCCCACTTCCGGTTTGGGGGCCAGCAACAGTTGCCAGGGCAACCCTGGGCATGGCAGGGGGCTTAAGGGGGCCTGGACCCGCCCACTTCCGCTTTGAGGGCAAGCAACAGGTTTCCAGGGCAACCCTGGGCAAGGCAGGAGGCTTAAGGGGGCCTGGACCCGCCCACTTCCGCTTTGGGGGCCAGCAACAGTTGCCAGGGCAACCCTGGGCATGGCAGGGGGCTTAAGGGGGCCTGGACTCGCCCACTTCCGCTTTGGGGGGGCAGCAACAGTTGCCAGGGCAACCCTGGGCATTTCAGGGGGCTTAAGGGGGCCTGGACCCGCCCACTTCCGCTTTGGGGGCCAGCAACAGTTGCCAGGGCAACCCTGGGCATGGCAGGGGGCTTAAGGGGGCCAGGACCCGCCCACTTCCGCTTTGGGGGCCAGCAACAGTTGCCAGGGCAACATTGGGCATGGCAGGGGGCTTAAGGGCGCCAGGACCCGCCCACTTCCGCTTTGGGGGCCAGCAACAGTTGCCAGGGCAACCATGGGCAAGGCAGGGGGCTTAAGGGCGCCTGGACCCGCCCACTTCCGCTTTGGGGGCCAGCAACAGTTGCCAGGGCAACATTGGGCATGGCAGGGGGCTTAAGGGAGTCAGGACCCTCCCACTTCCGCTTTGGGGGCTAGCAACAGTGGCCAGGGCAACCCTGGGCATGGCTGGGGGCTTAAGGGGGCCTGGACCCGCCCACTTCCGCTTTGGGGGCCAGCAACAGTTGCCAGGGCAATCCTGGGCATGGCAGGGGGCTTAAGGGGGCCAGGACCCGCCCACTTCCGCTTTGGGGGCCAGCAACAGTTGCCAGGGCAACATTGGGCATGGCAGGGGCTTAAGGGCGCCAGGACCCGCCCACTTCCGCTTTGGGGGCTATCAACAGTTGCCAGGGCAACCCTGGGCATGGCAGGGGCTTAAGGGCGCCAGAACCCGCCCACTTCCGCTTTGGGGGCCAGCAACAGTTGCCAGGGCAACATTGGGCATGGCAGGGGGCTTAAGGGAGACAGGACCCTCCCACTTCCGCTTTGGGGGCTAGCAACAGTGGCCATGGCAACCCTGGGCATGGCAGGGGCTTAAGGGGGCCTGGACCCGCCCACTTCCGCTTTGGGGGCCAGCAACAGTTGCCAGGGCAACCCTGGGCATGGCAGGGCTTAAGGGGCGCCAGAACCCGCCCACTTCGCTTTGGGGGCCAGCAACAATTGCCAGGGCAACATTGGGCATGGCAGGGGGCTTAAGGGAGTCAGGACCCTCCCACTTCCGCTTTGGGGCTAGCAACAGTGGCCAGGGCAACCCTGGGCATGACAGGGGGCTTAAGGGGCCTGGACCCGCCCACTTCCGCTTTGGGGGCCAGCAACAGTTGCCAGGGCAACCTGGGCATGGCAGGGGGCTTAAGGGGGCCTGGACCCGCCCACTTCCGCTTTGGGGGCCAGCAACAGTTGCCAGGGCAACCTGGGGCATGACAGGGGGCTTAAGGGGGCCTGGGACCCGCCCACTTCCGCTTTGGGGGCCAGCAACAGTTGCCAGGGCAACCCTGGGCATGGCAGAGGGCTTAATGGGACCTGGACCCGCCCACTTCCGCTTTGGGGGCCAGCAACAGTTGCCAGGGCAACCCTGGGCATGGCAGGGGGCTTAAGGGCGCCAGAACCCACCCACTTCCGCTTTGGGGGCCAGCAACAGTTGCCAGGGCAACATTGGGCATGGCAGGGGGCTTAAGGGAGTCAGGACCTGCCCACTTCCGCTTTGGGGGCCAGCAACAGTTGCCAGGGCAACCCTGGGCATGACAGGGGGCTTAAGGGAGTCAGGACCTGCCCACTTCCGCTTTGGGGGCCAGCAACAGTTGCCAGGGCAACCCTGGGCATGGCAGGGGGCTTAAGGGCCCAGAAGCCGCCCACTTCCGCTTTGGGGGCCAGCAACAGTTGCCAGGGCAACCATGGGCATGGCAGGGGGCTTAAGGGGGCCTGGACCCGCCCACTTCCGCTTTGGGGGCCAGCAACAGTTGCCAGGGCAACCCTGGGCATGGCAGGGGGCTTAAGGGCGCCAGAACCCACCCACTTCCGCTTTGGGGGCCAGCAACAGTTGCCAGGGCAACATTGGGCATGGCAGGGGGCTTAAGGGAGTCAGGACCTGCCCACTTCCGCTTTGGGGGCCAGCAACAGTTGCCAGGGCAACCCTGGGCATGGCAGGGGGCTTAAGGGAGTCAGGACCTGCCCACTTCCGCTTTGGGGGCCAGCAACAGTTGCCAGGGCAACCCTGGGCATGGCAGGGGGCTTAAGGGGGCCTGGACCCGCCCACTTCCACTTTGGGGGGCAAGCAACAGTTGCCAGGGCAACCCTGGGCAAGGCAGGGGGCTTAAGGGGACCTGGACCCGCCCACTTCCGCTTTGGGGGCCAGCAACAGTTGTCAGGCCAACATTGGGCATGGCAGGGGGCTTAAGGGAGTCAGGACCCGCCCACTTCCGCTTTGGGGGCCAGCAACAGTTGCCAGGGCAACCCTGGGCAAGGCAGGGGGCTTAAGGGCGCCAGGACCCGCCCACTTCCGCTTTGGGGGCCAGCAACAGTTGCCAGGGCAACCCTGGGCATGGCAGGGGGCTTAAGGGGGCCTGGACCCGCCCACTTCCGCTTTGGGGGCAAGCAACAGTTGCCAGGGCAACCTGGGCAAGGCAGGAGGCTTAAGGGGGCCTGGACCGCCCACTTCCGCTTTGGGGGCCAGCAACAGTTGCCAGGCAACCCTGGGCATGGCAGGGGGCTTAAGGGGCCTGGACCCGCCCACTTCCGCTTTGGGGGCCAGCAACAGTTGCCAGGGCAACCCTGGGCATGGCAGGGGGCTTAAGGGCGCCAGAACCCGCCCACTTCCGCTTTGGGGGCCAGCAACAGTTGCCAGGGCAACATTGGGCATGGCAGGGGGCTTAAGGGAGTCAGGACCCGCCCACTTCCGCTTTGGGGGCCAGCAACAGTTGCCAGGGCAACCCTGGGCAAGGCAGGGGGCTTAAGGGCGCCAGGACCCGCCCACTTCCGCTTTAGGGGCCAGCAACAGTTGCCAGGGCATTCCTGGGCATGGCAGGGGGCTTAAGGGGGCCTGGACCCGCCCACTTCCGCTTTGGGGGCAAGCAACAGTTGCCAGGGCAACCCTGGGCAAGGCAGGAGGCTTAAGGGGGCCTGGACCCGCCCACTTCCGCTTTAGGGGCCAGCAACAGTTGCCAGGGCATTCCTGGGCATGGCAGGGGGCTTAAGGGGGCCTGGACCCGCCCACTTCCGCTTTGGGGGCAAGCAACAGTTGCAGGGCAACCCTGGGCAACGCAGGAGGCTTAAGGGGGCCAGGACCCGCCCACTTCCGCTTTGGGGGCCAGCAACAGTTGCCAGGGCAACCCTGGGCATGGCAGGGGGCTTAAGGGGGCCTGGACTCGCCCACTTCCGCTTTGGGGGCCAGCAACAGTTGCCAGGGCAACCCTGGGCATGGCAGGGGGCTTAAGGGGGCCTGGACCCGCCCACTTCCGCTTTGGGGGCCAGCAACAGTTGCCAGGGCAACCCTGGGCATGGCAGGGGGCTTAAGGGGGCCAGGACCCGCCCACTTCCGCTTTGGGGGCCAGCAACAGTTGCCAGGGCAACATTGGGCATGGCAGGGGGCTTAAGGGCGCCAGGACCCGCCCACTTCCGCTTTAGGGGCCAGCAACAGTTGCCAGGGCATTCCTGGGCATGGCAGGGGGCTTAAGGGGGCCTGGACCCGCCCACTTCCGCTTTGGGGGCAAGCAACAGTTGCCAGGGCAACCCTGGCAAGGCAGGAGGCTTAAGGGGGCCTGGGACCTGCCCACTTCCGCTTTGGGGGCCAGCAACAGTTGCCAGGGCAACCCTGGGCATGGCAGGGGGCTTAAGGGGCCTGGACCCGCCCACTTCCGCTTTGGGGGCAAGCAACATTGCCAGGGCAACCCTGGGCAAGGCAGGGGGCTTAAGGGGGCCTGGACCCGCCCACTTCCGCTTTGGGGGCCAGCAACAGTTGCCAGGCCAACATTGGGCATGGCAGGGGGCTTAAGGGAGTCAGGACCCGCCTACTTCCGCTTTGGGGGCCAGCAACAGTTGCCAGGCAACCCTGGGCAAGGCAGGGGGCTTTAGGGCGCCAGGACCCGCCCACTTCCGCTTTGGGGGCCAGCAACATTTGCCAGGGCAACCCTGTGCATGGCAGGGGGCTTAAGGGGGCCTGGACCCGCCCACTTCCGATTTGGGGGCAAGCAACAGTTGCCAGGGCAACCAGGGCAATGCAGGAGGCTTAAGGGGGCCTGGACCCGCCCACTTCCGCTTTGGGGGCCAGCAACAGTGCCAGGGCAACCCTGGGCATGGCAGGGGGCTTAAGGGGGCCTGGACCCGCCCACTTCCGCTTTGGGGGCCAGCAACAGTTGCCATGGCAACCCTGGGCATGGCAGGGGCTTAAGGGGGCCAGGACCCGCCCACTTCCGCTTTGGGGTCAGCAACAGTTGCCAGGGCAACATTGGGCATGGCAGGGGGCTTAAGGGCGCAGGACCCGCCCACTTCCCGCTTTGGGGCCAGCAACAGTTGCCAGGGAAACCCTGGGCAAGGCAGGGGGCTTAAGGGCGCCTGGACCCGCCCACTTCCGCTTTGGGGGCCAGCAACAGTTGCCAGGGCAACCCTGGGCATGGCATGGGCTTAATGGCGCCAGAACCCGCCCACTTCCGCTTTGGGGCCAGCAACAATTGCCAGGGCAACATTGGGCATGGCAGGGGGCTTAAGGGAGTCAGGACCCTCCCACTTCCGCTTTGGGGGCTAGCAACAGTGGCCAGGGCAACCCTGGGCATGGCAGGGGGCTTAAGGGGGCCTGGACCCGCCCACTTCCGCTTTGGGGGCCAGCAACAGTTGCAAGGCATCCTGGGCATGGCAGGGTGCTTAAGGGGGCCTGGACCGCCCACTTCCGCTTTGGGGGCCAGCAACAGTTGCCAGGGCAACCCTGGGCATGGCAGAGGGCTTAATGGGGCCTGGACCCGCCCACTTCCGCTTTGGGGGCCAGCAACAGTTGCCAGGGCAACCCTGGGCATGGCAGAGGGCTTAAGGGGGCCTGGACCCGCCACTTCCGCTTTGGGGGCCAGCAACAGTTGCCAGGGCAACCCTGGGCATGGCAGGGGGCTTAAGGGCGCCAGAACCCACCCACTTCCGCTTTGGGGGCCAGCAACAGTTGCCAGGGCAACATTGGGCATGGCAGGGGCTTAAGGGAGTCAGGACCTGCCCACTTCCGCTTTGGGGGCCAGCAACAGTTGCCAGGGCAACCCTGGGCATGGCAGGGGGCTTAAGGGAGTCAGGACCTGCCCACTTCCGCTTTGGGGGCCAGCAACAGTTGCCAGGGCAACCCTGGGCATGGCAGGGGGCTTAAGGGGGCCTGGACCCGCCCACTTCCGCTTTGGGGGCAAGCAACAGTAGCCAGGGCAACCCTGGGCAAGGCAGGGGGCTTAAGGGGGCCTGGGACCCGACCACTTCCGCTTTGGGGGCCAGCAACAGTTGCCAGGCCAACATTGGGCATGGCAGGGGCTTAAGGGAGTCAGGACCCACCCACTTCCGCTTTGGGGGCCAGCAACAGTTGCCAGGGCAACCCTGGGCAAGGCAGGGGGCTTAAGGGCGCCAGGACCCGCCCACTTCCGCTTTGGGGGCCAGCAACAGTTGCCAGGGCAACCCTGGGCATGGCAGGGGGCTTAAGGGGGCCTGGACCCGCCCACTTCCGCTTTGGGGGCAAGCAACAGTTGCCAGGGCAACCCTGGGCAAGGCAGGAGGCTTAAGGGGGCCTGGACCCGCCCACTTCCGCTTTGGGGGCCAGCAACAGTTGCAAGGGCAACCCTGGGCATGGCAGGGGGCTTAAGGGGGCCTGGACCCGCCCACTTCCGCTTTGGGGGCCAGCAACAGTTGCCAGGGCAACCCTGGGTGCATGGCAGGTGGCTTAGGGGGCCTGGACCGCCAACTTCCGCTTTGGGGCCAGCAACAGTTGCCAGGGCAAACCTGGGCATGGCAGGGGGCTTAAGGGAGTCAGGACCTGCCCACTTCCACTTTGGGGGCCAGCAACAGTTGCCAGGGCAACCCTGGGCAAGGCAGGGGGCTTAAGGGCGCCAGGACCCGCCCACTTCCGCTTTGGGGGCCAGCAACAGTTGCCAGGGCAACATTGGGCATGGCAGGGGGCTTAAGGGAGTCAGGACCCGCCCACTTCCGCTTTGGGGGCCAGCAACAGTTGCCAGGGCAACCCTGGGCAAGGCAGGGGGCTTAAGGGCGCCAGGACCCGCCCACTTCCGCTTTGGGGGCCAGCATGAGTTGCCAGGGCAACATTGGGCATGGCAGGGGGCTTGAGGGAGTCAGGAACCGCCCACTTCCGCTTTGGGGGCCAGCAACAGTTGCCAGGGCAACCCTGGGCAAGGGCAGGGGACTTAAGGGCGCCAGAACCCGCCCACTTCCGCTTTGGGGGCCAGCAACAGTTGCCAGGGCAACCCTGGGCATGGCAGGGGCTTAAGGGGGCCTGGACCCGCCCATTTCCGCTTTGGGGGCCAGCAACAGTTGCCATGGCAACCTGGGCATGGCAGGGGGCTTAAGGGGGCCTGGACCCGCCCACTTCCGCATTGAAGGCAAGCAACAGTTGCCAGGGCAACACCTGGGCAAGGCAGGGGGCTTAAGGGGCCTGGACTTGCCCACTTCCGGTTTGGGGGCCAGCAACAGTTGCCAGGGCAACCCTGGGCATGGCAGGGGGCTTAAGGGGGCCTGGACCCGCCCACTTCCGCTTTGAGGGCAAGCAACAGTGCCCAGGGCAACCTGGGCAAGGCAGGAGGCTTAAGGGGGCCTGGACCCGCCCACTTCCGCTTTGGGAGCCAGCAACAGTTGCCAGGGCAACCCTGGGCATGGCAGGGGGCTTAAGGGGGCCTGGACCCGCCCACTTCCACTTTGGGGGCAAGCAACAGTTGCCAGGGCAACCCTGGGCAAGGCAGGGGGCTTAAGGGGCCTGGACCCGCCCACTTCCGCTTTGGGGGCCAGCAACAGTTGCCAGGCCAACATTGGGCATGCAGGGGGCTTAAGGGAGTCAGGACCCGCCCACTTCCGCTTTGGGGGCCAGCAACAGTTGCCAGGGCAACCCTGGGCAAGGCAGGGGGCTTAAGGGCGCCAGGACCCGCCCACTTCCGCTTTGGGGGGCAGCAACAGTTGCCAGGGCAACCCTGGGCATGGCAGGGGGCTTAAGGGGGCCTGGACCCGCCCACTTCCGCTTTGGGGGCAAGCAACAGTTGCCAGGGCAACCCTGGGCAAGGCAGGAGGCTTAAGGGGGCCTGGACCCGCCCACTTCCGCTTTGGGGGCCAGCAACAGTTGCCAGGGCAACCCTGGGCATGGCAGGGGGCTTAAGGGGGCCTGGACCCGCCCACTTCCGCTTTGGGGGCCAGCAACAGTTGCCAGGGCAACCCTGGGCATGGCAGGTGTGCTTAAGGGGGCCTGGACCCGCCAACTTCCGCTTTGGGGGCCAGCAACAGTTGCCAGGGCAAACCTGGGCATGGCAGGGGGCTTAAGGGGGCCAGGATCCGCCCACTTCCGCTTTGGGGGCCAGCAACAGTTGCCAGGGCAACATTGGGCATGGCAGGGGGCTTAAGGGCGCCAGGACCAGCCACTTCCGCTTTGGGGGCCAGCAACAGTTGCCAGGGCAACCCTGGGCATGGCAGGGGGCTTAAGGGGGCCTGGACCCGCCACTTCCGCTTTGGGGGCCAGCAACAGTTGCCAGGGCAACCCTGGGCATGGCAGGGGGCTTAAGGGGGCCTGGACCCGCCCACTTCCGCTTTGGGGGCCAGCAACAGTTGCCAGGGCAACCCTGGGCATGGCAGGGGGCTTAAGGGCGCCAGAACCCGCCCACTTCCGCTTTGGGGGCCAGCAACAGTTGCCAGGGCAACATTGGGCATGGCAGGGGGCTTAAGGGAGTCAGGACCCGCCCACTTCCGCTTTGGGGGCCAGCAACAGTTGCCAGGGCAACCCTGGGCAAGGCAGGGGGCTTAAGGGCGCCAGGACCCGCCCACTTCCGCTTTAGGGGCCAGCAACAGTTGCCAGGGCATTCCTGGGCATGGCAGGGGGCTTAAGGGGGCCTGGACCCGCCCACTTCCGCTTTGGGGGCAAGCAACAGTTGCCAGGGAAACCCTGGGCAAGGCAGGAGGCTTAAGGGGGCCTGGACCCGCCCACTTCCGCTTTAGGGGCCAGCAACAGTTGCCAGGGCATTCCTGGGCATGGCAGGGGGCTTAAGGGGGCCTGGACCCGCCCACTTCAGCTTTGGGGGCAAGCAACAGTTGCCAGGGCAACATTGTGCATGGCAGGGGGCTTAAGGGGGCCTGGACCCGCCCACTTACGCTTTGGGGGCCAGCAACAGTTGCCAGGGCAACCCTGGGCATGGCAGGGGGCTTAAGGGCGCCAGGACCTGCCCACTTCTGCTTTGGGGGCCAGAAACAGTTGCCAGGGCAACATTGGGCATGGCAGGGGGCTTAAGGGAGTCAGGAACCGCCCACTTCCGCTTTGGGGGCCAGCAACAGTTGCCAGGGCAACCCTGGACAAGGCAGGGGGCTTAAGGGCGCCAGGACCCGCCCACTTCCGCTTTGGGGCCAGCAACAGTTGCCAGGGCAACCCTGGGCATGGCAGGGGGCTTAAGGGAGTCAGGACCTGCCCACTTCCACTTTGGGGGCCAGCAACAGTTGCCAGGGCAACCCTGGGCAAGGCAGGGGGCTTAAGGGCGCCAGGACCCGCCCACTTCCGCTTTGGGGGCCAGCAACAGTTGCCAGGGCAACATTGGGCATGGCAGGGGGCTTAAGGGAGTCAGGACCCGCCCACTTCCGCTTTGGGGGCCAGCAACAGTTGCCAGGGCAACCCTGGGCAAGGCAGGGGGCTTAAGGGCGCCAGGACCCGCCCACTTCCGCTTTGGGGGCCAGCATGAGTTGCCAGGGCAACATTGGGCATGGCAGGGGGCTTAAGGGCGCCAGGACCCGCCCACTTCCGCTTTGGGGGCCAGCAACAGTTGCCAGGGCAACCCTGGGCATGGCAGGGGGCTTAAGGGGGCCTGGACCCGCCCATTTCCGCTTTGGGGGCCAGCAACAGTTGCCAGGGCAACCCTGGGCATGGCAGGGGGCTTAAGGAGGCCTGGACCCGCCCACTTCCGCTTTGAAGGCAAGCAACAGTTGCCAGGGCAACCCTGGGCAAGGCAGGAGGCTTAAGGGGGCCTGGACCCGCCCACTTCCGCTTTGGATGCCAGCAACAGTTGCCAGGGCAACCCTGGGCATGGCAGGGGGCTTAAGGGGGCCTGGACTCGCCCACTTCCGCTTTGGGGGGGCAGCAACAGTTGCCAGGGCAAACCCTGGGCATTTCAGGGGGCTTAAGGGGCCTGGACCCGCCCACTTCCGCTTTGGGGCCAGCAACAGTTGCCAGAGCAACCCTGGGCATGGCAGGGGGCTTAAGGGGGCCAGGACCCGCCCACTTCCGCTTTGGGGGCCAGCAACAGTTGCCAGGGCAACATTGGGCATGGCAGGGGGCTTTAAGGGCGCCAGGACCAGCCCACTTCCGCTTTGGGGGCCAGCAACAGTTGCCAGGGCAACCATGGGCAAGGCAGGGGGCATAGGGCGCCTGGACCCGCCCACTTCCGCTTTAGGGGCCAGCAACAGTTGCCAGGGCAACATTGGGCATGGCAGGGGGCTTAAGGGAGTCAGGACCCTCCCACTTCCGCTTTGGGGGCTAGCAACAGTGGCCAGGGCAACCCTGGGCATGGCTGGGGGCTTAAGGGGGCCTGGACCCGCCCACTTTCGCTTTGGGGGCCAGCAACAGTTGCCAGGGCAATCCTGGGCATGGCAGGGGGCTTAAGGGGGCCAGGACCCGCCCACTTCCGCTTTGGGGGCCAGCAACAGTTGCCAGGGCAACATTGGGCATGGCAGGGGGCTTAAGGGGGCCAGGACCCGCCCACTTCTGCTTTGGGGGCTATCAACAGTTGCCAGGGCAACCCTGGGCATGGCAGGGGCTTAAGGGCGCCAGAACCCGCCCACTTCCGCTTTGGGGGCCAGCAACAGTTGCCAGGGCAACATTGGGCATGGCAGGGGGCTTAAGGGAGACAGGACCCTCCCACTTCCGCTTTGGGGGCTAGCAACAGTGGCCATGGCAACCCTGGGCATGGCAGGGGGCTTAAGGGGGCCTGGACCCGCCCACTTCCGCTTTGGGGGCCAGCAACAGTTGCCAGGGCAACCCTGGGCATGGCAGGGGCTTAAGGGCGCCAGAACACGCCCACTTCCGCTTTGGGGGCCAGCAACAATTGCCAGGGCAACATTGGGCATGGCAGGGGGCTTAAGGGAGTCAGGACCCTCCCACTTCCGCTTTGGGGTGGGCTTAAGGGGGCCTGGACCCGCCCACTTCCGCTTTGGGGGCCAGCAACAGTTGCCAGGGCAATCCTGGGCATGGCAGGGGGCTTAAGGGGGCCTGGACCCGCCCACTTCCGCTTTGGGGGCCAGCAACAGTTGCCAGGGCAACCCTGGGCATGACAGGGGGCTTAAGGGGGCCTGGACCCGCCCACTTCCGCTTTGGGGGCCAGCAACAGTTGCCAGGGCAACCCTGGGCATGGCAGAGGGCTTAATGGGGCCTGGACCCGCCCACTTCCGCTTTGGGGGCCAGCAACAGTTGCCAGGGCAACCCTGGGCATGGCAGGGGGCTTAAGGGCGCCAGAACCCACCCACTTCCGCTTTGGGGGCCAGCAACAGTTGCCAGGGCAACATTGGGCATGGCAGGGGGCTTAAGGGAGTCAGGACCTGCCCACTTCCGCTTTGGGGGCCAGCAACAGTTGCCAGGGCAACCCTGGGCATGACAGGGGGCTTAAGGGAGTCAGGACCTGCCCACTTCCGCTTTGGGGGCCAGCAACAGTTGCCAGGGCAACCCTGGGCATGGCAGGGGGCTTAAGGGCGCCAGAAGCCGCCCACTTCCGCTTTGGGGGCCAGCAACAGTTGCCAGGGCAACCATGGGCATGGCAGGGGGCTTAAGGGGGCCTGGACCCGCCCACTTCCGCTTTGGGGGCCAGCAACAGTTGCCAGGGCAACCCTGGGCATGGCAGGGGGCTTAAGGGCGCCAGAACCCACCCACTTCCGCTTTGGGGGCCAGCAACAGTTGCCAGGGCAACATTGGGCATGGCAGGGGGCTTAAGGGAGTCAGGACCTGCCCACTTCCGCTTTGGGGGCCAGCAACAGTTGCCAGGGCAACCCTGGGCATGGCAGGGGGCTTAAGGGAGTCAGGACCTGCCCACTTCCGCTTTGGGGGCCAGCAACAGTTGCCAGGGCAACCCTGGGCATGGCAGGGGGCTTAAGGGGGCCTGGACCCGCCCACTTCCACTTTGGGGGCAAGCAACAGTTGCCAGGGCAACCCTGGGCAAGGCAGGGGGCTTAAGGGGACCTGGACCCGCCCACTTCCGCTTTGGGGGCCAGCAACAGTTGTCAGGCCAACATTGGGCATGGCAGGGGGCTTAAGGGAGTCAGGACCCGCCCACTTCCGCTTTGGGGGCCAGCAACAGTTGCCAGGGCAACCCTGGGCAAGGCAGGGGGCTTAAGGGCGCCAGGACCCGCCCACTTCCGCTTTGGGGGCCAGCAACAGTTGCCAGGGCAACCCTGGGCATGGCAGGGGGCTTAAGGGGGCCTGGACCCGCCCACTTCCGCTTTGGGGGCAAGCAACAGTTGCCAGGGCAACCCTGGGCAAGGCAGGAGGCTTAAGGGGGCCTGGACCCTCCCACTTCCGCTTTGGGGGCCAGCAACAGTTGCCAGGGCAACCCTGGGCATGGCAGGGGGCTTAAGGGGGCCTGGACCCGCCCACTTCCGCTTTGGGGGCCAGCAACAGTTGCCAGGGCAACCCTGGGCATGGCAGGGGGCTTAAGGGCGCCAGAACCCGCCCACTTCCGCTTTGGGGGCCAGCAACAGTTGCCAGGGCAACATTGGGCATGGCAGGGGGCTTAAGGGAGTCAGGACCCGCCCACTTCCGCTTTGGGGGCCAGCAACAGTTGCCAGGGCAACCCTGGGCAAGGCAGGGGGCTTAAGGGCGCCAGGACCCGCCCACTTCCGCTTTAGGGGCCAGCAACAGTTGCCAGGGCATTCCTGGGCATGGCAGGGGGCTTAAGGGGGCCTGGACCCGCCCACTTCCGCTTTGGGGGCAAGCAACAGTTGCCAGGGCAACCCTGGGCAAGGCAGGAGGCTTAAGGGGGCCTGGACCCGCCCACTTCCGCTTTAGGGGCCAGCAACAGTTGCCAGGGCATTCCTGGGCATGGCAGGGGGCTTAAGGGGGCCTGGACCCGCCCACTTCCGCTTTGGGGGCAAGCAACAGTTGCCAGGGCAACCCTGGGCAACGCAGGAGGCTTAAGGGGGCCAGGACCCGCCCACTTCCGCTTTGGGGGCCAGCAACAGTTGCCAGGGCAACCCTGGGCATGGCAGGGGGCTTAAGGGGGCCTGGACTCGCCCACTTCCGCTTTGGGGGCCAGCAACAGTTGCCAGGGCAACCCTGGGCATGGCAGGGGGCTTAAGGGGGCCTGGACCCGCCCACTTCCGCTTTGGGGGCCAGCAACAGTTGCCAGGGCAACCCTGGGCATGGCAGGGGGCTTAAGGGGGCCAGGACCCGCCCACTTCCGCTTTGGGGGCCAGCAACAGTTGCCAGGGCAACATTGGGCATGACAGGGGGCTTAAGGGCGCCAGGACCCGCCCACTTCCGCTTTAGGGGCCAGCAACAGTTGCCAGGGCATTCCTGGGCATGGCAGGGGGCTTAAGGGGGCCTGGACCCGCCCACTTCCGCTTTGGGGGCAAGCAACAGTTGCCAGGGCAACCCTGGGCAAGGCAGGAGGCTTAAGGGGGCCTGGACCTGCCCACTTCCGCTTTGGGGGCCAGCAACAGTTGCCAGGGCAACCCTGGGCATGGCAGGGGGCTTAAGGGGGCCTGGACCCGCCCACTTCCGCTTTGGGGGCAAGCAACAGTTGCCAGGGCAACCCTGGGCAAGGCAGGGGGCTTAAGGGGGCCTGGACCCGCCCACTTCCGCTTTGGGGGCCAGCAACAGTTGCCAGGCCAACATTGGGCATGGCAGGGGGCTTAAGGGAGTCAGGACCCGCCTACTTCCGCTTTGGGGGCCAGCAACAGTTGCCAGGGCAACCCTGGGCAAGGCAGGGGGCTTTAGGGCGCCAGGACCCGCCCACTTCCGCTTTGGGGGCCAGCAACATTTGCCAGGGCAACCCTGTGCATGGCAGGGGGCTTAAGGGGGCCTGGACCCGCCCACTTCCGATTTGGGGGCAAGCAACAGTTGCCAGGGCAACCCAGGGCAATGCAGGAGGCTTAAGGGGGCCTGGACCCGCCCACTTCCGCTTTGGGGGCCAGCAACAGTTGCAAGGGCAACCCTGGGCATGGCAGGGGGCTTAAGGGGGCCTGGACCCGCCCACTTCCGCTTTGGGGGCCAGCAACAGTTGCCATGGCAACCCTGGGCATGGCAGGGGGCTTAAGGGGGCCAGGACCCGCCCACTTCCGCTTTGGGGTCAGCAACAGTTGCCAGGGCAACATTGGGCATGGCAGGGGGCTTAAGGGCGCCAGGACCCGCCCACTTCCGCTTTGGGGGCCAGCAACAGTTGCCAGGGAAACCCTGGGCAAGGCAGGGGGCTTAAGGGCGCCTGGACCCGCCCACTTCCGCTTTGGGGGCCAGCAACAGTTGCCAGGGCAACCCTGGGCATGGCATGGGCTTAATGGCGCCAGAACCCGCCCACTTCCGCTTTGGGGGCCAGCAACAATTGCCAGGGCAACATTGGGCATGGCAGGGGGCTTAAGGGAGTCAGGACCCTCCCACTTCCGCTTTGGGGGCTAGCAACAGTGGCCAGGGCAACCCTGGGCATGGCAGGGGGCTTAAGGGGGCCTGGACCCGCCCACTTCCGCTTTGGGGGCCAGCAACAGTTGCCAAGGCAATCCTGGGCATGGCAGGGTGCTTAAGGGGGCCTGGACCCGCCCACTTCCGCTTTGGGGGCCAGCAACAGTTGCCAGGGCAACCCTGGGCATGGCAGAGGGCTTAATGGGGCCTGGACCCGCCCACTTCCGCTTTGGGGGCCAGCAACAGTTGCCAGGGCAACCCTGGGCATGGCAGGGGGCTTAAGGGCGCCAGAACCCACCCACTTCCGCTTTGGGGGCCAGCAAACAGTTGCCAGGGCAACATTGGGCATGGCAGGATGCTTAAGGGAGTCAGGACCTGCCCACTTCCGCTTTGGGGGCCAGCAACAGTTGCCAGGGCAACCCTGGGCATGGCAGGGGGCTTAAGGGAGTCAGGACCTGCCCACTTCCGCTTTGGGGGCCAGCAACAGTTGCCAGGGCAACCCTGGGCATGGCAGGGGGCTTAAGGGGGCCTGGACCCGCCCACTTCCGCTTTGGGAGCCAGCAACAGTTGCCAGGGCAACCCTGGGCATGGCAGGGGGCTTAAGGGCGCCTGGACCCGCCCACTTCCGCTTTGGGGGCCAGCAACTGTTGCCAGGGCAACCCTGGGCATGGCAGGGGGCTTAAGGGGGCCTGGACCCGCCCACTTCCGCTTTGGGGGCCAGCAACAGTTGCCAGGGCAACCCTGGGCATGGCAAGGGGCTTAAGGGCGCCAGAACCCGACCACTTCCGCTTTGGGGGCCAGCAACAGTTGCCAGGGCAACATTGGGCATGGCAGGGGGCTTAAGGGCGCCAGAACCCGCCCACTTCCGCTTTGGGGGCCAGCAACAGTTGCCAGGGCAACATTGGACATGGCAGGGGGCTTAAGGGAGTCAGGACCCGCCCACTTCCGCTTTGGGGGCCAGCAACAGTTGCCAGGGCAACCCTGGGCAAGGCAGGGGGTTTAAGGGCGCCAGGACCCGCCCACTTCCGCTTTGGGGACCAGCAACAGTTGCCAGGGCAACCCTGGGCATGACAGGGGGCTTAAGGGGGCCTTGACCCGCCCACTTCCGCTTTGGGGGCCAGCAACAGTTGCCAGGGCAACCCTGGGCATGACAGGGGGCTTAAGGGGGCCTTGACCCGCCCACTTCCGCTTTGGGGGCCAGCAACAGTTGCCAGGGCAACCCTGGGCATGGCAGGGGGCTAAAGGGGGCCTGGACCCGCCCACTTTTGCTTTGGGGGCCAGCAACAGTCGCCAGGGCAACCCTGGGCATGGCAGGGGGCTTAATGGCGCCAGAACCCGCCCACTTCCGCTTTGGGGGTCAGCAACAGTTGCCAGGGCAACATTTGGCATGGCAGGGGGCTTAAGGGAGTCAGGACCCGCCCACTTCCGCTTTGGGGGCTAGCAACAGTTGCCAGGGCAACCGTGGGCATGGCAGGAGGCTTAAGGGGGCCTGGACCCGCCCACTTCCGCTTTGGGGGCCAGCAACAGTTGCCAGGGCAACCCTGGGCATGGCAGGGGGCTTAAGGGGGCCTGGACTCGCCCACTTCCGCTTTGGGGGCCAGCAACAGTTGCCAGGGCAACCCTGGGCATTTCAGGGGGCTTAAGGGGGCCTGGACCAGCCCACTTCCGCTTTGGGGGCCAGCAACAGTTGCCAGGGCAACCCTGGGCATGGCAGGGGGCTTAAGGGGGCCAGGACCCGCCCACTTCCGCTTTGGGGGCCAGCAACAGTTGCCAGGGCAACCGTGGGCAAGGCAGGGGGCTTAAGGGCGCCAGGACCCGCCCACTTCCGCTTTGGGGGCCAGCAACAGTTGCCAGGGCAACCCTGGGCATGGCGGGGGGCTTAAGGGGGCCTGGACCCGCCCACTTCCGCTTTGGGGGCCAGCAACAGTTGCCAGGGCAACCCTGGGCATGGCAGGGGGCTTAAGGGCGCCAGAACCCGCCCACTTCCGCTTTGGGGGCCAGCAACAGTTGCCAGGGCAACATTGGGCATGGCAGGGGGCTTAAGGGAGTCAGGACCCGCCCACTTCCGCTTTGGGGGCCAGCAACAGTTGCCAGGGCAACCCTGGGCAAGGCAGGGGGCTTAAGGGCGCCAGGACCCGCCCACTTCCGCTTTGGGGGCCAGCAACAGTTGCCAGGGCAACCCTGGGCATGGCAGGGGGCTTAAGGGGGCCTGGACCCGCCCACTTCCGCTTTGGGGGCAAGCAACAGTTGCCAGGGCAACCCTGGGCTAGGCAGGAGGCTTAAGGGGGCCTGGACCCGCCCACTTCCGCTTTGGGGGCCAGCAACAGTTGCCAGGGCAACATTGGGCATGGCAGGTTGCTTAAGGGAGTCAGGACCTGCCCACTTCCACTTTGGGGGCCAGCAACAGTTGCCAGGGCAACCCTGGGCAAAGCAGGGGGCTTAAGGGCGCCAGGACCCGCCCACTTCCGCTTTGGGGGCCAGCAACAGTTGCCAGGGCAACATTGGGCATGGCAGGGGGCTTAAGGGAGTCAGGACCTGCCCACTTCCACTTTGGGGGCCAGCAACAGTTGCCAGGGCAACCCTGGGCAAGGCAGGGGGCTTAAGGGCGCCAGGACCCGCCCACTTCCGCTTTGGGGGCCAGCAACAGTTGCCAGGGCAACCGTGGGCAAGGCAGGGGGCTTAAGGGCGCCAGGACCCGCCCACTTCCGCTTTGGGGGCCAGCAACAGTTGCCAGGGCAACATTGGGCATGGCAGGGGGCTTAAGGGAGTAAGGAACCGCCCACTTCCGCTTTGGGGGCCAGCAACAGTTGCCAGGGCAACCCTGGGCAAGGCAGGGGGCTTAAGGGTGCCAGGACCCGCCCACTTCCGCTTTGGGGGCCAGCAACAGTTGCCAGGGCAACCCTGGGCATGGCAGGGGGCTTAAGGGGGCCTTGACCCGCCCACTTCCGCTTTGGGGGCCAGCAACAGTTGCCAGGGCAACCCTGGGCATGACAGGGGGCTTAAGGGGGCCTTGACCCGCCCACTTCCGCTTTGGGGGCCAGCAACAGTTGCCAGGGCAACCCTGGGCATGGCAGGGGGCTAAAGGGGGCCTGGACCCGCCCACTTTTGCTTTGGGGGCCAGCAACAGTTGCCAGGGCAACCCTGGGCATGGCAGGGGGCTTAATGGCGCCAGAACCCGCCCACTTCCGCTTTGGGGGTCAGCAACAGTTGCCAGGGCAACATTTGGCATGGCAGGGGGCTTAAGGGAGTCATGACCCGCCCACTTCCGCTTTGGGGGCTAGCAACAGTTGTTAGGGCAACCGTGGGCATGGCAGGAGGCTTAAGGGGGCCTGGACACGCCCACTTCCGCTTTGGGGGCCAGCAACAGTTTCCAGGGCAACCCTGGGCATGGCAGGGGGCTTAAGGGGGCCTGGACTCGCCCACTTAAGCTTTGGGGGCCAGCAACAGTTGCCAGGGCAACCCTGGGCATTTCAGGGGGCTTAAGGGGGCCTGGACCCGCCCACCTCCGCTTTGGGGGCCAGCAACAGTTGCCAGGGCAACCCTGGGCATGGCAGGGGGCTTAAGGGGGCCAGGACCCGCCCACTTCCGCTTTGGGGGCCAGCAACAGTTGCCAGGGCAACCGTGGGCAAGGCAGGGGGCTTAAGGGCGCCAGGACCCGCCCACTTCCGCTTTGGGGGCCAGCAACAGTTGCCAGGGCAAGCCTGGGCATGGCAGGGGGCTTAAGGGGGCCTGGACCCGCCCACTTCCGCTTTGGGGGCCAGCAACAGTTGCCAGGGCAACCCTGGGCATGGCAGAGGGCTTAAGGGGGCCTGGACCCGCCCACTTCCGCTTTGGGGGCCAGCAACAGTTGCCAGGGCAACCCTGGGCATGGCAGGGGGCTTAAGGGCGCCTGGACCCGCCCACTTCCGCTTTGGGGGCCAGCAACTGTTGCCAGGGCAACCTTGGGCATGGCAGGGGGCTTAAGGGGGCCTGGACCCGCCCACTTCCGCTTTGGGGGCCAGCAACAGTTGCCAGGGCAACCCTGGGCATGGCAAGGGGCTTAAGGGCGCCAGAACCCGACCACTTCCGCTTTGGGGGCCAGCAACAGTTGCCAGGGCAACATTGGGCATGGCAGGGGGCTTAAGGGCGCCAGAACCCGCCCACTTCCGCTTTGGGGGCCAGCAACAGTTGCCAGGGCAACTCTGGGCATGGCAGGGGGCTTAAGGGAGTCAGGACCCGCCCACTTCCGCTTTGGGGGCCAGCAACAGTTGCCAGGGCAACCCTGGGCAAGGCAGGGGGCTTAAGGGGGCCTGGACCCGCCCACTTCCGCTTTGGGGGCTAGCAACAGTTGCCAGGGCAACCCTGGGCATGGCAGGGCGCTTAAGGGGGCCTGGACCCGCCCACTTCCGCTTTGGGGGCCAGCAACAGTTGCCAGGGCAACCCTGGGCATGGCAGGGGGCTTAAGGGGGCCAGGACCCGCCCAATTCCGCTTTGGGGGCCAGCAACAGTTGCCAGGGAAACATTGGGCATGGCAGGGGGCTTAAGGGAGTCAGGACCCGCCCACTTCCGCTTTGGGGGCCAGCAACAGTTGCCAGGGCAACCCTGGGCAAGGCAGGGGGCTTAAGGGAGCCAGGTCCCGCCCACTTCCGCTTTGGGGGCCAGCAACAGTTGCCAGGGCAACATTGGGCATGGCAGGGGGCTTAAGGGAGTCAGGACCTGCCCACTTCCGCTTTGGGGGCCAGCAACAGTTGCCAGGGCAACCCTGGGCATGGCAGGGGGCTTAAGGGAGTCAGGACCTGCCCACTTCCGCTTTGGGGGCCAGCAACAGTTGCCAGGGCAACCCTGGGCATGGCAGGGGGCTTAAGGGGGCCTGGACCCGTCCACTTCCGCTTTGGGGGCAAGCAACAGTTGCCAGGGCAACCCTGGGCAAGGCAGGGGGCTTAAGGGGGCCTGGACCCGCCCACTTCCGCTTTGGGGGCCAGCAACAGTTGCCAGGCCAACATTGGGCATGGCAGGGGGCTTAAGGGAGTCAGGACCCGCCCACTTCCGCTTTGGGGGCCAGCAACAGTTGCCAGGGCAACCCTGGGCAAGGCAGGGGGCTTAAGGGCGCCAGGACCCGCCCACTTCCACTTTGGGGGCCAGCAACAGTTGCCAGGGCAACCCTGGGCATGGCAGGGGGCTTAAGGGGGCCTGGACCCGCCCACTTCCGCTTTGGGGGCAAGCAACAGTTGCCAGGGCAACCCTGGGCAAGGCAGGAGGCTTAAGGGGGCCTGGACCCGCCCACTTCCGCTTTGGGGGCCAGCAACAGTTGCCAGGGCAACCCTGGGCATGGCAGGGGGCTTAAGGGGGCCTGGACCCGCCCACTTCCGCTTTGGGGGCCAGCAACAGTTGCCAGGGCAACCCTGGGCATGGCAGGTGGCTTAAGGGGGCCTGGACCCGCCAACTTCCGCTTTGGGGGCCAGCAACAGTTGCCAGGGCAAACCTGGGCATGGCAGGGGGCTTAAGGGAGTCAGGACCTGCCCACTTCCACTTTGGGGGCCAGCAACAGTTGCCAGGGCAACCCTGGGCAAGGCAGGGGGCTTAAGGGCGCCAAGACCCGCCCACTTCCGCTTTGGGGGCCAGCAACAGTTGCCAGGGCAACATTGGGCATGGCAGGGGGCTTAAGGGAGTCAGGACCCGCCCACTTCCGCTTTGGGGGCCAGCAACAGTTGCCAGGGCAACCCTGGGCAAGGCAGGGGGCTTAAGGGCGCCAGGACCCGCCCACTTCCGCTTTGGGGGCCAGCATGAGTTGCCAGGGCAACATTGGGCATGGCAGGGGGCTTGAGGGAGTCAGGAACCGCCCACTTCCGCTTTGGGGGCCAGCAACAGTTGCCAGGGCAACCCTGGGCAAGGCAGGGGACTTAAGGGCGCCAGGACCCGCCCACTTCCGCTTTGGGGGCCAGCAACAGTTGCCAGGGCAACCCTGGGCATGGCAGGGGGCTTAAGGGGGCCTGGACCCGCCCATTTCCGCTTTGGGGGCCAGCAACAGTTGCCAGGGCAACCCTGGGCATGGCAGGGGGCTTAAGGGGGCCTGGACCCGCCCACTTCCGCATTGAAGGCAAGCAACAGTTGCCAGGGCAACCCTGGACAAGGCAGGGGGCTTAAGGGGGCCTGGACTTGCCCACTTCCGGTTTGGGGGCCAGCAACAGTTGCCAGGGCAACCCTGGGCATGGCAGGGGGCTTAAGGGGGCCGGGACCCGCCCACTTCCGCTTTGAGGGCAAGCAACAGTTGCCAGGGCAACCCTGGGCAAGGCAGGAGGCTTAAGGGGGCCTGGACCCGCCCACTTCCGCTTTGGGAGCCAGCAACAGTTGCCAGGGCAACCCTGGGCATGGCAGGGGGCTTAAGGGGGCCTGGACTCGCCCACTTCCGCTTTGGGGGGCAGCAACAGTTGCCAGGGCAACCCTGGGCATTTCAGGGGGCTTAAGGGGGCCTGGACCCGCCCACTTCCGCTTTGGGGGCCAGCAACAGTTGCCAAGGCAACCCTGGGCATGGCAGGGGGCTTAAGGGGGCCAGGACCCGCCCATTTCCGCTTTGGGGGCCAGCAACAGTTGCCAGGGCAACATTGGGCATGGCAGGGGGCTTAAGGGCGCCAGGACCCGCCCACTTCCGCTTTGGGAGCCAGCAACAGTTGCCAGGGCAACCATGGGCAAGGCAGGGGGCTTAAGGGCGCCTGGACCCGCCCACTTCCGCTTTGGGGGCCAGCACCAGTTGCCAGGGCAACATTGGGCATGGCAGGGGGCTTAAGGGAGTCAGGACCCTCCCACTTCCGCTTTGGGGGCTAGCAACAGTGGCCAGGGCAACCCTGGGCATGGCTGGGGGCTTAAGGGGGCCTGGACCCGCCCACTTCCGCTTTGGGGGCCAGCAACAGTTGCCAGGGCAATCCTGGGCATGGCAGGGGGCTTAAGGGGGCCAGGACCCGCCCACTTCCGCTTTGGGGGCCAGCAACAGTTGCCAGGGCAACATTGGGCATGGCAGGGGGCTTAAGGGCGCCAGGACCCGCCCACTTCCGCTTTGGGGGCTATCAACAGTTGCCAGGGCAACCCTGGGCATGGCAGGGGCTTAAGGGCGCCAGAACCCGCCCACTTCCGCTTTGGGGGCCAGCAACAATTGCCAGGGCAACATTGGGCATGGCAGGGGGCTTAAGGGAGTCAGGACCCTCCCACTTCCGCTTTGGGGGCTAGCAACAGTGGCCAGGGCAACCCTGGGCATGACAGGGGGCTTAAGGGGGCCTGGACCCGCCCACTTCCGCTTTGGGGGCCAGCAACAGTTGCCAGGGCAATCCTGGGCATGGCAGGGGGCTTAAGGGGGCCTGGACCCGCCCACTTCCGCTTTGGGGGCCAGCAACAGTTGCCAGGGCAACCCTGGGCATGACAGGGGGCTTAAGGGGGCCTGGCCCCGCCCACTTCCGCTTTGGGGGCCAGCAACAGTTGCCAGGGCAACCCTGGGCATGGCAGAGGGCTTAATGGGGCCTGGACCCGCCCACTTCCGCTTTGGGGGCCAGCAACAGTTGCCAGGGCAACCCTGGGCATGGCAGGGGGCTTAAGGGCGCCAGAACCCACCCACTTCCGCTTTGGGGGCCAGCAACAGTTGCCAGGGCAACATTGGGCATGGCAGGGGGCTTAAGGGAGTCAGGACCTGCCCACTTCCGCTTTGGGGGCCAGCAACAGTTGCCAGGGCAACCCTGGGCATGGCAGGGGGCTTAAGGGAGTCAGGACCTGCCCACTTCCGCTTTGGGGGCCAGCAACAGTTGCCAGGGCAACCCTGGGCATGGCAGGGGGCTTAAGGGCGCCAGAAGCCGCCCACTTCCGCTTTGGGGGCCAGCAACAGTTGCCAGGGCAACCCTGGGCATGGCAGGGGGCTTAAGGGGGCCTGGACCCGCCCACTTCCGCTTTGGGGGCCAGCAACAGTTGCCAGGGCAACCCTGGGCATGGCAGGGGGCTTAAGGGCGCCAGAACCCACCCACTTCCGCTTTGGGGGCCAGCAACAGTTGCCAGGGCAACATTGGGCATGGCAGGGGGCTTAAGGGAGTCAGGACCTGCCCACTTCCGCTTTGGGGGCCAGCAACAGTTGCCAGGGCAACCCTGGGCATGGCAGGGGGCTTAAGGGAGTCAGGACCTGCCCACTTCCGCTTTGGGGGCCAGCAACAGTTGCCAGGGCAACCCTGGGCATGGCAGGGGGCTTAAGGGGGCCTGGACCCGCCCACTTCCACTTTGGGGGCAAGCAACAGTTGCCAGGGCAACCCTGGGCAAGGCAGGGGGCTTAAGGGGGCCTGGACCCGCCCACTTCCGCTTTGGGGGCCAGCAACAGTTGCCAGGCCAACATTGGGCATGGCAGGGGGCTTAAGGGAGTCAGGACCCGCCCACTTCCGCTTTGGGGGCCAGCAACAGTTGCCAGGGCAACCCTGGGCAAGGCAGGGGGCTTAAGGGCGCCAGGACCCGCCCACTTCCGCTTTGGGGGGCAGCAACAGTTGCCAGGGCAACCCTGGGCATGGCAGGGGGCTTAAGGGGGCCTGGACCCGCCCACTTCCGCTTTGGGGGCAAGCAACAGTTGCCAGGGCAACCCTGGGCAAGGCAGGAGGCTTAAGGGGGCCTGGACCCGCCCACTTCCGCTTTGGGGGCCAGCAACAGTTGCCAGGGCAACCCTGGGCATGGCAGGGGGCTTAAGGGGGCCTGGACCCGCCCACTTCCGCTTTGGGGGCCAGCAACAGTTGCCAGGGCAACCCTGGGCATGGCAGGTGGCTTAAGGGGGCCTGGACCCGCCAACTTCCGCTTTGGGGGCCAGCAACAGTTGCCAGGGCAAACCTGGGCATGGCAGGGGGCTTAAGGGGGCCTGGACCCGCCCACTTCCGCTTTGGGGGCCAGCAACAGTTGCCAGGGCAACATTGGGCATGGCAGGGGGCTTAAGGGCGCCAGGACCAGCCCACTTCCGCTTTGGGGGCCAGCAACAGTTGCCAGGGCAACCCTGGGCATGGCAGGGGGCTTAAGGGGGCCTGGACCCGCCCACTTCCGCTTTGGGGGCCAGCAACAGTTGCCAGGGCAACCCTGGGCATGGCAGGGGGCTTAAGGGAGTCAGGACCTGCCCACTTCCGCTTTGGGGGCCAGCAACAGTTGCCAGGGCAACCCTGGGCATGGCAGGGGGCTTAAGGGGGCCTGGACCCGCCCACTTCCGCTTTGGGGGCCAGCAACAGTTGCAAGGACAACCCTGGGCATGGCAGGGGGCTTAAGGGCGCCTGGACCCACCCACTTCCGCTTTGGGGGCCAGCAACAGTAGCCAGGGCAACCCTGGGCAAGGCAGGGGGCTTAAGGGCACCTGGATTCGCCCACTTCCGCTTTGGGGGCCAGCAACAGTTGCCAGGGCAACTCTGGGCATGGCAGGGGGCTTAAGGGCGCCAGAACCCACCCACTTCCGCTTTGGGGGCCAGCAACAGTTGCCAGGGCAACATTGGGCATGGCAGGGGGCTAAGGGAGTCAGGACCCGCCCACTTCCGCTTTGGGGCCAGCAACAGTTGCCAGGGCAACCCTGGGCATGGCAGGGGGCTTAAGGGGGCCAGGACCCGCCCACTTCCGCTTTGGGGGCCAGCAACAGTTGCCAGGGCAACATTGGGCATGGCAGGGGGCTTAAGGGCGCCAGGACCCGCCCACTTCCGCTTTGGGGGCCAGCAACAGTTGCCAGGGCAACCCTGGGCATGGCAGGGGGCTTAAGGGGGCCTGGACCCGCCCACTTCCGCTTTGGGGGCAAGCAGCAGTTGCCAGGGCAACCCTGGGCAAGGCAGGGGGCTTAAGGGGGCCTGGACCCGCCCACTTCCGCTTTAGGGGCCAGCAACAGTTGCCAGGGCAACCCTGGGCATGGCAGGGGGCTTAAGGGCGCCAGGACCCGCCCACTTCCGCTTTGGGGGCCAGCAACAGTTGCCAGGGCAACCCTGGGAATGGCAGGGGGCTTAAGGGCGCCAGAACCCGCCCACTTCCGCTTTGGGGGCCAGCAACAGTTGCCAGGGCAACATTGGGCATGGCAGGGGGCTTAAGGGAGTCAGGACCCGCCCACTTCCGCTTTGGGACCAGCAACAGTTGCCAGGGCAACCCTGGGCAAGGCAGGGGCTTAAGGGGGCCTGGACCCGCCCACTTCCGCTTTGGGGGCTAGCAACAGTTGCCAGGGCAACCCTGGGCATGACAGGGGGCCTGGACCCGCCCACTTCCGCTTTGGGGGCCAGCAACAGTTGCCAGGGCAACCCTGGGCATGGCAGGGGGCTTAAGGGGGCCTGGACCCGCCCACTTCCGCTTTGGGGGCCAGCAACAGTTGCCAGGGCAACCTTGGGCATGGCAGAGGGCTTAAGGTCGCCTGGACCTTCCCACTTCCGCTTTGGGGGCCAGCAACAGTTGCCAGGGCAACCCTGGGCATGGCAGGGGGCTTAAGGGGGCTTGGACACGCCAACTTCCGCTTTGGGGGCCAGCAACAGTTGCCAGGGCAACCCTGGGCATTGCAGGGGGCTTAAGGGGGCCTGGACCCGCCCACTTCCGCTTTGGGGGCCAGCAACAGTTGCCAGGGCAACCCTGGGCATGGCAGGGGGCTTAAGGGGGCCTGGACCCGCCCACTTCCGCTTTGGGGGCCAGCAACAGTTGCCAGGGCAACATTGGCCATGGCAGGGGGCTTAAGGGAGTCAGGACCCGCCCACTTCCGCTTTTGGGGCCAGCAACAGTTGCCAGGGCAAACCTGGGCATGGCATGGGGCTTAAGGGAGTCAGGACCCGCCCACTTCCGCTTTGGGGGCCAGCAACAGTTGACAGGGCAACCCTGGGCATGGCAGGGGGCTTAAGGGCGCCTGGACTCGCCCACTTCCGCTTTGGGGGCCAGCACCAGTAGCCAGGGCAACCCTGGGCAAGGCAGGGGGCTTAAGGGCGCCAGGAACCGCCCACTTCCGCTTTGGGGGCCAGCAACAGTTGCCAGGGCAACCCTGGGCATGGCAGGGGGCTTAAGGGGGCCTGGACCCGCCCACTTCCGCTTTAAGGGCCAGCAACAGTTGCCAGGGCAACCCTGGGCATGGCAGGGGGCTTAAGGGGGCCTGGACCCGCCCACTTCCGCTTTGGGGGCCAGCAGCAGTTGCCAGGGCAACCCTGGGCATGGCAAGGGGTTTAAGGGGGCCTGGACCCGCCCACTTCCGCTTTTGGGGCCAGCAACAGTTGCCAGGGCAACCCTGGGCATGGCAGGGGGCTTAAGGGGGCCTGGACCCGCCCACTTCCGCTTTGGGGGCCAGCAACAGTTGCCAGGGCAACCCTGGGCATGGCAGGGGGCTTAAGGGCGCCTGGACCCACCCACTTCCGCTTTGGGGGCCAGCAACAGTAGCCAGGGCAACCCTGGGCAAGGCAGGGGGCTTAAGGGCGCCTGGACCCGCCCACTTCCGCTTTGGGGGCCAGCAACAGTTGCCAGGGCAACCCTGGGCATGGCAGGGGGCTTAAGGGCGCCAGAACCCGCCCACTTCCGCTTTGGGGGCCAGCAACAGTTGCCAGGGCAACATTGGGCATGGCAGGGGGCTTAAGGGAGTCAGGACGAGCCCACTTCCGCTTTGGGACCAGCAACAGTTGCCAGGGCAACCCTGGGCAAGGCAGGGGGCTTAAGGGGGCCTGGACCCGCCCACTTCCGCTTTGGGGGCTAGCAACAGTTGCCAGGGCAACCCTGGGCATGGCAGGGGGCCTGGACCCGCCCACTTCCGCTTTGGGGGCCAGCAACAGTTGCCAGGGCAACCCTGGGCATGGCAGGGGGCTTAAGGGGGCCTGGACCCGCCCACTTCCGCTTTGGGGGCCAGCAACAGTTGCCAGGGCAAACCTGGGCATGGCACGGGGCTTAAGGGGGCCAGGACCCGCCCACTTCCGCTTTGGGGGCCAGCAACAGTTGCCAGGGCAACCTTGGGCATGGCAGAGGGCTTAAGGTCGCCTGGACCCGCCCACTTCCGCTTTGGGGGCCAGCAACAGTTGCCAGGGCAACCCTGGGCATGGCAGGGGGCTTAAGGGCGCCAGAACCCGCCCACTTCTGCTTTGGGGGCCAGCAACAGTTGCCAGGGCAACCCTGTGCAAGGCAGGGGGCTTAAGGGCACCAGGACCTGCCCACTTCCGCTTTGGGGGCCAGCAACAGTTGCCAGGGCAACCCTGGGCATGGCAGGGGGCTTAAGGGGGCCTGGACCCACCAACTTCCGCTTTGGGGGGCAGCAACAGTTGCCAGGGCAACCCTGGGCATGACAGGGGGCTTAAGGGGGCCAGGACCCGCCCACTTCCGCTTTGGGGGCCAGCAACAGTGGCCAGGGAAACATTGGGCATGGCAGGGGGCTTAAGGGAGTCAGGACCCGCCCACTTCCGCTTTGGGGGCCAGCAACAGTTGCCAGGGCAACCCTGGGCAAGGCAGGGGGCTTAAGGGCGCCAAGACACGCCAACTTCCGCTTTGGGGGCCAGCAACAGTTGCCAGGGCAACCCTGGGCATGGCAGGGGGCTTAAGGGGGCCTGGACCCGCCCACTTCCGCTTTGGGGGCCAGCAACAGTTGCCAGGGCAACCCTGGGCATGGCAGGGGGCTTAAGGGGGCCTGGACCCGCCCACTTCCGCTTTGGGGGCCAGCAACAGTTGCCAGGGCAACATTGGCCATGGCAGGGGGCTTAAGGGAGTCAGGACCCGCCCACTTCCGCTTTGGGGGCCAGCAACAGTTGCCAGGGCAAACCTGGGCATGGCAGGGGGCTTAAGGGAGTCAGGACCCGCCCACTTCCGCTTTGGGGGCCAGCAACAGTTGCCAGGGCAACATTGGGCATGGCAGGGGGCTTAAGGGAGTCAGGACCCGCCCACTTCCGCTTTGGGGGCCAGCAACAGTTGCCAGGGCAACCCTGGGCATGGCAGGGGGCTTAAGGGGGCCTGGACCCGCCCACTTCCGCTTTGGGGGCCAGCAACAGTTGCCAGGGCAACCCTGGGCATGGCAAGGGGCTTAAGGGCGCCAGAACCCGACCACTTCCGCTTTGGGGGCCAGCAACAGTTGCCAGGGCAACATTGGGCATGGCAGGGGGCTTAAGGGCGCCAGAACCCGCCCACTTCCGCTTTGGGGGCCAGCAACAGTTGCCAGGGCAACATTGGGCATGGCAGGGGGCTTAAGGGAGTCAGGACCCGCCCACTTCCGCTTTGGGGGCCAGCAATAGTTGCCAGGGCAACCCTGGGCAAGGCAGGGGGCTTAAGGGGGCCTGGACCCACCCACTTCCGCTTTGGGGGCCAGCAACAGTTGCCAGGGCAACCCTGGGCATGGCAGGGGGCCAGGACCCGCCCACTTCCGCTTTGGGGGCCAGCAACAGTTGCCAGGGAAACATTGGGCATGGCAGGGGGATTAAGGGAGTCAGGACCCGCCCACTTCCGCTTTGGGGGCCAGCAACAGTTGCCAGGGCAACCCTGGGCAAGGCAGGGGGCTTAAGGGCGCCAGGTCCCGCCCACTTCCGCTTTGGGGGCTAGCAACAGTTGCCAGGGCAACCCTGGGCATGGCAGGGGGCTTAATGGGGCCTGGACCCGCCCACTTCCGCTTTGGGGGCTAGCAACAGTTGCCAGGGCAACCCTGGGCATGGCAGGGGGCTTAAGGGGGCCTAGACCCGCCCACTTCCGCTTTGGGGGCCAGCAACAGTTGCCAGGGCAAACCTGGGCATGGCAAGGGGCTTAAGGGGGCCAGGACCCGCCCACTTCCGCTTTGTGGCCAGCAACAGTTGCCAGGGCAACATTGGGCATGGCAGGGGGCTTAAGGGAGACAGGACACGCCCACTTCCGCTTTGGGGGCCAGCAACAGTTGCCAGGGCAACCCTGGGCAAGGCAGGAGGCTTAAGGGCGCCAGGACCCACCCACTTCCGCTTTGGGGGCCAGCAACAGTTGCCAGGGCAACACTGGGAATGGCAGGGGGCCAAGACCCGCCCACTTCCGCTTTGGGGGCCAGCAACAGTGGCCAGGGCAACCCTGGGCATGGCAGGGGGCTTAAGGGGGCCTAGACCCGCCCACTTCCGCTTTGGGGGCCAGCAACAGTTGCCAGGGCAACCTTGGGCATGGCAGAGGGCTTAAGGTCGCCTGGACCCGCCTACTTCCGCTTTGGTGGCCAGCAACAGTTGCCAGGGCAACCCTGGGCATGGCAGGGGGCTTAAGGGCACAAGGACCCGCCCACTTCCGCTTTGGGGGCCAGCAACAGTTGCCAGGGCAACCCTGGGCATGGCAGGGGGCTTAAGGGGGCCTGGACCCGCCCACTTCCGCTTTAGGGGCCAGCAACAGTTGCCAGGGCAACCCTGGGCATGGCAGGGGGCTTAAGGGGGCCTGGACCCGCCCACTTCCGCTTTGGGGGCCAGCAGCAGTTGCCAGGGCAACCCTGGGCATGGCAGGGGGCTTAAGGGGGCCTGGACCCGCCCACTTCCGCTTTTGGGGCCAGCAACAGTTGCCAGGGCAACCCTGGGCATGGCAGGGGGCTTAAGGGGGCCTGGACCCGCCCACTTCCGCTTTGGGGGCCAGCAACAGTTGCCAGGGCAACCCTGGGCATGGCAGGGGGCTTAAGGGCGCCTGGACCCACCCACTTCCGCTTTGGGGGCCAGCACCAGTAGCCAGGGCCACCCTGGGCAAGGCAGGGGGCTTAAGGGCGCCTGGACCCGCCCACTTCCGCTTTGGGGGCCAGCAACAGTTGCCAGGGCAACCCTGGGCAAGGCAGGGGGCTTAAGGGCGCCAGGACCCGCCCACTTCCGCTTTGGGGGCCAGCAACAGTTGCCAGGGCAACCCTGGGCATGGCAGGGGGCTTAAGGGCGCCAGAACCCACCCACTTCCGCTTTGGGGGCCAGCAACAGTTGCCAGGGCAACATTGGGCATGGCAGGGGGCTTAAGGGAGTCAGGACCCGCCCACTTCCGCTTTGGGGGCCAGCAACAGTTGCCAGGGCAACCCTGGGCAAGGCAGGAGGCTTAAGGGCGCCAGGACCCACCCACTTCCGCTTTGGGGGCCTGCAACAGTTGCCAGGGCAACATTGGGCATGGCAGGGGGCTTAAGGGCGCCAGGACCCGCCCACTTCCGCTTTTGGGGCCAGCAACAGTTGCCAGGGCAACCCTGGGCATGGCAGGGGGCTTAAGGGGGCCTGGACCCGCCCACTTCCGCTTTGGGGGCCAGCAACAGTTGCCAGGGCAACATTGGGCATGGCAGGGGGCTTAAGGGAGTCAGGACCCGCCCACTTCCGCTTTGGGACCAGCAACAGTTGCCAGGGCAACCCTGGGCAAGGCAGGGGCTTAAGGGGGCCTGGACCCGCCCACTTCCGCTTTGGGGGCTAGCAACAGTTGCAAGGGCAACCCTGGGCATGGCAGGGGGCCTGGACCCGCCCACTTCCGCTTTGGGACCAGCAACAGTTGCCAGGGCAACCCTGGGCAAGGCAGGGGCTTAAGGGGGCCTGGACCCGCCCACTTCCGCTTTGGGGGCTAGCAACAGTTGCCAGGGCAACCCTGGGCATGGCAGGGGGCTTAAGGGGGCCTGGACCCGCCCACTTCCGCTTTGGGGGTCAGCAACAGTTGCCAGGGCAACCCTGGGCATGGCAGGGGGCTTAAGGGGGCCGGGACCCGCCCACTTCCGCTTTGGGGGCCAGCAACAGTTGCCAGGGCAAACCTGGGCATGGCAGGGGGCTTAAGGGGGCCAGGACCCGCCCACTTCCGCTTTGGGGGCCAGCAACAGTTGCCAGGGCAACCTAGGGCATGGCAGAGGGCTTAAGGTCGCCTGGACCTTCCCACTTCCACTTTGGGGGCCAGCAACAGTTGCCAGGGCAACCCTGGGCATGGCAGGGGGCTTAAGGGGGCTTGGACACGCCAACTTCCGCTTTGGGGGCAAGCAACAGTTGCCAGGGCAGTTATAATAGGGCGATATAAGCCCAATGTAATTAACAACCAGAGTGAGACCCAACTTGCATGAAAAAATAAATGCACATATTGGGTAAACCACTCAAGTACTGAAGTTTGTCTAAGATAATACGGGAATATAACCCCTTTACTAATATTTATTAGCAATTCAGTATCTATATTTAACTAAGGTGGCAGCTACCCACAATATAGGGGAATTGATCCCGGTATTTCCCAATTAAAGCCACTAGATGGCAGTGGAATACTGAAAATGGACCATTAATCCCCAAAAATTGTATTAAATCCCCCAACTGGAACCAATACCCATTAAGGGATTGGATAGGACAGTAAAACTTTAAACACCAAATTCCGTGCAGGAAAAAAGAGAATATTAATGGTATACGGTGACCTTGAATTAAGACCTATATAGAGAGAGTGGTGGAGGACAGCGTATTTAAAGCAGGATATAACCTGTAATTAAACAGCTACCAACTGTCTATAGGGTAGCACAACCCGGGAGAGTCACATTTCTAAGAACTAGAGTGACCAGGGGTATGTAACATTGTGTATTAAACACAAGACAATAATTTACAATAATTCCCTGACTACTAGACAGCAGTGGACCCCGGTAAAAGGATATTAATACGTCACACTACCAATACAACTATACCCGATTGCCCGCCCTCTACTCAAGGTCAGATAATAGAAAGGTGTCAAAGTGCATACCGCACAAAGAATTGATATAGTCAAGACACCAAACCACACCACCGTGATACAAGTGTGAAAAAGAGAGACACACAAAAGGGACAAGATATAGATATAATCGATACCAATACCCTAAGAACACTGAACGGTCCTATATTTGAATTCCAGTGTCCTAATCACCCGTACAGCAATAACTAGAACACAGTAACAAGTCTGGCGAACACCTTTTAATCTTTAACCACACACTTTCTTACTTCAAAAGTGCGTAAGCACCTCACTTTATATGTATGTGTGATTTGTATGTCCAATTTTAATTCCTTATCAATTTCACATATAAGCGGAGTGGACCCGGACCCGTAGTTCCGTATATAAGAACACGGATATCCGGCTCCCCTCTTAATATTTTAAGAATAATCAACAAATAAAAGTTAAGTTTTAAATGACTACATAAATCATCTCTTTTGGTGTGCATCCACCGTGCAATTTTCTTTTCTCTTTTCTTTAAACCAGTCTTCAACCCTGGGCATTGCAGGGGGCTTAAGGGGGCCTGGACCCGCCCACTTCCGCTTTGGGGGCCAGCAACAGTTGCCAGGGCAACCCTGGGCATGGCAGGGGGCTTAAGGGGGCCTGGACCCGCCAACTTCCGCTTTGGGGGCCAGCAACAGTTGCCAGGGCAACATTGGCCATGGCAGGGGGCTTAAGGGAGTCAGGACCCGCCCACTTCCGCTTTTGGGGCCAGCAACAGTTGCCAGGGCAAACCTGGGCATGGCATGGGGCTTAAGGGAGTCAGGACCCGCCCACTTCCGCTTTGGGGGCCAGCAACAGTTGACAGGGCAACCCTGGGCATGGCAGGGGGCTTAAGGGTGCCTGGACCCGCCCACTTCCGCTTTGGGGGCCAGCAACAGTTGCCAGGGCAACCCTGAGCATGGCAGGGGGCTTAAGGGGGCCTGGACCCGCCCACTTCCGCTTTGGGGGCCAGCAACAGTTGCCAGGGCAACCCTGGGCATGGCAAGGGGCTTAAGGGCGCCAGAACCCGACCACTTCCGCTTTGGGGGCCAGCAACAGTTGCCAGGGCAACATTGGGCATGGCAGGGGGCTTAAGGGAGTCAGGACCCGCCCACTTCCGCTTTGGGGGCCAGCAACAGTTGCCAGGGCAACCCTGGGCAAGGCAGGAGGCTTAAGGGCGCCAGGACCCACCCACTTCCGCTTTGGGGGCCAGCAACAGTTGCCAGGACAACCCTGGGCATGGCAGGGGGCTTAAGGGCGCCTGGACCCACCCACTTCCGCTTTGGGGGCCAGCAACAGTAGCCAGGGCAACCCTGGGCAAGGCAGGGGGCTTAAGGGCACCTGGATTCGCCCACTTCCGCTTTGGGGGCCAGCAACAGTTGCCAGGGCAACCCTGGGCAAGGAAGGGGGCTTAAGGGCGCCAGGACCCGCCCACTTCCGCTTTGGGGGCCAGCAACAGTTGCCAGGGCAACATTGGGCATGGCAGGGGGCTTAAGGGAGTCAGGACCCGCCCACTTCCGCTTTGGGGGCCAGCAACAGTTGCCAGGGCAACCCTGGGCAAGGCAGGGGGCTTAAGGGCACCTGGATTCGCCCACTTCCGCTTTGGGGGCCAGCAACAGTTGCCAGGGCAACCCTGGGCATGGCAGGGGGCTTAAGGGCGCCAGAACCCACCCACTTCCGCTTTGGGGGCCAGCAACAGTTGCCAGGGCAACATTGGGCATGGCAGGGGGCTTAAGGGAGTCAGGACCCGCCCACTTCCGCTTTGGGGGCCAGCAACAGTTGCCAGGGCAACCCTGGGCAAGGCAGGAGGCTTAAGGGCGCCAGGACCCACCCACTTCCGCTTTGGGGGCCAGCAACAGTTGCCAGGGCAACATTGGGCATGGCAGGGGGCTTAAGGGCGCCAGGACCCGCCCACTTCCGCTTTGGGGGCCAGCAGCAGTTGCCAGGGCAACCCTGGGCATGGCAGGGGGCTTAAGGGGGCCTGGACCCGCCCACTTCCGCTTTGGGGGCAAGCAGCAGTTGCCAGGGCAACCCTGGGCAAGGCAGGGGGCTTAAGGGGGCCTGGACCCGCCCACTTCCGCTTTAGGGGCCAGCAACAGTTGCCAGGGCAACCCTGGGCATGGCAGGGGGCTTAAGGGCGCCAGGACCCGCCCACTTCCGCTTTGGGGGCCAGCAACAGTTGCCAGGGAAACCCTGGGAATGGCAGGGGGCTTAAGGGCGCCAGAACCCGCCCACTTCCGCTTTGGGGGCCAGCAACAGTTGCCAGGGCAACATTGGGCATGGCAGGGGGCTTAAGGGAGTCAGGACCCGCCCACTTCCGCTTTGGGACCAGCAACAGTTGCCAAAGCAACCCTGGGCAAGGCAGGGGCTTAAGGGGGCCTGGACCCGCCCACTTCCGCTTTGGGGGCTAGCAACAGTTGCCAGGGCAACCCTGGGCATGGCAGGGGGCCTGGACCCGCCCACTTCCGCTTTGGGGGCCAGCAACAGTTGCCAGGGCAACCCTGGGCATGGCAGGGGGCTTAAGGGGGCCTGGACCCGCCCACTTCCGCTTTGGGGGTCAGCAACAGTTGCCAGGGCAACCCTGGGCATGGCAGGGGGCTTAAGGGGGCCGGGACCCGCCCACTTCCGCTTTGGGGGCCAGCAACAGTTGCCAGGGCAAACCTGGGCATGGCAGGGGGCTTAAGGGGGCCAGGACCCGCCCACTTCCGCTTTGGGGGCCAGCAACAGTTGCCAGGGCAACCTTGGGCATGGCAGAGGGCTTAAGGTCGCCTGGACCCGCCCACTTCCGCTTTGGGGTCAGCAACAGTTGCCAGGGCAACCCTGGGCATGGCAGGGGGCTTAAGGGGGCTTGGACCCGCCCACTTCCGCTTTGGGGGCCGGCAACAGTTGCCAGGGCAACCCTGGGCATGGCAGGGGGCTTAAGGGGGCCTGGACCCACCAACTTCCGCTTTGGGGGGCAGCAATAGTTGCCAGGGCAACCCTGGGCATGGCAGGGAGCTTAAGGGAGTCAGGACCCACCCACTTCCTCTTTGGGGGCCAGCAACAGTTGCCAGGGCAACCCTGGGCAAGGCAGGGGGCTTAAGGGCGCCAAGACATGCCAACTTCCGCTTTGGGGGCCAGCAACAGTTGACAGGGCAACCCTGGGCATGGCAGGGGGCTTAAGGGCGCCTGGACCCGCCCACTTCCGCTTTGGGGGCCAGCAACAGCAAACCTGGGCATGGCAGGGGGCTTAAGGGGGCCAGGACCCGCCCACTTCCGCTTTGGGGGCCAGCAACAGTTGCCAGGGCAACATTGGCCATGGCAGGGGGCTTAAGGGAGTCAGGACCCGCCCACTTCCGCTTTGGGGGCCAGCAACAGTTGCCAGGGCAACCCTGGACATGGCAGGGGGCTTAAGGGGGCCTGGACCTGCCCACTTCCGCTTTGGGGGCCAGCAACAGTTGCCAGGGCAACCCTGGGCATGGCAGGGGGCTTAAGGGGGCCTGGACCGCCCACTTCAGCTTTGGGGGCCAGCAACAGTTGCCAGGGCAACCCTGGGCAAGGCAGGGGGCTTAAGGGGGCCTGGACCCGCCCACTTCCACTTTGGGGGCCAGCAACAGTTGCCAGGCAACCCTGGGCATGGCAGGGGGCTTAAGGGGGCCGGGACGCGCCCACTTCCGCTTTGGGGGCCGGCAACCCTGGGCATGGCAGGGGGCTTAAGGGGGCCTGGACCCGCCCACTTCCGCTTTGGGGGCCAGCAACAGTTGCCAGGGCAACCCTGGGCATGGCAGGGGGATTAAGGGGGCCTGGACCCGCCCACTTCCGCTTTGGGGGCCAGCAACAGTTGCCAGGGCAACCCTGGGCATGGCAGGGGGCTTAAGGGCGCCTGGACCCACCCACTTCCGCTTTGGGGGCTAGCAACAGTTGCCAGGGCAACCCTGGGCAAGGCAGGGGGCTTAAGGGCGCCTGGACCCGCCCACTTCCGCTTTGGGGGCCAGCAACAGTTGCCAGGGCAACCCTGGGCAAGGCAGGGGGCTTAAGGGCGCAAGGACCCGCCCACTTCCGCTTTGGGGGCCAGCAACAGTTGCCAGGGCAACCCTGGGCATGGCAGGGGGCTTAAGGGCGCCAGAACCCGCCCACTTCCGCTTTGGGGGCCAGCAACAGTTGCCAGGGCAACATTGGGCATGGCAGGGGGCTTAAGGGAGTCAGGACCCGCCCACTTCCGCTTTGGGGGCCAGCAACAGTTGCCAGGGCAACCCTAGGCAAGGCAGGGGGCTTAAGGGCGCCAGGACCCGCCCACTTCCGCTTTGGGGGCCAGCAACAGTTGCCAGGGCAATATTGGGCATGGCAGGGGGCTTAAGGGCGCCAGGACCCGCCCACTTCCGCTTTGGGGGCCAGCAACAGTTGCCAGGGCAACCCTGGGCATGGCAGGGGGCTTAAGGGGGCCTGGACCCGCCCACTTCCGCTTTGGGGGCAAGCAGCAGTTGCCAGGGCAACCCTGGGCAAGGCAGGGGGCTTAAGGGGGCCTGGACCCGCCCACTTCCGCTTTGGGGGCCAGCAACAGTTGCCAGGGCAACCCTGGGCAAGGCAGGGGGCTTATGGGGGCCTGGACCCGCCCACTTCCGCTTTGGGGGCCAGCAACAGTTGCCAGGGCAACCCTGGGCATGGCAGGGGGCTTAAGGGGGCCTGGACCCGCCCACTTCCACTTTGGGGGCAAGCAACAGTTGCCAGGGCAACCCTGGGCAAGGCAGGGGGCTTAAGGGGGCCTGGACACGCCCACTTCCGCTTTGGGGGCCAGCAACAGTTGCTAGGGCAACCCTGGGCATGGCAGGGGGCTTAAGGGGGCCGGGACCCACCCACTTCCGCTTTGGGGGCCAGCAACAGTTGCCAGGGCAACCCTGGGCATGGCAGGGGGCTTAAGGGGGCCTGGACCCGCCCACTTCCGCTTTGGGGGCCAGCAACAGTTGCCAGGGCAAACCTGGGCATGGCAGGGGGCTTAAGGGGGCCAGGACCCGCCCACTTCCGCTTTGGGGACCAGCAACAGTTGCCAGGGCAACATTGGGCATGGCAGGGGGCTTAAGGGCGCCAGGACCCGCCCACTTCCGCTTTGGGGGCCAGCAACAGTTGCCAGGGCAACCCTGGGCATGGCAGGGGGCTTAAGAGGGCCTGGACCCACCCACTTCCGCTTTGGGGGCAAGCAGCAGTTGCCAGGGCAACCCTGGGCAAGGCAGGGGGCTTAAGGGGGCCTGGACCCGCCCACTTCCGCTTTGGGGGCCAGCAACAGTTGCCTAATCGCAGTTTAACCTTACACCTTACCCTAACTGCTGCAGCATAACCCTAGCTCTAAAACTCTAATGCTGGGTACACCCCATAATGGGGCTAATTCAGACTTGATTGAAGGGTCCATTTTTACTTTAAATGGACAAATCCATGTAAACTGCAGGTGGGGCAAATGTAACAAGCAGTGCCATATTAAGGTCTAAATGGGCCTGGAGCTGAAAATGATCAAGGGCCTATTATTCACAATAAAATGGGTTGTGGCCATCACCTAATAATGTGGGGGGCATGACCACTGTTCTGGTTGGGTGGTCTGCTCATGGGTGTGTCTCTATTTGTGTAAATACTTTCAACTAATTATATATAAAGTGTGTGTGTGTGTGTGTGTGTGTGTGTGTGTGTGTGTGTGTGTGTCTGTGTGTATGGGTGTGCATGCTGGAAAAGGCAGGGAGCTTGCATAGGAAAAATGCAAAGAGTTTAGTATAGGGTGGAAAATGGCAAAGAGGTTGGCATATGCAAGGGCCTGGCACCAGTGGCGTAAGTTCAGATGAAGCGCCCGGAGGCAGTATAGATAGTGCCCCCCCCCCCCCATATATGCGAACAAAAACATTTTTTTTTATGTACTGTATATATATATATATATATATATATATATATATATATAGTATATCATACCATACAGCCAGTCTTACTTTTACTGACTGGCTGTGGATAACATAGAGCACTCACTCGGCATCACGTCAGGTGGCTGTCTCCCTGCTCCAGAGCTGTATAATTGAACCTGCGGCACCCTGACTGACTGCCCGGAGGAGGAAGGACGTGGATCCCTGTGTGTGTGCACAGAGCAAACTCGGCACTGCCGCTGCGTGCCATCGCTAAGTTTGCACTGTGTGCACACAGGGATCCACGTCCTTCCTCCTCCGGGCAGCCAATCAGAGTGCCGCAGGCTGCAGGATCAATCATCATTGGATAGCTGAGCCGTCGCTCAGCTGTCCACACTAGCTCTGCAGCAGCGGCACCACCATCTGACGAGATGCCGAGTGAGTGCACTCGTATTGCAGTAGGGAGAGCATTGGGGCCGCAGTGACAGGAGAATTGTACAGAGCGGGGGGTTCTCCTGTCACTTGCCCCCCTGATGGCTAACGCCCGGTGGCAAGAGTCTCCATTGCCTCCGGGAGTTACGCCACTGCCTGGCACAGAAAAGAGGGAAAATATAAACTGCAGATATACTTACCTTCCATGTATCGCCAGCACTGAGAGCATCATATTATATATATGCACACTCCCTCCAGCCAAAGAGTGCAATGTATATATATAATCTGAGTTACCCCCCTGGGGTGAGTCCATTCTATATGGTTGCAGGAAAGGCGGCAAAAATAAGGCTCCAAATGTATTAAGAAAAGTGCTGGTGCAGTTTAATGCATACTGTATATACAAATTCCGACACCCGCAGGACACTGATGTCCTAAGATACTTGCAGATTGAGGCGGCACTCCAGTCATAACAAAATACTGAAAGCCAAAACTTGTAGACAACATTTCAGCACCTTTTATGTGGTCACCTTAGTTTACCACACCATATACCCTATATACAAATCATGTAACACAATAGTAACCCCTTATACAGTACTTGCCTCTTACACATTATGCCACATGGAATGAGCCAAAATTCACACTATGGCACACAGATTAAGTCAAAATTCACATTATGCACACAGATTAAGGCAAAATTCACATTTTGCCACATGGATTGAGCCAAAATACAAACTATACCAAACGTATTGACCCAAAATTCACAATCTGCTTCAGAAACAGGGACATTGCGCACCAAAGGCGCGCATTAAAAATTGACACCATAATGCCCTTTACATGTTAAGCCACACACCATAATTTCCATTATGTATTATGCCAAACACCCTAATGCCTATTAAAAATTATGCTAAATAAGTGCTGCTTACCTACGTGCTCATTGCCAGGGGTTCCATGCTCATTGGCAGGGAGTCCATGCTCGTTGCCATGTGGGATTACATGCTCATTGCCAAGGGGAATACATGCTTGAGGTAACTGGGGGACAGCCGCCGCTGAGCAGAAGTGACAGCCATTGAAAGCCAGGCAGAGAGCGGGGGGCTGCCTGACTGTATTCAGAGCACTGCAGGTCCCGGTTATTTGAAATAATACCCCTTTCAAACCATAAAATGCAGGGACTGGCCCCTTTTATACCTTTTACGTTCCAGCTTTGCCCAGCTGTATCTCTAGTTCCCGAGGGACTATCGACGCAGGGCTGGGCTCGTTGGAAAGCCCCAGTCCTCATCTACAAAATGGGCCTATTTGGGGAGTGGGCCTGGAGCTGTAGCTCCATCAGGCCCATTGTTATTCCGGCCCTGCTGCCAGGCCACAAGCTTTGACTGGCTTCTGAGTCGCGATCCGGCACATCATTTGAAATAGCCGTACCAAACTTATATTTACAAGAAATTACTGATTTATTGTATACCTAGACAACTTAGTCCTTATATGTACATTATTATACATTTATTATTACCGACAATTTATAATTATTCAAATCCTTTATTATATAAATGTTAACTCCATAGACGTAATCTTTGCTGATTGTATGGAAGGAGAAAATTGAAAATGTATGCATAATATAATGTTTCTTCAATGATAAATGTTGTTGCTGTATTCCATTTTCATGGATATTCATCAGTAAAGGGAAATATTGCAGTATATAGGTAGTTCTCTAGCAACATGTGATTTGTATGCATGATTAATGTCAAGCCACATATTAAGGATCACTTTGCTAAACATTTTGAGCAGTCTCTGGTGGTGTAAACTTAAAAAGGGAGATATACTAAGCCTTCAATAGTGATAAATTGGAGAGGGATAAAGTACTATTCAATCAGCTTCTAACTGCCATCATACAGGTTGCATTTGGAAAATGACAGTAGCTGATTGGTTGTTACTTTATCATTTGCCAATGACATTTGTGGCACCCCGGCCTGGACACTTATTCCAGTGGGGGCCGGGTTAATACAGTTGCTAGGCAACCACACTAGACTGGCCAGACAGCGGGTTTTCAAGGGGTTAACACCCCGAAGAATGAGGCGCGAAAGATTACCCTGAGGCTGATGGACAGCCTTGGGAACGTATAGGGGAGGCGGAGACGAGAGGTGAAGGGTCACAGCACGTGCGACGCAGCGTGTGAGGGAGAAAGGAGAAGCAGAGAGCAGACGGAGGGCTGACTGGAGAAGCGGCCGAACGGAGAAGGCTGACCTGACGCCGGGAAGGAAGAGGACGCCCAGCGGAGACAGAGAGGACGCCCAGCGGAGACAGAGGCGGCGGGAAGTGATGGGCAGCAGTGTCGACGCCAGGAGATGACCGGCGCCGCCCGCACTAGTGCGCTCCCCAAGAAGAAGACAGCACAGGGTGTCCGGGACGGGAGAGGCACGACTGAGTGCGGCAACGCTGCAGCAGCAGCGCCCGCACTAGTGTGCCCTCCTGTAACAGAAGAGGCCCAGCAGCAGCTATCGGGAAGAGAGGAGGACCCATCGCGACAGGCAGGAGCCTGCAACTTGCTCCTGGAAACAGGTACTTTCGGTGACCCCCCACCCCCGGCCTACCGCCTATACACTCCCTGCCACCAACGCACTGTACCCCAGCAACCCTCCTGGTCTACCTACCACACCAGACCCCCTCACCTCACGCCACCCGCAGGAAGGATTAGGGGTCTTAACCCTAAAAGTTGTGGAGCCCCTGTAACACCGGGCATAAAAGGGGACACCCCAGGCAAGGTGAGATCGGTACCACTTGTCATCCACACCGCCAGGGAGCCCCACCAACTAGGGGAATCAACCCCGTGTAATTTATTGTGAACTGCCTGAACTTGTAGAGACGCTGCTGTACTGCATCTATACAAGAGAAGGAACGTATGGCCACCTTCTGGTTACAGTTATATTGCCGGAGCAAGTTACTATCATTATCCAGGAGTTCTTTACCCATCCTCCATCCAGGGACATCCATTTTAGGGGTCTACCTGGGCGGGACTCTTTTACTACAGGGTTAGTAGGATACGTTGTAAGGTCATTTCTATGTCTTGTACTATTGAGTTTTATGCGTATTGTAACATGTGTACCTGGTGATCACATGTGGCTAGGTCCACATCGGGTTGTTAATATTGCTGAGTGAAAGTATCATTTTTCCCCAAACCCAATTGACGGTCGGCGGAATTGTACTTCCACTCCCCAGTACATGGGAGTTTAATATTGTAAGGTTAAGTCGCCTCACGGCGTTCAGTCAATTACATGTGTGACCACTGTTTTTATTTGCATTCTGCCATTAAATAAAACGCAAGTGTTGTACCCGCTGGGCGCCTGGCCTTGTTTCCTTGGAGGTGTGTCTTCTACATCCGACGCGGTGAAGAATCTGTGAGGAATCCAGAACAGTCAGCAAGGTAACCCCATTGCTTTCCACTCCGTCAGCGTGTCACAATTGGCGTCAGACCGAACAGGATCTGAGTCGGGTTGAGAAGACGACCGAGCAGGAAAAATGGAGCAACAACTGGCGCAACCAGCAGTACCAGCACCAGGGGGTGAACAACAAGAGCAAGCCGTCGCGGCACCAACCACTTCAATCACCCTCCCGTATTACTTCGGGGCGTCATGGTTGCCTAGCTACAGCGGGGACAAGCAGAAGTCACCGGGAAACACATTTGCAGAATTCAAAAGAGGAATTGAATCAACATGCCTACTGTACACCTTGCAAGAACAACAGAAGATTCAGATCCTAATAGGACAACTGACCGGATCTGCCCTCCGTGAAGTGAGGTCATGGGCACCCGAACACAAGACGACGGTAGCACAGATACTAAAGAAGCTATCCGCCACCTTCGAGACGCGAAGCCTCCCAGAACTAAAATTGAAGTTTTACGGAAGAAAACAACGAGCGGGCGAGACGTTGAGGGACTATGCTCTCAGCCTACTAGAAATGAGTAAGGCGATACAAGCCCTCGACCCAGAAGAAATGAGGAATGTGGATGAGACACTAATAGTTAAGCTGATCGAAGGGGCCGGGCGAGAGAGCATACGGGCCGCACTGAGGCTGTTGCGAAGGCAGATGTCGGGTGCGACCTTCGCCGACTTCAAAGACGCCGCCATTGGGGTGGTCGGGACACAGGATGAAGCGGGAGAGGAGTACCCTGAATCACTAGGGCTTCACGAACAGCCGTACTCATGGAGAGCCTGCTCTACCAGCCCAGATGGGGCAAAGAAGAACAGAGACACAGCCATACGGGCCACACAGAACCTATCGGACAACCAGTTCAAGGCTCTCCAGAAGCAGGTTGAGAACCTCACCGTCGGCATGGCAAATATGCAGAGGGAAATACGCCAGCGACCCAGAACACCGGGAGTAGACCCAGACACAGAGGAATGGTGGGCCCAGTACGTAGGACAATGCCCGAGGATCAAAGTGCTGATCAATGGGGTAGAGACAGTGGCCATGATAGACACCGGGTCGCAAGTATCCATGGTACAATTACCCACTCTCCAAAAATACTGGGGAAAAGAAGTACCATTTAGACCGCCCCCCACGCAGGTGAAAGTGGTCGCTGCCAACGGCCGAGAGGTCACCTGCAACGGGTACTGGGAGGCTGACCTGAAGATCGGACGAGCGCACTTACCCAAACAGGGGTATTTGGTGATCACCTGTGGAGAAGGAAAGGTTTCCCCCATCATCCTGGGTATGAACATCCTAAGAAATTGCCCTGAAGAGCTGATTTCGGCACTAAAACAGGAACTGGTTGACCAAGATCAGGCTGAGAAGGTAACCATGCAACACAACATCTGCGTCCAGAGGAGTCAGGTGGAGAAGAAAGCGCTGGCCACACGGGTACAAGGAACTGTCAAGTGGTTTAATGTACGAAGGGGATATGGCTTCATTAACCGAAATGACACGAAAGATGATGTTTTTGTCCATCGGACGGCCATAAAGAGAAACCACCCGCAGAAGTTCCTGCACAGTGTCGAAGATGGCGAGACGGTAGAATTTGATGTGGTAGAAGGAGAAAAGGGTGCTAAAGCGGTGAACGTGGCTGGTCCAGGCGGGGTACCGGTAAGAGGAAGCCGGTTTGATCCCGACAGGCGTCGTTCCCGCAGGTGTTTTTACCGGTTTCGAAGTGGGCGCTGCCACGCCGAGGCCCTCTCCCGCGTGCCTCTACACCCGGAGGGAGAGGTGGAGGATAGCAGGGAGCAAAGTGAGAGGCCAAGGTTCACCAGTCCAGTAACGTCCCACTGGGAATCATGCGCACCCTGGGTGCAAGAACACCGGTCCAAATTGGCTGACGCAAGAGTCTTGGTCGCCCAGAAATCAGGGCAGAGTAGGGACCGCCAGAAGGTCAACTATGAACAGATCGCCCCAGCTGAACGCATACCTGTTGGTACCCCAGTGTTCAAAAGAAACAATCGTCCCAAGCGTAAGCTCGATGCGAAGTGGGAAGCGGACCCCTACGTGGTAGCAGAAGAACCACGGGATACGGCTGCAGTCTACCGCATCACCAAGCGCGATGGTATCCACCCCCAGTGGGACCATCGTAACCAGATCAAACCGTATCCGAATCAGCCCCCAGTCCTCCACCCATCAAGTGAAGGAAGAAACCGTGGTAACGAGGACCCTGTCACACGGTGGTCCCAAGACCCGTTGGAGCTGATGCTGAGTGTTGGCTGGTCCGTGCCGTTTCCTTCAAATATACCGACGCAAACCAGTGTGAGAACCGATGCACCTGTTCCTGAGCACGTCGAGACCGCACCTCCTGGGAATGAGGCGAGGCGCTCAGCCAGGAGTACAAGAGGTGTGCTACCCCTGCGGTACCGAGAGTAAGCCTGCCGCATAAATGATTTGTTTGATGTTGTGTACTGTTATGTTGCGTTAAGAACTGTATATGTGGGATTTAAATGTAGGCCCCAACAGAGACAGTGGACACTTGGGCCTTAAAATTCAAAGTCAGGGACTTTTGCCTAAACCTCCACATGGCCCGAACAATACCGAGGACGGGTATTGTTTAAGTGTGGGGATGTGTGGCACCCCGGCCTGGACACTTATTCCAGTGGGGGCCGGGTTAATACAGTTGCTAGGCAACCACACTAGACTGGCCAGACAGCGGGTTTTCAAGGGGTTAACACCCCGAAGAATGAGGCGCGAAAGATTACCCTGAGGCTGATGGACAGCCTTGGGAACGTATAGGGGAGGCGGAGACGAGAGGTGAAGGGTCGCAGCACGTGCGACGCAGCGTGTGAGGGAGAAAGGAGAAGCAGAGAGCAGACGGAGGGCTGACTGGAGAAGCGGCCGAACGGAGAAGGCTGACCTGACGCCGGGAAGGAAGAGGACGCCCAGCGGAGACAGAGAGGACGCCCAGCGGAGACAGAGGCGGCGGGAAGTGATGGGCAGCAGTGTCGACGCCAGGAGATGACCGGCGCCGCCCGCACTAGTGCGCTCCCCAAGAAGAAGACAGCACAGGGTGTCCGGGACGGGAGAGGCACGACTGAGTGCGGCAACGCTGCAGCAGCAGCGCCCGCACTAGTGTGCCCTCCTGTAACAGAAGAGGCCCAGCAGCAGCTATCGGGAAGAGAGGAGGACCCATCGCGACAGGCAGGAGCCTGCAACTTGCTCCTGGAAACAGGTACTTTCGGTGACCCCCCACCCCCGGCCTACCGCCTATACACTCCCTGCCACCAACGCACTGTACCCCAGCAACCCTCCTGGTCTACCTACCACACCAGACCCCCTCATCTCACGCCACCCGCAGGAAGGATTAGGGGTCTTAACCCTAAAAGTTGTGGAGCCCCTGTAACACCGGGCATAAAAGGGGACACCCCAGGCAAGGTGAGATCGGTACCACTTGTCATCCACACCGCCAGGGAGCCCCACCAACTAGGGGAATCAACCCCGTGTAATTTATTGTGAACTGCCTGAACTTGTAGAGACGCTGCTGTACTGCATCTATACAAGAGAAGGAACGTATGGCCACCTTCTGGTTACAGTTATATTGCCGGAGCAAGTTACTATCATTATCCAGGAGTTCTTTACCCATCCTCCATCCAGGGACATCCATTTTAGGGGTCTACCTGGGCGGGACTCTTTTACTACAGGGTTAGTAGGATACGTTGTAAGGTCATTTCTATGTCTTGTACTATTGAGTTTTATGCGTATTGTAACATGTGTACCTGGTGATCACATGTGGCTAGGTCCACATCGGGTTGTTAATATTGCTGAGTGAAAGTATCATTTTTCCCCAAACCCAACTGACGGTCGGCGGAATTGTACTTCCACTCCCCAGTACATGGGAGTTTAATATTGTAAGGTTAAGTCGCCTCACGGCGTTCAGTCAATTACATGTGTGACCACTGTTTTTATTTGCATTCTGCCATTAAATAAAACGCAAGTGTTGTACCCGCTGGGCGCCTGGCCTTGTTTCCTTGGAGGTGTGTCTTCTACATCCGACGCGGTGAAGAATCTGTGAGGAATCCAGAACAGTCAGCAAGGTAACCCCATTGCTTTCCACTCCGTCAGCGTGTCACACATTCGCCAGTATATCTGCCTCAAAATCACTTATGTCATAGTCACATTGTACTTCACATTGGGAAAAATAATTTAAGTTATCGGACGGTATGTACTTACCGCCACGTTACCTCTGCTTTTTCACAGCGCTTCTGTCTCCTCCAATGTATTAATTAAGTTTTGTTGGAAAAATAAAAACGCTGCTCCCCCGACACGCTTAAACCCGCGATACTTCTGTGGCACTCTTTCCTCTCATAGCTGACACCGGAAGCATTGCGGCTTGTTATGCTCTAACAGGTCTTCAAATTGGTAACCTGGTGATTAGACTATTTCTACTTGCTAGTGTATTACATTCTGCTTCTTTTAGAAGTTTCTTCTGTTTGACTATTAATATGATTCATTTGCAAACATAGTTGGTGCATGTATATATTGTGGCAGTCCAGTCCAGATGCCACCCCAAGTGTTTGCAGAACAGGGAACAGTTGTTCAGTTTCCCCAGGACAAAACTACCTGGGTACACACGGTGCAATATCACTGGCAATATCGTTAACAATGCACGGAACGATTTGAACGATTGGTCGTTTCCCATCGATTGGGAACGCCCACATTGTCCTTCAAATCGTACTGTGTGTATCCATCTTAACCACACACACACTTCTGCAGCCTGATGGTGTGTACACACGTTAGATGTGCCTTAAGATCCTATCCACGATCTGATCAGATAGGATCGTGGATAGGATCTTAAGGCACATCCGATTTGCATCCTATCTTGACTATATAGTGCAGATCTGCACTATATAGACAAGGCAGCCAAGACTTTCTGGCTTCCGATACGTGAACGCGCATCGGGATCGCAAGGGTTAAAACCCTTGCGATCTGCATCCGATGCCGATCCGATGTTGACTATATCGTCAACATCGGACAGGAAATCGGACCGTGTGTACACAGCATGACTCCGAAACACCTGTTAGGTTAGAAATAACAACTGTACTGTAGCATTAGTTTAGAAATATACAGTATTAAATAGAAAATGGAAGTACAGTGGCAAATGCAAGGTGGGGAAAATATTACATAATGTATTTTAGTATAGTAAAAGGAAGATACAGAATATATGAAGAGGGAGTATTCCCCCCCTGGCCACACCCCCTTCCAAGATCCTGCGCCCCAACACATGTACCGGCCACGGCTCAGCTTTGCCTAGGGCACCTAGATGCCTTGCACTGGCCCTGGTTTATGACAGATTTGTAGCTGCTGAATATATCTATAGCTCAGCTAACTGTGTCAGACATTGCCATATATGCATACCTCCCAACATTATGAATGTCTTAATCAGGACTCACGCACGCCCATAAAGGATGTGTGGCCTCGTCAAAAGGGAATGTGACTTTGCAGGAATGACGTGATCTCAAGCCATGTCTCCTATTTGCCATCACTGTAGGGGCATGACTAGCGCTCTGTGAGCTGTTGGCCATGCCCCCAGTCCCTCTTTCCTGTGAATAGATAGCATCTATTCACTGTTGCTAGAGCAGGGCTAGGCAACACCGGCCCTCCAGATGTTAATGAACTACACATCCCAGGATGCTTTGCATTAGTTTTGCTATGAGGCCATGCTGAAACTGATGCAAGGCATGCTGGGATGTGTAGTTCATCAACATCTGGAGGGCCGGTGTTGCCCAGCCCTGTGCTAGAGCAATGAGGGACAGCACCCCCACCGTAGACATTGCTGTGTGTGGATGGGACAGTGGCAAAAAATGGGATTGTCATGCACAAATAAGGACAGTTGGGGAGTATGTATATGGTGTAGGGATGATTGTATTACATTCACTTTAAACAGAGAGCAGACAAATACTGAATAAATAATAGTTTAATGAATAATATTTTACAATATATAGCATAAACCCTATACTTGCAGTGTACCTGAAAAGATGCCTGGTAATTCTGACACTATTTCTCAGCAAAATTTAGTCTTTAACAAATAATTTCATAGTTTTCATGGATATTCATCAGTAAAGGGAAATATTGCAGTATATAGGTAGTTCTCTAGCAACATGTGATTTGTATGCATGATTAATGTCAAGCCACATATTAAGGATCACTTTGCTAAACATTTTGAGCAGTCTCTGGTGGTGTAAACTTGAAAAGGGAGATATACTAAGCCTTCAATAGTAATAAATTGGAGAGGGATAAAGTACTATTCAATCAGCTTCTAACTGCCATCATACAGGTTGCATTTGGAAAATGACAGTAGCTGATTGGTTGTTACTTTATCATTTGCCAATGACATTCGCCAGTATATCTGCCTCAAAATCACTTATGTCATAGTCACATTGTACTTCACATTGGGAAAAATAATTTAAGTTATCGGACGGGATGTACTTACCGCCACGTTACCTCTGCTTTTTCACAGCGCTTCTGTCTCCTCCAATGTATTAATTAAGTTTTGTTGGAAAAATAAAAACGCTGCTTCCCCGACACGCTTAAACCTCGATACTTCTGTGGCACTCTTTCCTCTCATAGCTGACACCGGAAGCATTGGGGCTTGTTATGCTCTAAGAGCAGCCACAGGTCTTCAAATTGGTAACCTGGTGATTAGACTATTTCTACTTGCTAGTGTATTACATTCTGCTTCTTTTAGAAGTTTCTTCTGTTTGACTATTAATATGATTCATTTGCAAACATAGTTGGTGCGTGTATATATTGTGGCAGTCCAGTCCAGATGCCACCCCAAGTGTTTGCAGAACAGGGCACAGTTGTTCAGTTTCCCCAGGACAAAACTACCTGGGTACACACGGTGCAATATCACTGGCAATATGGTTGCTGAGCGACCATATTGGCAGCAAATTGTTTGTGCTGCAGCAATAAATCTCCAGGTGCGCGCTCCTGTGTTCAGCCTCCTAATGGTCTCTGGTGATCAGCTGTTTCTCTCTGCAGCTTGGCTCCCCCGGCAGAGTCTCATACCCTCCAACATGACCCATTCCATTAGATACAAAATGCTCTGTTCCTGGACTTCCCTGCCAGTGGCAGTTACAGAGGTTGGACTCCAGCACAGTCCAAAAGTCAAGATTAGATTAGATTCGCAATCAATTCGCCGGCTTTTTTGAGGTGATTCGCCATACATGGAGATTCGCTGGGACTCGCCGAGTCACCCTATTCAACGTGGCTGAGATTCGCCGCCCCTAACGGCGAATCTCAACCAATCCGGCGTTTCCCTAAACAGCTCCATTACTGTAGTCAGTGTTTAAGAAATTGCAGTGAAATGCAGAAAAAATGCAAATTACCCTGAAAAAATGATTCCAATACAGCAGACTGCAAAAGCTGTGTAATCTCCTCAAAGGCCAAACGAAGGAGTGAGGTGGGGAGGAGATTCATGGGTAATTGAGGTGAATCATGGGTAATAACAATGCATTGTGGGAGAAAAAAAAGGTACTCTTTACCTATCACGGCGCCCACGATCTCCATCGCGGGCGTCGTGGGTAAAGAAATCGCGGTGATCGCGGGCATCGCGGCCAGTACATTAACGGCCGCGACGCGATGCCCACGATCACCGCGATTTCCCATAGGGTTCAATGTTAAATTTAGTGCTGCCCGCGATTTTACATTCAATGCTTCAATGGCCGCGATTTGGCCATAGGAATCAATGTTAAATGGGCTACAGAGCCCAAATAGGCACAATTAACACTTAAATGTCCCCCCAAATTTGTAACGCCACCCCACGATCCACACCAACCCGAAGCGTGGCGAGCGCAGCGAGCCCGCGAGGGGCGGCGGTACGCGTCCTCTGACCTTTTCATGCCCTACTATCCACGTCGGCGTGGAGTTGAGAATAGAATAGTGTGGCGAGCGCAGCGAGCCACCGAGGCCCGAAGCGTGGCGAGGGGACACGGATACCTTCACAGTTATACGCGTCCCCTCACGGGCTTCACAGGTGTCCGTGGCGACGTGGACACCTGTGAAGCCCGCGAAGGGACGCGTTTACCTGTGAAGGTATCCGCGTCCGCTCGCCACGCTTCGGGCCTCGGTGGTTTGCTGCGCTCGCCACACTATTCTATTCTCAACTCCACGCCGACGTGGATAGTAGGGCATGAAAAGGTCGGAGGACGCGTACCGCCGCCCCTCGCGGGCTCGCTGCGCTCGCTGCGCTTCGGGTTGGCGTGGATCGTGGGGTGGCGTTACAAATTTGGGGGGACATTTAAGTGTTAATTGTGCCTATTTGGGCTCTGTAGCCCATTTAACATTGATTCCTATGGCCAAATCGCGGCCATTGAAGCATTGAATGTAAAATCGCGGGCAGCACTAAATTTAACATTGAACCCTATGGGAAATCGCGGTGATCGCGGGCATCGCGTCGCGGCCGTTAATGTACTGGCCGCGATGCCCGCGATCACCGCGATGGGCACCCAACTAAGTAAAGAGTACCAAAAAAAAATACCAGAAAAAATTAAATATATATTTATATGGCACTTCTACAACCATAAAATCACACAAGGGCATCAAATAATATTAGATTACACTTGCAGAGTTAAATTGAACACTTAAAACCAATTATTTCAGAAGTTCATATAAAAGTTCACCATAAAAAGATGACGAGGGACACTCGGTGAGGAACGGCGATAAGAAACAAGAAATAGATTCGCCAACTTCTCATTGAATACACTTTTGGCGAATCATGGCGAATCCCGGCGACTCCCAATGAAAAATCCTATTGACAAAAACCGGCGATTTGCAGCGAATAACATATGGCGAATTGTCCTTCATTCGCCGGTCACCATCGGCGAATAGAGGTCGTTGAATAGGGTGATTCGCTTTTTCAGCTCCAAAAATCGCCGGCACACACGAAAAAAACACAGATTCGCCATAAAACTTGGCGAATCTGCCTCATTGAATACCGCCCAAAGAGGGGGGTCACATCAACTGTCAGTGAGTCAAGGACAGTGATGTTTGGGGTGCTGCAGCTGCACCTCTCCAACTGCCACTGGCAGGGTAGTCCAGAAACAAAGCATTTTGTACCTAATGAAATGGGTCATGTTGGAGGGTATGGAGTCTCCTGTTCGTCAGCGACCATCTCTGATGAACAGGAGACACTGAGCAATATATTGCACCGTGTGTACACAGCTTAAGAGAAATAGCCTGCAATTTCATACCTGAGATCCCATCCCTGCAGATCCAGTTCAGGTGTTGGAGTAAGCACTTCCAGTAATCAGGCTCACGTGTCACACTTTCTTAAAGCTCGTTAAAGCAAGTGGCCAGGTGATAGAGGGTGGTGGGCCAGTGGGTTAGAGACAGGGAGCCTGTAATCGTGTATGCTGTTTGTGGACTGGTGCCTAGTTAAGGTACCCGATAAGTTTGCTGTTGAAAAGACATGTATCATGTGCTGTGGTAAACGGACTGCTTTTCCCCACTACTGTGTCAGAGTCTTGTCTGGTGGAAGGTCATTTGTTATAATATATATATATATATACACACACACACACACACATATATATACATAAATACATATACACACACAAACATATACATACATACATACATACATACATATACACAACGACCCTGTTAATAATATCAATGGCCAAACAGAAGTCACTCATAAAAGAAGCAGGGGCAGTACGGATGGTGTAATGGTTAGCATTACCGACTCACAGCACTGAGGTCATGGGTTTGATTCCCACCATGGCCCTAACTGTGCAGAATTTGTATATTCTCCCCGTACTTAAGTGTGTTTCCTCCGGGTACTCTGGTTTCCTCCCACAATCCCAAAAAATATACTGGTAGGTTAATTGGCTCCCAACAAAAATTAACCCTAGAATCTAGATTGTAAACTCCACTGAGGCAGGGACTGATGTAAATGTTCAAATATTCTCTGTAAAGCGCTGCGGAATATGGGTGCGCTAAACTGTTAATAAATAAATTACAGTGTAATCGCCAGGTTAACTGCGTATGTGCATACTAAACAAATACATTTAAAAAAGATGTTCCCATCGACAGCAACAGCCTCTATCACCGCGGAGAGGACACAAAGAAAAAAAATGTAATTGATACATCCCGCCCATCCTTATCTTACATGGAAGAGAAGCCCAAAGGTAGATACATGGTAGAAGATGTGTAAAAAACAAGTCTATGGAAACGAAACAAGAGAATGCCTGGCCTGATCAATGTTACTGTATAGCCAAGGTGACTTGCATGGTAATGTTCTACAAGTCATTCTGGAAGCCAGGCTGGTCTTCAGATGCCTACATTTCATGAAAGTAGAGATCAGAACTAATCTTTGTTCATTCTATACCGCATTGTCTATATACAGTATACATATCAAGAGTTTCTAAGTTCTTAGTCTTGGTAGATAGTGCAGGAAGCCATAACACACACCAAGTGTATTATTTGATTTTAAAGATTGGTCAGATTATTTCCACGTCGTCGTAATCATTATCATCAACAATCACCTCCACATATTCCAGGTTTTTAATATAATCTGTAATAAAAAAGCAAAATTGTGGCTAAAATAAAATGTATACATTTACATTTGGAGCATAGAATTCTTCAATAACTTACCCTAAATAATCTAGATGTACTGTAATATTAGAATGTTATTTTAATGCTATTTTTGGCCTGTAAGAAGTGCAAACTGTGTTTTTTCAGAATATTATTTTTGTTTTGCTTTTATCCCCCGCCCCTTTTGCCATACTTACCACACACACCCCGATGTCCACGGCGGCCTTCAGGACCCTCTTCAGCTGCATCTCCGGTCCCAGGGGTGCATTGCGGGAGTGACATCACCGGCACGTCCGCGCACTCAGGCAATGCACCCCTGGGACCAGAGATGCCACTGAGGAGGGTCCTGAAAGCCACCGTGAACATCGGAGGACACCGGGGACGTCGGAGGACCATTGGGGCACCACCAGGGACCAGTTAAGTATGGAGAAAAAAGAATATGGAAAAATCCCTTATCCAAAATGCTTGTGGTCCCAAGCATTTTGGATAAGGGATACTCAACCTGTATAGGTAAAATTGGGAAGTTATCAGTATAGTGGCAGATTTTACAAGGAGTTATATTCTTGTTATCACTCATTACAAATGGTAAATGGAGCTCTAGTATTTTTTTTTCAAACAAATTGCAGATAGGAGTTGACATGTTGAAGCACCATTTATCATTCATAATGAGTGATAACAAGAACATCACTCAGTGTTAAATCTGCCCCATAGTCTTTTATTAAACAATATCTGCAATTTCATGTGCGGGACAAGCAGAGATAAGTAAATAAAGTCCCATACACACTAGGCAATATTGTTAACAATATCGTTCAGAAAGGGGCTTCTGAATCTCTTGGTGCTATCAGTTTCAAATTCTAGATAATAAAAGAGGCAAATTAAATGGCCAGATCTCTTAGTGGTAAGGAGTGTGATTCAATCTTTAGCATTTGTTTTAAACTCTCCAAACACATTAACCACTCAGAAATGTTTTTCAAATTGATACAGAAAGCGCACTTTACCCCAGAGTGACACCTAAATTGGTCTCCTACATCCAAATTTTGCTGGAGGAAGTGTGGCTCTTTATTTACAGTATACTGGAATGGCTATGGGCACCAAGTTTGCCCCCAGCTAGGCCAATCTATTTATGGCCCACTGGGAAGATCAAGTAGTGTGGCAGGGAGGCGTTTTGGGGGTGAACCTGGAGACCTGGAGCCGCTTCATTGATGATTTTTGTTTTATTTGGTCTGGTGACAAGAACACTTTAGACCTTTTTTGGGTACTTATGTAATATCTGGGCTCCCGTTTTTTCTTATGAGACCGCATCCCCTCGCGGGGCTCGCTGCGCTCACCACGCTTCGGGCACTGTGGCTCGCTGCGCTCGCCACACTATATAAAATCAACTCCATGCGTAGTTGGATAGTAGGGGTATGAAGAAATGGGGTGCATTTAACATGGGAGTCCAGATAATACATAAGTACCCTTTTTTGTTCATCTATGAATAGATATGCCAAGAATATAAAATTGACTTTTAATTGTAGCCAAAAGGAGGTTTCCTTCTTGGATTTAAACCTTTATATAGAAAATGATGTTTTAAAAACAAAAACGTTTTGAAAGGAGACAGACTCCAACAGTTTTATCTTTACCACAAGCCAACACCACAGGAATTGGTTAGACGCAATTCCGTTTGGGCAGTTTGCTCGCATTAAGCGTAATTGCACAGACGATTCCATTTGTAACCAACAACTGGAGGAAGTGCCTAAACGACTGAGTGTAAAAGGCTATTCGAAAGATCTTATTAATAATGCCAGAGAAAGAATTGATCTAATTGATCGTCCTGCATTATTGAAAGTAAAACCTAAATCTGAAGCCATGAATGAGAGATTTAAATGGGCTTCAGAGCATATATAGCTCTGTACATAAAGATGTGGAAAGAGTGTTTCGAAATAATTGGCATCTGCTCCAAAATGATCCCATCATTGACTCACAATTACCATCTAAACCTCAGTTTATATACAAAAAGCTCACTCCTTAAAGGATCATTTAGTTCATAGTTCCACAGACAGCAATCCTCATCAAACTATTAGAACTATTGCCTTTCACCACTGCGGCTCTTGTCTCGCCTGCAGAATGGTGAAATCTAAAGAGAGGAAGTTTGCTCAATTTACTGTTAATGGCACTAATTTTCCAATCAAACAGTTCCTCACTTGCCATTCTAGGAACATAGTTTATTTGTTACAATGCTGTTGCGGCCTATCATATGTGAGCAAAACCTGCAGACAAATGAAGGCCCGCACTGCAGAACATATTTACAATATACATAAAAAATTACAGAAACACACGGTATCAGAACATTTCCGTGTTGTGCATAACTGAAATGAATGTCAAATTTTGAATTTGTATGCGATTGAACAAATTCTTCCTAAGAGCCGCACTAATGATGAGGCCAGTAGCCTCTCTATGACTGAGATGCACTGGTTACATCGTTTAGGGACATTGGCCCCTAAGGGCCTCAATGCAGAATTTGAATTAAAACCCTATTTTAGTTAATTATATATATGTTCTTTCTGTTTTTCTTACTCTCCTTAATCTTTGGCTGTGGTCACTCTTTTATAATTATTGTTTTAGTGATAGGGTAAAATTTATATATTTATCCCATTTTAATATATGTTTTTTATTGTTACAGCATTGCTTATAGGGAATGAACCCTCTGTAAACAGCATCCGATCTCCCTGTGAAGCTTATAGCCGTCATCATGCCCGCATTGATGTTGTTAACCCCATTGGAACGCAAGCGGCAGTGCTATGGAACGCAAAGCCGCATGAATCAACTTATAATGACGACTTCCGGGAGTTGGAAGACAAGCGGTGACGCGGTTCCGGTCTGTGGAACGCAGCGCCATATTGCTTGACAAGTAGGCCGGACGCTGGATGCCGATTAGAGTCGAATCAATGTGCTTTATTGTAATTGATAGGGGTATATATATGCCTCATTGTGGACATGTTCCTCACGCTTCTGATGAAGAATAATTTCCGAAAACGCGTCTAAGCATGGTTTTACCACCAAGCTTGACGTGTGGACCCGTTGGGACAGCTGTACGGCAAAGGTGCACCCTGGACTGAGCCCCCCATGTTTCCGGACCAAGGGACCCAGACTGAGGGAGGATCCTTATAACATCACTCACATGCTGTTTTGCCTGGGATCATATTGTTCATGCTTTTTTTTACAAAGTCACTATATTGGGAGCATTGGATAAAAGGATAATCTGGATTAATCACTATATGCAATATACCTGTGAATCCTGACAAACTGTATCTGGTTTTGTATACATATATCTTTTTAATTCTGTCTATGCAAGGCTTAAAACACCTTGTTACATGGTTACCACTGAGCACTAATACTTCCCATTCACTCTTTTTCTATTTGTAATTTATTTTAGGTTTAATTTATTCCACCCAGGGTAATCCTACTCAGAGTGCCTAAAATGGCTGCCGCACCTTGTACCTTGTCAGGGTGGAGTACACAACCCATGGAAGTTATTATCCAAAATGCTACACCAATCCTGCATTATGCTTACTGTGTGCTCAAGGGTTTCTTTTGTCTGTGACTTGTCTGATACTGTACCACCACCATCCTCTGTATTATGTGCATTGTTTTTTAATGTCTGTAAAGCGCTTTGAGTCCTGTTGGAGAAAGTGTGCTGTATAAATCTTACTTACTTACTATAAGTGATATCTACTAAACATACAGCTCAATTTGGCAATATAGCCAAATGACCTGCATGTTAAGGTTGTCCCCGCGACCAATACCGTTCAGTGTGCACTGGCAATATTGGCCGGCCACGGACGACATGATTAACTATATCGGCCATGGCCGTGGTCATGTAGTATGTATGGGGCTTAAGATGATTAGTTACCAACCAACAGACCATGGACAATTCATCACTATCTAGTGATTTGGAAGCTGTGAGTTTATGGTAAGTTCATATGTCAACCAAAGATGCAGACATCATATTTGCCTGACGGCACTTAAGGTGAACATCTCACTCCTTGCATGTTCAGACACACGGAAGTACACCAGGGAAGGGCTTTGTTGAGGCATTAGCATAAAGACACAGGTGCAGCTGTAGGAAAAAAACGCAGACACAGCTATGTCCAACTCAGAATTAGGCCCATAGTGTTGGCAGAAACCATTTGGATGAATTTTTACAAAGCACAGTACAGTGAGTGGCCACTATAAAGGATTATTCATAAGCGGGAACAGATGTAATATGCTGCATTGCAGGGATTGGGCATAGCATTTGTATGTGAAGAGAACACATACAGTAGGGTACATCAAGTCACATAAGATATAAGCAGCACTGCAGTAGCACTGTAGGTCAATTCATTTAAAGTGTCTCCCAAACAGACCCAAAGGTGCACAGAAACAAAACAATACTCCTTAAGTAATGATTACATTACTGTTAACAAAAACACCCTTAATTTAATTCAGGTTTCTTGGGACATGAGACACCTTTAATTCAGTAAAAAAAAAAAATTATGCCTCAAACAAAGATTGTTAATGGACTAATTTCTTCCACATATTTTGCAAATCTCACAATGACTGTGTTCATCCAGTGCAATGAATAAAAAAAAAAATCTAGGGGCATACTTAACAAGATCCAAGTTTTCTGGAGGTGCAGGATACCATCCGATCCTGGGAAGTATCAAGCCCAGCGCTGACGTCACAGACCCTCCCTTAAAACGCCTATGTACACCTGCATTTTTTATGACACTCACAGAAAACGTCCGGTTACCACCCCGAAACACCAGCTTCCTGTCAACTCAAGCTCCGGACACTTGTGTTTACCATCCATACACATTTAATTTTGATATTTGGGCTCGTGCATGTGAGATGCATATGGTAGGCATGCGCAGTCATTCAAATTTTTTTTTGTAAATTCTATAATTAGCAATAACCTCTGAATCAGACCCATATAAGCAGGTTACTGCAGTTTTTTATTAGTAATGGGACATCTGTATACTACCACCAGCGTTTTAGCCGAAAAATTATTATTATGATCATCTCACCTTCTGTAGCTGCATGTGCGTGATACATGTCTGTAATCTGTCCCACTGAGTCATAAGATGCATTTGAATTCCTGTCATTTATGTTTATATTAAACTTCTTGCTGCCATATTCAGAAGCTGCAATAAAAATGAACAAAATAATTAGGTCATTGGGTCTACAGCAAGTTGGTCGACAATCGTTAAGTCAACACCTTTAGGTCGACATGGGGATAGGTCAACATGGTTCTAGGTTGACATGGATCAAGGTCAACATGGGTCTAGGTCGACAGGACATTAGGTCGACAGTCAAAATGTCGACATGGGGTGTTTCACTGTTTTTTGAGCCGACATGTGTCAACAGGTGGTATTTCATGCCCTATATCCACTAGGGCATGGTGGGAGAATAAAATAGTGTGCCGAGCGCAGCGAGGCACCGTTCCTGAAGCGTAGCAAGCGATGCTAGGGGATGCGGTGTCGATATTCGGTCAAAAAACAGTGAAAACCCCCATGTGGACCTTTTGACTATCGACCTAGACACTGTTGACCTAATGCTAACGCTGCCACCTACCCCACTGTCAGTGCCTCCCGCATCCCCTCAGCAACACATCCGAGAACACAGCCCCTCACATGCGGCTGAAGGGGGGAGAAATCATTAGATGGTTGCCGACCATCTTCTCTCTCCTTCTGAAATCTAAACTGACTTTTATTTGCATTGGAGTCCGCCGAAGAGGGGACGGGCGCTGAGGTCATGTGATGTCAGCCGCTTGTCCCCCGCAAGGCATCGGCCCTTGCTTTCCCAGGGGAATGCCCAGTATTTTCATGGGGAAGACTATATAATGCTGGCTGTTCCACTGCTCGCCCACTACCTACCCGTGCGAGCGCCTCAGCGACTGTGATAGCTGCCGAAAGGCATGCGCACAGCAGCCCTGCACATGTGTATAAGTGCATCCACAGAGCCACACCATGGATCCCCATTGGGCCTCCTTATTCATTCTTGTACACTATGCCAATATTTATGCAGTTGAGCAATGATCGCTGACTGTGCATGCTCCGCGGTCATTCTGTGCAAGCCCCAAGGTACCTTTACGATGTTGCTCACAGTGAGAATTTCTTTGCAAAGAGGTTGACAGTCAGGGAACAACTTAGGTAGTTACAGGGAGTGGTGCCAAAGGAATGTCATGACCACTTTTGGGGTGTCTAAGGCTGTGACTTCAATCCCACGTGCATATATAATGGTGCCGGTGTCACAAATGCTTTGGCCATTCCGAGCGACCATAGACTGACTCAGGGAGTTGAAGATCTGCACCTGATGCTGTGTATTAGTAGTTGCTGACAGCTGCAATGTCTCCGGCAGGCGTCTTAAGTGGCAGCTATTGCATTACCATATTATCCCACGTCCCCAGCTACAACCATCTAATGTGACCAACTCATCCCTTTAATCCAGGATACATATTAATTACACAGGTTCTGTGGCTGGCTTTCACCTGGTTTTAAACTGCCACAGAACCTGTGTAATTATTATGTGTCCCGGATTAAAGGGATGAGTTGGTCACCCTACAACCATCACAGCTGTGGCAGCAATAGAATACAATATAGTTTCCAAAACTCTGTAGTTACAGTCCAGGTTGTAAGGATATCCCAGCTTGAGTCCATCAAATTGACTGAGGTACTAATTAAGTCACTTGTACTCAAACATGGATATCTGTAAAACCTGGACTGTAATGGCGGCGTTTGGGACACTCTGGCTTACAAGTATGAATCTGGTCCACTAATCAACCAAACACCAGGTGACAATACTCACTTAGGTCTAGTTGCTGAAATCGTGCTGGTCTATTCGGTGCAGCAGCATATGTAATGTGGTATGGGCCTGAGGTTTGATATTCTGGAATGGAATCTGATGATAAAAAGGCATTAAAAGCAGTTCCCAAAGTGCAAAGATATTTAGATACATTTCTGTATTGGTGGCCAAGTTATAATAAAATATAACCCCCCCCCCCCAGTTTGTGAGATTGATTTGGTAAATGATGGCTGACACCCTATTTTACCATGGATTTGGAAAGTATGCCATAAAATGGCACTAAAAGATTCTAATTCAATCCAAGGAGCCCGGATTGATTAACCTAATCAGATTTCCACGTGGACAATTTCAAAACATTCCAATTCTTCCCTATTTTTGTGCACTATAGTACAAAAATATGCTATAGTAATGTACCCATGTCATCAACAGATAGTCAGTACAAGCAAGTTACCATACCTCCCAACATTACCCTCTCCAGGAGGGACACAATGCTTTGTTTCTGGACTTCCCCATGAATGTATGCTTGCCATCACCTGTATTGAACCTGGTAAATTGATGAGACAGGTGTTTCCACACAGGGGATGGCAATCGTAAATTAAGAGGGAAGTCCAGGAACAGAGCATTGTGTCCCTCCTGGAGAGGGTCATGTTGGGAGGTATGAGTTAATGCAGCTTTTCATTAGTAAAGGGGGAACCTGTATAGTCTTCCCAGTGTTTAAAGCAGAAATATTATTATTATTACGGTCATCTTTGCATTGTTCACCTGCTGTAGTTGCATGTATGCGATACATGTCTGTAATTTGTCCCACTGAATCGTAAGATGCACTTGAATATCTGTCATTTATGCCGGATTCATGTACATTTATATTAAACCTTTTCCCACCATATCCAGGAGCTGTAATAAAAATGTACAAATTATTAGTAACCTCAGACATATTGGGCCTTATTCTAGAATTAGATTTGGGTGGGGATTTTCTTCAAAGTGAGATCTATATTGCAGTGTAAAAATAAAGCAGCCAGTATTTACCCTGCACAGAAACAAAATATCTCACCCAAATCGAATTCTCTCTGCACATTTTACATCTGCCCCCTGCAGTGCACCTGGTTTAGTCCATCTAAGAAGGATTTTGCCAGAAAGAGTGAACTAGATAAGGCTCATAGTTCCACTAGACACCAGGCGGCAGTACTCACTTAGGCCTAGTTGCTGAGATTGTGCTGGTCTCTTCTGTGCAATAGCATACGTATCGTGAAAAAGTTCTGAAGTTGGATTTTCGGGAATGGAATCTGATAATGAAAAGACCAAGTGATGAGCAGGCAGTTCTGCCAATCTGCTACTGATACAAGATGATTATAAAATGATAATGAATCAGTGTATAGTAGGGATGCCAATCCCTGGGAATCATGATTGAAAAATGCTCAATCCTGGGAGTCCAAGGATTGGCATCCCTAAAAGAAAACTTCCCCCCTCTCCCCCACATTGCCTTACTTCTAGTGCAGCGGAGGCAGGCTGCTGGAGAGACGCCGGAGGGAGGTGATTGTGTCACTGTGTGTAGCCAGGAGAAGTTGGGTGGCAAGCGGGTTAAATGATGTGCGGGCCGCAGCGCTGCACCTCCGGTGTCGGAACCCGTTCACCACCCGACCTCTCGCGGCTACACATTCAGTCACAGAAGTCGTGAGGCTGGAACCCGCTCGCTTCCCAACAGTGAGTGACAGTTGCCAGAACCAGCTCACAGCATGCCCAGTCTAATTCCGAAATCCTGGGATTGGATAGTCCAAATTCCGGGATCCCGCCAATCCCGATTCCGGGATTGGCCACCCTAGTGTATATTATATTGCTGGCTGAAAAATAAATACTTAGATTACTTAATTGCTACCACATATAATTTATTTATAAGTTTTTCAATGCCGGACAGTGTGAAAAACAGAACATACATAAATCAGGCACGTAAAATACAGATAAAATAAATGAGCAAGGAAAACAGAGTGGAGAATGAGGAAATTATGAGGATGTATCTATGTAAGTAGGGGAATAAGCCTGGAGTCAAAATAGATATTGGGTTCCTCCAATTACACCATTAAGCCCCTCTCTTTCAGACACTAAACTACAGAACTTTTGAAAAGCCAGGTAATGGGCGAGTCCCAATGCTCCCACAGACCCATGTTTACACTAGTTAGCATCAAGGATTCCCCTCTTTCAAGTTATGTGACCCTAGTGGGGCCAAGGGGGGTGGGGTGGTACTAAATACCTGGGCCCAGGTCTGAAGGAGAGAGGACTGCATTATCTGGCAATAGGTTCAACCCAGCACATGCTGCTGTTTGCTGGGCTGCAGTGTGGCCAGGGAGGTGCTTAAAGTACTATTTTTTTCTGTATTTTATTCATGCCTAACAAGATTAGTCCACACACCCCTAAAAGTACCTTGGCCCAGCCAGGCTCTCTTCTGCCCTGTGTGACCCTTGATAATGGAGTTTTCTGCACTATATAATAAACTGTTATAATAAAAATAATGATTTATTTTCTGCGTGATCACCACAGAGTAACTGAAATGCTTCAAAAATCATTATGAAGTCCAGGTATAAAAAAATATTTATGCTATAAAATTATGTGGCCCATTATCATTTTTGTCATGTAACCGGACGGCAAAATACCAATAGAGCCAGTATAGGCACCAGTAGATGATGATGGAACAGCTTTATAGCAGGTAATTAATCACATCTCTCATAACCTAAGTAGGAGACTTCTCCTACACAGACTACACAGTCTCAAGATGGCTAACGCACATGCTCAGTAGACATTTTGGTGATTATCCTTGGAAGAGGGCAGGAAGCCTCCCAAGAGAATAATAAGCCTTCACAGTAGCCCACATGCTTGTTTAACAAAGGAACCCTTTATTCTATTATGTGTCTCCTAAGATGTTATTGGACGGGATATATCAAGCATTGCATTTTGCTTGCAATGCCTCCCTCCACTCTCCTCATGGTTATTAGCGTTATCATAATCATGAAGAAAATTACAAAGGATAGCTGTTGCGGTAAGAGCTGCACCTTGTGATGATAGAACGCCCAGGTTAGGGCCCAGAGACCTATCTGCGCATTCGTCGAGTGATGCGTGCCTTTCAAGAAGTGTTGGGAGAGATCTGTTTGGATCCTTCACAGAAAAAAAGTCGTAATAGAAGTCTATGGGGCAGATATATTAAGCTTGGTGAAGTGATAAACTGTCTGTTTTTTAACATTGGCCAATCAGCTCCTACCTGTGAAGTTACAGGCTTGGTTTGAAAAATGACAGGTAGGAACTGATTGACTGATGATAAAAAACAGACAGTTTATCACTTTACAAGCTTAATAAATCTGCTCCTATATGCTTCTATTGCGCAACGCCAACCTGAACATGGCGCTACCTTCTGCATCCAAGCCTTGGAATCGATCCGTGGTTTGGTGCATATGTGGAATGCAGCCAAACTTTCAAAAACTGCATTCTCAAAACTTCCGAAGCATTTTGCACTTTGCTGCATCTCGCCATACATTGGGGCAGATGTATCATAGCAGCGCCTATCGCGCCGCTATGATACTTCCTGCTTCGCCTCAATAGCGAGGCGAAGCAGGAAGGGACATCGACAAGATGTATTAACATCTTGTTTGCTGAAGCGGGGGAGCGTTAACTCCCCCCTTCGGCGATGTCCCTTTCTGGAGATAGCGCATCAGTTAATACTGATGCGCTATCTCCTGTCCCCCGGCCGGCCGCACTGGGCATGCGCGGGATCTCGCTGTTCACGCGAGATCCCCAGCGCAGCCCAGACCTAACAGCAGGGACAGCGCTGTCCCTGCTGTTTAGATAGGGCTTCGCCAGCCTGATGCTGGCGAAGCCAAACCCGGCTTCGTGCGGAACGGTCAGCGATGCTGACCGTTCATACATTCGGCCTGCTATCATTTTGATAGCAGCGCCGATATGGACAGGGGTGCATAGCGCCCCTGTCCATTACCGCATCCCGGCCGCTTCATACATGGGGAGAAGCGGTATCAGTGCACATAACGTGCGCTGATACCCTTCTCCCCCATATCGACACATCATACATCTGCCACTATGTCTTGTGATCAACACTGTTAACAAATCCAAAGGTGGGGGGGTCCTAATGTCCTGATCTCCTCCACTTTTGCATCAATAAATAAAGGGGTCCCCTAATTTATGTATTATGCTATTTACTTTGCAAGATTGTATGCTGTGTTGGGGTATTACATTACTCTCATACAATTTGCACTCACTCACCAAAAAAAAATGGATAACATTACTACACATAGTATCATAACAGGTGGCATAATGGTAGATCATATGACTTATAAAGATTTTCGATATCTTTGCCATTATTTAATATCAATGATAAAATCTATAATACCATCTCAGCGAGTCAACATTAATGATGATATCACTTACTGAAAACAGTATGATATGATATGATATATTAACTAGTCTACATCACTGGTGGATATCACAGTTGGGATATCTGAATAGGTAACTTTACTAAATCACTTGTCCAGTGTTTCTTCCAGAGCTTAGCTGCCTTGCTGGGGCATAGCAACTTTATATTGGGGTTAGACTGAACATTTTGCAACCTTTCTCACTTTGGGGGTTATTCAGACCCGATTGCACGGCTGCAAATTCATAGACAGGGGATTATTGATAGACTGCGCATGTGTATGCGCAAAGCCATCCTGCAATAAGCTGTACGCAAGTTGATTGACAAAAAGTTGGCCTGGGGGTGGTAACCGAATGTTTTCTGGAATGTCAGGCAAAATGCAGGCACGCCCAGGCAATTGAGGGGAGTGTCCTGCGACGTCAGCTCTGGCCCCGATCTGAATGATTCTATTGCAACTGCCGAGTAAGTCCCGGGCTACACACAGACTGCACACAATGGAAAAATCATCTGATAGTGGGTGGCATGCGAATGGATTTTCTGCTATTCGACGATCAAGCTAAATTTCTCAAACCATGCTAAGCAGGCTTGCACAGGTTGGGGGGGGGGGGGGTGCGGTGATTCCTTTTTAAAAAGGAGGAGGGTTTGCCAGGGCCGGATTAAGCCTTCGGGGGGCCCAGGTCATTTTAGACAGGGGGGCCCTCTCCCTCTTGTCATTACTGGCTGCCAACTGCACAGAGAATATTACACTGTCAGAACACTAAGTAAAGGCAGTATAAACGTACAGTCCACATAGCTGATACTGTAAAAGCAAGTGGCAATATTAGCAGAAAAGCCTGTAATGTAGATCATACATATGTATAATGTCACTGACTAGTTCAAATAAACTAGGAGGCAAGTTCAAATGTAAGGAGATGTTATAAAACAAAGGTAGGAACATTGCACTAAGAGAGTACATGTAAACTCCATGGGTAAGCGTGCTAGTCAGGGCATCTAGATTTTCAGAGAGTTGTACCCATTATATACATGGTCTTCAACTGGAGGTGGTCAAAAAGAATAGTGAAAATGACATGGGAGAGTACGTACAAACCTGCTGGGATTTGATGTCTTGTGGGATCTAGAATGTAAAACAGGCTGATAAAAGCTGAAAAGCGGAAAGCTCTAATGGGGAAGTGCCCATAAGCAGCTCAGGTTAAAGGATCAATAGTCAATGGGTAACCGCAGGGGGGGGAGAAAACTATATATATACACCACATGAAAAGCCTATGTTTGTCCCTCTGTACCTTGCTCTGTAGGAGACCTCACAGGCTCAGCACTGCATCTGATTACAAACCCTCCCATTATGAGGCTGCTGCTGTCCTCCACGGGCCTGAGAAGCATGTGATAAGCTCTACCAGTCAGAGCTCAGCACAAGCCTCTCAGCCTCTGACCTCTTGTGTAAAGTCTCATGGGACTTAGTCAACTCCCAGTTATGCACTGAACACTTGTGCACTTAGTGGGCCTCAGCACCCAATGATTGTCACATCGTTGATCAACAATCATTGTCACATCAGCAGATAGGTGAAGCTGCAGCACTACCCCACTAATATACAAAAAACTTTACCTAAAAAAAATTATATATTTTATTTAAATACATGCCAGTCACAGGAGGCCCCTAGACAGAGGGGGGCCCAGGGGTATTGACCCCATGAGCCTCCCCCCCCCCCCCCCCCACCGTAATCCGGCCCTGGGGTATGTAACTACAAAGCTTTTGTAAGCCCCAGGAGACAGGAAGGGGTTAATGTCGGACCCAGCAGTCACACTCCAGCGCATGTGGGGTTAATACACCCTGGCCGGCGCTGCGTGACTGACAGGAAGAGGAGGAACGGAAGGCTGGGGCGGCAGCAGGAGGAAGAAGGGGCTCACGTGGGGTTTGGAGCCTGGCGCAGGGGGAGAAGCCTGAAGCAGCGTGGGACAAGTAGGCAGGAGGAAGCGCTTGCCGCCCGCCGCCAGAGAAGAGACCGGAGCGGCGGCTGACACCGCCGTGACCCCCGCCGACCTCCAGCGTGAAGGAGGAGAGTGACGCGACGCGTCCCGGCACCGCATCGAGCCGGAGTCTGAAGGAGGGAGCGCGGAGAGGCTGTGACCCCCGCTGACCTCCCGGCGGCTGTGACTGCCGGATCCAAACGCAGGGGAGTGCGGGGAAGCCACTGACCCCCGCTGACCCCACCACAGTAGGCAGCCGCATATAACAGCCCCCAGAGGCTGTTCACCCCGCTACCTTCCTACAGCAGCCAGCCAGAGAGACGGGGCACATGTGGAGTGTGACCCCCTCTCACCTTGCACAGACTGCCAGCGTGATCAAGAGGGCAGAGAGGCTTGTGGCCCCTGCCCGCCACAGTATTCACCAGTATCCAGGGTGCCACAAGACTAGTGACCCCTGTGTACTTCCCTACCCACCACTAGAAGCCCACAAGAGAGAGAGAGAGGGGAAGAGTATAGCAGCCCCGCAGAGAAGGTCCCGCACAGCAGCACCTGGGATAGAAGGTCCCGCACAGCGACACGAAGGAGGAAGGTCCTGTCCAGCAGCACAGCACCCCTGCCCAGCAGCCTCAGACCAGTGGTCCCCTGCAGCAGTGAAAGCCCAGCAGACAGCAGAGCCTGGGTACCAGTGACGATCGGAGGCCGAGACTGGTTGGAACCAGCACCTGCAGCAGCTACAGGTACACTATTGCTCGCTGTTCCCCGACTAGCACACCCTGTTAAGTTGTCGTCCAGCACCTGATCCAATCAGTTGCCCTGTGTAGCTGATTGCGGCAACGCCTCGGCGCCCGCAATAGCAGTCCCTGGAGGGTACACAGTCCGGGCGAAGACTCCTTGATCCCAGCCAGAGTCAGGACCTCCCAAGCCTTACCCATTCCCCATAGTAGCTCCCAGGATTGCCACTATAGTGGACTTTGCTTGGGACAATCCTGCCACCTAGTGGTTCACGCACCAAATTGCATCCTCCTATAGGATATCCAGGAACAGTAACCAATTACGATAAGTCCTATGCATAGGCCCCTCATCTGGACTGACCGGTCTTAGTGGTGTAAAGTGTACCGGGTACTTGAGGTTAGCCAAGTATTATTGTGAACTAATGTGCTAAAGTGTTCGTTAATGTAATAGTTTGTGGTAAAGGCCACTCCTGTTCGGTGCTATCGCTGTAGCCGGCTGTCAACAGTAGGCCCGTGCGCCCATGTCAGCAGACATTAGTAGTGAATTGGCAAGCTGCGGCGATAGGCCGGGTACGGAGTGACTCAGTCGGTCTACGGTACCTCGTCTTTACTTGTGTACCTCTGAGTGTATTAATGTTGTTTGTGCACTGTGTTAGGTACATTGTATTTACTGCCTTGTGAGATATTGAAGGTTCCGTTAAACCGTTATTACGTGAGAGGTTGACATTTAAAGTGGCCGTTTGTAATAAAAGGTCAAACTAATACTGTTGTCGCTTACTGTGTCATCATCCTGCATCAAGAGAAGACTCCAGACTGTGATCTGTGGGTTCGGGGAAACACGACCCTCACCGCGACCCACAAGGTAAACCCCCTTCAGGTGTCTACACTTTGTCACCAAGGCATAACAATCTCAAATTATATTTCTACTTTGGTGGCAAAATTATGGCTTCTGTAGTGTACTTTCACTTTGAGCTGTGACCATTTCTAGCCCACAGACTTGTCACCCCACTCCCAGTCCCTATCTGCTCCTACCTCCAATCTCTGTCTTCTTAGCTTCCTCTCTCCAAGTTTGAAATAAATCAGTGTCTCTGCAAAAATTTATTTTAACACCCAAAGGAGGAATCTGGTCTGTCGAGTGACCTCTAGTGGTCACTGTCGGAACATCACCTCATAGAGGTGAGGAGTAGCTTTATATATATATATATATATATATATATATATATATATATATATATATATATATACGACTCCCAATAAGTAGCGGCACTCTGAGACTGGTAAGCGTGATGAAACAGGTGAAAATTTAATCTGCCAACATGTTTCGGGGTGGATTCCCCGTCTTCAGGACAACCAAACAGTGAAAACACAGTGCATTAAATACCCCACAATAAACTTACCCCTCCCGCTTGGTTTTCCCGCGTCTGCCAGAGCCGCCTCCCCTCATCTCCGTCCGTTCACCGGAAGGCGCCGCGCTGACTCCGGCGGTTGCTAGGGCAACCAGAGGACTCTCACCCCTCCGCTGCTCCTTAGCTGCCGCCTACGTCATCGCACCTTCCTCTTTCATGCTCCGATTACTTCCGGGACGCTCTGGGTTAGTTGTCTTGGCGACGGGTACACCACTGAAATATACAAGTTGAAAACCGTGGAAAAAAGCAATACAACAAAATGCTTAAAATGAATTGTGGCTATAAGCCCAATGTTACCTGGTTAAAAAGTGAATACAATGCTTTACAAGTATATAGCAGCGTGATTGAATGTGCCTACTGCACGTGCCGTCATTTTATAAAAAATAAGCTCCAAATCTGTGATGTTAAAAGTTACATGAATATCATAATACACAATACATGAATAATATACATAATTTAAAGAAGAAGAATTTTTGTTACAAAAAAATTTAAATAAGAAAAGCTTAGTGAATAAAGTGCACTGTCTGACAATGAGGTAATAACTCCTCATGGTGTTTCTACGAGAGGAAATGACACCAGTCACCCTCATATCATATAATACGTGTTATCTGCGAAAAAGTGAGTTATAAGTGCACTGATAAAATCCAAGCACCCTATAAACAAACATTGGCAAGGCTTTGCTATATAGCTAACGGCCCCACTTGGTGATACCAAGTGTGGGTCTATGTCTCGCAGTGCCAACTGCCTGATGAAGAGCCCCTGTGTTAAAACCTACAGGGGGTCTAACTGCTTGTATGCAGATCAAATTTGTCTCTGCAGTATACAAAATGTTTATGTAAAGTTGTTTATATGAAGTTAATTAGTCCTAAGGATTCATTCAGCCCCTTGGGTTTGAGTGTCTGAAGCCTGAAGATCCATCGGGTCTCCAATTGCAACAGGGCCTTACCTCGGTTACCCCCTCTCAAGCTAGCCGGAACTTGATCAATGATCTTGTATTTGAGGGTGGCCATCCCATGCTTCATATTGGCAAAATGCCTGGCCACCGGTTGTTCACTGGTACCAGTGTCCAGGGCTTGACGGATGGCTAAGCGGTGCTGTGCCATGCGGACCTTAAACTGACACTCAGTTTTCCCGATGTAGTAAAGTCCGCATGGACACATTACAGCATACACAACATAACTGGAAGAACAGGTTAAGGGCCATTTAATTTTATATCTTTTGCCCGAGTGGGGGTGGAGTATGGTGTCCCCAGTGGCCATGTAACTGCATGTCCGGCACCCTAGGCATTTGTAACACCCATTACGCCTGCCCAGAAACATGGTGTCAGGGATGGGCTTCTTCCTAAACGGGGTAATATCGGTCTTGACTACTAGATCTCTGATATTGCGACCTCTAGTATAACAAGGCATGAGGCGGGTGTTTTTTAAACATTGTAGTTCTGGATCTGAGGCTACAATGGGCCAAAGCTCTTTTGCTCTTTTAGTTGTCTCAATACTGTTGACATTGTATTGATTAACCCATGGGATAACTTGATCTGTTTTTTTCTTTCTTCTCTGGGTTACAAGCTCAATTCTGCTTTTTTGTCGAGCTTTCATGAGAGCTGGCTCTAGTTCTCTCGCAGGATACCCTCGTTCCCTGAATTTGAGAAACATATCTCTGAGTTGTGTGTCCAGGACCCCTGGATCACTGGTGGTGCGGCATACTCGGATGAACTGGGAGTATGGTAGGCCTCGTACCGCTGCTCGTGGGTGGTGGCTCTCGTACCGCAGCAACGTGTTGCGGTCGGTGGGTTTCGTGTATAAAGATGTAGTTATTTTCCCTTTATCAATCTTAATTGCAATATCCAAAAAACATATCTCAGTTTTGCTACTATTCAAAGTAAGCTTAATGGGACTGTCAGATGTATTTTGATTGGACACAATGTCACTGAGTACCGCCTCCTGTCCGGTCCATAGAACGATGAGAACCCGGGACGGTGGCTCTTGATGGGTGTTCTTCTGTTTCACTGGCTGAGGTACTAGAGGCATTGACATTAATCTGTTGTCTGCGAAATCTTGGGCCAGAGGACTTTTTAGGGTTGAATTGTGTGTTGTTTAGCCAATTATAAACCCTGTGGAGTTTCCCAAAGTCCCCATCTTTTATAGCATCCCAAAAATCCACAAGGATGCCCAGTGCCCCCCTGGCCGGCCCATCATCTCGGCCAGGGGGTCTCTGTGTGAAGCCTTGGCGGTGTATCTCGATGCATATTTGCAGCCTTGCGTGCAAGGCACGTTTACATACTTACGTGACTCTGGGATGTTGCTGCAGAGACTTATGGAGATACCTGAGGTCCCTGATGGACTTATTCTAGCGACTCTAGATGTGACAAGTCTCTATACATGCATCCCGCATGAGGCGGGCTTGATGGCAGTAAGGAGACTTGTCACAGGTAACCCCAGGTACACAGGTCCTGACATAGATGTATTTATTGAATTGCTTAGATTTACTCTCACGCATAACTACTTTTTGTATGACGGGCAGTTTCATCGCCAAGTCACGGGGTGTGCGATGGGGTCCCCAGTGGCCCCATCGTTCGCCAACACTTACATGTGGGAGACTGAGGTTAACATCTTTTTTTCAGCACCGAGCGTTACCAGGGAAGTGTTTATGTATTTCCGGTACATAGACGATATCATCGTTCTATGGACCGGACAGGAGGCGGTACTCAGTGACATTGTGTCCAATCAAAATACATCCGACAGTCCCATTAAGCTTACTTTGAATAGTAGCAAAACTGAGATATGTTTTTTGGATATTGCAATTAAGATTGATAAAGGGAAAATAACTACATCTTTATACACTAAACCCACCGACCGCAACACGTTGCTGCGGTACGAGAGCCACCACCCACGAGCAGCGGTACGAGGCCTACCATACTCCCAGTTCATCCGAGTATGCCGCACCACCAGTGATCCAGGGGTCCTGGACACACAACTCAGAGATATGTTTCTCAAATTCAGGGAACGAGGGTATCCTGCGAGAGAACTAGAGCCAGCTCTCATGAAAGCTCGACAAAAAAGCAGAATTGAGCTTGTAACCCAGAGAAGAAAGAAAAAAACAGATCAAGTTATCCCATGGGTTAATCAATACAATGTCAACAGTATTGAGACAACTAAAAGAGCAAAAGAGCTTTGGCCCATTGTAGCCTCAGATCCAGAACTACAATGTTTCAAAAACACCCGCCTCATGCCTTGTTATACTAGAGGTCGCAATATCAGAGATCTAGTAGTCAAGACCGATATTACCCCGTTTAGGAAGAAGCCCATCCCTGACACCATGTTTCTGGGCAGGCGTAATGGGTGTTACAAATGCCTAGGGTGCCGGACATGCAGTTACATGGCCACTGGGGACACCATACTCCACCCCCACTCGGGCAAAAGATATAAAATTAAATGGCCCTTAACCTGTTCTTCCAGTTATGTTGTGTATGCTGTAATATGTCCATGCGGACTTTACTACATCGGGAAAACTGAGTGTCAGTTTAAGGTCCGCATGGCACAGCACCGCTTAGCCATCCGTCAAGCCCTGGACACTGGTACCAGTGAACAACCGGTGGCCAGGCATTTTGCCAATATGAAGCATGGGATGGCCACCCTCAAATACAAGATCATTGATCAAGTTCCGGCTAGCTTGAGAGGGGGTAACCGAGGTAAGGCCCTGTTGCAATTGGAGACCCGATGGATCTTCAGGCTTCAGACACTCAAACCCAAGGGGCTGAATGAATCCTTAGGACTAATTAACTTCATATAAACAACTTTACATAAACATTTTGTATACTGCAGAGACAAATTTGATCTGCATACAAGCAGTTAGACCCCCTGTAGGTTTTAACACAGGGGCTCTTCATCAGGCAGTTGGCACTGCGAGACATAGACCCACACTTGGTATCACCAAGTGGGGCCGTTAGCTATATAGCAAAGCCTTGCCAATGTTTGTTTATAGGGTGCTTGGATTTTATCAGTGCACTTTATAACTCACTTTTTCGCAGATAACACGTATTATATGATATGAGGGTGACTGATGTCATTTCCTCTCGTAGAAACACCATGAGAAGTTATTACCTCATTGTCATTAGCTTTTCTTATTTAAATTTTTTTGTAACAAAAATTCTTCTTCTTTAAATTATGTATATTATTCATGTATTGTGTATTATGATATTCATGTAACTTTTAACATCACAGATTTGGAGCTTATTTTTTATAAAATGACGGCACGTGCAGTAGGCACATTCAATCACGCTGCTATATACTTGTAAAGCATTGTATTCACTTTTTAACCAGGTAACATTGGGCTTATAGCCACAATTAATTTTAAGCATTTTGTTGTATTGCTTTTTTTCACGGTTTTCAACTTGTATATTTCAGTGGTGTACCCATCGCCAAGACAACTAACCCAGAGCGTCCCGGAAGTAATCGGAGCATGAAGGAGGAAGGTGCGATGACGTAGGCGGCAGCTAAGGAGCAGCGGAGGGGTGAGAGTCCTCTGGTTGCCCTAGCAACCGCCGGAGTCAGCGTGGCGCCTTCCGGCTGACAGCCTTCCGGTGAACGGACGGAGATGAGGGGAGGCGGCTCTGACAGACGCGGGAAAACCAAGCGGGAGGGGTAAGTTTATTGTGGGGTATTTAATGCACTGTGTTTTCACTGTTTGGTTGTCCTGAAGACGGTGAATCCACCCCGAAACATGTTGGCAGATTAAATTTTCACCTGTTTCATCACGCTTACCAGTCTCAGAGTGCCGCTACTTATTGGGAGTCGTGTGTCACAAGCAGTTTCTGCTTGAGTTGAAGGCAACCGGGCAAGTTAACCCCTGGGGAGTCGGAGTGCCGGGCCACAACGGAGAGTATATATATATATATATATATATATATATATATAGAGAGAGAGAGAGAGAGAGAGAGATAGGTAGACGGCCTGGCACTCCCTCAGCTGGGATTCAGTACCTGGGTGCCTTCTGGAACAAATGTATATATATATACATATACACACACACACAAGGGAGTGACCCCATGTGCACCCTTGAAGAAATAGCAGCTACTCTATAAAATCCCCTGTTAGTGGGAAACAGAAGAAAGGTACAAATCGAATTAAATAGAGGGCGCTGATGTATCCACCACCTTCTTTGAATATTCCAATGGACTTTGCCAAAAGTGTACAACAAATACATAAAAAAAAATGTTTTTATTAAAAATGTCTTAAAACTTGGTTGTTCATGTCAGTTTGTCTGAACAAAATAAATTTGTTGTATTGATATTTGTTGTACTGTACATGTACACTTTTGGCAAAGTCCAATGGTTTAATCAAAGAAGGTGGTGGATACATCAGCGCTCTCTATTCTATTCCATATATATATATATATATATATATATATATAGCTATATATATATATATATATATAGCTATATATATATATATATAGATATATATATATATCTATATATATCTATATATATATATATATATATAGATATATATAAAGCACTTACCCCCACACTCTGTGAAGGATCCAGACCAGCATTCCGTAGTCATTGAAGAAAAAGGTGTTTGTTACATGCTGTGCAGTACAACAAACAGCTGCTTAGCCCGACGGCCGTTACAACTGGGCTCAGCCAGTTTTTCGTCAGGGGGTGACGAAAACCCCTGACGAAAACTGGCTGAGCCCAGTTGAAACGGCCGTCGGGCTAAGCAGCTGTTTGTTGTACTGCACAGCATGTAATAAACACCTTTTTCTTCAATGACTACGGAATGCTGGTCTGGATCCTTCACAGAGTGTGGGGGTAAGTGCTTTATCTAAAAACTTTATGGACCTCTGCGCCAACTGTACTTTATTTGGAGTGCCGCCCTGCAACCTTTGTTTTTTATATATATATATATATATATATTTATATAGCGATGTAGATGGCGCGGCACTCTTGACTGTTTCAAAGGAAACCAAATTGGAGCCAATAGCTTTATCAACGTTTCAAATTTTATTTGTCATCAGGAATTCCTGATGACAAATAAAATTTGAAACGTTGATAAAGCTATTGGCTCCAATTTGGTTTCCTTTGAAACAGTCAAGAGTGCCGCGCCATCTACATCGCTATACTGCAAATTTCTGCTGCGGAGGCACCGACGTCTCTACCACCGGTTGTTTGGGAGTGCCGGACCATATACGTATATATATTTATATAGTTATAATAAAATTACATCCTATGAGAGGAAATGGGGGTGTGAGGGGCCTGCTCTCTCCCCATCTGGTCACTGATGTGCTGGGACGATACCTTTTATACCAGGTAGCACTGTAAAAACTAACAAACACAAATGAAATTAGTGGCCCAGGTTTTATCCACCAAACACAATACTCACTTAGATGCGGTGGTGGTGGCAGTCTCCTTAGTGCTGTAGCATACGTAACAGGTCTCCGGTCTGATGATGAATTTGAGTTGGTATCTGAGGATACAAATGAATCTGTAATGAACAACCGTTCTCAATTTGTGACAATTGGAGTCTCCAAAGCTTCTAGATTATAGATGCACATTCATAAACATAGTATGTATATTTTACAATCTTGAAAACATATAATACAAAACACTATATAATATTTGGGTGTTTGGTACAGTATTTGATAAACTATATTTTGACCACATATTGAGATAACAAAGTTTAGCTTCCACAACTAAACTCAGTTGGGATGAGGCAAATATCTGTGTGGAGCAGCGATAGGCATACTTATTAATAGGGATGTGCACCGGGGATTCAGTATTGAATCCCGGCGGTCGGGATCCCGGCGTTCAGAATCCCGACGCCGGAATCCCGACAGCCGAAATGCCGACAAGGGGGGGACGTGGATCGCCCCCCCTTGCGGGCTCGCTGCGCTCGCCACGCAGTGGGCCCGGTGCCTCGCTACGCTCGGCACACTAATTTATTCTCCCTCCAGGGGTGTCGTGGACACCCCAGGAGGGAGAATGTGTCTGCATTTCGGCGGTCGGGATTCCGGCGTCGGGATTCTGAACGCCGGGATCCCGACTGCCGGGATTTTAACTGCATCCCTGCACCGGGCACTTTTCGTGTTTTGTGTTCTGATTACCTTCAGGTTTTGGGTTCTAATAGGTTTTGCCAAAACACCCCCTAAACGTTTTGTGTTTGGATTTTTGGGTTTTGGGTTCTGATTTTTTTTTAAAAAGCATAAAAACTGCTAAAATTGCAGATTTTTTTTTTTTTTTTTTTGCTCCTATGCTATTATTAACCTCAATAGCATTTATCTCCACTCATTTCCAGTCTATTCTAAACACCTCACAACCAGGGGCGGATTGGGGACTAAAAGTGGCCCTGGAAATTTCCTGGAAGTGGCCTCATATAGGCGGCAACAAATCAATAATGGGCGGAGCCAGCATAACAGTAAGCGGCATTACTACATCGCTATACTTAAGGCCCATACACACTAGGCGACTTTGAGCTGAAAGCCTCTCAAAACAGCATGTTTGAGCGGCTTTCAGCTCAAAGCCACCCAGTGTGTATGCCCCAGCGATGAGCAGTGAGCACTGCTGTGCGCTCCCGCATCATTGCTGGGAAAGCCACTCATCTGCTGGTAATACCAGCAGATGAGCGGCTTTGAGGACAGATTTGCATAGCGCTGTGCTATGCAACGCCGTCCTCTCCCCTTCATCAGTGCTGGGCAGGGGAAAAGCCGCTCAGTGTGTATGGACCTTTACATCAGTGACAGGCAATATTAAAGCATCAATAGTGTCTGGAACGATACAGCACACATGACAGCACACATGAAATTATACAGCACACATGGCAGCTACCCATGAAATTATACAGCACACATGGCAGCACCCCTTGACTGATTTGGCACACTTAACAGCAAACTTGCTATTTTTTTTTCTTTTAATAAAAAAAAAAAGAAAGCTCCTCTGGACTGATACGACACACATGATGGTGCCCCTGGACTGATAAGTCACACATGGTGGTGCCCCTGGACTGATACGGCACACATGGTGGTGCCCCTGGACTGATACGGCACACATGGTGGTGCCCCTGGACTGATACGGCACACATGGTGGTGCCCCTGGACTGATAAGGCACACATGGTGGTGCCCCTGGACTGATAAGGCACACATGGTGGTGCCCCTGGACTGATAAGGCACACATGGAGCACCCTTGAAATTATACAGCACACATTGCAGCACCCATGAAATTATACAGCACACATGGCAGTTCCATTAAATTATACAGCACACATGGCAGGTTCCATGAAATTATACAGCACACATGGCGGTTTCGTTGAAATTATACAGCACACATGGCGGATTCCATGAAATTATATAGCAAACATGGCAGCACCCCTTGACTGATATGGCACACTTAACAGAAAACTTGCAGTAAGAAAAAAATAAAATACATTATTGTAATAAAGTAAAAAACAGCTGCCCTGGACTGATACGACACATATGGCAGCACCACTGGAATTATACATGACACATGGCGGCAACAGTGGAATTACACATGGCAGAACATCCGCCTCCCTGGAAAGTGTCAATTTAAGCATTTGTAGTTGCAGGGAAAGGGGGTGCAGGCCCCCCAGGACACTTGCCCACCATCCCGGGGTGCCGAGAGGGGCACCTGATTTTTGGTAGCCTCTCAGGAAGGTAGGCAAGCATGACAATTGGCAGCACCCTCATCACATACTACCTCTGGATTGAGACTGGCAGCCTGGCAGGGATTTTAAAAAGCTGGCAGTGGAGGCAGGAGAGGACATAAACTAATCAATACTACAGTAACTTTGCTTAAACAGTGCTTGTTACTTACCAGTTACAATTGGTAGTCTTCTGCACCAGCACTCCACACAGTGTGCACACTTTTTGTGCATTTAGATATTTTCTGCTGTGCTCCAGGTCCAGCATAGTTATTGCATGTCGCACATTACACATGCAGGAGAAGGAAGGGCAGCAGCCAGCACCTGGGCACTGTGTAGCACTGATGGACAGGAACGGGGAGGAACTGAATTGTAGAGAGGAGGAGGCGGGCCACATGCTGGACTCTTGGTTTATATAATGGGAGGAGGCGGGTCCTCACGGGCTTGTTCTATGCAGCGGGAGTGAGGAAGCGGGGGCCACACGGGGGGACTTTTGTACACAGAGGAGATGAGGCAGCCAAGGCCACAGAGACTCTCTATGCCAGGGGTGGGCAACCAGTCAGACACAAAGAGAAATATGTTTAGAGACGCGGAAGAGCCAACATCGTGCGGATCCATACAGTTATACACCGCCACCCTCATACAAGCATACATTTACAAATTGAATACCCTCATAATACACTTATACACAGTGGCGTAACTACAAATTTTGCTCCCCCCAGGCAAAATATAGTCTGGCGCCCCCTCCCCCCCCCAGCCAAAATATCGTCTAGCGCCCCCCCTGATTTGTAGCATACTCCCCACTCGATGAGTGGACAAGGACTACCTGCAGTACTGCTCGGCAGCGCTGCAACAGACAAGACTAACACAACGGGAGGTTGGCGATGGCGGGCAGCTCTCGGCGGATGCCGGGAGACTGTCGGCGGTGCACAGTGCGCCCTGTGACAGTAACGGCTCCCGGAGCTCGTTTAATATTGGAGCCACCCTCTCTGCTTTTGCCGCCTAATGCTGCTTCTGCCGCCTGATGCGCCAGCGACAGACCCCGCTGGTGCTCGCTCCCCCAAGCAGCTGCAGGATCTGCCGCGCGGTAGTTACGTCGCTGTTTATACACACCACCGTCATACATGCGTACATTACACATTACAATGCCACCCTCATCCATACATTTATACACCACCACCCTCATACATGCATACATTTATACACCGCCACCCTCATACATACATGCATTTATAAATCACCACCTTCATTCATACATACATACACCACCACCCTCATACATACATACATACATACATACATTTATACACCGCCACCCTCATACATACATGCATTTATACACCACCACCCTCATACATGCATACATTTATACACCGCCACCCTCATACATACATGCATTTATACATCACCACCCTCATACATGCATACATTTATACACCGCCACCCTCATACATACATTTATACACCGCCACCCTCATACATACATACATTTATACACCGCCACCCTCATACATTCATACATTTATACACCTCCACCCTCATACATACATACGTACATTTATACACCACCACCCTCATACATACATACATTTATACACCGCAAACCTCATACATACATACATACATACATACATAAATTTATACACCGCCACCCTCATACATACATACATACATTTATACACCGTCACCCTCATACATGCATTCATTTATACACCGCCACCCTCATACATACATACATACATTTATTCACCGCCACCCTCATACATACATTTATACACGGCCACCCTCATACTGTACATTCAGTACATACACCACCACTCTCATCCATCCATACACTGCCCCCTTCATACATGCATACATATATCCATACATACACTGTCTCTCATATGCAACCATCCACTACCTCCACAAACACAACATAGTGCAGCTACTGTACATAGATATGCAACCCCTGTCATTCCTTCCTTCCCCCCCCCAACGCAGCTTTCTTGCGGCTCCTTAGATGTTTAAAATTCTCCCCTCCCCCTAACACAGCCCCTGGCTACCCCCCAATAAGGCCACCTTCCCAGGGTTGCTTACTGAGGAGGATCCCATCGACCGCATGCTGTGCAGGGAGGTGGGTGATGCCAGGTGTCCTCCACATATGGGGAAGGGGCAGTGGTGCAAGCAGAAAAAAAGATGAAGTGGTACTGTGCCGAAGGCGCACGCTGAAAAATGGGCATGGTCAGGGGCATGGTCATATGACACTAGGGGGAGTGGCTGGAATATTGCACGCCGAAAGAACGCGGCCAAATTTACACAGTAATGCCTGTTACGCGTCACGCACCCAATACATATGACCCATGCCATAATGCCCGTTACACATTATGCCCAACACCATAATGCTCATTGCACCGCTGCCGCACAACTGATGGCCATTACTAATATGCCCCCACAGTTCCAGATATGCCCCCACAGTGCCACACATATGCCCACAATGGCAGATATGCCCCCACAGTGCCACACATATGCCCCACAGTTCCAGATATGCCCCCACAGTGCCACACATATGCCCACAATAGCAGATATGCCCCCACAGTGCCACACATATGCCCCACAGTTCCAGATATGCTCCCACAGTGCCACACATATGCCCCTAGTGCCAGATATGCCCACAATGGCAGATATGCCCCCACAGTGCCACACATATGCCCCACAGTTCCAGATATGCCCCCACAGTGCCACACATATGCCCCCAGTGCCAGATATACCCCCACAGTGCCACACATATGCCCCCAGTGCCAGATATGCCCCCACAGTGCCACACATATGCCCCCAGTGCCAGATATGCCCCCACTGTGCAAGAGGTATGCCTCCACTGCGCCAAGTATGCCCCCACTGTGCCAGATATGTCCCCACGGTGCCAGGTATGTCCCCATTGTGCTAGGCATGCCCCCACTGTGCCACCATTGCCCCCACTGTGCCAGGCGAACTTACTGTTGTTGTTGTTGTTCATGGAAAGGAGAGTCCGGGACTGGCTGCGCTGGGCTGGCAGGCTCCTCCGCTCCGTCTCCTCTCCGCCCTGTGCCTGGGGCCGGGCCGTCTACAGATCAAAGCTCGCGGGCTGGCTCCTGATTGGCTGTTGGCCACGTGAGCTCTGATTGGCTGATGGCCCAGTCAGTCACAGGTATACTCAGTGAGGGGAAGGAGAGGTGCGCAATGCACTCTCCTCCCCTCAGAACAGGAAGCGGCTGCGCACAATGAAGGGAGGGAGGGACGGGCGGACTGATCCGCGGACGGGTGACAGCAGGGGAGCATGAGGTGGTACGGCGTACATGCAACATCTTTTTTAAAGGTGTGCCTTACTTGCACCACTAGAAGGGGGGGGGGGCGGATGGCCGCGCCTCCACTGACATCATAGAGCAGGGGTGGCAAACCTGCGGCTCATTAAGGAGAGAGCCGCAGGTTGGCCACCCCTGCTCTATGCATTCAGAGGAGGCAAGGCCACCCGGGGACCAGGGCCGGTGCTAGGGTGTTCGGCGCCCTCCTGCAAACTATAAATTTGCGCCCACCCAAACTTTACAAAGGGACAGTGCACACCTAAAGAATGACGTGTGATCTCACAAGGGAGGGGCATGGCCACACAATAGTACTCCCACTCCAAAATACACCATACAGTAGCACAATCTTATTTACATTACACAGCACCAGTGCCGTAACTAGCCATTTTGGTGCCATGTGTCATAAAGGGAATTGGTGACTACCCCACCACAACAAAAAAAAAAACAGGGAAAGTGCACAAAAATGTAGGAGCGTGGTCACATAAAATTACCATTAACACCGTCATCCCCATAACACATTATGCTTCACAATTCAATGCCCATTACACATTATACCACATACAATAATGCACATTATACGTTATGCCACACATCATGATGCCCCTTATACAATATGCAGCACACCATAATACCCATTACACATTATGCCACACATAATGCCCTGAGTACTCCTGCATATGCCCACATTAGAAGCATTGCTTATTCATAATGCCCACACCATTTGCCGACATTATTTGCACTGCGTAACCATATGCCCACACCAGTTGCCGACATTTGTAGCACTGCATAATCATATGCCCACACCAGGTGCTGACAGAAGTAGTGCTGCCTATACATGTGCCCACACCAGTTGCCGATAGTAGCACGGCCAATACATATGCCCACACCAGTTGCCGACATTCGTAGCACTGCGTAACCATATGCCCACACCAGTTGCCGACATTAGTAGTACTGCCAATACACTGTCCACACCATTTGCCGACATTAGTCGCACTGTGTAATTATATGCCCACATCAGTTGCCGACATTAGTAGCACTGCATAACCATAGGCCCACACTAGGTGATGACAGAAGTAGTGCTGCCTATACATGTGCTCACACCAGCTGACGGTAGTAGTAGCGCTGCCAATACATATGCTCACACCAGTTGCCGACATTAGTAGCATTGTGTAACCATATGCCCACACCACTTGCCGACATTAGTAGCATTGTGTAACCATATGCCCATACCAGTTTCCGACATCAGTAATGCTGCCTATGCATATGCCCACACCAGTTGCCGACAGTAGTAGCGGCACTGCCTATACATATGCCGACAGCAATTAGCCGACATTAGTAGCGCTGCCTATACATGTGCAGACACCAGTTGCCGACAGTAGTAGTGTTGCCCATACACATGCCCACACCAGTTGCCGACAGTAGAAGTGTTGCCCATACACATGCCCACACCAGTTGCCGACAGTAGTAGTGTTGCCCATACACATGCCCACACCAGTTGCCGACAGTAGTAGTGCTGCCCATACACATGCCCACACCAGTTGCCGACAGGAGTAGTGCTGCCCATACACATGCCCACACCAGTTGCCGACAGGAGTAGTGCTGCCCATACACATGCCCACACCAGTTGCCGACAGTAGTAGTGTTGCCCATACACATGCCCACACCAGTTGCCGACAGTAGTAGTGTTGCCCATACACACGCCCACACCAGTTGCCGACAGTAGTAGTGCTGCCCATACACATGCCGACACCAGTTGCCGACAGTAGTAGTGCTGCCCATACACATGCCCACACCAGTTGCCGACAGTAGTAGTGCTGCCCATACACATGCCCACACCAGTTGCTGACAATAGTAGTGCTGCCCATACACATGCCGACACCAGTTGCTGACAATAGTACACTCACAGTTTACTCTCCTGGCAGGCTGCAGTTCATCCTCATCATCCTGTTTCCTTTTGTCACCAGTCTGGCTCCTTGTAGCTCCGCCCCTTCTGCCCCATGTAGCCACGCCCCCTCCGCCAGTGTAGCCACGCCTCTTATCGGTCCGTGCTGCTGAGCTGCAGCTGAGTGACCAGGCTGATGGTTTAGGTGCCCGGAGGGAGCTCTGTGGTGGTCATGCAGTGTGACAGGCGCAGCAGCATCCGTGCTGTCCGAAATCACCAACCTGTTTGAAAATGGCGCCGACCGCCGGGAACTATATATCCCCAGGTCTCGCGAGAATCCGACAGATGACGTCCAGCCTCGTTTTGAACTTGGAAAAATGGCGGCGACCATCGAACTCCCTGGATCTGGCCTCGGATCAGGTAAGTTCGGGGGGGGTTCGGATCTCTAGGATCCGAACCCGCTCATCTCTACTTATTAACCCTCCCAATTCTTTAGGTAGTCTTCCACATCTTGCATGCCTCTATATGAAGCAAACAGGATGAAAATAAAACCAGTAAAAGCAGACCCACAAATCACAGGCATTTTTTCACCTTTTTGGATGGGGCTTGATGACAGGACAGTCCAGCCCCACCCACCAAGGTAATGTGAAGAATCTCTAATTGGGCTTCTCCTGGAGAGAAAAATCTATGGTGATAGAAAACCTAATACACTAATACACTTTATGGGTCACATTGGGCAGCCCTCTAACCTTCAAATGTGCTGCATATTACTCTTAGGCTAGCTGCACATCAGAACAATGGGCCTGATTCTGGTCTCGCAAAAGCAAACTCCTATAATGGACAAAAACATGTGCACTGCAGGTGGGGCAGATGTTACATGTGCAGAGAGAGTTAGATTTGGGTGGAGTTTGTACTTCAAATTGATATCTAGGACATGTTTGACAAGTAGCTGTGCAGGGAGGACATGTGTGGCAACCTACTATGCAGGGACAAGAAAGGGGGGTATGCTGCGCTCGTTTAATGATCACACTAATATGATGTACAAAACATATTTATTTGAAAAAGTATTATAGATAAAAGACAATAAAAAACTAGTTTATAGCCATTGAGTTGCAATAAAAACAATATAACCTGCCAATGTAGTGGTATATGACCTGCTCTGGAAACTTGAAAGTCCCGGCACAATTGGAGAGAGATATGTGGAGGAAGTCCAAGATACTTGGTATGCTGCTGGAGGTGTCCCGATCCTTTATGGGGATGGAAGATATTTATAGGGATCCTCTCTAAAGTGCGGCTGTGCTTGTCTTGGAAAAATTGGCTCCAATCTACAATCTCCAGGTGGATTTGGAGGTGTCCCAGTCCATGGAATATGTAAGTGGGGGGGGGATCCTCTCTAAAGTGCGTCTGTGCCTTGGAAATACGTCCCAATTGGGAAAGATAAATTGCAAGTCCAGAAGAATCAGCAGGATGGATTGGCAGGTAAAGGTAGGCTCCTGGGTAAACATGGTGTTTACCCAGGAGCCTACCTTTACCTGCCAATCCATCCTGCTGATTCTTCTGGACTTGCAATTTATCTTTCCCAATTGGGACGTATTTCCAAGGCACAGACGCACTTTAGAGAGGATCCCCCCCCCCCCCACTTACATATTCCATAGACTGGGACACCTCCAAATCCACCTGGAGATTGTAGATTGGAGCCAATTTTTCCAAGACAAGCACAGCCGCACTTTAGAGAGGATCCCTATAAATATCTTCCATCCCCATAAAGGATCGGGACACCTTCAGCAGCATACCAAGTATCTTGGACTTCCTCCACATATCTCTCTCCAATTGTGCCGGGACTTTCAAGTTTCCAGAGCAGGTCATATACCACTACATTGGCAGGTTATATTGTTTTTATTGCAACTCAATGGCTATAAACTAGTTTTTTATTGTCTTTTATCTATAATACTTTTTCAAATAAATATGTATTGTACATCATATTAGTGTGATCATTAAACGAGCGCAGTATACCCCCCTTTCTTGTTCTATTTTCCACGGGATCTGACTAATCCCTACTGCAGCAGCTCATGTTGAGTGAACAGCCTTGATAAGCGCTCTATACAGTTTACTGTATTTGTTTTTTCCCTACTATGCAGGGAGCAAGGGTGTAACTACCATAGGTGCAAGGGGTGCAGCTGCTATGGGGCCCAGAGCTGAAGGGGGCCCATCTTTACTGTCTAAGTCAGGCATTCCCAACCACGGTCCTCAATGCACACTAACAGTGCAGGTTTTAGTGATATCCAGGCATCAGCATAGTGTTGCACACCGCCGTCCAGGCTGCGAGGCACCCGGACGGCGGATGCTGTACCCTGTGACGCGGCCTGGGACGTTACCCGGCAGCGTCTCAAGCCTCCTTCTGATGCGGAGCGTCGGGACGTTGCTAGGCAACGTCCTCGAGCTTCCGCCCGGCGGCAGATGACGTCAGTCAGGCGGCGCGAAAATCAAATAAATAGCCGGCGTCTGCTGGGCACAGACGCCGGTTATAGCTTTAGCTTATCTTAGCTGCTAGCTCTCTGCCCTGTTTGCAGACAGCTTTTGCTTCCGGTCCCCGTGGCTTCCCAGCCCACTGCCCTGTGTCCAGCTCCTGGGTCCTTCATTGTCTCTTTCTCCCAGCCTTCCCTGGAGTGTCCTGTCAGTCTCCTTCTTCAGCCAGAAAACCAGCTTCAGCCTGAGCCTGCGTTTGGCCCACTGTCTCCACCATCTCGTGGGTCACGTAAGTGCTCCAGTGGAGCCTCTGTCTTTCTTTCTTTCTCCAGTGGCCCGCCGTGCCCCTCCGTGGGTTCAGTATTCTCTTTTCCTTCAGCTCCTGTGGTCCGCCGTGGCCGTGCCCTTCAGTGGGTTCATTCTTTATCTTCTTTCTTGTATCTTTCTGTCTTTATTAGCATCTGTCAGGCAGGGAGTGTCTTCTTGTGCTATCCTGGTTTTGAGGAGTCACCGTCCCTGGGGTGTAGCCTGCTGGAGACTCCTCTTCCCATTCATTTGTGTCTGCGACTTGGTCGCATCCCGGTTTGGCCTGGTGCCGGCAGTCAGGGGTCAACTCCCAGCTAGGCCCGGTAGTTAGCAGTCCTCTTGGGTACCCTGTGGCGATCGTTTACCCCTTGTCCATACATAAGACCTGGCTGCATCGGGGTCGGAGCGGGCCTAACTCGCTCCTTCGGACGCGGCGGCCACAGGTGAAGCCTAGCTCTGCAGGGGTTTACCATCTGCCTCAGGGACTCAATAGAGTCAGAGTAGCATCCGCTGTGGCCGTCCTAACCGGCGGTCCCGGCTATGGGCTCACGCCTGACCACCTGCTTAAAGCCTCCAACCATTGCTCCTTGTGCCACAGTAGGCACCGTAACACACAGATGGTTTAATCAGAATCACTAAGGTACGAATTAAGTCACCTGTGCTCATGCCTGGATATCACTAAAACCTGCACTGTTAGGCTGGTTTCACACACTCCGGCTCCTGCCGGACGGTGAAATCCCGCACGGCCAGGGAGCCGTGCCGCACACAGTACTTTATCATGGAGTGGATGGCCACAGCCCGGCAGCCGTCCCTTCCAGTGGTGGGATCCGGCAGCAGCCGTGCGGCCGGGCCGTGGCCGTCCCGTGTGAATGGACACAATAGTGTCCATTCACAACTAATGTGTGCGGCACGGCTCCCTGGCCGTGCGGGATTTCACCGTCCGGCAGGAGCCGGAGTGTGTGAAACCGGCCTTAGTGTGCCTTGAGGACCGTGGTTGGGAATGCCCAGTGGTGTAGCTAGGTGCCACGGGGCCCGGAGCAAGGGCATGTTTTGCGCCCCCCCCCCCCCCCCCAATTTGTAGTAGGTGAGGCTCCTGCACAGTGAAAAGTGGACACGGACCAACATTTTACCACACACCGTAATGCCCATTGCACATTTTTGTGAACTTTGTAATTCCAATTACACATAAGCCCACACATGATGCCCATTGCATACTATATAACACTCCGCAATGCCCATGACATACTATATAACACTCCGCAATGCCCATGACATACTATATAACACTCCGCAATGCCCATGACATACTATGGGCGGGATGTACTAAAAGGCAAATGCGGTAAAACGCGGGTTTTACCGCATTTTCCTATTTACCATTACCCGTCCGCCCCGTTTTCGCATGGCAGGGTATCACCACCCAGAGGGCGCCCCCCCTCCCGTCCTCCTGATCTTCTCCTCCCCCAGCAGGTGTCACAGCCGGGAGGACATCCGGCTTCAGGGGGGAGGAGGAGACGCAGGGGGGACGCTGGCTGCCGCCGGGAGGTGACGGAGACCCCCGCAAACCACATCACAGGTATCGCGGGGGTCTCTGTCACCGCAACCCGATGCTAGCCGCATATGTTAGTACATATGCGGCAGCATTGCGGCGGCTGCCAGGCGAAGGGCGGCGATGTATATTAATACATCCCGCCCTATATAACACTCCGCAATGCCCATGACATACTATATAACACTCCGCAATGCCCATGACATACTATATACAGGGCCAGCGCCACCACTAGACAAATCTAGGCATTTGCCTAGGGCGTCGGCCACTGGAGGGCGACATTTTGCCCCCCCCCCCGTGCCGCGGGGGTACCTGTCCTGCGGCTGTGTATATAAAGCTTGCGGCGGCAGCAGGGGGTCCCTGCAGTCAATAAGAAATAACGAGCGCTATCCGCCTGGCTACGCGGAAGCGCTTCTGTTGTGGAAACACTGGCCGCACGCTGATCAGCGTGCGCCGTGCGGCCAGTGTTTTCACAACAGAAGCACTTCCGCGTAGCCAGGCGGATAGCGCTCGTTATTTCTTATTGACTTATCGCCGCTGCAAGCTTTATATACACAGCCGCAGGACAGGTACACCCCCCCCCCTCCCCCCCCGGCACCGGGGCGCCCCCACCCCGACTCGCCTGGGGTGCTCCGGTGCCTTGCACCGGCCCTGACTATATAACACTCCGTAATGCCCATGACATAATATATAACACTCCGCAATGCCCATGACATACTATATAACACTCTGCAATGCCCATGACATACTATATAACACTCCGCAATGCCCATAACATACTATATAACACTCCGCAATGCCCATGACATACTATATAACACTCCGCAATGCCCACGACATACTATATAACAGTGTGTGTAGCCTCTGCTGGACTTGCAAGCAGGGCCGGCGACAGGGGGGGTCAAAGGGGACATGTGTGATGGGCCCCGGCAATCTGAAGGGCCCCAGAGCCCGGCCGGGGCCCGTCTGTAAGCTGTGGCCGGCGTCTACTGTGCAGTGACAGTCTGCCCCGCCCCCACTCATGTCAGTGTGCTGCGGCTGCCTGGCTCTGCCGTCTGTGTGTGCAGTGCGACGCCGCTGGGTCTCTCCTGCTCTGTGTGTGTGTCCACATAGACATGCGCATGGGGGGGTGCCCAGGCAACCCCTAATGTCCAGATCACCCACACCCCCTCTCTCTATGAGCGAGGAGAGAGGGTGCGAGGAGTGAGTGGCCCGGGCCAGCATTCTGTTCCTGCCTCCGGCTGCTAGATGTAGAGGTCAGTCAGTCACAGTCAGTGCCGCGGTCACGCTGTGGCTGTCCTGAAAGTTGAAAACACTGTTGATTGGTGGATGGCTCTGGCTATCCACCAATAACAATTGCGGGACTATCTAAAAACTGATTGGTGGATGACTAGTTCATCCACCAATCAGGTTAAACATCAGTGTAAATGTGCTCCCTCTGCCAGCCAGTGAATTTGACGCTGTTGCACTGGAGGAGGAAGTGAGTAGTATTGGGCTGACGCTGACCCAAAGATTGTAAGTCACTTTATTGCAGGGGGTCAGGGGCATCAGAACAGGGGGGGCAAGGGGGCAAAGCAACATACTTCAGAAACATGTCAGTTATTTGATAGGAGCGCTAGATAACACATCCAGCACCAGCAGGCACCCAGAGTGGCAGGCAGTCAGTCCTCAGACTACAAGTCTGAACTCCGGAGGAGCAAAGGAAGGAGAAGGGGGAGTGACATGCAGCAGCACCACACAGAGCCAGGCAGGCTGAGCCTGTCACACAGGCATCCATTCAGAGAGGAGAGTGCTGTCCCAGTGTCCCGCCTTCTGTCTGCTCTGCCTGTGTATGGGAGAGACCCAGGCAGCAACATAAGAAAAGTAAGTGGAGGAAGCTCTAAGCTTACCTACAAGTTGAGTTACTTTGGGGATGTATTAAGCTATGGGGACATATGGGGAGTGTGTGAACATCTGATGCTCTGGGCATATGAGGTGTGTGGGGACATGTTCTGGACATATGTGGGGTGTGGGTACATGTGCTGGACATATGAGGTGTGTAGGGACATGTGCTGGACATATATGGGGTGTGGGGACATGTGCTGGACATATATGGGGTGTGGGGACATGTGCTGGGCATATGTGGGGTGTGAGTACATGTGCTGGGCATATGGGGTGTGTGGGGACATGTGCTGGGCATATGAGGTGTGTGGGGACATGTGCTAGACATATCAGGGGTGTAGGGACATGTGCTGGACATATATGGGGTGTGGGGACATGTGCTGGGCATATGTGGGGTGTGAGTACATGTGCTGGGCATATGGGGTGTGTGGGGACATGTGCTGGGCATATGAGGTGTGTGGGTACATGTGCTGGACATATGAGGTGTGTAGGGACATGTGCTGGACATATATGGGGTGTGGGGACATGTGCTGGCCATATGTGGGGTGTGAGTACATGTGCTGGGCATATGGGGTGTGTGGGGACATGTGCTGGGCATATGAGGTGTGTGGGGACATGTGCTGGACATATGTGGTGTGTGGGGACATGTGCTGGGCATATGAGGGGTGGGGACATGTTCTGGGCATATGAGGTGTGTGGGGACATGTGCTGGACATATGAGGTGTGTAGGGACATGTGCTGGGCATATGAGGTGTGTGGGGACATGTGCTAGACATATGAGGGGTGTGGGGACATGTAATGGACATATATGGGGTGTGGGGACATGTGCTGGGCATATGAGGTGTGTGGGGACATGTGCTAGACATATGAGGGGTGTAGGGACATGTGCTGGGCATATGGGGTGTGTGGGGACATGTGCTGGGCATATGAGGTGTGTGGGGACATGTGCTGGACATATGTGGGGTGTGGGGACATGTGCTGGGCATATGAGGTGTGTGGGGACATGTGCTGGACATATGTGGGGTGTGGGGACATGTGCTGGGCATATGAGGGGTGGGGACATGTTCTGTGCATATGAGGTGTGTGGGAACATGTGCTGGACATATGAGGTGTGTAGGGACATGTGCTGGGCATATGAGGTGTGTGGGGACATGTGCTAGACATATGAGGGGTGTAGGGACATGTGCTGGGCATATGAGGTGTGTGGGGACATGTGCTGTTCATATGAGGTGTGTGGGGACACGTGCTGGGCATATGAGGTGTGTGGGGACATGTGCTGGGCATATAAGGTGTGTGGGGGCATGTGCTGGGCATATGAGGTGTGTGGGGACACGTGCTGGGCATATGAGGTGTGGGGACATGTGCTGGGCATATGAGGTGTGTGGGGACACGTGCTGGGCATATGAGGTGTGTGGGGACATGTGCTGGGCATATAAGGTGTGTGGGGGCATGTGCTGGGCATATGAGAATGATGCGGACATGTGCTGGGCATATGAGAGGGGTGGGGACATGTACTGGGTATATGAGGGTGGTGGGTGGCAAAATCAGGGACATGCACAGGGGTCCCGAATGGCAGATACACAAAGTTGGGAAGTATGAGTTCCTAATGAAATGCAAAAAGTCATGGCCCATTGAAGATGCCTGAGGGTATATATATATATATATATATATATATATATATATATATATATATATATATGTATATATATATATATATATATATACTTATATTTCTGGGGCCCCAGAAATATAAGTGTACAGGGCCCGAAGATTTCTGTTGCCGGCCCTGCTTGCAAGGCTTTGAAGTTCAGTCCAATGTTCAGTCCCTGATTGGCTGAGCTATGCGTCTCCATGGAGCCGGCTATGCAGAAGGGAGACCAGCGCTGGATCCTGGATCGATAAGTATGTTGGTGTAAAAGTGAGGTGTGTGGTTGTGTGTATGAAATAAAGTTATACTTTTCTGTGTGTGTGTGTTTTCTTTTAACATTCTTTTTACAGGTGGACTACAAGTCCCAACGGGCCCATTAATGCTCTGCATACTGGGACTTGTGGTTCTCCAAGTCCCAGTATGCGGGGGAGGTCTGCTGGGACTTGTAGTTCTCCTGCATAAAGCAATGTTACAAATGTGAGATTTAACCCTATCAGGCCGGCATCTACTGGGCACGGATGCCGGTGACAGACCCGGGATTCAGCACTGGACGGGTGAAGTCTGGGGGGGGGACCCCTTTATTGGGGGGATCCCCACTCCTCCAGGTACCCCGTCCAAGGCTGACCAGCCACGGTGCTCATGTTTTGGCCGGGGGACCTTATGTAAAAAGTGTCCCCTGGCTGTGGCATGACCCCCAGATTTTTTGTCCTCCGTATTTTTGGAAGTCCGGCTCAATGAGCCCGGGGCTGGTTATGCTCAAGAGGGGGGACCTCACGCCGTATTTTTTTTTTTACAAACACAAAATCGCACATTACCTCAAATTCGCACGTTTTCATGCCTAAAATTTGCACATTTTCATGCCTAAAATTCGCACATTATCGCACTTAATCGCACTTTTCTTTCCGGAACACACACCTCATTAAATATGCAAATCCGCGGCAAAAAATTTGATTTTAAAAAAGTGCGATAATGGGCGATTTTGAAAGTGCGAAAAACTCTCATTCTATTAAATGCCACCCTACATGTCACCAAGGCTGATCAGAGATAAGACAAATTGAAAAGCTAAGTAACAAAAGTGATGTACTGTATGTATTTTATCTGCTTTTGTACAGCTTGTTTAAGTTCATTCTTCACTTTACGTCACATCAGAACAATAAGAAAAATACATTTATTTGAATTACAAATGGTACCAAATACAATAAAAAAAAAGTAAAATAAAAAAAAAAATGGTACCAAATATTTACCGTAAAGGCTGGGTCTTCCATCTGGTAATACAATTCTAGGAGGAACTGTTGGGTGATATGATCTGGTAAACAGGTAATGATAAACAATTGGTGTTGGCATAATTGGAAATAAATGAAAAATGGAAAAAGCTGTGCGTTGCAGATACAAATATTATAATAAATGGAAAATAAGTAAACTTAGTCTATGTCCTCTAATACAGCAGCAGTCAGATGTGGGTACGCAAGACTACATAGATAAACAGAAAAATAAGAATGAGACTGCGCTAAAATATGAACTAATTGAAAAAATATATATATTATTTAGTAATACAAAATACAAATACAGTACAATAGACATACAAAGAAATAAAAAAAAAAAAAGAAATCAATGAACGCGAACCCAACTAATAATAATTTGTATCGGCTGATTCTATTAATGTTGTTAATATGATTATGATGATTAGAGATAGTATGATATTTCAAACATTTCCTTCATTCATTTTAACTGATACATTCTTTCTGCAGATCCACAGTTGGCCTGAAAACATGAACTGTTGGTAGCTATAATGTCCCATCCTATATGATGGATATGGATATGTCGTTTTTCAAATAAAGACATGTTTTATGCAGCTCTACTGTTGGATTTTGGAAGGATCCTTGAAGTGCTGTTTAAAAAGTTATAATTTAAAGACTCAAGTAATCTTTGTTTCAAATTTATTCTCTCTCCATCTTATCTAATGATTGTAACTTCCAGCGTGCTACACTGTGATCATTGCTAGGGGAACTAAATTTAAAGGCTCCCCTCTCCAAGGGGAGAAGTCACCGTCAAACCCCCCCCCCCCCCCCCCTCTGAGCTTCCCATGAAGCAGGATGGCGTGTGATATATCGCACGTGGTCCTTTTGCATGCGATATATCGCATGCAATCCCAGCCAAGTCTTCCCAGCTGCACAATTCAAGAGATTGCTTGTGCAGCTGGTGCACGACTTGCAGTCTCTGGAGCGATGGGACTGCGTATCACATCGGACATGCTGTCATTCACCTGCAATTTGGGCTCTTTTCCTTCGATTGATCACTGCAATCGCAGGAAACGAGCCAAAATTGCAGGTGAATTGCCCTAGTGGGGGCCTTAAGTAATCCAACACAGCTGCAAAGAGCCCCAATGGATGGAGGGGACCTAAAACACTGAGTGATATACCATATATACTCAAGTATAAGTCGACCCGAATATAAGCCGAGGCACCTAGTTTTACAACAAAAAACGTGAAATATTCTCCATGCATGGCGAGAGATTTTTTCTCTCGCCATGCCCTCGCCCTGTTCCGGAGGGCTCGCTGCCACTCCTGCTCCCACTCGCGGCGAGTCTTAACCCCTGCAGCGGACGAGCGTCCGCGGCAGGGAGCTGGCAGGGAGCCGGGGATCGGTGGCAGCCAGGGAGATTAAAGTCTCCCTGGCTGCCCCAGAACATATGTGGAGGGGAGGTGGGCTCCCCGGGACCCAGGCAGCACAAGCTGCCCCCCTATAGCCAGCGGGGGACCCAGTATTCACTGCACCCGATCGTGCATATGTAATGATCGGATGCAGTGAATATATGAATATCTAATGAGCGGCTCAAGAGCTCTGGCCCCCTGCTGGCTGCTCTGTGTAAAAAAAAATGTAAAAAATATTTTAAAAAAAATTAAATATATATTCATGTGCTATAAGCACATGAATAAAAATAACATGCCCCTTCACAGAAAAAAAATCCTGATTTTTTGACACCAAAATAATAAAAAAAAACTTTTAGTTTAAAAGTTCACATTCCAGTTCTCCATGAAAAGATGGAGAATTGCTACACGGAGAGACACGGCGAAAATCACTTAAAAAGACGGCGAAAATATCACATTGAATAGGGTGGTTCACTTTTGGAGAGCAAAATGCTCCTTCCAACGCGAAAACAGCACAAACTCGCCATAAAACAAGGCAAATTTTTCTCATTGAATACTGGCCATTGACTCAAGTGGGACTCTCACTCGAGTATAAGCCGAGGGGGGCTTTTTCAGCATAAAAAATGTTCTGAAAAAGTAGGCTTATACTCGAGTATATATGGTATCTAGGAAAAATCGTCAACCAAGGTCACAGCCTTGGTCACTGCCTTCAGCAGTGCTACTAATGTGAAATAATTCATAAGCTACAGTACATACTGTATTCATTAATTTGTCAGCTTTCTTTATATAAGGAAATGTGTGCAGTATTTTAGGTTTAGCTATCCTAGGAAATACAGCTGAGTCATGTGTCAGAAAAGATGGCCTTTCCTAGACCATACACAGACTGTTTCCTGTGATAGCAGACAAGAATATATAAAGTGCTTGGTGTGTGGTGATGTGGTGCATGTAGAGCACTTTCACACGTGTATTAACCTTTATCTTTTAAAAATTGGTTTTAGAAAATGTATTAGAACTTTCATTTATAACTGATAATCATTGCCACTTTATGGAACTGATGACAACTATAGGTCAGATGTAAATGCCCCTGCACTGAAGCATGGAGCTAAGTTAATAATTCATGTTTCTATACAATTGTCAAATATCATGCAATGGAGTAATTATCGGCAAACTGAGCATGTGCTATAATCCTGTTTTCTTGGAAAAGTAACTGACAGGAAGTGACTGTTTGGAGGTGTCTCGTGGGAGTTTACAGGGAGTGGTAAGAAAAACGCACGTGTGTCATGGCTGTTTTCAGGGTGAATATTTTCTGCCAGCTGCGAGCTTGTACGTGCTTTTAGCATGGACCCTGCTCCACTACTGCTGTGACCAATTTGTGCATCCATATGCCTAACCTTAGTCCTAAAGTTCCTTGTTCTTGCACATACTGTAGGCTGTGAATGTGTACACAATTGCGAATGAGTTTGCAATGGCTTCAGTGGGCGTCTCTTTTCATGTCTGGGTTCCCTTGCTAACAGTAACAACTCTGTAACCTAGAAAATAACAACTGGAATGAACACATGAATTAGGCCCAAAGGGCATATATTAATGCATCCATGTAGACCGTGATAAACTACCGACATGACGGCTCCAGGACATCTTCCGGGACATGTAACTGCTGCGCTCCGCTAAATATTTCTACCCTATCGATAACCCTTCCATCTTGCGGATAAGACCTACTTGGTCTTATCCGCAAGATGAAGGCGTGTTGCCTCCGCATTGTGTGTCAGAAGTGCCGAGGTCAGTGTCTGCATCTACCGACACACATTTACCGCCGCCTCGGCCGCAGATCTGAGCTATCCATCCTGCATAACCTGAGGGCCCAACAGAGTGATGATGATATTGTTATTATTAATAATGTTAACAATAATGGTAATAATTTGTAACTAAATCAAACACGCAGTTGCAAAATAAACTATTGGTTTAAATCACAGAAATATATTACATATGTAAACTATAATTTAACCTTTGGCATAAATCTATTAATAAATTGCAGTTTATCTTCATGTATATCATTCTGCAGTCACTTGTCATTTTTATTTTATTTAGGAAGTTTATTGGAAGGTCATAATAAATACTCAAAACATTACAAAATTCAGCAGTACACAGTATATGAGTAACACATACTTAAACCAAGTTCAGAGGTTTGGCATCGTGACCTAGTTTCCTATAAGGGGTAGAAGAGAGGAGAAAGGGATGGGGTATATCGGTGTGGGAGAACACGTTATAAAGAAAGGAGAAGAAAACCAAGGGCAGAGCGAGAATAAAGAGATGGGGAATAAGAGAAGACGCTCATGGACACGGTCATATCCTGTTAACTTGGTGACTCAACCTAACTGAAATGGGGAAGAAGAGTTATGTGGTGTAAGCCAGAGACTCCAGAATTTATGAAAAGATTTAGACATGGGGTGTCCAAACTTTTTGCGACGAGGGCCAGATTTGGTGAAGTGTAAATGTGTGGGGGCTGACCATTCAGATTGACCTTCTTCAGAATGGTCCCCCAGCCTGCCCCCATTCACTGTACAGTATTTCCCCCAGCCTGCCCCTTCACTGTATTTCCCCCAGCCTGCCCCCATTCACTGTATGTATCCCAGCCTGCCCCTGCTCCCCCTTCTCTGAATGACTGTCACTGCCTCCATTCACTGTATGTCCCCCAGCCTGACCCTCCTTCCCTGTATGTCCCCCACTCTGCTCCCTTCTCTGTATGTTTCCCAGCCCCTTGTGTGAGCCAGAGGAAGGAGAGGCAAAGCAGGCACTGCAAGGACAGGTGATGTTTGGGCTCCCGCTGCTGCCCTCCTCCGCTCTGCATGTTAAGGGAGCAAGCATCCCCCTTGCTGCCCCCCTCCCCAAACACTGCTGTCACTGTGATTGTGGAGTAGGGTGATATACAATTGCAGCAGCAGGGGTAGGACGCCAAACACATTTGACTGTGGTGGCCGGCACCTCCTCACTGCAGCAGACAGCTAGGTAAAGGCGCGGTCACCGGGGCCTCACCTTTAGTGTCCTGTGCTGTGCTTCCCACATCTGATGCTCTGCCCGCTTCCAGCCGGAGGCTGCGGGCCGCTTGAAATGACAGCACGGCCGCAATTGGCCCCCCGGGCCTGACTTTGGGCATGCCTGATTTAGAGTAATCAATTATACTCGTCATGAATTCCATATGTACTAAATTCAGGAATAATTGGGCATCTAATTTTTTTCTACACATTTAAATGTCTAATTCACATTCAAACAGAACAGAAAACATCCAAACAGAATATTCACATACAGTGCTAGAGCACTGTGCCTTTCACATAAAGCATTGTGGCGCAGGGGTGATGGCATCGTGGCGCAGGGGTGATGCGGGGGGGGGGGCTGGTGCATTCCACAGCATTGCTCTTGCTAGCAATATCCTGCATTGTCCTGCGTGTACAGGCAACGGAGGATGTCACTGTGCTGTAGCACGCATTGTCAGCCACATCATTTGTAAAAAAACTGGACGATATTCTGATTTAGTTGTTCCACCCTGTCAAAATCAGCTAAATGGCTATGAATGTTGTCCAACTTTAAGGAGAATAAAGTGCTATTCTCTCTGGGAAGATATATGCAAATAGTATCTCTAAAGCAATTATGGATGCCTGCCTTAAGCTAGTTACATGGCTGCTTTGTGAGTCACTATACCACCAGATTAGCTTTGAAGCACAGAATTGCACTGACATAGGGTCTGATTCACACCCTACTGCAGGGCTGCGAATTCCTAATTCATAAGATGCGGATGGTGCCAAATTGACCCCTTAATCACTACATGGAATAAGGGCTAGACCAGTGAATGTACTATGTCAGTAAGTTGTATCTCACAATATACTAAATAAATTAAAGGACTTACTCTGTGATAACTGTACTTTTGTGCTCTTGTCTACATTTCTTCTTTTCTTTCAAAGACTTCTGAATCCGCATAGTTAGTCCTTAAAAAATTAAAACATTTTAAAACTTGATTCTGATAGTAGAAGTTACCTGAAAACAACATTAACTTCTAGTATGTATTGCAGTATTCATTGCACGTTAATATCTGAAATTCAGAAGACTTATATAATTATCATGCACAGTATGCTTAATGTGCAGCACATACACAATGTTAACAGGTGGTCCTAGAGAGATGGTGGAACTCCTTTCCCCTAACCCCCCCCTGTACATTAGGCAGAAACTAGGCCAGTGCCAGGGAATGTGTGCTCTACCTCCCAAAAAGGGATAATGGTCCTACAAGGAAGGGGTGTTGTCACACAATAGTAAGTCCAATTAAAATGACAACATACAGTAGCACAATAATATACACATTACACCACATGTAGTGCCCTTGATTCATATTAAGTCACACAGTTTTGCCCCTTATGCACATAATGTTCACAGTTGTGCTGCTTATACACATCTGTCTCTGTGAATCCAGCAGCTCTCCGTCCATGTCCCTCAGCAGCTCCATTCCCTGTGTCCCTCCAGCAGCTTCCCCACCTCTGAGTCCCTCCAGCTCCCTCTCATCTGTCTTCAGCATTCAAAGAGCCTGTTCCACAGAGCCTGTTCCACTTAGTGGCCCTTCTTCACTTCAACGGCGGTGATAGTATGACATCACATACACCATGCCAGAAGAAGAAGCTGCTGGGACAGGCTTTTCTGTTGGAATTACTGTTCAGGACTGTGGTAGAGGTGGAACTCAGTTCCCCCTACCATTAGAGATAGTGGAACTCAGTTCCCCCTACCATTAGGCATAGTGGAACTCAGTTCTACCCCTTTCGACCTCACTTTAACCCCTGGTCTAATTTATTTCACCTTTTAGTAGCAATATAAGCCATAGGCAGAGGTACTGATTACATTCATTGATGGGTCCTAAATGTTATGGGCAAATGACTAGCAGAATGGAAGAAACTAGAAGGTAAATTTACTAAAGCTTCTAAAAATGAAGAGAGGTGATGTTGCCCATAGCAACCAATCAGAGTCTTTCTATCATTCTCTAAGATGCAAATGAGAAATGAGAGACAGAATCTGATTGGTTGCTATTGGCACCTTACTTCTTACTTCAAGAAGTTATGCACAAAGCTTTGCCTGTTGATAGAAAATAATAATATATTTTCATGTCCCATTATGCCCATTATAGATTGCAGAATCTACTGGTCCATAAAGATGAGAAAGTCTACAAAATATAAAATCTATACGAATGAGTTAAATGTTCTTGCTAATTGCCCTAATTACAATTTTTTTTTTTATATTATCAACCATGATGGATGTAATTTTTAAAGAATTTAATGAAAAGTTGAAAAATCTAATGGGCTTTACCACTCTGCAGTTACTTGCAGAGTGGTAAAGCGGGCCTAAGATGAGATAATGATATCTAAAGATGGATCCTCTTTAAATTGTTTATATTTTTGGTGTTAATAAAAAATAAAATAAGAAATTAGAACTTTATTTCCCCTGATCTCTGGAAGATGTATCAAGCCTTGTACAAAGACAAAATTTAGAAGTTGCCCAAAGCTACCAATCAAATTGTAACTGCTATTTGAAGTGTTGGCTACTTTTTCACTCTCCAAGGCTTAGATACATGTCCTCTTAAGAATAAAGAATTTCTGATAAAGTATTATTTCAGCAGAACACATGTAGGGGTTGGCCGATTTAGGGTAATCTACACCATTGGAAGAATCAAGATATGTTTTTGTGTATGTGTTCAATGTAGGGGTGAGCGGGTTCGGTTTTACTTGGATTTACTCGGATCTCAAAACAGGAACTTATTGGCTATGTGACAGCTGATAGCCAATTGGAAAAATCCGAAAATTGCAATATTTTGGTGAAAAGAACCAAGTAAATCCGAGTAAAACCGAACCGAAGGACATTAGCTACAGGCATGATTGTGCCAGTGTAGGTACAGAATGTATGGGATGTTCCATGTGATTAAATAGGTGCTGCAACCATTCATGCAGTGGCGTAACTATAGAGAGTGCAGGGGATGCAGCTGCTATGGGGCCCGGTGGCTTGGGGGGCCCTAGGCCCCAGCAAGCTATCCCCTGCACCTTCTAAAAATGTTTTCCTCATTTTTTATTTCTAATAATCACCGTGACCCGGATATACGTCGCGCACAGCGGCACTTACACGGAGGGAGAGGGGAGGAGGGAATCGTCTTCTGCTGCAGATTCTGTCAGTGTAGCTGAGTCTGCAGTAGCGGAGCCGGGGATGCCACTGTATCAGTCAATGTCCGTCATCCAAGCAGCCCTGGCTCCGCTACTGCAGGCTCAGCTACACTGACAGAACCTGCAGAAGACGCGGCTCCCTGCTCCTGCCTCCCCCCCCCCCCTCTGTACACTGCCGTGTAGCCAGGGCCGGTGCAACGCACAGCAGCGCCCCAGGTGTGGGGGGATGCGCGCCCCCCCTGCCCACCCACTCACCTGTGCAGGGGGGGGGTGAGTGATGCGGGGGGTGAGTGATGGCTTGGGAGGTCAAGCGGCCACTGTCGAGTGTGGGGGGGAGTTTGAGGCGGCTAGCGCCGCCGCCAAATCCGGGGGGGGGGGTGTGATGCACCAAGTCTGGGGGGGGGGTACTGCGGTCTACGCCGACGCCGAGTCTGGGGAAGGAAGACGGAGGAATGCGGCCACCGCATCCGGGGGAAGCCGCCACCGCCGGCCCTGCGTGTAGCCAGACCTGTGCAGCAGTGCAGACAACTGTCTGCATCCCCATTACACTAAGCAGACGTTCTTTATGCGGCTTCCTCTTCCTTCTACTTTCGTCTACCTCCCATGTAAGTACAATGCGGCTGTGTGGGACATAAATCCGGCGACTATTACAAATAAAAATTGAGTAAAACATTTTATTAGAGGGTGCAGGGGATAGCCTGCTGGGGCCTCAGCCCTCCAAAGTCGCACCCTCTATTATTATGCCACTGCCCATCACTGCCGCTTTCACTGCCCCAATTACTCCTATTACCCAATCACTGCTGCTATTACTGCCCCTATTACTAGCCCTGTCACTTCCACTATTACTACGGCCATCATTTCTCCTATTACTATCCCCATCACTGCCCCTATTACTACCCCTGTTACTACAACCATCACTGCCCCTATTACTATCCCCCATCACAGTCACTATCACTTCCTCCATCACTTCCCCTATCACAGCCGCTATCACTGCTGCCATCACTAACCCTGTCACTGCCCCTATCATTGCTGTTATCACTACCCCCATTACTGTCACTATCACTGCCACCCTCACTACCCCTGGTCACAACCCCCTCACTTCCACAAGACGTGTTTATCTGATATTCAGCATAAGTTTATCGTGGTGGTCCCACCACAATAAACTTATGATGAATATCAGTTAAACACGTCTTGTGAGTGCTGTTTTTCCCTGTAAAGGGATTGGAGGTATATATATATATATATATATATATATATATATATATATATATATACTGTATATATACATATATATATATACTGTATATATACAAATATAAATATTAGTACTGTAGAACTGATACCTCCATGTTCACCCTCCACTGTCACGCCTCGCCCCCTATATGCTGTTCTGGCAACCATCACCTCAATCCCCACTCATCCCCACTATCGCGAAGCACAGGGGGCCCCATTCAGAATTTTGCTATGGGGCCCACAAAGGTCTAGTTACGCCTCTGCATTCATGTAAATGGTACTTTGCTACACAGGTGACTGAACAGGTTTAAATGTTTCACCACAGTTGGATTCCTCCAGCACAGAATATTGTTCTAAAGCTTTTAGCAGCAAGGCTTCTACAGTGGACACCAGATGAAATATCACTTTTGACAGGCAGCTGCTAGAAAGCAACGTATAGCGAAACCTCGTTGGTTTTGTCATGAAGGGAAATACATAGCAAAAGACAAAATGAAAGTGTGCAGAATAAAGAGCTTCCTCTTTTCAAAAATAGTTTTACTTTGACAATATTATCAGTAGAGAGCTTACTGTCACCATTATATTGCACAGATAAAGCAAGAATCCTAAAGACATGAAACAATCATCGTTTAAATAGCACAGTGGTCATGGAGTTCGTTATACTCTAAGTAAATAGTATTAGTTGTTTGTGATATTAGTTCATGGTAATACTGTAATATAATAAAACTTAAATCAGTTTAGTCAATGTCATATTTGTGAATTCCATTCATCATGCCAACACTGGTATCTGGATAATAGATTAACAATGCATTGGTCGAAAGTCAATAGGTCAACTCAACACGCATTATGTTGAGAGATAGAAAAGTTCAACAATGCTTAACCCTTTGAGTGCCAAGTGAATTTGTCAAAATTGGTTTGAAAATTGCCAAGCAAACATTTCCATTCATCATAATGACCTGTCATGCTTACCTTATATAGGAAATGTCATCGTTTTATTTTTTCACATTTTTTTATTTGGATTTATATAACAAATGTGAGCCACGCTGGCAAGTTTAGCCAATATTTTGCATATCTCTCACAGAGCTGTTGGCTCTCGTATTTTGCACATCTCTCACAGAGCTTAGCATTTCTAGCAGATATTTTTGGTGCATCTCACACAGAGATGTTGGCACTTAAAGGGTTAATGTTGACCAGTTCAAAAGATTGACCTACAGTAAATGGTCAACATAGCAACATAGTTTTTTTATTTTTTCATGTTTTCTTAACATTTGCTTGATTTATAGCCACATGGATCTTGCAGGAATAGAAACCTAATGCATGTTGACCATTTGGGGGGAAATTTACCAATATGGATTCGTAAAAAATAGGTGTATTCGTAGGCAGAAATACACCTATTTTTTACACATTTGTATTTTCGGGATTTACTATCCCGAAAATACAGCAATTCGTATTCCTAAAGATGGGACATTCATATTTGTATTTACAAATACGAATGTCCTACACCATCGATAGGATACGACAGAAATCACCATTCAAAAGAATGGTGGTTCCTGATTTACTGAGCAGCCGTATTGATAATATGGCTGCTAATTGGTGTAAAACAGGCACGAAAATACTACCGTAAAATACACCTTAATGTTCCTGTCGTATTTGCCTTTAGCCTGCACGGATCAGTCAGATCCATGCAGGCTGCAGTGTAAAAAAAAATAGAAAAATAAATAAATAATAAAAAAAAACCGGTGTGGGGTCCCCCCCACAGCTGTAACCAGCACCAGGCTGAAAGAGCCGGGGCCGGTAATTAAAAATCAGGGAAATCGACAAATAGGGGTTCCCTGATTTATAACAACCAGCCCCAGGCTCCAGGTCCGGGGCTGATTCCCAAAATACGGGGGACAAAATGAGTAGGGGTCCCCCGTATTTTAAGAACCAGCCCCAGGCCAAACCAGCCAGCAGGGTAATGTCACAGCCGGGGGACACTTATTATATAAGGTCCCGCGGCCAAAGCATTAACCCTACCGCCCAGCCAGCCTGGCCAGGGGCCCTGGGGGAGTAAGTACCCCACCAATAAAGGGGTCCCCCCCCCTCCAGGACTTACCTGACCAGGCTGAAGCCTGGTGCTGTCCTCGATGTCCCTGGGCGGTGGGCATCGAGCTGATACTGTGTAAAAGAATAGATGAAAACCTATTGTTTAAAACTGTGGAACTATGAGTCCCAGCAAGCTTCCCCCGCAAGCTGGGACTTGGAGAACCAGCCTGCGGGGCATTAAAGGGCCCACTGGCACTTGTAGTTCCACAGTAATAAAAATAGTACAATAAACACACACTGGCACAATGAAAATAAAAGTTTAATACATCCATTACACACACACACTGATACTTACCTATCTTGATCCCGTAGGTAGCCCTCTGTCCTGGTGTCCGGTGTCCTGTGTCGTCATTCAGGTCCATGTCGGCGCTCCGTGTCATCCTCCAGGTCCATGGCGGTGTCCGGGTCCGAAGTAATCCATGTTGGAGCTGTGGAAGGAAATCCTACTCACCTGGTCCTGTGGCGAAGATGTCCTCTCTTGGTCCGACGAAGTCCAGGTAATCTTCAAGCTGTGCGGCCAATGAAATCATTCTGAGGAGAGGCGCCGAGTATGAAATATCTCTGCATCTCTCCTCAGTGCGATGCGGACAGTGTGGGGACCGGCGACAGCTTGAAGATTACCTGGACTACGTCGGACCAAGAGAAGACATCTTCGCCACAGGACCAGGTGAGTAGGATTTCCTTCCACAGCTCCAACATGGATTTCTTCGGACCCGGACACCGCCATGGACCTGGAGGACGACACGGAGCGCCGACATGGACCTGAAGGACGACACAGGACACCGGACACCAGGACAGAGGGCTACCTACGGGATCAAGATAGGTAAGTATCAGTGTGTGTGTAATGGATGCATTAAACTTTTATTTTCATTGTGTCAGTGTGTGTTTATTGTACTTTTTTTATTACTGTGGAACTACAAGTGCCAGCGGGCCCTTTAATGCCCCGCAGGCTGGGACTTGTGGTTCTCCAAGTCCCAGCTTGCGGGGGAGGCTTGCTGGGACTCATAGTTCCACAGTTTTAAACAATAGGTTTTCATCTATTATTTTACACAGTATCAGCTCGATGACCACCGCCCAGGGGCATCGAGGACAGCACCAGGCTTCAGCCTGGTCAGGTAAGTCCTGGAGGGGGGGGACCCCTTTATTGGGGGGGTCCCCATCCCCCAGGACCCCTGGCCAGGCTGACTGGTCGGTAGGGAGAATGTTTTGGCCACGGGACCTTATATAATAAGTGTACCCCGGCTGTGACATTACCCTGCTGGCTGGTTTGGCCTGGGGCTGGTTCTTAAAATACGGGGGACCCCTACTCATTTTGGCCCCCATATTTTGGGAACCAGCCCCGGACTTGGAGCCTGGGGCTGGTTGTTAAAAATCAGGGAACCCCTATTTGTCGGGGCTCCTTCAGCCTGGTGCTGATTACGGCTGTCGCGGGGACCCCACGCCGGTTTTTTTTAAATATTTATTTCTTTTTTTCTATTTTTTTTACACCTTGCAGCCTGCACGGATCTGGCATATATATGGCATTGGCCAGCTAATACGAATGGTTACACCATCGGAGGGTTACAAAGCAGTCGTATCTGACTGCTTTGTACATTCCCCTCCGGAACACGACTGTGCGTATGCAGTCGTAGTGGAAATACTAATACGAAAAACTAGGTTTTTCATATTAGTAAATTTCCCCCTTGATGTCAACCTAATGATGGTCGACATTGCGGAACAACACCTCTATTGCCTGAATACATGACATATTATAGGTACGTCTCTGAAGCTGAGAATTACCATATATACTCGAGTATAAGTCTACTTTTTCAGAACATTTTTTATGCTGAAAAATCTCCCCTCGGCTTATGGGTAATATGCAAATTGCTGCATGCACAGAGGAGTCTCAGGTGCACAATATAACCTAGGATCTGTCATTACATTAACTTACAATATTTACCCAGTGGATAGCGGTAATTTTTTCCAACATTGGGCCAACCACTTGGACTTCGTATGGACATATCCCACAGCCTATACAACCAGGGGCGGTATCTATTCTTTTCATATCTGCTATACTGTTTGGGCACAAATAGGAACGGACTCTCCAATATTGCTGCTAAATTGTGGAAGTAGGTGTTTGCTATCAAATTGTTTTTACAATTCTTATCATGGTCTGATAATTACTGTATATACTCGAGTATAAGTCGACCCGAATATAAGCCGAGGCACCTACTTTTACAACAAAAAACTGGGAAAACTTATTGACTCAAGTGGGCCCCTCACTCGAGTATAAGCCGAGGGGGGCTTTTTCAGCATAAAAAATGTTCTGTAAAAGTAGGCTTATTCTCGAGTATATATGGTAATGGTGTGATTTTATTTGTTTATTAAAATATCATGTAAAGATCATCCAATTTTTATTTTATTTATATTTCAAGATCAATTAGCGCTGCATCTTTGGTTCTTTTCGGATTTGCACAATATAAGGAAACTAACGGAACCAAACGTGCAACTGAAGACTCTTCAGCTCTGCAATTAAGACTAATCATTATCTATATAATAAGTTGAAGAGTCTGTGTGCGTGCGTGTGTGTGTGCGTGTGTGTGTGTGTGCGTGTCCGTTGCATTGCGGACACACCGTGGCACTCAGAGCCACCAAATTCTGCAACAAGATACCTCTGTACCCGGTGGTGTGCACCTCGAAGCCGTTTTTGGGAAATTTCACTTAGAAATTTAAAAAACACCAAGTTTTAATTTGCCTTAATTGATGATCTGGGAAAAGGATCGACGATCTGGGAAACCGTTGCGAAGAAACAACTCCACACCTGATTTCATTGCTGTCATTGAGTATGAATGACACATTCTAAAACTATGGTGGAGACTTTAAACAATTAGGAATAAATGAGGATATACATAGACCACACATCACACACAAATGAACACATTGTACACGTGCACACACACACACAGTACACCACATATGCACACATAGTACACAACACACACATATATACGTAGCGAGCTTCACACGCTTACACATTGGACAGATACACACAACAAAACACACACATAACACACCACATGCAGTACATCACAAACCCATATACACTACAACACACACCCAAAAACAGTACAACAAACACACACACACTTAAACATTGTGCAGATACAGAAACACACACAAACATTGCCAGGATAGGCACAGCACACTACACTACACACACATGTATATGTAGCGCACCTCACAAACTTACACATTCGGCAGATACACACAACACACACACATAACACACCACTCACAGTACAACACACACCCACATTCACTACAACACACAGCCAAAAACAGTACAATACACAGATCACACACACTTACACATTGCACAGATACACACGGCACACTACACACACACACATTTATACGTAGCACACCTTACGCACTTACACATAGGGCAGATAAACACAGCACACACACACACATAACATACCTCTAACTACACAACACACACCCACATTCACTACAACAAACAGCCAAAAATAGTACAATACACAGATCACACACACTTAAACATTGCACAGATACACACGGCACACACATTTATACGTAGCACACCTTACGCACTTACACATAGGGCAGATACACACAGCACACACACACACACATAACATACCTCTAACAACACAACACACACCCACATTCACCATACACACCCAAGAAACAGTACAACATACACAAAACACACACTTAAACATTGCACATATACACACAGACACAACATACACATACTGTATATACATAGCACACCTCACACACTTACGCATTGGACAGATACATGCAACACACACAACCACATACACTACATCACACACACAAAAACAGTACAACACACAGAACACATAAAAAATTGACGTTTATTTAACAGTCTGTACCAGCAAATAAAAACTGTACCTAATGTACCGTTTTTTCTTTTTCCCGCATATCCGTCTCTGCAGTCCTCCAGCCTGTCACTGCGCTCCCCAGCCAGTTGCACTGAGAAATCTTTGTCCTGGCCAATGCACCCCTTGAACAATACAAAGTGGGTACACTGCACTCACCCTGTCAGTTGTATGTTAGGCACTGCTCTGCCTTGAGGGTGTCCCAGACTCTTTTGGTTCATAGATAATGTTTGGTCGATGGGCATGAGCACTGCATGTATTCGTTTGAATGTTATGAGTGTAACAATTTGAAGAATAATACTGAGATGAAGATTTGCCACGTTAAAGTGTACAATTTACTCAATAAATAAATCGTGAAAAAAATATATGTACATAGAAGTACAACCAAGAAATAAAAGTAGGTTAAAAAAATAAATTCTAATTCAAACTGATAATTGTTTGGATGGGATGGGTTGCCAAACAAATCTATAAGTGGAGGGGGGTATGGATATTGTGGGCATAATTAGTGTTTGGTACACCTACAGGGGGTCCCCAGTTGATGAGAAATTTTCACTACAGTGTCACCGTAGGGGGAAATCCAATTGGGGTTCAGGTGGTCTTTTAGGGACCCCTTTACAATCCCGTTGGTCTCTTCTCCTAAAGCCTATGGTCTCCCTCAGTGATTGACTATTATTAAGGGAGACCGTAGGCTCAAGGAGAAGAGACCTACGGGATTGTAAAGGGTCCCTAAAAGACCACCTGGACCCGAATTGGGAATCCCCTTATGGTGACACTGTGACCATGACACTGTAGTGAAAATCCCATCAAATGAGTAGCCCCTGTAGGTGTACCAAACACCAATTATGCCCACAATATCCATATCCCCCTCCACCTATAGATTTGTTTCACAACCCACCCCCATCCAAACAATTATGAGTTTGAATCAAAACTTATTTTTTAATCCTACTTTCATTTCTTGATTGTACTTCTATGTACACTTATATCTTTTCATGATTTATTGAGTAAATTGTACACTTTAACATGGAAAATCTTTATCTCAGTCTTATTCTTCAACTTCTTACACTCCAAACCTTATCAATGCACCCATTGATGATTGCGATGGCTGAATCGGTGGATTGGCCCGGCGGGTGTAGGGAAGAATTTGGCCCATTGCCCCCATTCCCAGTGGTGCATTGCAGTGTTGTGCGGGTAGACTGCGTTGCGTTATGACGTCATGTGGCCAGGCCTGCGGACATGCTCCCACACTCAGGGGCTGCCCAACTGGTAGAGATGACCGGTGCATGTGCTTTACAGATCTCCAGACCTCAGAGACTGCTGCAGGCTGGATTGGTGAGGGGAGCGGGAGTGGCAGGGAGCGTTGAATTTTTTATTAATTATGGCGTGGTAAGTAACGCCCAGAAACTGTACAATTGAAAGTATAGAAATGGAGGTGTGGCCACATCCCTTTCTGATTATGTACCGATTTCTGACCCTCAGATGTTGGAGGCTATGTCATAGGTGCTAAATCTCAGGAGTGGATGTAGAATTCATCAACACATACAAGTTATCAACTCAGGATCGTTGTGTTTCAAACAACACCACCACACCTGAATTCATTGCCGTCATTGAGTATCAATGCAAACACATTCTAACATTATGGTGAAATCTACAACAAATTACAATCTTAGGTCTTTGGCACAGCATACTGTAAGATTACATTTTTCAGCAATTTTGGAAATAAAAAAACCCCAAGGTTTTCCCGGGCAACGCCGGGCGGGTCAGCTAGTTAAGGAATAATTAAACAGACAACATGTACTTACTTCTTGAGAACTGAGTTCTGCATACACAAACCATAATAAGGCTGATAATCCCGGCAAAGAGGATGATGCCTCCGAAAACCAGAATCCAGAAATACTGCCTCAACCATGTCTGCTCCATTGGTGTCCACAGCTGTGGAAAACATAGGACAATGATCATATTATATACAGTAACTAGATCAGGGTGAAGCTAATGCTCATCTTCCAACATTTGGAATGGGGCTATAACATTTTTGTTGTGTGCTTATGTTTTATTCATCTCATTATGGGGCAGATGTATTAAGCCTGGCGAAGAGATAAAATGGAGATAAAGTGGAAGGAGATAATGCACCAGCCAATCAGCTATGTTTGAAATATGATAGATGGGAGTTGATTGGCTGGTGCATTATCTCCTTCCACTTTATCTCCAGTTTATCTCTTTGCCTGGCTTAATACATCTGCCCCTATATTATCTATAAACAATATGGGTGAAATGTAATTTGGTGAGAGAATCAGAAAGTGAGAGATTTCATAAGAAATCTCCTGTGGCAATCATTTACACAGCAAGATCACACTGGTTTTGCATGTTGAGTTGTCCTATTTAAATGATTGCCACTTTAAAAAAACCCTGGAGATTTCTTACCATTACCAGATCTCTCACTGGGCAGGATTCACTAATAACCCCCGCTGCACATCGCCGGCACTCGCATTGTTAATAATCGCATATGAAGTAACATATGCGATTATTAACGCCAAGGCAGAAAAAGAGTAATGTGTGGTGCGCTATCAGCAGCTGCTGGCACTGGGTTTGTCAGACCCAATATTGATTAATAGAATAAAAGAGAGGGTGTGCCAGCGCTGGCTGTAATCAAATGTAACAATACACGGTTCTCAAAAAATGTATACAATTTATTAATAACAATAATAAAAACAATTTATATTAAAATGAATGAGTCGCTCTGGAACATGAAGTCCATAATACACAATTTATGAAAGGCTATCCCAGGGGTTAATCAAATTTGGTTTTGAGCTGTTTAGCTAGTGAAATGATATGAAGAAGAGCTGTATATTACCATCCCATTGTGCCTGGTAGATTTAGATGCCAGGATCTGTGACGAAGTGTCCTTGGGTTGTCCTATAATTTCAAGGACTCAGGATATCCCAATTTGAATGTCGTCTTGGTTTTTGCTGGATAAATTAGGGATCATGCAATATCCCAAATGATTCTTAGGTCCAGAAATATTTTTGAGGGTCATCGATGGGAGAGTGGACACGTCACTTAGCAGATGGAGGGATGGATGAAGGTTCAAAACAGCATTTTTTACTGGTGCTCAACGCGTTTCCCCGGAATCCCCGGCTTCATCAGGAGCAGATATGCTTGTTTGTAAGCTCTGAGCATGGCTTTATACCTGGTAGTTGATTACCTAGGTGATTTCACCTGTGCGCTCATTAGTATCTAAAAACATTTTAATCATATGAGAACCGTGTATAAAATACAATACTAGTCTAGTTTACTCTATATAGGAGGCAATACATTAAATTATAATATATTTTATTGAGAATAAATACAAAAAATCAAACGAAAATATAGATGAACCCGTTTGCATGGGTCACATGACCCGGAAGTAATTATCCACCATTGAATGGATTAGTAAAAACGAGGCTATTACATATTACATATTGTATGATAATGGTGGACCAGGCTACACATCACAGGCATCAGGCGCGTCCCACCGCTGGAAGCCGATTGCCGGTATCGGCATTACCAACGGCGGATCACGTCCCGAGCCCTGTGTGTATCTATCGTGTTGCCGGGCAACGGACGCGGTCACGTGATGTCACGTGACCCGCGCCGTATCCAGCAACTGAGTGTGCGTCCCCTGCACGATCCGCCCGCCGGAGAAGGACGTATACACGTCTCTATGTCACGTATCATGTGACAGACTCCGGCTGAGTAGACGGCACAGGGAAGTGTCCACTGCGTTGTCATGACAACGCCCGAAAGCCGAATCTCCCTATCAGGAGATCCAGTCAGGGTACTATATTAATTTAAGGACAGAAAATATACAAAAGAGTTGGACATTGATTGTATCAGGATATATAATTCATCTGAATCTCTCCACCACCGCAATAAATGTTTTTTTGAAAAACAATAGTTATTTTTTCTTTTTTCACATATGGAGTAATAATTTCACAAAGAGATACATCATGATACATCATGATATCGTTGTTATTCATATAACATTCTTACATATTTGTTTAGGGAAATCTTTACACAAAAAATAATAATAATAATAAATGAATAAACAGAACACAGAGGGCAGGAATTATATTCGTTAGAGTACTGTATGGAGTTCAATTGTCTCATTTAATCCATCTGAATGCAATGAGTTAAATTTTAGAGTCCAATAAATTTCTCTTTTACACGCCAAGGCGATGACCGGCGATGTGCTGCGGGTCCCCCCTCCCTCCCTGCACCCTCAGACGGCTGTGTGACGGTCCTCTTCTTCCTCCCTGCACCCGGAAGCGGTGCAGGCAGGAGGAGATTCACTGGTCCGGGCAGCACAGCAGGAGGCTGCCCGGACACAGGTGAGGGAGGGCAGCACGGATCAGTGGGGGGCACGCGGGGCGGCGGGGGACGTGAAGGGAAGCCCATAGGCTTCCATGGGGTTACGCCATATAGAACTGGCGTAACCCCCCACAGTGAAGCCCCGGCGGTGGGGCTTTGTTGCATATAGAAATGCGGTAAAAACCACGAAAACTGGGTTTTTACGGCATTTTCAGTTTGGTGAATCTCGCCCACTGTCTGATTCTCTCACCCTATTACATTTCACCCAATATCTCTATGGGCCCAGATATAAGTGGCATTGAAGAGCTGACTCTTCTTGTATGACAGGAGCCAGTATGATATTCTCCTGCAGCACCTGTCACCTGTCACCTGTCACAAAGAGACAGCACTAGACACAGCCCATCTCTGGAGGCAGCTATCATCTAAGGGGTTGCTGGAATACTCTCAGAGTGACAAACCAGAGATCCTGCAAAGCCACGCCTCTTTATATTAGTTCATGCCCCCTTTTTTGGCTGGAGTAATACAGAGTATGCACTGGGTGTCACCACGCCCGGTGATGCCTATGCCAGATACAGATGTGATTTACGGATTGTTTAGCTGTGGACCACATGAAATCTCATGCAAATAATACAGTGGCTATAAATAATACTGATAACTTGGCCCTTGGCCAAAACTGCACTAATATCATCTCATGTTTCTGCATTAGCTAGTTTAGGACAGTCGAAGAAATTCAGTTGAAAACGCATCCAATTTTCGACTATTTTCCATGGATGCAGTGTCGACTGTAAACAACGTTGAACCTGCACTGGCCAAATAAATGGCTCAAAAATCCAGGCAACATTGAATATCCCCCATAATCTCCATATCTTTGCTTAGGCTTCTGCTACTTGAACACATTTTTTGGATGTAATACTACCAAAATGTATTGTAAAATCTACCCAGTACCAACCAACCAGCACTGATATTTGCAAGACAAGAAAGGGGATGAGACCACTGAAGAATAACACTATCTTGGCACTAGCTACAATTACAGCCTTGCAATGTTTTCCATTTCTGATGCGGTAACTATGTTTGCCATGCTCCATTCCTATCACATACCTCCCTACTTTGAGGAGGGAGGAGGAGGAGGGACACTGGCACGTGCCAGAGCTATGCCCGAATATGCTATGGGCGCGACCTAGCGGGGCACGTGGGGCATGAATAGACCCTGTGCGCCTGTGCACACCGTGACAGTGGGGACTCCCAACTGCCCCCCCCACCTGCCATGGGAGACTGCCGGCCCCGGGCGGGAAGTGGGACGTCCCCAAAAACGTGCCGTTCCCATGGAAAGCGGGACAGTTGGTACGTACGCTATCATCATCACTTAACATTTTACCACAATTAATTTAGACACTATGCAGCTGATGCAAAGTTTTATGTATGCACACTTCAGGGTACATTTTTTTTTTATTCAATAATTTTTATTGCTTTTTGAAAAGAACAAAAAGCAAATCAAGAAAATACACCCCAGATTAAAAGGACATATAGGGGGAAATTTACTAAAGGAAATTTGTAAAAAAATAGGTGTACTTGTATCCAGAAATACACTTATTTTTGACATTTACTATCCCGAAAATAAGGCAATTCGTATTTGTATTGATAGCACATCAATACGAATATGAATTGCCGTATTGTCGGGATAGTAAGGGGGAAATTTACTAAAGGAAATTTGTAAAAAAATAGGTGTATTTGTATCCAGAAATACACTTAATTTTGACATTTCCTATCCCAAAAATACGGCAATTCGTAGTCGTATTGATGTGCTATCAATACGAATACGAATTGCCTTATTTTTGGGATAGTAAATGGCAAAAATAAGTGTATTTCTGGATACAAATACACCTATTTTTTTACAAATTTCCTTTAGTAAATTTTCCCCTATGGAGACCACTCCAACACCTGGCTGCTGAGACATATTGGGAAAAAGGGGGTGAGAAAATAGTGCTCTATGGTGTAGTAATTTATTAAACCATAATTGGGTTTAAATAATAATGTGCGTACCGTGTGTAAATGAATAATGTGCTCATCAAATCAAATTCTTTATCTTGTGGGTTTTACCAGGATGCTACCCGGATTGTGCAGTTTTTAGACTCCTCTTGGATATCTCCCATATAAACACTCCAAAAAGAAATGGCACTCCAGATGCAAAGATAATTTCAAAACATAGAAACGTGTATTGAAGATCGAGCTTTCAGGGTTTGACCCCGTTCCTCAGGATACAACTACAGCAGGAAGGGGGTCAAACCCCGAAAGCTCGATCTTCAATACACGTTTCTATGTTTTGAAATTATCTTTGCCTCTGGAGTGCAATTTCTTTTTGGAGTGTTCGTAATTATCATCTTTGGGCACCGGGGCCCGTTGTTCATTTATTAACCATCGAGTGCCGGCAGATTTGGAGTATTTATATATATATATATATATATATATATATAAAAACAATAATAATATCACAGTAGTACAGCGGAATAATAATAATAAATGTACATATATATATATATATATATATATATATATATAAATTGGATGTGGACCGCGCTCTTTTGTATTGGCAGCTCCGCTATTAATTAGTGGTAATATATGATGAGAGTATTGGAGCGCTCTATGTATTAAAATAAAAAATAATAAATGTGAAATAAAAATAAATAAAATAAAAATAAAAATAAAAATTACGAGTGGACACCTGTAAAAGAATAGTGCATTAAGAATTGGGTTATACCAATGTTTACACTCTTTAATGAAAAGGTGGAGTTGCCCGTGACCCTGTCTAACCCTATCTATAGCCAGCGGTGCAGCACGGAGGCTGCGATGTTAGCCGCGGCTTTTGTTTACATTCTCCCGTATGGCAGCGGGGAAGCAGCTGTCGGGTCCCGTTCTTCGCCGGCGTCCCGGCATGGCTTCCGAGTTCTTCTTGCTGCTGGGTACTTTAGATGTGGTGAGGCGGGTGAGCTGTGAATCTGCTCCAACGCGTTTCATGCCGCACGGGCACTTTTTCAAGGATGCAGTCTTTTTTAAAAATCCGCTTTTTTATTCTAAACTTTATTAGTAAAACAGGAAGTTGATGGACGGATGTGTCGTCTTGTTTTTGGTGGGAACCTCATGGGTTCTTGGTCTTCCAGGTGCCACTCGTATTTTTATGAGAAAAAGTAGAAAATTTATGTGAAATACATGAAAAAATTTGAAAAATTGTATATATGAAAAAAGGTTAAATTAGTTTAAAAAAGCATTTAATTCTATATCTATATTTAAACCACGGGGGTGGAGGGTTTTTAGTTTGAAGATCCATTGCATTTCATTTCTTAGTAAGTCTTTAACGATGACTCCTCCTCTCCAGTTTTTATGGATTTTTTGTATTACAGTAAATCTTAGTTCCGTTGGGTCTTTGTTATGTTTTTCAAGGAAGTGGTTGGAGACACTGTGCGTAGTTAGACCTCTTCTTATATTATATATATGTTCTGCTATCCTTATTTTTGTTTTTCTTTTTGTTTGGCCAATGTATTGAAGTTGACAGGGACATTCTAGAAGGTATATGACCCCCTCTGTTTCGCAGCTGACTTGATCTTTGATGTTATAATCTTATAATCTTGCCTGTGATGTTTGATTTGAAGCTTTTTACTGATTTGGTGCTAGTAGATTTTAATTTGCAGCCTTTGCAGTTGCCACAGTGGTGGAAGCCTCCATTGGTTTTGTGAGTTCTTGTCTGTTCTGTGGGTACATAGCTTGAGGTGATTTCTTGTTTTAGATTTTTTGCTTTTTTATAAATGATCCTGGGTCTGTCAGGTATGATGGTTTTTAGTGCTTCGTCCAATTGAAGAATATGCCAGTTCTTTCTTACCATGTCTTCTATCTGTTTGGAGTTGCTGTTATACTGTGTGATAAATGCTGTTGTTTGAATTTCGGTGTTTTCTTTGTTTTTATATTTTAGTAGGTCTTCTCTTTTTATGTTACTGACTGTGGTGGTCCGTTTCTGCAGTTGTTTTTCTTTGTACCCTTTCGCTTGAAAGTTGCATAGCATTTCCTTGCTTTGTTGTTCAAATATCTCTTGTTCTGTGCAGTTTCGTTTCAGCCTTCGGAGTTGTCCCCCGGGTATATTATTTATCCATTTGGTGTGGTGATTGCTGGATGCAGGGAGCATGTTATAGCCTGAAACTTCTTTGATGTGTGTCTTTGTGTTTATGGTGTTGTTTTTTATATAGATTTCAAGGTCTAGGTATATGATTTCTTGCTTGCTGTTTGAGGTGGTGAATTCCAAGTTGATGTTATTTGAGTTCATATATTCAGTGAACCTTCTTAGATCTTATTCTTCCCCCTCCCAGATGAAGAACACATCGTCGATATATCGACGCCAGACGACAAGATGTTCTTTGTAAATATTGTTGTTCCAAATGTTGTCGTCTTCCCACTTCGCAACAAATAAATTTGCATAACTTGGGGCCAGGGGTGTCCCCATCGCCGTGCCGCACAGCTGCAGGTAGAAAGTATCGTTATACCAGAAATAGTTGTGAGATAAGATGAACTCGATATTAGCCATGATAAAGTTTGTTTGTTCATTATTGAATTCTGATTGTTCTGACAAATAATGACGGGTGTGATCGCATCCTTTGTCATGTTGGATGCAGGTGTACAATGATTTCACATCTGCTGTGCAGAGGATGTAGTTTTCTTTCCATTGTATTGTTTCAAGTAATTGCAGGATACTGGTGGTGTCTTGTAGATAGCTTTTTTGTTGTGAAACCAATTGTTGAAGAAAACTGTCTGTATATTTTGATAAATTGGATGTTAATGATTGAAGACCAGATATGATTGGCCTGCCGGGTGGATTTTCAACGTTTTTATGTATATTGGGTAAGAAATAGAATGTTGGAATCTTTGGGTTCTTCTGTGTAAGAAATTTGTGTTCTTTTTCATTTAATATTCCGATGTCAAGTCCTTCCTGAAAATGTTCTGATAGTTCTTTACTGTATTGATTAGTGGGATCTGATTTTAATGTTTTGTATGTAGTGGTATCTGAAAGGAGGTTTTCGGCTTCTCTCTCGTACATTTCTTTTGACATGATGACGACTCCTCCCCCTTTGTCGGCCGGTTTGATAATAATTGAGTTGTCTGACTTTAGATCTTTTATTGCCTTTTTTCTGTTTTTAAAATGTTTCTTTGTATCTTTTGGTTATCCGGTATTTTTTCGATTTCAGCTTCCATTAGTTTTTCAAAGGTACTGATATGTGGCCCTTTGAGGTGGGTTGGGTTGAATGTGGACGTTGGTCTCAATTCTGTATGTCTGTAATTGTTGTTTGTGGGCGGTTATTTTCTTCTAGTTTGAAGAATTTCTTTATGCACAGCTTGCGAGTGAATTTCTGCACGTCCATATATAAATCAAATTTGTTAATTTTAGATTCAGGTGCAAATTTCAAGCCCTTCTGTAAAATGGAAATTTCTGTTTTGGTAAGAGATTCATTGCTTAGATTGTACACGGTCAGTTTTTGTTCCTTGTTTTCTTCTTCTCTTAGTGTATTTTTGGGTTTTCCACTTCCTTTTGAGCCTCTGTATCAGTATTTTTCTTTTGTTTTTTTGTATGTAGCTCCTCTTTGGTCTGGCGGTTTCTTGATTCCGTGTGCTATGTCTAAAAAATCGTAGTTTTCATCGTCAGAGGTTTCGTTTTCCGTATCCTCTTCTAGTTGTCTCTTTGTGGTTTTCACCCTGGCTCCTTCTCTTTCTTCGTTTTTTCTTTGAATCAGTTCTGCCAGATTAGTTCTATTTGTGTTCTCTTCTTCTATGGCTCTCTGTTTTCCTTTGTTGTATGATTCTCTGATGTTTGTGTTATTGCTGTAGGTGAAGTTTCTTTTATTGTATGGTTGGTATCTCCTGTCAGTTGTTTGTGTTGGTTCTTGATTGATAAGGGGTTTTCTTATGTTCTGTCGTTGGAGGTGGTATGGTGTGTATTATTTTCTTGGTCTTTGGAATTTTTGTTCTTTAGTGTTTGTTGCTGTTCTTTTTTCTTGTAGAGGTCCAGTTCTTCTTGATCTCTTTTATATTTCTTTTGTTTTTGAATAATAATGTCATCTTCCAGTTTCCCTATTTTTTCATTGGTCATCTTAATTAATTTATTGAAGTCTTCCATTTTTCTTAGACTCTCAAACCTGGTTTCATAAATTTTTATGTTGTCATTTATCATGTTCAACAAAGTCTGTCTATCTTCTATTATTAATTTCATCAGTTCTGTTGAACTGTTATCCAGTATGTTGTTCCATTTCTCATGGAAAGTGGGTAGAGTGGGTTGAAAGGTGCAAGTTTTCTGCAATCTTAGTCCTCTAGGGATCATCTGGCTCTCTATGTATTTTTTTCATTGTGGTGATTTCCCACCATTGCTTTGCTTAGTTTTTCCAGTTTAAAGAATTGATTGCAGAAATTTTCTTCATTTTCTGGTGGTTCTATGATTATATTATCTTTAGAAAAAATACTATTTATGTTTTGCCTTTTACTTTCATTTTGTATGTGGATTGACTTGTATGTCGACATGATGTGGCAGCGGTACAATTTTGTGGATAGATATAAATTGGATGTGGACCGCGCTCTTTTGTATTGGCAGCTCCGCTATTAATTAATTAATATGATGAGAGTATTGGAGCGCTCTATGTATTAAAATAAAAAATAATAAATGTGAAAAAAAAATAAAAAAAAAAATAAAAAGCCATAGCCAGCTAATGCCTTATTAACTGAAAAACAAAGACCAGATTAAAATAAAATATACAAAAAACACAACATAAAAGAAGACTTCCAAAACAAACCTCCCTAGAACACCCTCCCCCCCCTGTATAACCCATCACCAACTCATACTTGGATCCCACAACCTTACTCCCTCTTTCCCCCTCTAAACTATGCTAATCTAAACAAATCAAACCCCCTCTCCTCTCCGCACCCAAATACCAGGATATTGCAACAAGGGTATGTCAAGGGCAGTAGACTATTTTAGGGCAGTAGGGCAGTAGACTATTTTATACCCTAAGCCAGGCAGAATTAGATCCAGCTCTCCCACCAACACATACAAGTTTGGCGTACGGAGTGTGTAATGGTTAGCATTACTGCCTCACAGGATAATACAACAAATCATTAACCAGGGCATTAGAGTACACTTCAGGGTACATTTTACATGAACTCGCTCCACACATGGGGCGGGATGTATTAATATACATCGCCGCCCATCGCCTGCCAGCCGCCGCAATGCTACTGCATATGTACTAACATATGCGGCTAGCATCGGGTTGCGGTGACGGAAACCCCCGCGATACCTTTGATGTGGTTTGCGGGGGTCTCTGTCACATCCCGGCGGCTGTCAGTGTCCCCCTGCATCTCCTCCTCCCCCCTGCAGCCGGATGTCCTCCCGGCTGTGACACCTGCTGGGGGGAGGAGGAGATCGATGGAGGACGGGAGGGGGGGGTCGTGCGGACGGCGGGCGGCGATAGAAGCCCATAGGCTTGTCGATACCCTGCCAGGCGGAGACGGGGCGGATGGGTAATGGTACATAGGAAAATGCGGTAAAACCCCTGTTTTACCGCATTTTCCCTTTAGTACATCCCGCCCATGCTCTGTAGTTGAGCACATAGTGAGTGATATGTAATTAGACCCTTATTACAGAACTGGGGTGAGAGGACGCATTCTCATGCAGTCATGATGAAAGTATACTTAGAACTGCGTGGGATAAAGAATACTCTGAACTTTTTGTTATGTAACAGCTCTGCCTCCTGCATTAGTAAACTGTGACTTCCCCATTTTGGGGGAAATTTACTAAGATGTGTATTCTACTTCACATGTGATGTTGCTATGGGCAACCAATCAGAATCTACTTCTTATTTATTTAGCACCCTCTAGAAGATAGTAGACAGAATCTGATTGGTTGCCCATAACAACATCACATGTGAAGTAGAATACACATATTAGTAAATTTCCCCCACAATGTCTTCTCTTATAGGCCTTGTCTATTCCATCTAGGGGACTGTGTAGCGTTTTCACACATTGCCAATTGGAGCTTTAATACAAGCTCCCGATAACAGTTATTGTGGTGAAGCAGGACCAGACATGTAAGGAACAGGGCTTAAAGTGGTCATTGAGAGGTGGTGGAACTCCTTTCCCCTGACATCAACCACCCCCCCCCCCCCCCCCTCCCAATTTAGGCAAACTTGAGCCAGTGCCAGGGTTTTTGGCACCACCTGCAACTATAAGTTTATGTCCTACCTCCCCTTCTTTATGAAGGGACAGTGGTCATACAATTGTACCCCCAATTTAAATGATTTCACACAGTAGCACAATCGCATACACATTACACCACATGCAATGCCCCTTACTCACTTTTCATGTTACGCTGCACAGTAGTACTCTTTATACATGTATGCAACACAGTAGCTTTGCTTATACACAATGCCCATAGTAGTACAGCTCCTTACACATAATGCCCACAGCAATAGTACCATGTGACAGCTTGAAATCTCATATGCTGTGCCAGAGAAGAAAGCTGCTGGGACAGTCTTTTCTGTTGGAATTACTGTGCAGGTCTGTGCTGGAGGTGGAAGTAGTTGCCCCTACCATTAGAGGTGGTGGAACTCAGTTCCCCCTACCATTAGAGGTGGTGGAACTCAGTTCGCCCCAGTTCCCCCTCACTTTAACCCCTGGTAAGGAATGAAAATTAATTATGATCTACCCCCAAGAAAGTAGATAGACGGGATCAGACCGGACGGTGACTGAGAGCATCCTGGAGACGAGGACACTGCAGAAGAAGTACATAGTAGGAGGAGGCCTTGTCCATGAGAGCTTAGAGTCAAATGGAGTCGAGCTTAGAGTCGAATGGAGTCGAGCTTAGAGTCAAATGGAGTCAACATATGTATCTCACATGAAAAGGGTGCAGATCGTATTATCGACCTGACACCGTTGGGTCGACAGGCAGGGTTCTATATCGACATGGATGAAGGTCAACAGGTGTCTAGGTCGACATGCTGCAAGGTCGACATGGTTTTAGGTCGACAAATTAGTTAGGTCGACATGGGTTAGGTCGACAGGTCGCAATGTCGACATGGATTTTTTCACAGTTTTTCACCCAAATGTCGACACAATCGACATGGATACAGTTGGAAGTCAACCGCAGTCGCTCGCGATGCTTCGTGCTCGGTGCCTCGCTGCGCTTGACACACTATTTTATTCTCCCACCACGCCCTAGTGGATGGTAGGGCATGAAATACCGCCTATCGGCACATGTCGGCTCAAAAAACTGTGAAAAAACCCATGTCGACCTGTCGACCTAACGCATTTGTCAACCTAAAACCATGTCGACCTTGTCCCATGTCGACCTAGACACCTGTTATCCTTCATCCATGTCAACCTAGTTGTCTGTCGACTCAACGGTGTCGACCTAATGACTGTCCACCTAAGTCGGGTCGATAATTCAACCGTATCCCCATGAAAAGCCAATAAAAAACCTTAATTTAAACTATAAAATGTAACATAAGGTGTGTACCTACTGGGTTATTTTTTAAAGATATTGCTTGTTTTGGCACTTCTGAGAGATGTAATTTAAAATATCAGCCGTCATCTGTGCATGCAGCTCAATTTGACAATGACTGCATGCTCAGTGTGGGGACCAGAGATTTCACTGAACAATATGTTTAACAATATTGTTCAGTGTGTATGCACTATATATTTTGTCCAGGAGCGCTGTTTCCAGAAGACACCTGAAGATTTCATTTAACAACTGCTACATACTATTAGACAAAAAGATGAAATATGCATTGTGATTACTAAATTGCTTGTTATGTTACTATCAGATTGAGAATTTACAGTAGCAGTGGTGCAAGCAGGGGGGATTTATGAGTACCCAGAACCCCCCCCCCCCAGGAATCTAAGCCCAAGACTGAAAGCTGAGGGTCCCCTCTTTCCATGGGTACAAGAGTTTTAAAAATGGGCCCTGGGGATCTGGAGATATCAGACTTCAAAGCAGTGGTCCCCATCCAAGCCTGTTAATTGCTCTTCCCAGTCAGATATTTCAGGTTCTGTCTGACTTAGAGTTTTTCTGAGGGTATATTCCAAAAGCTGTGACTCTCCCCCTTTGAAGGACACTAGTAGCTTGTCTCTTCTGTGCCCAAAACCAGAGATATCAGCCTTCGAGCAGCTGGTTACTGCTCCAGCTCCACACACCTGGTATGTAGTTTTATATTCTCGTTGGCAGATTGCTCTGCCTCCTGAACTCTGATCCCCAGTCCCCAGTACCATTTGGTAGGTGGGATTCTCTAGTTTTTAATTCCATTAAAATCTAAGAAATCTATTTCCGGGAACTGGAGATATCTGCAGTCAAGCAAGCTGTCCTCCCACCAGAAAATTATGAATAATAAGCCCACTCCACTATACACCCCTCCTCTGCGTATTAAACATCCTCTACCACCCTGGAAGTTATGTATCAGGGCCCCTTCATTCATCCCAATGCCCCCTTCTCCCACCTCATCTCCCACCATCTGTGTAGTAAAGGGGTAATTAGTGGAAATTACTGATCCAGGCCTTACATACTGAGCTGTTGATATAATACCCCCTACTACCCGTGGGATAGCGGCTGGCGATTCTGCCGCCATCCCCTGCAAAGACAAGGCCGGCTCCATCTGTATATATATACATATATACATATATGCTATCACACACTAATACATACCACCCAACTGTCCCGATTTTTGCGGGACTGTCTCATTTTTTGGAGGACTGCTCCCCTGTCCAACCTATGGGAAGCAGTGCCCCTTGGCGGTGGTGTGTGTGTGTAGGGGGGGGGGGGGGCAGTTGGGAGTCCATCACTGCGCATAGGCATAGCATCTGTTCACACAGACAGAGAGACAGGGGGCATGCCAGCAGCAACTAGAGCGCTGGCCATTCCCCACACAGTACCAAAAAACAAGGACACAATCGCGGCATTGACACAAAGCCATGCCCCTTTTGCAAGGTCACAACTCTTTGAGCGATCCTATCTGCCAGCAAGCTGGAGTTCCGATCCCGCAGTTTCAAGCGTTATGAGATATGTTAATACACATGCCATTGTATGCATATATACATATATATATATATATATATATATATAGGGAAGGATGGAAGCGGCACTCAGCAGACTGCAATTAAAATGTCCTTTATTCCAACGGTTTCGGGGTTACCCCCCGTCGTCAGGGATGGACACAGCACACACAAAATGATAAAACAAATGGCAATATATACACGTAAACACACCCCATCCCACCCCACCCCCCACCCCAATCAAACACGCCCTGCACTCACCTGCCGGAACTGGGAACGTCCCACAACGCCAGGTAACCTGTGAAGGTACTCATGGCTGTGGGCGTCCCTCGGGTCCAGCTGACAGACATAGCGGCGTCTAACACATCCCATGGTTACCTCAGACAGCGAGTGTGCTGCGTGCAGGCAGCCGGAAGCACCAGCCTCGCAGCTGCGCTTCCGCCAACCACTAGCACGCGCACCTCCCGCCAATCACAAGATGGCCGCCGGGAGTGTGACGATCCATGTAACTGCCGGAGGGCAGAGCGTTACTAGGCAACAAAAGGTAACAAAAAGCGGTATATGGACACTGTGTCATCATAGTTAAAATGATGTATGGCAAGAGCGCCAATTATAGAGAAATAAAGATGTATAAGACCACAATAACAAATGAAGCAGAGAAATTTACAGAACATATGACCCAATGCAACCAAAACGACAAGTATAAAATAATATGGCAAGTTACATGTGATAATGATGTGGCCAACAGCGGGGTCGACTCAACATAACAGCTCAAGTCTAACCCACTGTGTGCCACATCAAGCAGATACAGTCACATATGGCTATAACATGGAATAATAAGAGTAAGAAAAGCATCGTAGCGTACACATGTTAGGATATATACTCAGACAAATGAAACAATCATGACATCAATAACAAACAATTTCACAAGAAACACTGGAGCCCCAGTGTCTCATTAAGGCCCCCCGGGGCCAACGTGCCCAGATTAAAAATCCACCTGCTCTCGCATTGAAGTAACTGTTTGTTTCTGTTACCCCCCCTGAGATTTTTGGGGATGTGGTCAATTATAAGAGATTTTATCTGATTGACTGAATGCTTGTGCGAGAGACCGTGACGGGCCAGTGGTTGGTCGCTGTGCCCTGTCTGTAAGGCTTGATTGATGGCTGTCCTATGTAGGGCCATGCGCTCCTTAAACTGGCGCTGGGTTTTCCCCACATAGGACAGACCACATGGACACGTGAGTAGATATATAACATACGTGGAACTGCATGTCAAAGGAAACTTTATCTGAAACACCTTCTGGGTATGAGGATGTTTAAAATTGGACCCAATGGTCATGGTACGACATGTGATACACCCTAAACATCTGAAGCAACCATTTTTCCTAGTTAAAAAGTGGGACTGCACCTATTTATCCCAACCTGTGATGTCCAACTTCACCAGGCGATCCTTAAAATTGGACTGTCTGGAGTAGCTGACGGGTATTGCGCAAAAGTGGCAGGTCTGGGTCAGAAGATACCACAGGCCACCACTTTTTGGCCTGGGCCGTGGTGGTATTACTATCCCAAGAAAAACGGTTGACCCATGGAATCCTACCACCTGTATCTATTGTAGGTTTAGGTTTAACCACTAAGGTGTTATTTCTAGGGGTGGCCAAAACTTTGTCCCTGATTGGTATCAAGGAGGAGCGTGGATAACCCCGCTGGACAAATTTGTCCACCATGTCATCCAGCGCCTGGGGTACCTGGCCGTCTACAGATGTGATGCGCCTAACACGCAAGAGTTGCGAATACGGCAACCCCTTGCGGAGGGGCAAAGGGTGAGAACTGTTGTGTCTTAATAAGGTGTTCCTGTCGGTGCTTTTTCTAAAGAGGGCTGTATGTAATTGCCCTTCACTCAAAAAAATGTCAGTGTCCAAAAATTGGACATTGGTAGCATCAATGTGTGATGTAAACTGGATTACACTGCCACTGTCATTATGTAAAGAAAGTATGGTTTCCAACTCAACAGGATCTTTGGACCAAAAAATCAAGAGATCATCGATATAACGATAATACAATGATATACCATCACGGAGGATGTTGCCCTGGAAAAACAACCCCTGCTCAATTTTATACATGAAAGTATTGGCGTAGGCTGGGGCCACTGCCGACCCCATAGCCACGCCCAGCTGTTGAATAAAAAATTGACCGTTATACAGGAAATAGTTCCTGGTAAGAACCAGGGACAGCAATGTAATAAACAGGTCTATAGAAGGACCACTGTATAAAGGGTTGTCTGTGAGCAAACATCTAACTGCCTCTACACCTGCATCATGAGGGATGCAGGTGTAGAGGCTAGATACATCAGCAGTACAAAGACACGTCAGGGCAGATAAATCACAGGTGAGGTGTAAGTCCCTTAGAATCACCAATAGGGATGTGGTGTCCTTAAGGTAAGCTGGTAAAGCCTGGACACAGGGATTCAAATAACAATCCAAAAACACTGAAATAGGGTGGTACAAGGACCCCCTGGCCGATACTATGGGGTGACCCGGGGGATCCTTGAGGCCCTTATGTATCTTAGGAATGGAGTAGAACAGAGGAGTCACTGGGAAGTCCACTGTTAGGGCATTCTTTAAATCTTGTGTAATGTCACCATCCCTCACTGCTTTACTCAAGATGGAGTCAAGTTCGACCTTAAAGCCCCAGGTGGGGTCTTTATCTAAGCGACCATAAGTATCAACGTCACTTAGCAACCGATCACATTCCTTCTGGTAGTCCTCAAGGGCCAGGACCACCACAGCCCCGCCCTTATCGGCACTGCGAATGATGATATCCTTGCGGGCCGACAGGGAGTCCAATGCATCTTTCTCAGCCCTCGTCAAATTATGATGCATAGAAGGGGCAGGAGATTGTAGCAACTCAATTTGTTGATCCATAAGGCGTGTGAAGGTTTTAATTGTGGGGTTACTTGAAATAGGATCGAACTTGGATCTTGGCGCCATTTTCTTGAGTTTAAGAGGTATAGTAGAAGTGGAATCAACTTGATTGGCGTTTGGTGGTAATCGGCCAAAATAATCTTTCAACCGGAGGGCCCTGTTCAATTTAAAGGTGTCAACTTTCCACTGGAAAGAATCCCCTCTACGGGTAGGGATAAATGACAGTCCTTTCGCCAATACTTGAGTTTCCACCTCAGTGAGAATGGATGAAGACAAATTGAAGACTAGGGTTTTTTGCTCTTCTGAGAGCCTTTTCCTCTCTTCCCTGAGGTTTTGGCCTGAGCGTCTAGTCCTCCTTCCAGTTCTGCCAAAGGATCCCTGGAATACATGGCACGGGTTTGGGTCCCTAAAGGGAATCTCTCCCGGCTTGCATTGGAGGGACCTGATTCTGCTCCGCTCGTAGAATCACTTGTATTACCTGGATGTCTGTTACCTGTGGCCCTTGCACCGCGTTTTTGGTAAGGTCGGGGTCTACCTTGTGGCCTATTCGGATTAAGCCAATCGTAGACCCGTTTCTGGTCGTAGTCGGTTTGGACCTTTTTCAGCTTGTCCTGTTTGAATGCAATGAGGTTTGCTCTGTAAGTGTCCATCTCTGCTTGTAGTTTATCAAGCCATTTGTTGCTGGTGTCTGACGACAGACGGGGAGTATAAATTTTCTCAAATTGCTCAATTTTCTGTTGATAAGCCTGCTCCTCTCGTGTAGATTCCTCTATCACCAATAGGAGGAGGTCCATGGAGCACTTGTTCAACACCGATATCCATCGGCGACAAAAGGTGGCATTATGTCGACCGATGGTCGGTGTGTTTTTAACCCGGAACCCCCGGGGAATCATTTTGCTGCTATAGTAGTCGGACAGGCTGATTGCATGATATTGAAAATCACACTCCCTTTGCTTTAAGCGAAGAAGTTGTTTAAACAGCGCTTCAGGCTCTTCAGGAATGGCATTATCCTTCATACTTCTTTTAGAGAGTATGGCCTCTGCATCGGAGTCAAAGAGACTGAGACTGTCCATAACTTCCATCTGCAGGAATTCCACTGCCATATCAAGCTCTTGGCTTGCTGAAGTCATGTTTGCAAGGCCTGTAAGCAAGTCGTCAGAAGCAGGGGTAGGAGATGGTGCACAGGTGGATGCAACGGTATGCAGGTGTAAATACTGCTTGTAGGTTAAAAGTTAGGTGCCTTGATAGGAATTCACAGCTTGAACCACTGAAAAGACCACACATATGGGAGAGATCCGGCACTCTATGCATGAAATGCTGTTTGAAAAATACCTTAAAAAGATAAATGCTGCGGTGCCTTCAGTTGTAAGTCCATATCCAGAGGAGAGGGCAAACAGATGTAGGGAAGGATGGAAGCGGCACTCAGCAGACTGCAATTAAAATGTCCTTTATTCCAATGGTTTCGGGGTTACCCCCCGTCGTCAGGGATGGACACAGCACACACAAAATGATAAAACAAATGGCAATATATACACGTAAACACACCCCATCCCACCCCACCCCCCACCCCAATCAAACACGCCCTGCACTCACCTGCCGGAACTGGGAACGTCCCACAACGCCAGGTAACCTGTGAAGGTACTCATGGCTGTGGGCGTCCCTCGGGTCCAGCTGACAGACATAGCGGCGTCTAACACATCCCATGGTTACCTCAGACAGCGAGTGTGCTGCGTGCAGGCAGCCGGAAGCACCAGCCTCGCAGCTGCGCTTCCGCCAACCACTAGCACGCGCACCTCCCGCCAATCACAAGATGGCCGCCGGGAGTGTGACGATCCATGTAACTGCCGGAGGGCAAAGCGTTACTAGGCAACAAAAGGTGACAAAAAGCGGTATATGGACACTGTGTCATCATAGTTAAAATGATGTATGGCAAGAGCGCCAATTATAGAGAAATAAAGATGTATAAGACCACAATAACAAATGAAGCAGAGAAATTTACACGTTGGCCCCGGGGGGCCTTAATGAGACACTGGGGCTCCAGTGTTTCTTGTGAAATTGTTTGTTATTGATGTCATGATTGTTTCATTTGTCTGGGTATATATCCTAACATGTGTACGCTACGATGCTTTTCTTACTCTTATTATTCCATGTTATAGCCATATGTGACTGTATCTGCTTGATGTGGCACACAGTGGGTTAGACTTGAGCTGTTATGTTGAGTCGACCCCGCTGTTGGCCACATCATTATCACATGTAACTTGCCATATTATTTTATACTTGTCGTTTTGGTTGCATTGGGTCATATGTTCTGTAAATTTCTCTGCTTCATTTGTTATTGTGGTCTTATACATCTTTTTTTCTCTATAATTGGCGCTCTTGCCATACATCTTTTTAACTATGATGACACAGTGTCCATATAGCGCTTTTTGTTACCTTTGTTTCCTAGTAACGCTCTGCCCTCCGGCAGTTACATGGATCGTCACACTCCCGGCGGCCATCTTGTGATTGGCGGGAGGTGCGCGTGCTAGTGGTTGGCGGAAGCGCAGCTGCGAGGCTGGTGCTTCCGGCTGCCTGCACGCAGCACACTCGCTGTCTGAGGTAACCATGGGATGTGTTAGACGCCGCTATGTCTGTCAGCTGGACCCGAGGGACGCCCACAGCCATGAGTACCTTCACAGGTTACCTGGCGTTGTGGGACGTTCCCAGTTCCGGCAGGTGAGTGCAGGGCGTGTTTGATTGGGGTGGGGGGTGGGGTGGGATGGGGTGTGTTTACGTGTATATATTGCCATTTGTTTTATCATTTTGTGTGTGCTGTGTCCATCCCTGACGACGGGGGGTAACCCCGAAACCATTGGAATAAAGGACATTTTAATTGCAGTCTGCTGAGTGCCGCTTCCATCCTTCCCTACATCTGTTTGCCCTCTCCTCTGGATATGGACTTACAACTGAAGGCACCGCAGCATTTATCTTTTTAAGGTATTTTTCAAACAGCATTTCATGCATAGAGTGCCGGATCTCTCCCATATATATATATATATATATATATATATATATATATATATATATATATATATATATATATACTGTGCCACCACATATCACATACATATACACATGCACTCACACACACCTATAGAACACATATACAGTCACCCACATCAGGGCAGTAAAAAGGGTGATGTGGGAGGAGCGGCCACACCAGGCGGGACGAGCTGGGAGCATCAGAAAGGTACTCAGTATATTTCAATTACATATTTCCTATTCATAATTTTCTATCAAAAGAAATTACAACATTAAGAACTGATCTATCAGTAGCAGTCCATATTTCTTCATAAACTATATACAGTATAATAAGATAATACTTATTTGCAGCTATAGCACAGTATATCCAATGCGGCCGGCGAGGGGGTTAAACAGCAAGGATCGCCATTTAACCCCTGCGCCGGCCACTTACCCTATTCAACATTCAGGGGGAACCTGAGAATTTTGCAGTCCGGAGTGGAGCTAGGTAGAACCCCTCCGGGCTACAGTACCTGGCGCTCGGTAGTTTAATTGTATTTCAAATAAATCAAATAGTGAATAAAAAAATATTTCAGCTGCAGCATACACCTCTGTGAGTCCGCCTAGACACGCGTTGAAACAGTACTAGAGATTGGGGGGATTGAGGTGAATTGCGCTGCTGAGTACAATATAATAACACTATAATAGGCTGGAGAAAATGTCAGTGGACAGCGAGGATTCCCCCAAACAGCGAGGTTCAAGGCTAAAGCAGAGAGCCGCTGCATTTAGCCGGGAGCCTCGCTGATTTAGTTGCCACACACACCATTTCCACCTCGCTGTAAAAACCCACTGGGGTGGAAATGGCGTGTGCAGGGAAGTCAATTGAATACTGACCTGCAAAGTGACCAGCACTGCTCGCCCTCACAGCTCGCAAAAGGGCATTGAATGCTGCCCAGTGTGATTAGAACAGCATAAGTAGGTATAGACATTAAGAAAAACTATTTCTCTATTTATATACTGTATGTATATAATAATAACTTTTCACTAAAATTCCTTTTACCAACCTTTTTATTTACAACTTTTTTACACTGATAAATTTTAAAAAAGCATAGAAGAATAAACATACATAAATCGATACTTAAATTATTAAGGTCAACATAAAACATAAAAACTTACCGTTTCGTTTGTGTGTCTTCCACGCTCCATTTAAGCTACTTCTCAATTCAACATTATAAAGCAGTTGTTCAGGATCTTTTATGAGACATCCAAATATTTTGAAACACTCACTCTAGCTTCCTGTTTGTGTGTGTGTTTGTGTGAATGTGTGTCATGGTTGCCTACCCTCCTGCATTCTGAGGAGACTCCCTGAAATAGCAGCAATCTCCCTCTCTCCCTGATTAGTCGAACAATCTCCCTCATTTTACCCAGCCCAGATTATGCAGCTATTAAATTTTTGGGGAAAAAAGGAATGAGATATAGATATATTTACATTGAATCATCAGCACCATTTCCCAGCATTGATGATACAACACAATTATCCCTATGGCTACATGCACGTCTTGTGGCCATTTATATGAACCACGTGTAAAACACAATAGATGAACAATCCCTGACACGTATCAGAGGTTGGGATTGTTTGGTCTACATTATGTTGGTCGACAAGCATTAGGTCGACATCATTAGGTAGACATGGGTCAATGTCGACATGGGTTTAGGTCGACAGGTCATTAGGTCGACACAAGCATTAGGTCGACAGTGTCTAGGTCGACATGGGGTTTTTCACAGTTTTTTTACCCAAATGTTGACACAGTCGACATGGACACAGTTTGAAGTGCACCGCATCCCCTCACAATGCTTCGGGCACACTATTTTATTCTCCCACCACGCCCAAGTGGATGGTAGGGCATGAAAGACCAGCTGTCGGCACATGTCGGCTCAAAAAACAGTGAAAAACCCCATGTCGACCTTTTGACTGTCGACCTAGACACTGTCGATCTAATGCTTGTGTCGGCCTAATGACCTTTTGACCTAAATTCATGTTGACCAACATACTGTAGACAAAATGACCGTATCCCCGTATCAGTGACTTATTTAGCAAGTATGGTAGCTCTTCCTTACTGCTTTGGGATCATCTACATTTGGATATAAGTCATTTTAAAAGATTCCTCTCAGATGTAGCAGTACACACCCACGCTTCTAGGTGCCACGTTCACAATCTCTGTTCACAAACTCTCCATATATGGAACTAGACAAGCCCCTTGGGTGGAGTATGACACGCCCTGTCAATGGGGCGCTGTGCAAAATTCTACAACTAACTATAATCTCCCTGAAACTAGTTTTCAAAAGTAGGCAAGTGTGTGTGTGTGTGTGTGTGTGTGTGTGTGTGTGTGTGTGTGTGTGTATGTATGTATGTATGTATGTGTGTGCACTTGTAATACTATAATTCTGGGGAAATGGGCCAGTTAACACACCAACAAAAGAAGGACCCCAGGCATGTTGCCAGGGGGCATGCCAATGGTCCATCAAAGCAAAAGTCACCATGTCCCGACAAGTCACCTTTTCGGACAAAATAAAGTCATACCTCCCAACTCTCATGAGGTAGGAGGAGGGACGCCCACGCACGTCGAAGGAGCACTGGATATTTTGGGACATGGCATACTGGAAAGGACGCGTGGTCTATACTTGTGATGCTCCTGCAAGGCCACACCCCATTTTAACCACTGTGTGGCATGAATAGACGCTGTGCACCTATTCAAGGGTGACAGGGGGACCCCCCCCCCCCCCAGCCACGGGACACTGCGCTCGTCCAATGCCCATCTGAAATGTCCCATCCCTGGCTTAATACTGGCGCTGGTGCTCCTTCTCCAGTGCTGGTTAAATGCCCACCTGAAATGTGCCCCAAACCTGGCATAATACTGTCTCACCTGCAGTGTCCCATTCCTGGCTTAATACTGGTGCTGGTGCCCTGTCTCGCATGCTAATTAAATGGCCGCCTGCGGTGCCATCTCCCTGACTTAATTGCCACCCCCTCTGCGCTCGTCCAATGCCTGCCTGAGGTGCCACATCCATGGCTTAATACTGGTGCCCCTTCTCCAGTGCTAGGTAAATGGCCACCTGCTTTGCCCTCTGTCTGGCTTAATTGCTCGGCGGGTACTGACCTCTCTTCGCTCATCCCATGTCCAGGTGCATTGCCCGATCCCTTGCTTAATACTTGCGCTTGTCTTCTGTCTCCAGCACTAGTTAAATGTCCCCGTGCCTAATCCCTGGCTTAATTGCCACCTCCTCTGCACTCGTCCAATGCCCACCTTCAGTTCCCTCTCTCTGGTTTAATACTGACGCTGGTGCCCCATCTCCAGTTCTAGTTAAATGTCCGCCTCCAGTGCCCCATCCTTGGCTTAATTGCCGGATTGGTGCCACCCTCTCTGCACTCGTCCAATGTCCACCTGCATTGCCCGATCCCTGGCTTAATACTGGTGCTGGTGCCCATTCTCCAGAGCACGTTAAATGGCCACCTGCGGTGCCCTCTACCTGGCTTAATTGCCGCCCCTCTGCACTCGTCAAATGCCAGTCTGAAGTGTCCCATCCCTGGCTTAACACTGATGCTGGTCTCCCGGCTCCAGCGCTAGTTAAATGTCTGCCTGCAGTGCCAATGTAAGAGGCACAAGGGCGGGGCCTGCGCCAATGCTCGTTGCGCGTACTCACCTCGCTATCCTCCGCCTCTCACCTTCGGGGCAATGATGGTCCCGTGACTTCCCTCTTCCTCCGTTGGACTCAGATGCAACGCTACCTGTAGGTGAAACTGGGGTGGGGACTCCCACTAGGGGGGGAGGGGACGGTCATCACAGGCACTACTGGCCTCAGACTGGTTACACCCACTTGTGGAACACGGCGGGTGTAACCTGGGTGGGGAAACGCTCCAGGGGAGGGCAAGGAGCACAAACAACACAACAACAGAAGCAATGTACTCACCAGCTGTCTACCGGTCCTCCAACTCGTCGCGGATACTGGTACCGGCACCTGGAAATGAACACAAGTAACCTCCTGCTCCCTAGGGCAGGGAAATACATAAACTCACCTGCGGCTAAACGCCTGTGAAACCTGTGGCCGGAAGCTGTCTTATGCAACCTGCGACCTAGCGCCGAATCCTCCGATGCCACATCCTAGCGTCGCGCAACCTGGCACCTAATGCCCGCGCAACCTGCCACCTAGCGTCGCGGAACCTGGTGCCTAACGCCCGCACAACCTGCTACCTAGCGTCACGCAACCTGCAAAGAACACAATCTGCACAGGGACACAATTGCATGAACAAAAGTACAGCATACAATACAAAGTGCCAAATAAACAGAACAATGCAAGCAAGACAACACTGCACCAGAACACTTGTGAGGGTTCACCTCCCTCTGGCTGCTCCCAGCAGACCTATAGCCCCTACTGAGAGGCCTCAGACCTATGAGGGTCTGAGCCTAATACACAGAAAGGGTCTGAAGGCCTAACTGACTTCGGTGAGGGCCAGGAGGGCCCCAGTGGTCCTTGCCCACGGGCCTAACTGACCCAGCTGCTGCCTCCACAGGCCAACAGGGCCTGAATTCAGCGCACAGGCATAATGCCCGAAACCCCACGGGCCTACTGCCTGACTATATGGTCCTAATGCCCAACACAACAGCAGCATAACATCCTCATGGGCCTAGTGCCCACCTACTGCGCCACTGGTGCCTGAATTGTGTCACGACCACCATGTCTGCTACCCGTTCCCTCAGTGCTATGTCTAGCCCTAGGTCCACTGACAGGGTATCTACTGCCCTGGCGCTCACCTCCGCTACCAATCCTCATACTGGTAGTGTGCATACTGTCGCGCTGTCATCGCAAGGTGACAGCGGTGGTGTGTGCCTCTGTGCCGTGCGGGGTCTGGATGGCGTGGGACCTGAGCCGCCATGATGGGTCCATGTCAGGTTAGGCCTCTGGCTGGTTTCTGTCGCCACCTCTGGCGGCGGCCATCTTTTAGGATCCCCCAGCCTATGCTGCACATTCAAGTGTCAGCCGAACACGACGCAGCTTCCCCTTCAAATACTGACTCGCCAGGCAAGACTGGCAGTCAGTACAATGATGTCTATCTGCAAGCATCATTGACTCTCCCTGGCTGTCTGTAGTTACCACTGCAGTTCTTGCGCCTCTGGTGAAGTTCTCCTCTGGTATCCTGCTGATCGTCACACTGCCTGAACCATCCATCACGGAACCCGCTGCTGCCTATACGGACTGGACAAGGTTAACCCCCCAAAGGGGTAATATCTTTCTCCTTATTCCTGATGGTTATTCTCTGTGGTCATCCCTGGTTTGCAGCTACGATCTTATTCAGCATAGCTTCTTTCGGACTTCACCATCCAATCATCCAATCCTTCATCCAATCATCCAATCCTTCATCCAATTATCCAATCCTTCATCCAATCCTTCATTCAATCATCCAATTCTTAATTCAATCATCCAATCCTTCATCCAACCATCTAATCCTTCTTCCAATCATCCAATTCTTTATTCAATCATCCAATCCTTATTCAATCATTCAATTCTTCAACCAATCATCCAACCTTCCAGTTGTCCAATTATTCAATTACCAATCATATTCAAGCTCTTCAATAAGCATTGTATATTATTGGCTTTATCAGTTACCAATAACTACAGTTTTATCATTGTGTCATTATTCATCTTCTGTACCGCAGTATCCTCATTAAATAAGGTTTATTTTTATTCAATTGCCTTACTCCCTTCTGTCGTTAATGCAACAACCCTAAATCAAAGCACCCAGCCTCCGTTACACTCCAGCTGGTGCCTAACGAAACGTGACAAATTGGTCCCTACTGTCTAAATACCTGGTGGTCTAGGGTGCCACACGTGGACTTACCCATTCTGCGCTACTGCCAGACCAAGCCTGGTCCGGCTACACGTGCTGTGTCGTCTTCGCCGGAGGTGGGATGTCTCCCACCATCTCCGGGCTTCCTGTAGTCTTCACCAGGGTAGCAGGGGCCAGGGCAAGCTCTTTTCTGTTGCACCCCGCTGCGCCCGGGCTTCCGGCGCACTCTTCGACGGTCCCCGATGGGGTGGGGTTTCACCGCTGCCTCCACGCCTGCCGTCGACTGCTGCGTCTGGGGATCTGCCTCCAGCCGGATGGGATGGCGCTAAGGAGGCAGACACCCACCAGCAGCAGCGCCAGCGACTGTATAAGCACACTGGCCCAGACTGCAGGAGGCGGCGGCACCCAGCGGGGGTAGCGCTCTTTCTGCTCCGGAGCAGGGGAAACTGTCCCTGCACCGGGGAGTACTGTATTTCTACACCCTCTCACTGGCTTAATACTTGTGCTGGTGCCCTGTCGCCAGCACTAGTTAAATGCCCTCCTGCATTGCCCCATCCCTGACTTAATAGCCGCTCCCTCTGCGCTCATCCAATGCCCGCCTGAAGTGCCCCATCCCTGGTTTAATACTGGTGCTGGTCTCCTGTCTCTCTATGCTTGTGATGCTCCCGCAAGGCCACGCCCAATTTTTGCCATTGCGGGGCATAAATAGATGTTGTGCACATGCGCACAGCGTCTATTCATGGGTGACAGGGGGGACTCCCCCCCAGCCACGGGACACTGCGCTCTTCCAATACCCACCTGAAATGTCCCATCCCTGGCTTAATACTGGTGCTGGTGCTCCTTCTCCAGTGCTGGTTAAATGCCCACCAGAAATGTGCCCCAACCCTGGCATAGTACTGGCTTGTCTTGGGGCATCACGGATGGTGTAATGGTTAGAATTATTGCCTCACAGTGCTGAAGTCATGGGTTCAATACCCACCATGGCCCTAACTGTGCAGAGTTTGTATATTCTCCCCGTGCTTGCATGGGTTTACTCCGGGTACTCCGGTTTCCTCCCACAATCCAAAAATATACTGGTAGGTCAATTGGCTTCCAACAAAAATTAACCCTAGAATACCATGTGTGTGTGTACATGTGTGTGTGTGTGTGTATATTATAGATAAGAAAGCGTACTTTTAAAAAAACATTATAGATATCAGGGAATCACACAGACTAACAAACTGTTAATCATAGATCGCGGTAAAAAGTATAAAGAGACTGCTCATTGTGCCAGCCCCAGAGTGTATGTTAAACAACACAAGTGATTATAAACTGTTACAAGTAACAGATCTAGCTATACAAAGTTAAGCCAATTACAAAAGTGTCACTGTATGAACGGAGAGCACTCTAACTAAAGCATTACAGGCTCTAATAAAGCAGAACAAGGAGCACATAGGCTCCACTACAAGTCAATCAAAGACTTTAACCAATTGCTGAACCAGCGGCAAGAGCAGGGCTGGGCAACACCGGCCCTCCAGATGTTAATGAACTACACATCCTAGGATGCCTTGCATCAGTTTCAGCATGGCCACATAGCAAAACTAATGCAAAGCATCCTGGGATGTGTAGTTCATTAACATCTGGAGGGCCGGTGTTGCCCAGCCCTGGGCAAGAGGATAAGAAGTGGGCAAGTGCCCATGACCAAGATGGCGGACTGAGGAAGCTGACAGGCGAAACGTGTATCCTGCCACTGCCAGCCACACACGGTCCAGTTATTGCCGGCTAACACACATCGCCTTGGTCCAGCAGAGGAGACACCGTGAACCGCCGCATCCAGATCCGTTGTGCCCGGCCGGGGAACACACAAGCGGCTCCTGTGAGGTAACCCCCGCCGCAGCTCAGTTGAGCGTGCATGCGGCGCACTCTGCTGGGTCCCATTTAGCAATAGCTCTAAAACAGTTATCCACGCTGCAGCCCCTTTATGCTTAAGAGCATTTGTGCTCTTCATGTACATAGATATTTTTCTGTTTGGATACAGCCATTAATACCATGCATGTTGTATTGAGGTGTGACTGCTAATTAGTGCAACACTGTGTACCATCCGGTAATAGGCTTCTGACATAATAGTTAATCCCATTTCTTCACACAGTGGGTGACATTCTATGGAACGCGAGAAAAGCGCATATATTTATCTCACTCCACATCGCCGCACTTCGCACTTTCTGAATTCGCATTTTTTTATCATAATTCGCATATTTAATGGGATGCGCATTAGAGGGTAAAAAGTGCGATTGAGTGCGACAATGGGCGAATTTTCGGCATGAAAATGTGCGATTTTTAGCCATGAAAATGTGCGCATTTGAGTTTATGTGCGATTTTGGTTTTGTATTAAAAAAAAAAAATTGCGTGGGGTCCCCCCTCCTGAGCATAACCAGCCCCGGGCTCATTGAGCCGGACCTGGTTCCAAAAATATGGGGGACAAAAAGCGTAGGGGTCCCCCGTATTTCTGAAACCAGCCCCGGACTCTTGGACCGGTCCTGGTTCCAAAAATACGGGGGACAAAAAATCTGGGGGTCCCCCGTATTTTGAAACCAGCACCGGGCTCCAACAGCCCGCAGTGTCATGCCACAGCCGGGGGACACTTTTTACATAAGGTCCCCCGGCTGTACCATGAGCACCGTGGCTGGTCAGCCTTGGACGGGGTACCTGGAGGAGTGGGGACCCCACCAATAAAGGGGTCCCCCCCCAAGGCTGCACCCGTCCAGGGCTGAAGCCCGGGGCTGTCACCGGCGTCCCTGGCCAGTGGACGCCGGCCTGATGGTGTAAAATCTTTCAATCCTAACATTGCTTTATACTGGAGAACTACAAGTCCCAGCAGACCTCCCCCACAGGCTGGGACTTGGAGAACCACAAGTCCCAGCATGTGGGGCATTAATGGGCCCGCTGGGACTTGTAGTCCACCTGTAAAAAGAATGTTAAAAGAAAACGCACACAGAGAAAAGTAAAACTTTATTACATACACATCCACACACCTCACTTTTACACCCACATACTCACCGATCCAGGATCCAGCGCTGGTCTCCCTTCTGCTGCAGAGCCGGCTACCCCCGCACTGACAGCGGGGACAACCGGCTGTCTCCGATGCATCTAACAGCTTCTGTCACGTTGTCCCAGCGCGACACAGGCTGAGAGCGTGATTGGGCGATGCGTCTCCATGGAGACGCATAGCTCAGCCCTGATTGGCTGAGCTATGCGTCTCCATAGAGACGCATAAGCCGAAGACGCTCTCAGCCTGTGTCTCGCTGGGACAACGCGACAGAAGCTGTTAGCTGCATCGGAGACAGCCGGTTGTCCCCGCTGTCATTGCGGGGGTAGCCGGCTCTGCAGCAGAAGGGAGACCAGCGCTGGATCCTGGATCGGTGAGTATGTGGGTGTAAAAGTGAGGTGTGTGGATGTGTATGTAATAAAGTTTTACTTTTCTCTGTGTGCGTTTTCTTTTAACATTCTTTTTACAGGTGGACTAATGCCCCACATGCTGGGACTTGTGGTTCTCCAAGTCCCAGCCTGTGGGGGAGGTCTGCTGGGACTTGCAGTTCTCCTGTATAAAGCAATGTTAGGATTGAAAGATTTTACACCATCAGGCCGGCGTCCACTGGCCAGGGACGCCGGTGACAGCCCCGGGCTTCAGCCCTGGACGGGTGAAGCCTTGGGGGGGGGGGACCCCTTTATTGGTGGGGTCCCCACTCCTCCAAGTACCCCGTCCAAGGCTGACCAGCCATGGTGCTCATGGTACGGCCGGGGGACCTTATGTAAAAAGTGTCCCCCGGCTGTGGCATGACACTGTGGGCTGTTGGAGCCCGGTGCTGGTTTCAAAATACGAGGGACCCCCAGATTTTTTGTCCCCCGTATTTTTGGAACCAGGACTGGTTCAAGAGTCCGGGGCTGGTTTCAGAAATACGGGGGACCCCTATGCTTTTTGTCCCCCGTATTTTTGGAACCAGGTCCGGCTCATGAGCCCGGGGCTGGTTATGCTCAGGAGGGGGGACCCCACGCAATTTTTTTTCTAAAAAAAACACATTTTTTACCGCAGAACCCTGCACAGATCTCAATGATCTGTGCAGGGTTCTGGCCAACTCGCATATCAGAACATGGTCTGAAAAAATGGAGATTATTAGACACCTTAAAAGTGCGATTTGCGAAATCCCATTCCATTAAATAAGCGAATTGTATACTTTTCTATTGGGAAACATCTGGATGCGATAAAAGTGCAAATTTTTACCGCACTTTCAGTACGCATGACTTATCGCTAAAAATATGCGATTTAGGGACATTTTCGCATCATATTAAATATGCGAATTCAAGGAAAAATGTGAATTAGCCGTTTTTTGGAGAAAAAATCGCAAAAAAAACAAAATCGCATTCCATAGAATGTCACCCAGTGTGTCAATGTATGCCTAATTAGAACGGTTTTACAATAGTAACTGCACCAGTTGGCAATGGTATTAGTATGTAGTACATACATTGTGATTTATTGTATCCTTTTAAGTAGCAACTAAGGGATGCATTTTATTTAAAGCTGTAATTTGAGAGTAAGGCGACAAATCTCATTTATGCTCATTTGAAAGATCAGTGCATGTATGCCAGTGACCAATTTCTCCAATAACAGGTTACCAACATATAATCTTGATGACCAAACAGTGATAAGCCATTTAGGCATGTTAGCCATTAGTCAGATTAAAGGGTGACCATAGGAGATTGAAGAGGACAGATTTTGGATGGCCACATAAAATAGATGCCAACTACACACAGTGCAATCTAGGTGTGATTGGACACATACTAGGAGAGTCAAGAGGCGTGAGATATCCTTTAATAAACATGACCATCTCTATTCATATTCAATAACAGACAGAATACAGTGTTAATCCAATCTTTCAACGTAATCTGGTGGGCTGAATTGTGACCCTTTCTTTTTCCATCTGATCTAAACCACTTATTCACTGTCGATATTGAGACCACACAGTATGGGACTCTCTCATCATTGATTCGATGCTTGCAGATCTCTGAAAGCAGAAGTCCCACTCGGTGGTGTACTGACAATCTTTCACTATGATTCACTTTTTTCAAACACTCTCTCATCCATCCAGCCCGTAGTGTCTCCCTGCAATACTGCAAAGCATCAGGGTGACCCAATAAGCTGCATTTGAAAGCAGAAGTGAACTGTACCTTAACTCCCACGTAACGACCAACCTGGTACTCCCATTCAACACCAAGTCCGAAAGGTTACCTGCATACCCCAACACTGGCCAAAATCCAGCAGTGCCAATAAGGGGCCAGTCTACTAACCAGAGAGGAGACTCCTGGTGAATAACTGGTTAGGTAACTTAGGCAGGTGATTGAACAGCAGATACACAGGAGCCACCGGTTGTAGGAGTACTTTTCACGTGGCACTATCCTGTCCAATATTACTCATCTGGTTGGGTCACTATCTTCTCTTTACTGAGCATGACAGCCAATAATTGAAATTGGATCTTATCTAATGAGCATTAGAGATTTCCTGGGCTGATTTGGCTGAGCCATTCTTTGATATTTTGCTGAGGCAATTAAAACAGTGCTGATAAGCCTTGAAATACCAATTGTGAATTAAATTGTCCCACATTAGGACTAATTACAAGTCCAGTATGTCTTTGTATGTATGTCTATGTCCCGTTTATGTGTTATGTGTTTTTTTTTTTTAATAACAATTTTATTGTTTTAAGTTTAAACAGTATAACAATCAAACAGGTGGTTGCATAGCTGTGGTGCAAAATGAATAAATAAAGCAATGTACATTGAAATATACAAGTGAGTGAGTCTTAATGTCTACAGAATATACATTACTCGAGTCAAGGGGTATCCCAAGAGGCAAAACGGTTAAGCTATGCGCTGAATGTTGAAGGACTATATAGAAAGAGGTAGGGGTGGAAGGGGAAAGGGGGAGGGGGGGGGGATGATCACATAGTTGTGAAGCTTATCATGGCATTCATCTTGAAACAATACAATAGAATACTATACAGTGAACTGCAGCTGTACATGTTGTATAAGTCTGCACAATTGTTTGGAGAATACATGTCAACACTGATTCAGGTAGCATCAATAGAGACACTTGTAAACAGTTGGGATTAAGAGATTACATACGGTTAGGTACCTTCAAATACTCGACGATAGGGTAGACCAATTTAATATATCAAAGGACAACAATATCTTATCTTTGAGGTCCTGAGATAAAGTAGATATATATGGGGTCCATTTACGTTCAAATTTATGAGATGCGGCCGGCTTAGAAGTTAGCCACGTCTTTCGGTCATAGTAAAGGTGTTGTAACATCATGTTATGCAATTGAAGCATAGTGGGGGCGGTTTTAACCGTCCAGTGCTTAAGGATTAATTTCTTGGCTATTGTGCACAGCATTGTAAACATTGGGAATAAGTACCGTAGCACGATTATCTGACCATTCAGTATAATTGAGGCAGAGACTGGCAGTAGGGGATGGGAATAGAGACATGGAGAAATGCAAATTAATGAAGAGGCATACCTTACTCCAGAAACGTCTTATTTTGGGGCAGTCCCAAAAACAGTGATAGAAATCTGCTCTAGATCTGCCGCACCGAAGGCATGACGAATCCACGGATGGGTCCAATCTGGCACGAACAGATGGAGGCAGATATGATCTATGGATGGTTCTTAGGTGGACTTCCTGTAGATAGGCCGACCCCAAGGTTTTTTGGATGGAAATGAAGCGGTGTAGAATTATGTCTGTTGTATGAATGGTAGGGATGTCTGTTTGCCATGAGTGTAAGAGTGTGTTAAGATATGCCCTTGAGGGAGGATTTAGTAATAAGTCATATATGCGTTTTAGCTTACAAGGAGATTTTCCCCACCTCTGAAGCAGTCCCGAGAATTGCGATGGAGGGGGAGAAGTAGGTGATTCAATCTTAGTGATGAGACATAATGGCGAGCTTGAAGGAACATATAGAACTGTATGTTTGGAAGACCATAGGTCTCCTTTAGGGTGTTGAAAGGGAGAACCGACCCCCCCGGGTCAAACATTTGGTTTGCCGCACATAGTCCCTTAGACTTCCACTGGAGAAAGAGGGAGTTTGAGAGGGATGGGGAGAAAGATGGATTGCCCCACAAAGTTACATATGGGGAGGTAGTGTGGTCACTTTTTAACCTTTTATGTAATTTAACCCAATTGAGATATGTGTCATGGAATAGGGGGTGGGAGAGTATGTGTTTCGGTATTAGTGATTTTTTAGTGTGTAATAAGGCATTCAAAGAGAATGGTCTGAGGACCTCTGCTTCTAAGGAGGAATTAGTATAAGTGTTTTTATCTAGCAACCAGTCTATTGCATTTCGTGCCAGAATTGATATGGAGTAAAGTGCAAAATCTGGGGCATGGACTCCACCATTACATTTGTCCATGTTCAGTTTTGCAAGGGCAATTTTGGGTTTCTTTCCTCTCCATATAAAGTGAGTTATTGCTTTTTTGAGGCGTTTTTCATCAGTAAGTGTGAATCTAAGAGGTATAAGTTGCATGATGTATAGGGGTTTGGGGAATATGATTGATTTTATGACTGAGATTCTACCAAGTAATGATAGCGGGAGTTCATGCCATCCTTGTAATTGGGTGATAATCTTTGTGATGGTAGATCCATAATTTAGCTCATACAATTTATTAATATCGTTGGGGATCTGGATCCCCAAGTATTTAAACTGGGATGTAGTTATCTTGAAAGGGAGTGAGGACATAGTAGGTGGGATGGGCATGTTAGTAGGTATAACTGGGAGCAATTCAGACTTTGAGGTGTTCACTTTATAGCCTGCAGTGGTTCCAAACTCCTGTATCAAGCGTAATATTTCTTGGATAGAGACGGAGGAATTAGATATGAACAGCAGCATATCGTCTGCAAAAAGGGAAACTTTAAGTTCGCAGTTGCCTATAGGGATACCACTATATAGTGGGGATGCGCGGAGTGCCATAGCCAGGGGTTCCAGGGCAACTGCAAACAGCAGGGGGGGTAGAGGGCAACCTTGCTGAGTGCCTCTCTCTATTTTAAAGGGGTCTGATAGCAGGCCATTGCAGGAAACTTGGGAGAGAGGGTTATAGTATAAGATTTTTAGTATGTGAATGAAGGAAGCAGGAAAACCAAAGCATCGGAGAGTGTGATGGAGATAGGGCCATTCTATGAGATCAAACGCTTTTTCAGCGTCTAGCGAGAGGATTAGGTGATCTGTCGGGGGGTTGGGTGAGTGTAGTTGAGCTAGGGCAGTAATTATTTTCCGGACATTTGTAGCCGAATGTCGGCCTGATATAAATCCCGTTTGATCACTGTGAATTATGACAGGAAGGATTGTTTTGAGGCGATCTGCAATAATTTTTGTCAGGATTTTATAATCCAAGTTTAGGAGAGAAATCGGGCGATATGAACCAGGCATGGAGAGGTCCCTACCTGGTTTTGGTAGGATTTTAATGACAGCTGAATTAAAGTGGAATGGAGGGGTGTCGGATTTGAGGATATTATGAAATGAGTCTGCAAGTAATTGAACCACGTCCGACAGCATGAATTTATAGAACGTACTGCAGAAGCCATCAGGGCCTGGGGCCTTGTTGGGTTTCAATTGCTTGATTACTGTTTCTATCTCTTTAGTGGTGATTAGACTTGTGAGGAAGGTGGAGCTGGCTGTAGTGATTTAGGGGAAGCGCAGATCTTGCCATAGAGGGGTTGGATGTGCCATTGGGTCTGGTCTATCACTATTTAGTGGTTGGGGGTCAGTAGGGGGGGGGGCAGGGATGAGGAGTATAGGTCTATATAGAATGACTGCATAACTTGTGCTATTTCAGCATTTGATGTTGTCATAGTATTTTGTGGAGTGCGTAAAGGATGGACAATTGAGGGTTTCAATGTGCCTTTAAGGAGGTTTGATAAGAGTCTACCTGTTTTGTTCCAAACTTGGTGGAATTTATAATTTACGGAGAATAGGTGTCTCTCACCAGCTTCTGATATGTAGTTTTCCATGTGGGTTTTCGCCAAGATGTATTGTTGTTTGAGTGCAGGGGAGGGTGAGGTCTGGTAATTTGAGTAGGCATTTGTCAGGGAGGACTGTAGTGCTAAATACTGTTTGGTATAGTCCCTATTGGAGGCGGCAGTGAAAGAGAGTGTAGCTCCTCTGAGAACTGCTTTCAAGGTCATCCAAAATAATGTTGCATTTGACTGTCTGCAATCCGCATTGTTTTTTTAAATATAGTCTTTATTTTTACTTTATTTTTCATATACAAAAAAACCCACAAAAATGTTATACACATATACATTAAATTTCCTTTTGGACATACATTTTGCATGGTATCATGTCGATACCTACTACTATACATACATTCTCATCCTTACCACATATACCCCCCCCTCCTCCCCCATACCCCCTCCCTCCCCAAGATCAGTCTGTTTCCTTCCTATTTATGGGTTTACTCTCTCTGTTGTCCTCCCTTCTCTTTCTACTGGGTTTACTTAGTGTACACTTGTGATAATTTTATTATTCTCCATTGTAATATTCTGATTTCAACCAGATATCCCATATCAGGTGGAATTTATTTATATTTCCCCCCTCTTTGTGTACATGTATCTCTCGTGGTTTATTGTGTTATTAACTAACCTTATCCATTGTTTAATATTTGGGCAATCATGTGCCAGCCATTTCCTCGCTATTAAAACTTTAACTAGTGTCAATAGATTTATAATACATTGTGTTTGGTGCTTATTTATCCCTATTAGTGTTACTTTATTTAATAAACATGCTTTCTTATTCATAGTGAAACTTGTGATGCCTAAGTGTCTTATTTTATCTTCTACTTGTTTCCATATTCTTTGAATGTGTCTACAGTCCCATATCATATGTATGAAGGTTCCCTGACTGGCGCTACATTTTGGGCACATGTCATTGTGATTGTTATCAAATTTCTTTAATTTGACCGGTGTCATGTACACTCTGTGGAGAATGAACAATTGGATTTGTTGGAATCTTATTGAAGCTGTCGCTTCCGTTGGGGATGCCTGCATCTTTGCCCATTCCTGCTCCGTTATATCCCCTATGTCTTTACTCCATTCCTCTCTATTCTTGTTTATCTGGGGGCTTTTTAGGTTCTCTATTAATATTTTATAAATATCCGACACCTTCCTGTTCTTCCTATGGTCTATAATCTGTTTAATTACCGACTCTTGTATGACAACACCCTCTGCCCCATAGGTGGCATTCAGACAATTCCTTAGCTGCAGGTATCTACAGTATAAAACATATTTTTCCCCAAATTATACTCTGTTGCCAGTTGTTCAAATGATTTCACCCTCCCTCCTTCGTACACTTGGTGCACACTTTCTATACCGACCCTATTCCAGCATATCTTTAGTTCTTTATTTCTTATTGCGCTGTCTTTCCCTCTTCCTAGCGCCCCAATCGATGTTTCCGGGTCTATCCCTTCGTTATCCATCATTTTACTTGCTACTTCCCAGACTTTTTTTGCCTGTTTAATCAAGGGCTTATTGGTTGTTCCTCCGTTCTTTTCCAACAGTATTTGTTTTGGGCTATATCCTATCTTAGCCTGCCCTACTAATTCTTTTAAATTTTCCTCCCCCTCTCCCATCCATTCCTTCAGGTGCCATAATTGTGATGCCATGTAGTATAATCTGAAATGCGGTAATCCCATTCCCCCTTGCTTTTTATTTCTTATCAATGTATCTATTCTTATTCTAGCCCTTTTTTCCCCCCAGATTAATGATGATGTTATGCTGTCTATCTTTTTAAAAATCCTACCTGGGATATATGTTGGGGATTGTAAGAATATGTATAACATCTTCGGCAGGACCACCAAGTTTATTCTACCGGTGACAGATAGGGGCAGTTTCACCCACGTTTTCATTTTCCCTTTATACCATTTAATTAGGGGCTCTATGTTCATTTTGATAAAGTCCTCCGCATTGTTGGATATGCATACTCCACTGTACTTCATGTTATTAACCCATTTTAGTGTATCCACCCCATCCGGGTTTTGGGGACACTCTCCTCTTAGGGGGATTTTATTAGACTTGTCCCAGTTGATTTTTATCCCTGATCTTCTCCCGAATTCTTCCAGGCTAGCTAATACTATTGGTATTTCTGTTCTCTGGTCTGCCACGTAAATTAACATATCGTCGGCATATAGTGATATTACTTGCTTTTTGCCCCTTTCTTGCCTTTTGCCCATACCCCTCAGGTTTAGATTTTGTCTAAGAGCACATGCAAACGGCTCTATTGCTAAGTTAAACAAGACAGGGGATAATGGACACCCCTGCCTTGTTCCCCTAGCCAGCTCGATTGTGTCCGTTACATAGCCGTTTACCTGAACTCTTGCCCTTGGGGTTGTATACAGGGTTCTTATCCAACCTATAAATTTCTCCCCAAATCCAAATTTTCCTAGCACCTCCCATAAGTAACCCCACTCTATACTATCATACGCCTTAGCGGCATCTAATGATATAATGTCTGCCTCACCCTCTCCCTTTTGTTCTATTTGTATATTTGTGTAGAATCTTCTAATATTTTTTGCCGTACTCTGGTTTTTACGAAACCCTGTTTGGTCACTATGGATGAGATTTACCCCCACACATTCCATTCTTTTTGCTAGTATCTTCGCTAATATTTTGGCATCTGAATTAATTAGTGAGATTGGCCTGTATGCCTCCAATGCTCTTAAGTCTTTATCTTCTTTTAATATTAGTACTATCACTGCCTCGCACATGGTTTCTGGGATTACCCCCTTCTGTAGACTGCTATTAAACATCTCTGTCATTTTTGGTGCTATTTCATTGCAAAATTTCTTATATATTTCGGATGGTAACCCGTCACACCCAGGTGCTTTCCCAACCGGGGTTTCCTTTATGGCTTGGCATACTTCTTCTATTGTTATTTGTTGTTCTAACATTTCTCTTTCAGTTTCGCTTAAATTAGGCATTTCTATCTTGCTCAAGAATTTTTTTGTCTCCCCCCGGTGTCTACTACTGTGGAGGTGTACATCTTCTTGAAATATTGTAGGAACGCATTTGCAATGTCCGGTGTTTTGTCCACCACTATACCATCCCCCCTTATAATTTGTACAATATTGTTATTATTATTTTTTTCTCCCTTAGCCAATTGCGCCAGGTAACTGCCCGGTCTATCATATACTATGTATCTATTATGCGCTAGGAAGGATTCTTGTTTTACCGCCCTTTTTTGGATTTCATCCATCCATATTGAGTTTGCACTTAACCATTCTAATTTGGCTTCCTCTGTCCTCTCTTGCCAGTATTTCCATTCCAGTTCTTTACTCACTTGCTCTGACTCCACATTTCTCTCTCTTGCCTTTTTTTTTATATATGCAATTCTTTTTATAAGCAGCCCCCTTACATATGCTTTCCCAGCATCCCACACAATTTCACCCCTCGCTGATCCTTCATTGTTTTTAAAGTAAGTTTCCCATTCACTTACTACCTCCCCATCTGCTCCAGCCATGATGGACGACATTTCCATATCCTCCTTCCTTTTTCTAAATCTTGCTTCAGCTGGACCATGATGGGCACGTGATCGGAGATACCCCGTGCCATATATTCCACTTCCTCGATGTAGGGGCACAGTGTATTATCCATCCATGCCATATCTATGCGGGATAATGAATCATAGGAGGGCGAATAGCACGAGTAGGTGTTGGTTTTTGGGTGCTTTTCCCTCCACCAATCTTCCCAGCCAATATCTTCTATAAAATGGTGCAACCCCTTATTTCCCATGTTTTTACTAGGGCCTCCCTTTTTCCACCTATCCAGGCTGGGGTTGAGTACATTGTTCATATCCCCCATACATAGTACTGCGGCCCCCTCAGATTTGGCCGTAAATTCCACGGCCCTTCTCAGCACTTCGTACTGGAAGGGCGGCGGGATATACACTGCCAGTATACACATCTGCCTTCCACAGAGTTGACCTTGTAAAAATACATATCTCCCCATACTGTCAATTTCTTGTTTTTCACATTTAAATGAAGTATTTTTATGGAATATTACCGACACTCCTCTAGCTGCGTTAGAGAAGCAGGAATGGTACATACTGCCGACCCATGCCCTTTTTAGGGCTTTAGTTTTTTCTCCCACCAAATGTATTTCCCCCAGACATATCACTTGTGTCCCATATTTTTTAATTTGATATATCACCGTAGTCCTTTTAATCCGTTAATTTAATCCTCGTACATTCCAATATACTATCTTCACCATATTTAGATTTTTTTTTTTGACATATTGTTTAGACAACACATTCCATGATTTTACTTTAGACTGATCCCTCCCCCTTCCCTTCCCCCCTCCCTGTATACCACCCCCTCTGCAGTATACCTTCTGTCCCTCACCCATCCACCCCCCCTCCCCTTGTCTACACAACACACAATCTTACACATTTACATCAATCACTTGGGGCAAAAACAAAATTTCCCGATGTGATCACTCTCACGAGTGAGACCCCTGACATTTCTGTAATTCAATATACATTTGAACTGAGAGAAGGACAGAAAAAAAAAAAAAAAAAACACCGCCTGAAGACAACATATCGGCAAATTTCATTTTTTAACATTATAGCTGCTTATTTTCCCTCCTTGGGTTTATAGCTTTCCAGCCATCTCGCCGCTTCTTCTGGGCTGTTAAGGAACTTGGTTTGCCCTTCCACAATAATCCTCAACTTTGCAGGGAACATCATAGAGTACTGGATGTCAAGCTCTCTTAGCTTTCTTTTAGTATTCACGTATTTTACGCTTTCTTTCTGTACCTCCCTGGCAAAGTCTGGGAAGATCATTACATTACACCCATCTATTACCAGGTTCTGACTTCCGGCCTTTCGAATTATAATGTCCCGATCTCTGTAATTAAGTAACTTTGCTATTAGTGTCCTTGCTGGGGCTCCTGGTGGCTGTGGTCTCATAGGCACCCGATGGGCTCTCTCCACACAGAACTGCATCGTAAATGTCTCCCTGCCAAAACTGAGCTATCAGCCATGTTTCTAACCAGGTCTCAGGATTAACCCCCTCTATTTTTTTTGGTATGCCGACCAGCCTGATGTTATTGCGTCGGAGACGCCCCTCCATTTCTGCCATCTGGCTCTGGATAAGTGTCACTGACCCAGTTAGTTTTTTTATTTGTTCTGCCATGGGACCCTGTATGTCTTCCACTTGGGAGATCCTGGTTTCTGCCTCTTTGATGCGGGTCTGCATATTTTGCACTGATTGCCTTAAGAGCACTATTTCAGTTTGGGTCTGCTCTATCTTGCCACTTAGCCTTTCCTCGCTTCCATTAATGGCTTCCAGTAGCTTTTGAAATGTGGCTTCTGGCACGGGGTCTGCCAGTGTTGATTTAGACAGCACTGATTTATTTGGGGACATGGATTCACGGGATTCCGTATTTAGGGATTTAGACTGGCTATTTGGGTTTCTTGCGAACTTTTCTAATTTTGCAGCAGCTGCTGCCTGCCCAGTCTTTCCCATGGTCCTTGTATTATACTTAGAGGGCAGTTTCCCTTCCACCTCTCCCCACTTTTTAAAAAATAGGTATGTCCTGCTTTATATGAGCAAAAAGATTTTTTTTTTTGGTACTCTTTACCTAGCACGGCGCCCATTGCGGGCATTGAATGCACTTAAAAATCGGGTGCGACGCGACCGACGCGATGGCCGTGATTTCCCATAGGGAACAATGTTAAATTTCTCAATTGACCCGATTTTTCTGTTCAATGCCTCAATTGACCCGATTTTTCCATAGGAAACAATGTTAAATGGCCCACAGAGGCCAAATAGGCACCCAAAACTGTGAAATGGCCCCCACAATTGTTAACGCCACCCCACGATCAACGTGAACCCGAAGCGTGGCGAGCGCAGCGGTACGCGTCCTACGACCTTTTCATACCCCCACTATCCACGTCGGCGTGGAGTTGAGAATAGAATAGTGTGGCGAGCGCAGCGAGCCACCGAGCCTGAAGCGTGGCGAGCGGACGCGGATACCCGTGAAGCCCGCGAAGGGACGCGTTTACCTGTGAAGGTATCCGCGTCCCCTCGCGGGGCTCGCTGCGCTCGCCACGCTTCGGGCTCGGTGGCTCGCCACACTATTCTATTCTCAACTCCACGCCGACGTGGATAGTGGGGGTATGAAAAGGTCGTAGGACGCGTACGGCCGCCCCTCGCGGGCTCGCTGCGCTCGCCACGCTTCGGGTTGGCGTTGATCGTGGGGTGGCGTTAACAATTGTGGGGGCCATTTCACACTTCAGGGTGGCTATTTGTCCTCTGTGGGCCATTTAACATTGTTTCCTATAGAAAAATCGGGTCCATTGAGGCATTGAACAGTAAAATCGGGTCAATTGAGAAATTTAACATTCATCCCTATGGGAAATCGCGGGCATCGCGTCGGTCGCGTCGCACCCGATTTTTAGTGCATTCAATGGCCGCGATGCCCGCGATTTTTTTACCTGCGATGCCCACGATCAAAATCGTGGGCGCCGTGCTAGGTAAAGAGTACCTTTTTTTTTTTTATTTTTTTTTACAGCTCACCAGTCAGTGCTTCTGAGGTCACCACTTAGATTTATTCAGTACAGTCTTTTTGTGATGTACCCCAGTACCTTGTTACAGGGTCCGGCCTAATGCTGCTATCTGCGGCTGCTCTCAGCGTCTCCTCAGCGCAGCTTCCCTTGCCGTCCTCCGTCTCCTCCCGGCAAGACTCGCTGTGCTGCCCGCTTGCCTGCTGCCGGGACTTCCGTGATCACGCCCCTCTCCGGACTGCAATCCGCATTGTTAATAGAGAAGTCCTCCACAGTCGCCCCCCAAAAAGCCTTGAATTTTTTAGAAGACATATGTCTAGAGGAAACCTCCACAGACGTGCAGGGTCAGGCTCGGGGGATAAAATGATGTCCATTGTTACGAGGGCGTGGTCCGAAATTATAATGGGAGCAATATTAGAGGTTGTGATTTGTGGGAAAAGGGTGTGTGACACGAGAAGATAGTCTATACAGGAAAAGGAACCATGTGCGGCAGATAAGCAAGTATATTCCATGTCCGTAGGGTGTATGGCCCACCAGACGTTTATCACCTGCAGGTATTTGACCAGGAGGTTCAGCCCCACCTTAGGTAGGTGTGGTGGGGATCCCTTAGTGTTGGATCTGTCCAGCTTTTGTGAGGAGACCATGTTAAAATCTCCCCCAATGATCATATTTGTGTCCATGTAAGGACAATGGAGGAATATAATAGTGCGGTAGAGTGATTTTGTGTACGGTGGTGGGGCATATATATTAGCCAGAGTGTATGGTTTACCTTGATATTTAATAGTAGCAACTGCATATCTGCCATCCACATCCGAGACCGTGTCCGTCACCTCCAGTGCGAGAGACCGTTGAGCCAAAGTTACCACCCCTCGTGCCTTTGAGGAAAAAGAAGAGTAAGTTACAAAAGTCAATCCCATAATCTGTAATTTTAATACTTCGGGTGGAAGTAGGTGTGTCTCTTGTAGGAAGACAATATCTGTGCGGCACTTATTTAGGTACACCAGCAACTTGCGTCTCTTAATGGGTGAATTAATGCCACCTACATTCCAGGTGCCGACGTGGATAGTGGGGGTATGAAAAGGTCGTAGGACGCGTACCGCCGCCCCTCGCGGGCTCGCTGCGCTCGCCACGCTTCGGGTTGGTGTTGATCGTGGGGTGGCGTTAACAATTGTGGGGGCCATTTCACACTTCAGGGTGGCTATTTGTCCTCTGTGGGCCATTTAACATTGTTTCCTATAGAAAAATCGGGTCCATTGAGGCATTGAACAGTAAAATCGGGTCAATTGAGAAATTTAACATTCATCCCTATGGGAAATCGCGGGCATCGCGTCGGTCGCGTCGCACCCGATTTTTAGTGCATTCAATGGCCGCGATGCCCGCAATTTTTTTACCTGCGATGCCCACGATCAAAACCGTGGGCGCCGTGCTAGGTAAAGAGTACTTTTTTTTTTTTTTTTTTTTTACAGCTCACCAGTCAGTGCTTCTGAGGTCACCACTTAGATTTATTCAGTACAGTCTTTTTGTGATGTACCCCAGTACCTTGTTACAGGGTCCGGCCTAATGCTGCTATCTGCGGCTGCTCTCAGCGTCTCCTCAGCGCAGCTTCCCTTGCCGTCCTCCGTCTCCTCCCGGCAAGACTCGCTGTGCTGCCCGCTTGCCTGCTGCTGGGTCTCCCGGCAGCCGCCCGGACGTCACTCCCCATCACTCTCCTGCACCCAGCGTGTCAGACTTCTGGGACGCGTACCGCCGCCCCTCGCGGGCTCGCTGCGCTCGCCACGCTTCGGGTTGGCGTTGATCGTGGGGTGGCGTTAACAATTGTGGGGGCCATTTCACACTTCAGGGTGGCTATTTGTCCTCTGTGGGCCATTTAACATTGTTTCCTATAGAAAAATCGGGTCCATTGAGGCATTGAACAGTAAAATCGGGTCAATTGAGAAATTTAACATTCATCCCTATGGGAAATCGTGGGCATCGCGTCGGTCGCGTCGCACCCGATTTTTAGTGCATTCAATGGCCGCGATGCCCGCGATTTTTTTACCTGCGATGCCCACGATCAAAATCGTGGGCGCCGTGCTAGGTAAAGAGTACCTTTTTTTTTTTTTTTTTTTTTTTTTTTTTTTTACAGCTCACCAGTCAGTGCTTCTGAGGTCACCACTTAGATTTATTCAGTACAGTCTTTTTGTGATGTACCCCAGTACCTTGTTACAGGGTCCGGCCTAATGCTGCTATCTCCGGCTGCTCTCAGCGTCTCCTCAGCGCAGCTTCCCTTGCCGTCCTCCGTCTCCTCCCAGCAAGACTCGCTGTGCTGCCCGCTTGCCTGCTGCTGGGTCTCCCGGCAGCTGCCCGGACGTCACTCCCCATCACTCTCCTGCGCCCAGCGTGTCAGACTTCTGGGACGCTCATGCAGGACTCGCTCATACCAGATTCGCCGCCTCAGTCACCGTCTCCCAACTCCGCTTCCTCCTTTCAGGGCACGCCGACGGGTAAGCTCTGGAATGCCGCAACCTCACAGGGTCGTCTCAGACGGTGCTTCTCTCCCTCTCATTCCGTGCACAGCATGCCAAGGGTCTCACAGGCTCCCGCCCTACACGGAGACTTCCGTGATCACGCCCCTCTCCGGACTGCAATCCGCATTGTTAATAGAGAAGTCCTCCACAGTCGCCCCCCAAAAAGCCTTGAATTTTTTAGAAGACATATGTCTAGAGGAAACCTCCACAGACGTGCAGGGTCAGGCTCGGGGGATAAACTGATGTCCATTGTTACGAGGGCGTGGTCCGAAATTATAATGGGAGCAATATTAGAGGTTGTGATTTGTGGGAAAAGGGTGTGTGACACGAGAAGATAGTCTATACAGGAAAAGGAACCATGTGCGGCAGATAAGCAAGTATATTCCCTGTCCGTAGGGTGTATGGCCCTCCAGACGTTTATCACCTGCAGGTATTTGACCAGGAGGTTCAGCCCCACCTTAGGTAGGTGTGGTGGGGATCCCTTAGTGTTGGATCTGTCCAGCTTTTGTGAGGAGACCATGTTAAAATCTCCCCCAATGATCATATTTGTGTCCATGTAAGGACAATGGAGGAATATAATAGTGCGGTAGAGTGATTTTGTGTACGGTGGTGGGGCATATATATTAGCCAGAGTGTATGGTTTACCTTGATATTTAATAGTAGCAACTGCATATCTGCCATCCACATCCGAGACCGTGTCCGTCACCTCCAGTGCGAGAGACCGTCGAGCCAAAGTTACCACCCCTCGTGCCTTTGAGGAAAAAGAAGAGTAAATTACAACAGTCAATCCCATAATCTGTAATTTTAATACTTCGGGTGGAAGTAGGTGTGTCTCTTGTAGGAAGACAATATCTGTGCGGCACTTATTTAGGTACACCAGCAACTTGCGTCTCTTAATGGGTGAATTAATGCCACCTACATTCCAGGTGCCAAATTTAATCAGAGAGGTCATGATGTATACCAGTGATATAGACGAATGAAAAACAATTGAACACAAGCAATTTCTGAGCTCCTATCAGTTTTAGAGATCAACTTTAAGGGCGAGATGTACTAAAGGGAAAATGCGGTAAAACCCCCGTTTTACCGCATTTTCCTATATACTAAAACCCGTTTGCAGCGGTTTCGCAGGGCAGGGTATCGCCACCTTTGGGTGGCGATACCCTATAGAAGCCTATGGGCTTCTTTTCGCCGCCCGCCGCGTCGCCGCAACCCGCCGGCTCGCCGACCACCCCTTTCCCCCCTCCCTTGGGCTTACCTTCTTGCAGGTCCTCCTGGAACCCGGAAGGTAAGCCCTTCCTCCCCCTAGCAACGCAGCCGGACGTCCTTCCGGCTGCAGGGGGAGGAGGAAGCGCCGGGAACAGCTTGCTTAGCTGTCCCCGGCGTGTAGGCAGCAGAAGCCGGCTGGGAGGTGACGGAGACCCCCCGCAGACCACAGTACAAGTATCGCGGGGGGCCTCCGTCACCGCATCGCGATGCCAGCCGCATATGTTAGTACATATGCGGCGGCATCGCGGCGGGGGGGGGGGCGCGAAGGGCGGCGATGTATTTTAATACATCCCGCCCTAAATCCTGACTAGCACACATATCACTGCACTTTGCGTAACATATCAATAGATCTTCTTTACCACAATACATTGGGGAATGGGAGGGGGGTGGATAGTAAGGGTGCAAAAGATGAGGGGAGGTATGAAACATGGAATTATCCCACAGGTAGGGTAACCTGGGGAAGGACTTCCTATGTTAAGAAATAGAAGAACCATTTTGTGTAGTACTGGTGATTCCGGTAGGAGTGGAGCCACGTCTACCCGATACCACCATGTCATGGCTTGATTATAGGTAAGGCACACAGACCTAACAAATTTTTCATAAAATATGTAAACCTACAGTATGTAAACATTACACTAACCAGGAAATAATGGGATGGGGGGGGGGGGGGGGTTGAGACTGATAAGGGAAGCACAATTCAATGAGACAAATTCTTGAACCTGTGGAGAGAGACATATCATCTGAGGAACATCCAAATGAGAATGGGAGAACTTAAGTGGTTGAAATGTAAACAAATATATGCGCCACCATAACAGTGAACAGTGAACCAGTCATGGTTCAGGAGGGACTTTATAGTGGCTGCTACCACAGTTCCCTTCCACGCTGGGTGCGGGTGAAGAGTGTCAAACTTGAGAGACATCAGTATTCAGCGACCGTCTGGGTATGAGCAAGTGAGTAAAGAACTGGAAAGGAAATACTGGCAAGAGAGGACAGAGGAAGCCAAATTAGAATGGTTAAGTGCAAACTCAATATGGATGGATGAAATCCAAAAAAGGGCGGTAAAACAAGAATCCTTCCTAGCGCATAATAGATACATAGTATATGATAGACCGGGCAGTTACCTGGCGCAATTGGCTAAGGGAGAAAAAAATAATAATAACAATATTGTACAAATTATAAGGGGGGATGGTATAGTGGTGGACAAAACACCGGACATTGCAAATGCGTTCCTACAATATTTTAAGGAGATGTACACCACCACAGTAGTAGACACCGGGGGGAGACAAAAAAATTCTTGAGCAAGATAGAAATGCCTAATTTAAGCGAAACTGAAAGAGAAATGTTAGAACAACAAATAACAATAGAAGAAGTATGCCAAGCCATAAAGGAAACCCCGGTTGGGAAAGCACCTGGGTGTGACGGGTTACCATCCGAAATATATAAGAAATTTTGCAATGAAATAGCACCAAAAATGACAGAGATGTTTAATAGCAGTCTACAGAAGGGGGTAATCCCAGAAACCATGCGCGAGGCAGTGATAGTACTAATATTAAAAGAAGATAAAGACTTAAGAGCATTGGAGGCATACAGGCCAATCTCACTAATTAATTCAGATGCCAAAATATTAGCAAAGATACTAGCAAAAAGAATGGAATGTGTGGGGGTAAATCTCATCCATAGTGACCAAACAGGGTTTCGTAAAAACCAGAGTACAGCAAAAAATATTAGAAGATTCTTTACAAATATACAAATAGAACAAAAGGGAGAGGGTGAGGCAGACATTATATCATTAGATGCCGCTAAGGCGTATGATAGTATAGAGTGGGGTTACTTATGGGAGGTGCTAGGAAAATTTGGATTTGGGGAGAAATTTATAGGTTGGATAAGAACCCTGTATACAACCCCAAGGGCAAGAGTTCAGGTAAACGGCTATGTAACGGACACAATCGAGCTGGCTAGGGGAACAAGGCAGGGGTGTCCATTATCCCCTGTCTTGTTTAACTTAGCAATAGCCCTGCCTTCCCCTGTCTGTCCTTCCCCTGCACACGGAGAGACAGATGCTAGAAGTCATAGTTCACCTCTAGCGTCTGACAGGAAGCACAGCTCTGCACTTCCTGGTCACGCTGCCAGGCTGTGCTCCCTGTCAGAGACGCTGGAAGTGAAAAATGACTTCTAGCGTCTGTCTCTCTGTGCGCAGGGGAAGGCAGGGTAAAGCAGGGGGCAGCAGCAGCTGACGGGCGGGTGGCCGGGCACATGTTAACCCCTTGGCAACGAGCTAGAACCCCTGGCAATGGAAATAAACCCCCCTTGGCAACGAGCAAGAACCCCTGGCAAAAAATATTAACCCCTTGGCAACATTTAATAACCCCTTGGCAATGAGCAAGAACCCCTGGCAACGTACATTAACCCCCCTTGGGAATGAGCATTAACCCCTGGGAACAAATATAAACCCGGTGGCAACAAGCAATAACCCCTGGCAATGTATATTAACCCCTTGGCAACGAGCAAGAACCCCTAGCAACGGACATTAACCCCCCTCTTGGCAACGAGCAAGAACCCCTGGCAACGGACATTAACTCCCCTTGACAACAAGCAATAACCCCTGGCAATGCATATTAACCCCTTGGCAACGGACATTAACTCCCTTGGCAAGCAGGTAATTTATAATGTATTAGAAGCCTTACTGTGGGGAGCAACGTGGTGTGGCATAGTCAGTGTGTATCGATTTTTGTGTGACATCCCATTTTTTTGGGACGGTCCTGTGGGAATTAGACACTGGCCATGCCCTCACATCGACAAAACGGCGCCCAAACATTTTTGACGCGTGCCTGCGGCAAGCACATATATTCCTTTCTCCACTGCCGTAGTTGGGAGGTATGCATTAGGTGTGAGGGGTATTGCAATGTGTGGCATAATGTGTCAGGGGCATTACAGTGTGCAGCATAGTATCAGGCATTGCGGTGTGCTGCATCATGTTTCAGAGAAATGGCGGTGTGTGGCATAATGTATCGGGCATTACAGTGTGCAGCATATTTCGCTGGGGCATTACGGTGTGCGGCATAGTATATGGGGCATTGTTCAAATTTTAGTAGCTCTCGGGGACTTTTTTTTCTTTTCTTGTCACAAGTAGCTCTTGCTCAATTAAGGTTGGAGACCAATGGACTAGGAGAGCGGGCATGGGGTTAGCTGTGTCCATGAACCAACTCACACATTCGCATGTGCAGTCTAATGCCGGGCAGCATCTGAGCACACACTCAGACACTGCCCAGCTGTTCCCAACCTGGCGTGCGGCCTGCGCTGTGTGATTCGGTCATAGGTCACGCTGCGCAGGCCGCAGCGCTGACCACCAGTGCCGGAACCTGCTTGCCGCCGGGCCTCCCACATCATACCCGACACCGGAACCTGCTCGCCGCTGGGCCTCCCACATCATACCCTACACCGGAACCTGCTGATATTGGTGTACCGGCCCCAAGATTTCTGTTGCCATCCCTTACATAGAAATGACCTTCTAGACCTACTTTGTCTCTGTCCCTGCGTCCCCACCATCTCTGTCCCCACCATCTGGCCCTTCGTCAGCACCGTCTCTGTCCCTGCATCCCGCTCTATGCACCTTTGTCCCCGCCATCTCTCTCCCTGCATCCCCACCATTCCTCTCACTATCCCTGAATTTTGCCTCAATCTGTGGAATAATTTGAATTTTGTGTCATTCCATGTGGCATAATGTGAATTTTAAGACATTCCATGTGAATTTTGGCTCATTCTGTGTAGCATAATGTGTAAGGGGCAAGTATAAGGGGTCTACTATTGTGTTGCATAAAGGGTATATGGTGTGGTACACACCCCTATATGGCTTTAATGGCCACACCACTTTTCTGTTGCTTGCCACTCCAGGGGGTCCCCGTGACGCTGTTGTACCGGGGCCCAGGATTTCTCTCGGCAGCCCTGGGGAGACACGCAGGAGGATCCGGTCTGTAGGAGGGCTGCTGCTGTGCGCACCACGCGCATCATGGCATCTGCTGCCGAGGAAGGGTCTGAAATACTGTATCATTCAGGTAAGAGTGGTAGTGAGGGGCTGTGTAAGCTGCAGTAACTGAGCATGAAAAAGTTAAAACCCCAGGGTCTTTCTCTCTCTCTCTCTCTCTGTGCCCCATCTGTCCATCCCTCTCTCTTTGTGCCCCCATCCATCCCTCTCTGTGCCCCCTCCTGTCCATCCCTCTCTTTGTGCCCCTTCCTGTCCGTCCCTCTCTCTCTGTGCCACCTCCCGTAGTCCCTATCTATGTGTCCATCCCTCTCTCTTTGTTGCCCCATCTGTCCATTGCTCTCTCTGTACCCCCTTCTGTCCAACCCTCTCTTTGTGCCTCCTCCTGTCCGTCCCTATCTCTTTGCCCCATTGTGCCCATCCCTCTCTCTGTTCCCCCTCTTGGCCATCCCTTTCTCTGTGCCCCCTCCATCCATTCCTCTCTCATGGACACCTCCCATCCATCTCTCTCTCTATGTCTCCTCCTTTCTGTCTGTCCATTTTAGTCCTCTCCATCTGTTTATGTCCCCTCCTGTCCGCTTTTCTCCCTCTCTCTTACTCCTCTATTTCTCTCGCTGTATCCCTCATTTCCTCCTTTTCTATGAAAGCCCCCTTCGCTGTATCTTGCTCCTCACTCTCCTACTAAGGGACATTTCAGTGACTTGGGGTTGGGGGGGGCCCTTTTCAAGATTTTGCTATAGGGCCCCCAAAGTTCTAGTTACGCCCCTGCATATTACGCAGCTTTACAGAGAATATTTGAACATTCACATCAGTCCCTACCTCCCTTTTTCCACCTATCCAGGCTGGGATTGAGTACATTGTTCATATCCCCCATACATAGTACTGCGGCCCCCTCAGATTTGGCCGTAAATTCCACGGCCCTTCTCAGCACTTCGTACTGGAAGGGCGGCGGGATATACACTGCCAGTATACACATCTGCCTTCCACAGAGTTGACCTTGTAAAAATACATATCTCCCCATACTGTCAATTTCTTGTCTTTCACATTTAAATGAAGTATTTTTATGGAATATTACCGACACTCCTCTAGCTGCGTTAGAGAAGCAGGAATGGTACATACTGCCGACCCATGCCCTTTTTAGGGCTTTAGATTTTTCTCCCACCAAATGTATTTCCCCCAGACATATCACTTGTGCCCCATATTTTTTAATTTGATTTATCACCGTAGTCCTTTTAATCCGTTAATTTAATCCTCGTACATTCCAATATACTATCTTCACCATATTTAGATTTTTTTTTGACATATTGTTTAGACAACACATTCCATGATTTTACTTTAGACTGATCCCTCCCCCTTCCCTTCCCCCCTCCCTGTATACCACCCCCTCTGCAGTATACCTTCTGTCCCTCACCCATCCACCCCCCCTCCCCTTGTCTACACAACACACAATCTTACACATTTACATCAATCACTTGGGGCAAAAACAAAATTTCCCGATGTGATCACTCTCACGAGTGAGACCACTGACATTTCTGTTATTCAATATACATTTGAACTGAGAGAAGGACAGAAAAAAAACAAACACCGCCTGAAGACAACATATCGTCAAATTTCATTTTTTAACATTATAGCTGCTTATTTTCCCTCCTTGGGTTTATAGCTTTCCTGCCATCTCGCCGCTTCTTCTGGGCTGTTAAGGAACTTGGTTTGCCCTTCCACAATAATCCTCAACTTTGCAGGGAACATCATAGAGTACTGGATGTCAAGCTCTCTTAGCTTTCTTTTAGTATTCACGTATTTTACGCTTTCTTTCTGTACCTCCTTGGCAAAGTCTGGGAAGATCATTACATTACACCCATCTATTACCAGGTTCTGACTTCCGGCCTTTCGAATTATAATGTCCCGATCTCTGTAATTAAGTAACTTTGCTATTAGTGTCCTTGCTGGGGCTCCTGATGGCTGTGGTCTCATAGGCACCCGATGGGCTCTCTCCACACAGAACTGCATCGTAAATGTCTCCCTGCCAAAACTGAGCTATCAGCCATGTTTCTAACCAGGTCTCAGGATTAACCCCCTCTATTTTTTTTGGTATGCCGACCAGCCTGATGTTATTGCGTCGGAGACGCCCCTCCATTTCTGCCATCTGGCTCTGGATAAGTGTCACTGACCCAGTTAGTTTTTTTATTTGTTCTGCCATGGGACCCTGTATGTCTTCCACTTGGGAGATCCTGGTTTCTGCCTCTTTGATGCGGGTCTGCATATTTTGCACTGATTGCCTTAAGAGCACTATTTCAGTTTGGGTCTGCTCTATCTTGCCACTTAGCCTTTCCTCGCTTCCATTAATGGCTTCCAGTAGCTTTTGAAATATGGCTTCTGGCACGGGGTCTGCCAGTGTTGATTTAGACAGCACTGATTTATTTGGGGACATGGATTCACGGGATTCCGTATTTAGGGATTTAGACTGGCTATTTGTGTTTCTTGCGAACTTTTCTAATTTTGCAGCAGCTGCTGCCTGCCCAGTCTTTCCCATGGTCCTTGTATTATACTTAGAGGGCAGTTTCCCTTCCACCTCTCCCCACTTTTTTAAAAATAGATTTGTCCTGCTTTATATGAGCAAAAAGATTTTTTTTTTTGGTACTCTTTACCTAGCACGGCGCCCATCGCGGGCATTGAATGCACTTAAAAATCGGGTGCGACGCGACCGACGCGATGGCCGCGATTTCCCATAGGGAACAATGTTAAATTTCTCAATTGACCCGATTTTTCTGTTCAATGCCTCAATTGACCCGATTTTTCCATAGGAAACAATGTTAAATGGCCCACAGAGGCCAAATAGGCACCAAAAACTGTGAAATGGCCCCCACAATTGTTAACGCCACCCCACGATCAACGTGAACCCGAAGCGTGGCGAGCGCAGCGGTACGCGTCCTACGACCTTTTCATACCCCCACTATCCACGTCGGCGTGGAGTTGAGAATAGAATAGTGTGGCGAGCGCAGCGAGCCACCGAGCCCGAAGCGTGGCGAGCGGACGCGGATACCTGTGAAGCCCGCGAAGGGACGCGTTTACCTGTGAAGGTATCCGCGTCCCCTCGCGGGGCTCGCTGCGCTCGCCACGCTTCGGGCTCGGTGGCTCGCCACACTATTCTATTCTCAACTCCACGCCGACGTGGATAGTGGGGGTATGAAAAGGTCGTAGGACGCGTACCGCCGCCCCTCGCGGGCTCGCTGCGCTCGCCACGCTTCGGGTTGACGTTGATCGTGGGGTGGCGTTAACAATTGTGGGGGCCATTTCACACTTCAGGGTGGCTATTTGTCCTCTGTGGGCCATTTAACATTGTTTCCTATGGAAAAATCGGGTCCATTGAGGCATTGAACAGTAAAATCGGGTCAATTGAGAAATTTAACATTCATCCCTATGGGAAATCGCGGGCATCGCGTCGGTCGCGTCGCACCCGATTTTTAGTGCATTCAATGGCCGCGATGCCCGCGATTTTTTTACCTGCGATGCCCACGATCAAAATCGTGGGCGCCGTGCTAGGTAAAGAGTACCTTTTTTTTTTTTTTTTTACAGCTCACCAGTCAGTGCTTCTCAGGTCACCACTTAGATTTATTCAGTACAGTCTTTTTGTGATGTACCCCAGTACCTTGTTACAGGGTCCGGCCTAATGCTGCTATCTGCGGCTGCTCTCAGCGTCTCCTCAGCGCAGCTTCCCTTGCCGTCCTCCGTCTCCTCCCGGCAAGACTCGCTGTGCTGCCCGCTTGCCTGCTGCTGGGTCTCCCGGCAGCCGCCCGGACGTCACTCCCCATCACTCTCCTGCGCCCAGCGTGTCAGACTTCTGGGACGCTCATGCAGGACTCGCTCGTACTGGATTCGCCGCCTCAGTCACCGTCTCCCAACTCCGTTTCCTCCTTTCAGGGCACGCCGACGGGTAAGCTCTGGAATGCCGCAACCTCACAGGGTCGTCTCAGACGGTGCTTCTCTCCCTCTCATTCCGTGCACAGCATGCCAAGGGTCTCACAGGCTCCCGCCCTACACGGAGACTTCCGTGATCATGCCCCTCTCCGGACTGCAATCCGCATTGTTAATAGAGAAGTCCTCCACAGTCGCCCCCCAAAAAGCCTTGAATTTTTTAGAAGACATAAGTCTAGAGGAAACCTCCACAGACGTGCAGGGTCAGGCTCGGGGGATAAACTGATGTCCATTGTTACGAGGGCGTGGTCCGAAATTATAATGGGAGCAATATTAGAGGTTGTGATTTGTGGGAAAAGGGTGTGTGACACGAGAAGATAGTCTATACAGGCAAAGGAACCATGTGCGGCAGATAAGCAAGTATATTCCCTGTCCGTAGGGTGTATGGCCCTCCAGACGTCTATCACCTGCAGGTATTTGACCAGGAGGTTCAGCCCCACCTTAGGTAGGTGTGGTGGGGATCCCTTAGTGTTGGATCTGTCCAGCTTTTGTGAGGAGACCATGTTAAAATCTCCCCCAATGATCATATTTGTGTCCATGTAAGGACAATGGAGGAATATAATAGTGCGGTAGAGTGATTTTGTGTATGGTGGTGGGGCATATATATTAGCCAGAGTGTATGGTTTACCTTGATATTTAATAGTAGCAACTGCATATCTGCCATCCACATCCGAGACCGTGTCCGTCACCTCCAGTGCGAGAGACCGTCGAGCCAAAGTTACCACCCCTCGTGCCTTTGAGGAAAAAGAAGAGTAAGTTACAACAGTCAATCCCATAATCTGTAATTTTAATACTTTGGGTGGAAGTAGGTGTGTCTCTTGTAGGAAGACAATATCTGTGCGGCACTTATTTAGGTACACCAGCAACTTGCGTCTCTTAATGGGTGAATTAATGCTACCTACATTCCAGGTGCCAAATTTAATCAGAGAGGTCATGATGTATACCAGTGATATAGACGAATGAAAAACAATTGAACACAAGCAATCTCTGAGCTCCTATCAGTTTTAGAGATCAACTTTAAATCCTGACTAGCACACATATCACTGCACTTTGCGTAACATATCAATAGATCTTCTTTACCACAATACATTGGGGAATGGGAGGGGGGGTGTATAGTAAGGGTGCAAAAGATGAGGGGAGGTATGAAACATGGAATTAACCCACAGGTAGGGTAACCTGGGGAAGGACTTCCTATGTTAAGAAATAGAAGAACCATTTTGTGTAGTACTGTTGATTCCGGTAGGAGTGGAGCCACGTCTACCCGATACCACCATGTCATGGCTTGATTATAGGTAAGGCACACAGACCTAACAAATTTTTCATAAAATATGTAAACCTATGTAAACATTACACTAACCAGGAAATAATGGGATGGGGGGGGGGGGAGGGGGGTTGAGACTGATAAGGGAAGCACAATTCAATGAGACAAATTCTTGAACCTTTGGAGAGAGACATATCATCTGAGGCACATCCAAATGAGAATGGGAGAACTTAAGTGGTTGAAATGTAAACAAATATATGCGCCACCATAACAGTGAACAGTGAACCAGTCATGGTTCAGGAGGGACTTTATAGTGGCTGCTACCACAGTTCCCTTCCACGCTGGGTGCGGGTGAAGAGTGTCAAACTTGAGAGACATCAGTATTCAGCGACCGTCTGTATGAAAGAAAAAAAAGGGGTGCAGTCTCTGTGGAGTCATTAAAGAGCACAGTACATCAATCTTGTATGTTTTGATGTCACGATCCGAGCTGTCAGACAGACTTTCTTACCGGCTAAGTGCCTCCGCAGGTTCAGCTTGCGGTCCAGACGTCATCTCTGCTGGCCTCCTGTCTCCCAGTGACAGTCCCCAGTGCACGGCAATCCACCTGTCCGCCGCCATTGCTCCCAGTATCCAGCATGGTGTGCACAAACACACTTTCCCGCCATAGCAGACATGGGGGCTGCCATGTTCTTTCCAGTCACATGTCTGTGCTGTCCAATCCTGTTGGTTCTGATCTCCCTGTCATACTTCCTCGGCCAATCCTGGCCACCCAGTGGGGATAAGTATGCTGGGAGCTCTCAGAACCATTGCTAGTGCTTCAGTTGTCTCCAGTGTATGGTCAGCTGTCCTTGTCTCCGTGCAAGTGTATTTCTCTGCTGGTGTTGTTTTCCATGCTGCAGTGTGTTCCAGGTTGTTCCATCTCCTGTGAAGTCCAGGTTATTCCACCGCCTGTGATCCTGCCTCTCAGCCCAGCGACCAAGCCTAGCTCCGGGACTCTGGTCCTTCCGATGCTCCAGCATCATCCACCATCGATGTTTCATCGCTAGTCCGATATTCCGGATCTCCTGCTTCCGTCCGTCATTCCGGACCCACAGTCATCTCCCGTCCGTCATTCCGGACCCACAGTCTCCTTCCATATCCGATACCCGAATCCGATGTTCCCACATCATCATCGATAGTCCGATATTCCGGATCTCCAAGCCAAGCTTCCGTCCGTCATTCCGGACCCACAGTCAAGCTCAAGTCTTCCGTCCGTCATTCCGGACCCACAGTCTTCACATCCGATGTTCCACCATCGATCCCACATCACATCACATCTGTAAAGTATTGCAATCTGCATGAACTCTGTTATTTCTCCTGCATACTTTACTGTCTGTTTATATTACAACCATCTGCAAATAAACTCCGGTTGTATTTTACCTCTGACTGCTTATTGGCTCTGGGTGCACTGTCGCGCCCTCCATGCGCAAGGGTCCTCTCCAACCTCACCGGTCCAGGTCCCCACCAGAGGTCTCAGTCTCGTCGACTGAGCCCCCCTGGTGTGACAGTAAGCACTAGCCAAATGGATCCAGCAGCAAACCAAGCATCTCCACCCAGCCCTGTACAGCAACTGGGCTGTTCGCTTGGATCAGCAAGAGGCTGCGCAGAGCCAAGTGATTCATTGTCTGCAAGATCTGTCTTCCCGGCTGGATAAGCTACAGACCACTCTCAGTGGCCCTGAGCCTGTCAGAGAACTTCCAAGTCCAGTTCATCCTCCTGTAATGGCTGCTGCACCTCGCCTTCATCTCTCTGTCCCCACTAAGTATGATGGGAACCCCAAGACCTGTCGAGGTTTTCTCAATCAGTGTGAGATTCACTTCGAGCTGCAACCCAGCAACTTCCCTACTGAAAGGGTCAAGATCGCCTACATCATCTCCCTCCTGTGTGGAGCAGCGTTAGAATGGGCGTCTCCCTTATGGGAAAGATCTGATGCCATCCTGTCCAACTACAAGGACTTCGTGTCAACATTCCGGCGTATCTTCGATGAGCCTGGGCGATCAGCATCTGCCTCCACTGAACTCCTCCGTCTCAGACAGGGATCCCGCTCCGTCGGGCAATATCTGGTCCAGTTCCAGATTCTGGCGTCTGAACTCTCCTGGTGTGATGGGGCCTTATACGCAGCTTTCTGGCATGGCCTATCCGATCATATTAAGGATGAACTCGCTACCAGAGACTTACCCTCAGGTCTAAATGATTTTATATCATTGTGTATCAAAGTAGACCTACGCTTCCGAGAAAGAGCTGTAGAACGTCACAAGAGCGCTCCAGTTAAAGTGCCAACTCCTCCGCCTTCTTTACCCACTGCTCCTGCGGTCCATTCCAAAGAAGAACCAATGGAGATAAACCGTTTCCGTTTGTCTCCAGGAGAACGTCGACGTCGACGGTTGGCACAGCTCTGCCTGTATTGTGGCGATCCTGCACATCAAATTTCTGCATGCCCAAAGCGTCAGGAAAACTCCTCCTCCTAGCCCGTCAAGGAGAGGGTAGGCTAGGAGTAATTAAGTCCTCTCCATCAGCAACTGATTGTGTCCTTCCAGTTTCCCTACAAGTTGGTCAGCATTTCAAGACTGTCTCCGCACTTCTTGATTCCGGTGCCGCTGGCAACTTCGTTACTGCAGAACTGGTCCGCAAGTGGGGGTTACCCACTGAAAGTCTTTCCAAGACTGTCTTCCTTACTGCTGTGGATGGCAGTAGGATTCCTGATGCGACAGTCTCCCGCAGAACTTTGCCACTTACAGTAAAAGTGGGAGTCCTGCACACTGAACTTTTGTCCTTCCTGGTTTTACCCCGAGCCACTCATGCTCTGGTTCTGGGTTTACCCTGGCTCCGTTTTCACAATCCTGGTCTTGATTAGAAGACATCGGAAATCCTTTCCTGGGATCCTTCCTGCTCCGGTACCTGTCTCCAAAAGGTACTCCCAGCTCGTCATTCTTCAGCCGATGCAGCAGACCTTCCGCCTCTTCCCTACCAAGAGTACTCAGATGTATTCAGCAAGTCTGGCGCTGATGTCCTACCTCCTCACAGACCGTGGGATTGCCCTATCGACCTTATCCCAGGCAAAGAACCACCCAGAGGTAGAACTTATCCTCTCTCTCTTCCAGAGACTCAAGCCATGACCAATTACATCAAGGAAAATCTGGCAAAGGGATTCATCCGTCCTTCGACTTCTCCTGCTGGCGCAAGGTTCTTCTTCGTAAAGAAGAAGGATGGAGGCCTACGTCCCTGCATTGATTATCGCGGCCTCAATGACATTACAGTAAAGAACCGATATCCGTTGCCCCTCATCACCGAGCTGTTTGACCGTGTCAGTGGTGCAACCATCTTCACGAAACTCGACCTGAGTGGTGCATATAATCTCATCCGCATACGAGAGGGCGACGAGTGGAAGACGGCGTTTAATACCAGAGATGGCCACTATGAGTACCTCGTCATGCCCTTCGGGCTCAGCAATGCCCCAGCCGTGTTCCAGCACTATGTCAATGAGATTTTTCAGGACATTCTGTATCGTCATGTAGTTGTATATCTCAATGAAATTTTAATCTACGCCAATAACATCACAGAACATCGTTATTGGGTCAAAGAGGTTCTGTCCCAGCTGCGAGCAAATCATCTCTACTGTACACTGGAGAAGTGTGTCTTCGAGGTGAAGTCTATACCCTTCCTAGGGTACATTGTCTCCGGTTCTGGTCTTCAAATGGATCCAGGAAAACTACAGGCCATCCAAGATTGGCCAATTCCCTCTTCGCTGAAAGGTATTCAACGTTTCCTGGGTTTTGCCAATTATTACAGAAAATTCATTCGTAATTTCTCGTCTATTGTGGCTCCCATCACTGCCTTAACGAAAAAGGGGTCTAATCCAGCGAAGTGGCCGGCAGAAGCCATCGAAGCCTTCCATCTGTTGAAACAGAGGTTCACTTCCGCTCCTGTTTTAAGACAACCTGATACCACCTTGCCCTTTATTCTCGAGGTTGATGCCTCCTCCGTGGGTGTTGGGGCAGTCCTCTCGCAGAAAGCGCCCGATGGTCGTCTTCATCCCTGTGGGTTCTACTCCCGTAAGTTCCTGCCTGCAGAGCGTAACTATGCCATCGGTGACCAAGAGCTCCTCGCCATCAAGTTGGCATTAGAAGAATGGAGATATCTTCTAGAGGGCGCTGTTCATGAGATCACAATTATCACAGACCATAAGAATCTTCTGTATCTCAAGTCTGCTCAATGTTTAAATCCCCGTCAAGCCAGATGGACACTTTTCTTTTCCAGGTTCCGTTTCAAGCTGTCGTTCTGTCCAGGGACACAAAACCAAAAAGCTGATGCCCTTTCCCGCTCATGGGAGCAAGAAAGTGAGTCCAAGTCCACACATCAACATTTTATTATTGATCCAGTGGCCTTCTCCGCAACGAGAGTTTCAAATCTCACGCCCCCTACAGGGAAAAGATATGTAAAGCCAGCTCTAAGAAAGAAGTTGCTCTGTTGGGCGCATTCTTCAAAATTCGCTGGCCATGCAGGCATTCAGAAAACTTACGAGTTTATCACCAGGTCCTACTGGTGGCCGTCCCTCAAACAGGATGTACAGGACTTTGTTTCCTCTTGTGCTAAATGTGCTCAGCACAAGACCAGTCGTCAGTCTCCTCCTGGGCAATTGATGCCACTGTCAGTGCCACATCGTCCTTGGACGCATATCTCTATGGACTTTGTAACTGATCTTCCAGAGTCTGACAGGTTCACCACCATCTGGGTGATTGTTGACCGGTTCACCAAGATGGCTCACTTCGTTCCCCTCACCGGTCTTCCGTCAGCTTCCAAGCTGTCCCAGCTCTTCATCAAAGAGATATTCAAGCTTCATGGGCTGCATCTTGAAATCATCTCCGATAGAGGAGTCCAATTCGTAGCCAAGTTCTGGCGAAGCCTGTGCTCCCTGCTTCAAATCAAGTTTTCCACAGCCTACCACCCTCAAACCAATGGCCAAACGGAGAGGGTGAATCAGGACCTTGAAGCATTTCTCCGCACATATGTCTCTTCTTCCCAAGATGACTGGGCTCAACTCCTTCCATGGGCATGAGTTCTGCCATAATAACCAATATCATTCTTCATCAAATGTCACTCCATTCCTTGCCAATTATGGGTTTCATCCTCGAGTTCCTGACTTCACTCTGCAACCTGTGTCCTCTGTTCCAGCGGTCGACACGACCATCCGGCAGTTCGTCAAATCCTGGAAGCTCATTCGTTCTTCACTTCTGAAGGCTTCAAGCAGGTACAAAAAATTTGCCGACAGGAAATGCAGAGCTGTGCCAGCCCTCCGTCCAGGAGATCGTGTCTGGTTGTCAACCAAGAATCTTCGATTGAGAGTGCCATCGATGAAGTTCGCTCCCCGATATATTGGTCCTTTCCCAGTTGAGCGAGTCGTCAATCCAGTAGCTTACAAGCTCAAGTTGCCGCCCTATTTGAAAGTGCCAGCTACATTCCACATTTCGCTGCTCAAGCCACTGGTTCTGAATCGCTTTCATTCCAAGCTCCCCAAGGCTCCTAAGGTTTGCACCCAGCGTGGAACAGAATATGAGGTCAGTAAAATCTTGGACTCTCGCATCCGATATGGTCGTCTGCAATATCTGATCGATTGGAAGGGCTACGGCCCCGAAGAGCGATCATGGACCAATGCCATCGATGTCCATGCTCCCAGACTCATCCGGGAGTTCCACTCCAAGTTTCCCCGCAAGCCTAAAAGGTGTCCTGGGGCCACCCTTAAAGGGGGGGGTGCTGTCACGATCCGAGCTGTCAGACAGACTTTCTTACCGGCTAAGTGCCTCCGCAGGTTCAGCTTGCGGTCCAGACGTCATCTCTGCCGGCCTCCTGTCTCCCAGTGACAGTCCCCAGTGCACGGCAATCCACCTGTCCGCCGCCATTGCTCCCAGTATCCAGCATGGTGTGCACAAACACACTTTCCCGCCATAGCAGACATGGGGGCTGCCATGTTCTTTCCAGTCACATGTCTGTGCTGTCCAATCCTGTTGGTTCTGATCTCCCTGTCATACTTCCTCGGCCAATCCTGGCCACCCAGTGGGGATAAGTATGCTGGGAGCTCTCAGAACCATTGCTAGTGCTTCAGTTGTCTCCAGTGTATGGTCAGCTGTCCTTGTCTCCGTGCAAGTGTATTTCTCTGCTGGTGTTGTTTTCCATGCTGCAGTGTGTTCCAGGTTGTTCCATCTCCTGTGAAGTCCAGGTTATTCCACCGCCTGTGATCCTGCCTCTCAGCCCAGCGACCAAGCCTAGCTCCGGGACTCTGGTCCTTCCGATGCTCCAGCATCATCCACCATCGATGTTTTATCGCTAGTCCGATATTCTGGATCTCCTGCTTCCGTCCGTCATTCCGGACCCACAGTCATCTCCCGTCCGTCATTCCGGACCCACAGTCTCCTTCCATATCCGATACCCGAATCCGATGTTCCCACATCATCATCGATAGTCCGATATTCCGGATCTCCAAGCCAAGCTTCCGTCCGTCATTCCGGACCCACAGTCAAGCTCAAGTCTTCCGTCCGTCATTCCGGACCCACAGTCTTCACATCCGATGTTCCACCATCGATCCCACATCACATCACATCTGTAAAGTATTGCAATCTGCATGAACTCTGTTATTTCTCCTGCATACTTTACTGTCTGTTTATATTACAACCATCTGCAAATAAACTCCGGTTGTATTTTACCTCTGACTGCTTATTGGCTCTGGGTGCACTGTCGCGCCCTCCATGCGCAAGGGTCCTCTCCAACCTCACCGGTCCAGGTCCCCACCAGAGGTCTCAGTCTCGTCGACTGAGCCCCCCTGGTGTGACAGTAAGCACTAGCCAAATGGATCCAGCCGCAAACCAAGCATCTCCACCCAGCCCTGTACAGCAACTGGCTGTTCGCTTGGATCAGCAAGAGGCTGCGCAGAGCCAAGTGATTCATTGTCTGCAAGATCTGTCTTCCCGGCTGGATAAGCTACAGACCACTCTCAGTGGCCCTGAGCCTGTCAGAGAACTTCCAAGTCCAGTTCATCCTCCTGTAATGGCTGCTGCACCTCGCCTTCATCTCTCTGTCCCCACCAAGTATGATGGGAACCCCAAGACCTGTCGAGGTTTTCTCAATCAGTGTGAGATTCACTTCGAGCTGCAACCCAGCAACTTCCCTACTGAAAGGGTCAAGATCGCCTACATCATCTCCCTCCTGTGTGGAGCAGCGTTAGAATGGGCGTCTCCCTTATGGGAAAGATCTGATGCCATCCTGTCCAACTACAAGGACTTCGTGTCAACATTCCGGCGTATCTTCGATGAGCCTGGGCGATCAGCATCTGCCTCCACTGAACTCCTCCGTCTCAGACAGGGATCCCGCTCCGTCGGGCAATATCTGGTCCAGTTCCAGATTCTGGCGTCTGAACTCTCCTGGTGTGATGGGGCCTTATACGCAGCTTTCTGGCATGGCCTATCCGATCATATTAAGGATGAACTCGCTACCAGAGACTTACCCTCAGGTCTAAATGACCTTATATCATTGTGTATCAAAGTAGACCTACGCTTCCGAGAAAGAGCTGTAGAACGTCACAAGAGCGCTCCAGTTAAAGTGCCAACTCCTCCGCCTTCTTTACCCACTGCTCCTGCGGTCCATTCCAAAGAAGAACCAATGGAGATAAACCGTTTCCGTTTGTCTCCAGGAGAACGTCGACGTCGACGGTTGGCACAGCTCTGCCTGTATTGTGGCGATCCTGCACATCAAATTTCTGCATGCCCAAAGCGTCAGGAAAACTCCTCCTCCTAGCCCGTCAAGGAGAGGGTAGGCTAGGAGTAATTAAGTCCTCTCCATCAGCAACTGATTGTGTCCTTCCAGTTTCCCTACAAGTTGGTCAGCATTTCAAGACTGTCTCCGCACTTCTTGATTCCGGTGCCGCTGGCAACTTCGTTACTGCAGAACTGGTCCGCAAGTGGGGGTTACCCACTGAAAGTCTTTCCAAGACTGTCTTCCTTACTGCTGTGGATGGCAGTAGGATTCCTGATGCGACAGTCTCCCGCAGAACTTTGCCACTTACAGTAAAAGTGGGAGTCCTGCACACTGAACTTTTGTCCTTCCTGGTTTTACCCCGAGCCACTCATGCTCTGGTTCTGGGTTTACCCTGGCTCCGTCTTCACAATCCTCGTCTTGATTGGAAGACATCGGAAATCCTTTCCTGGGATCCTTCCTGCTCCGGTACCTGTCTCCAAAAGGTACTCCCAGCTCGTCATTCTTCAGCCGATGCAGCAGACCTTCCGCCTCTTCCCTACCAAGAGTACTCAGATGTATTCAGCAAGTCTGGCGCTGATGTCCTACCTCCTCACAGACCGTGGGATTGCCCTATCGACCTTATCCCAGGCAAAGAACCACCCAGAGGTAGAACTTATCCTCTCTCTCTTCCAGAGACTCAAGCCATGACCAATTACATCAAGGAAAATCTGGCAAAGGGATTCATCCGTCCTTCGACTTCTCCTGCTGGCGCAGGGTTCTTCTTCGTAAAGAAGAAGGATGGAGGCCTACGTCCCTGCATTGATTATCGCGGCCTCAATGACATTACAGTAAAGAACCGATATCCGTTGCCCCTCATCACCGAGCTGTTTGACCGTGTCAGTGGTGCAACCATCTTCACGAAACTCGACCTGAGTGGTGCATATAATCTCATCCGCATACAAGAGGGCGACGAGTGGAAGACGGCGTTTAATACCAGAGACGGCCACTATGAGTACCTCGTCATGCCCTTCGGGCTCAGCAATGCCCCAGCCGTGTTCCAGCACTATGTCAATGAGATTTTTCGGGACATTCTGTATCGTCATGTAGTTGTATATCTCAATGAAATTTTAATCTACGCCAATAACATCACAGAACATCGTTATTGGGTCAAAGAGGTTCTGTCCCAGCTGCGAGCAAATCATCTCTACTGTACACTGGAGAAGTGTGTCTTCGAGGTGAAGTCTATACCCTTCCTAGGGTACATTGTCTCCGGTTCTGGTCTTCAAATGGATCCAGGAAAACTACAGGCCATCCAAGATTGGCCAATTCCCTCTTCGCTGAAAGGTATTCAACGTTTCCTGGGTTTTGCCAATTATTACAGAAAATTCATTCGTAATTTCTCGTCTATTGTGGCTCCCATCACTGCCTTAACGAAAAAGGGGTCTAATCCAGCGAAGTGGCCGGCAGAAGCCATCGAAGCCTTCCATCTGTTGAAACAGTGGTTCACTTCCGCTCCTGTTTTAAGACAACCTGATACCACCTTGCCCTTTATTCTCGAGGTTGATGCCTCCTCCGTGGGTGTTGGGGCAGTCCTCTCGCAGAAAGCGCCCGATGGTCGTCTTCATCCCTGTGGGTTCTACTCCCGTAAGTTCCTGCCTGCAGAGCGTAACTATGCCATCGGTGACCAAGAGCTCCTCGCCATCAAGTTGGCATTAGAAGAATGGAGATATCTTCTAGAGGGCGCTGTTCATGAGATCACAATTATCACAGACCATAAGAATCTTCTGTATCTCAAGTCTGCTCAATGTTTAAATCCCCGTCAAAGCCAGATGGACACTTTTCTTTTCCAGGTTCCGTTTCAAGCTGTCGTTCTGTCCAGGGACACAAAACCAAAAAGCTGATGCCCTTTCCCGCTCATGGGAGCAAGAAAGTGAGTCTAAGTCCACACATCAACATTTTATTATTGATCCAGTGGCCTTCTCCGCAACGAGAGTTTCAAATCTCACGCCCCCTACAGGGAAAAGATATGTAAAGCCAGCTCTAAGAAAGAAGTTGCTCTGTTGGGCGCATTCTTCAAAATTCGCTGGCCATGCAGGCATTCAGAAAACTTACGAGTTTATCACCAGGTCCTACTGGTGGCCGTCCCTCAAACAGGATGTACAGGACTTTGTTTCCTCTTGTGCTAAATGTGCTCAGCACAAGACCAGTCGTCAGTTTCCTCCTGGGCAATTGATGCCACTGTCAGTGCCACATCGTCCTTGGACGCATATCTCTATGGACTTTGTAACTGATCTTCCAGAGTCTGACAGGTTCACCACCATCTGGGTGATTGTTGACCGGTTCACCAAGATGGCTCACTTCGTTCACCTCACCGGTCTTCCGTCAGCTTCCAAGCTGTCCCAGCTCTTCATCAAAGAGATATTCAAGCTTCATGGGCTGCATCTTGAAATCATCTCCGATAGAGGAGTCCAATTCGTAGCCAAGTTCTGGCGAAGCCTGTGCTCCCTGCTTCAAATCAAGTTTTCCACAGCCTACCACCCTCAAACCAATGGCCAAACGGAGAGGGTGAATCAGGACCTTGAAGCATTTCTCCACACATATGTCTCTTCTTCCCAAGATGACTGGGCTCAACTCCTTCCATGGGCATGAGTTCTGCCATAATAACCAATATCATTCTTCATCAAATGTCACTCCATTCCTTGCCAATTATGGGTTTCATCCTCGAGTTCCTGACTTCACTCTGCAACCTGTGTCCTCTGTTCCAGCGGTCGACACGACCATCCGGCAGTTCGTCAAATCCTGGAAGCTCATTCGTTCTTCACTTCTGAAGGCTTCAAGCAGGTACAAAAAATTTGCCGACAGGAAATGCAGAGCTGTGCCAGCCCTCCGTCCAGGAGATCGTGTCTGGTTGTCAACCAAGAATCTTCGATTGAGAGTGCCATCGATGAAGTTCGCTCCCCGATATATTGGTCCTTTCCCAGTTGAGCGAGTCGTCAATCCAGTAGCTTACAAGCTCAAGTTGCCGCCCTATTTGAAAGTGCCAGCTACATTCCACATTTCGCTGCTCAAGCCACTGGTTCTGAATCGCTTTCATTCCAAGCTCCCCAAGGCTCCTAAGGTTTGCACCCAGCGTGGAACAGAATATGAGGTCAGTAAAATCTTGGACTCTCGCATCCGATATGGTCGTCTGCAATATCTGATCGATTGGAAGGGCTACGGCCCCGAAGAGCGATCATGGACCAATGCCATCGATGTCCATGCTCCCAGACTCATCCGGGCGTTCCACTCCAAGTTTCCCCGCAAGCCTAAAAGGTGTCCTGGGGCCACCCTTAAAGGGGGGGGGGTGCTGTCACGATCCGAGCTGTCAGACAGACTTTCTTACCGGCTAAGTGCCTCCGCAGGTTCAGCTTGCGGTCCAGACGTCATCTCTGCCGGCCTCCTGTCTCCCAGTGACAGTCCCCAGTGCACGGCAATCCACCTGTCCGCCGCCATTGCTCCCAGTATCCAGCATGGTGTGCACAAACACACTTTCCCGCCATAGCAGACATGGGGGCTGCCATGTTCTTTCCAGTCACATGTCTGTGCTGTCCAATCCTGTTGGTTCTGATCTCCCTGTCATACTTCCTCGGCCAATCCTGGCCACCCAGTGGGGATAAGTATGCTGGGAGCTCTCAGAACCATTGCTAGTGCTTCAGTTGTCTCCAGTGTATGGTCAGCTGTCCTTGTCTCCGTGCAAGTGTATTTCTCTGCTGGTGTTGTTTTCCATGCTGCAGTGTGTTCCAGGTTGTTCCATCTCCTGTGAAGTCCAGGTTATTCCACCGACTGTGATCCTGCCTCTCAGCCCAGCGACCAAGCCTAGCTCCGGGACTCTGGTCCTTCCGATGCTCCAGCATCATCCACCATCGATGTTTCATCGCTAGTCCGATATTCCGGATCTCCTGCTTCCGTCCGTCATTCCGGACCCACAGTCATCTCCCGTCCGTCATTCCGGACCCACAGTCTCCTTCCATATCCGATACCCGAATCCAATGTTCCCACATCATCATCGATAGTCCGATATTCCGGATCTCCAAGCCAAGCTTCCGTCCGTCATTCCGGACCCACAGTCAAGCTCAAGTCTTCCGTCCGTCATTCCGGACCCACAGTCTTCACATCCGATGTTCCACCATCGATCCCACATCACATCACATCTGTAAAGTATTGCAATCTGCATGAACTCTGTTATTTCTCCTGCATACTTTACTGTCTGTTTATATTACAACCATCTGCAAATAAACTCCGGTTGTATTTTACCTCTGACTGCTTATTGGCTCTGGGTGCACTGTCGCGCCCTCCATGCGCAAGGGTCCTCTCCAACCTCACCGGTCCAGGTCCCCACCAGAGGTCTCAGTCTCGTCGACTGAGCCCCCCTGGTGTGACATTTGATATGATATGATGGGGGCAGAAAAGAGGATGATGAAGCCAAGTCATTGGCGTGTAGGCAGAGGCAAGTGGAGTTCTTGTAAATATTTAATTAAGGTGGATTGTCCGAGATGTCCTCCGTGGCAGAGCGGGAGAGCTCTTTAAGATAGGCAGCAGCGTCATTGGGGTCTGAAAAATCTTTGAAGGTAGAGCCATCGTATATTCTCAGTTTGGCGGGGTATAAGAGCTCAAATTTGCGGCCCTCTGATGCTAGAGCAGAACAAATCGGAGAAAAGCCTTTTCTGATTTTGGACAATTCGGCTGAGAAGTCCTGAAAGATAAATAATTTGTTTCCTTCCCAGGTGAGGTTTTTAACCTTGCGAGATGCAAACCATATTTCGACTTTGTGCAGATAATTAAGGCACTTAAACAAAGTGACTCGAGGACGTGGTCTGTTTGGGGTCGGCGGTGGGCCCACCCTGTGCACCCTCTCAATAACCATATCTTGGCATGCTGTTGTGATGCCTAGTAGCGAGGGGAGGGTGTTGCGGACAAATTGGGCCAGAGCGGGGCCCTTCACAGACTCAGGGAGCCCTACCAATCTAATGTTTGATCTGCACGACCGATTCTCCAGTTCATCAACTCTGTTTCAGAGCTGGTGATTTTCCTTAGTGAGTCGAATAATATCTACCTGGGATTTGGCTATATCATGGGAAGCTGCACCAATCTGGTTCTCTGCTATGGAGACTCTCTGTGACAGTTGCTTGATCTGTAGTGTAATTGTTGGATTATCAGCAACAGCTATACACTTACTTTGTATGTTGGAGGAATTACATTGAACTGACAGTAGATGGCGCAGTGTTACTATGAATACTTGTTAGTGTGTGAAGTAGTTCCTTCTGTATATTGTACTGTCCTCACTGGTTATGAGGTAATCATTTTTTTTTTCTCTCTCTTCTCTGCATCCTCCATCTTGCCATGATGTACATGGTTGCTTCTGCAGTTTATCCCAAGTAAACAGTTGATTCTCCCACAAATGTCTGAGTGCTGATACTTCTGCTGTGAGCTGATAATCATCTGCAACAGGTTATGGGCCCAGACACAGACCCAAGCACAGAAAGAAAAGACAGCACAACCTGGTGAAGAGACTCATACAAGGAATCTTCCAGAACTACTGATCTCCTGAACACAGTAAGGAATACATGTTATATGTATAAAGGAGGGAAGAGAAATGGCTGCTAGCTCAGAGTTGAAACTTACAGTGGCCAAACTGAACAATGATAATTACCAGCTATGGAAGTTTAAAGCGGAAATGTTATTATCCAGAGATGACTTGTGGGAGGTGATTATTACAGAGAGACCAGATAACAATAGTCAGGAATGGGACAAGAAAAACAGACAGGCGAGGGCCACCATTAGCCTGTTAGTGGAGGATGACCAGTTAATCCACATAAGACATGAGAACACTGCAAAAGGCATGTGGCATGCACTGCAAAAGCTGCATGAAAGATCCAGCCTTAACAGCAAGTTATTTCTGCTAAGGAAACTGTACAAGATGAGACTTAGCAAAGACAAAGATATGCAGGAGCATATAAATGCAATGCTGGAGGTGATTGCACAGCTAAGATCAGTTGGTGAGGACATTAAAGACAGTCACGTTGCAGCCTTACTGTTATGTAGTTTACCTGATTCATACACTGCACTGATTAATGCACTGGAGACAAGACCTGAGACTGACCTGACACTGGAATTTGTAAAGACCAGGTTAATTGATGAATATCAGAGAAGAAAGGAACTTGTGCAGGACTCCACGGATAGTGACAGTGGAAAAGCTCTTAAAGTTATAGATAAAAGGCCCTACAATAAGGAAACTAGAGCATGCTTCAGATGCAAGAAGCAGGGACATTTAAAGAAAGACTGCACAATATGGAAAGCAGAACAACAGAAACAATCACTTAAAGGGACTAAACAGAAGGTGAAAACCACAATCTGTGATCCATGTGCAGATAATTGGAATGGCACATTTAAAGTGACAAACAATCAGACATTGCAAGGGTGGTGCATTGACTCAGGAGCAACAAGCCACATGACAAGTGATAGAAGCTTTTTCACAGAGCTAGACTTAAATAACAAGGAAACAATCTATCTTGCAGACGGAAGCAAAATAAATGCAGAAGGAACTGGACATGGAATCCTAGTGTGTCCCGGTAAAAATGGTCACAACTTAGCCATACCAGTAAAAGATGTACTGTATGTTCCTGGTCTAGAAGGAGGATTGTTATCTGTAAAACGCATGACAGCTAAAGGACTCACTGTGAAATTCCAAGGTGACGAATGTGCTATTTTGGATGGAAACAGAGTGATAACCAATGCCAAAGCAGGTGAGCACTTATATCATCTCAACACAGTGAAGGAACAGGCGAGACTCTGCACAAAGGGACACAATGACTGTATCCACATGTGGCATAGACGTTTAGGCCACAGGCATCCGGAAAGTATAAAGGAACTGCAAAAGCGGAATCTAACAAAGGATCTTATAGTGTCCACTTGTCCAATTACTGTCAGATGTGAATGTTGCATCAAATCCAAAGCTACAAGGGCAACAATTCCTAAAGAAAGTGAGAACAGAGCTACACGACCACTCGACCTAGTACACACTGATGTGTGTGGACCCATGAAGCTGCCTACACCTGGGGGGAACAGGTACATAGTGACCTTTATAGATGACTACTCAAGATACACAGTCACCTACCTAATGAAGAACAAAAATGAAGTTTTCAGTAAACTGGAAGACTATGTAACAAAGGCAAGTAACAAGTTTCAGAGGAAACCACTTATTCTTCGAAGTGACAATGGAGGTGAATTCACAGGACATCAAATAGAAGATTACTTAAGACAACATGGGATAGAACACCATAAGACAGTCCCATACACACCTGAACAAAATGGCGTAGCAGAAAGAAAGAATAGAACCATAACAGAAATGATCAGATGCATGCTGACAGATTCTGGTCTACCCGAAAAATATTGGGGTGAAGCAGCAATGACAGCTACTTATTTACAAAACAGACTCTTTTCCAGAAAGGTGGAGAAAACTCCATATGAACTATGGCACGGTGAGAAACCAAGCATGAAACATATAAGAGTGTTTGGGTGCAGAGCATTTGTGTTTATTCCAGTGGAGAAACGTACCAAACTCCAAAACAGAGCAGTAGAAGGAATCCTTGTTGGGTATAGCGACAACTGCAAAGGATACAGAATCTTAGATCCCAAAACCGACAGAGTTACCGTCAGCAACAGTGTGACTTTCATTGAGGATCTGAATAATGACATAATGACATCACTGGAATTAACGCAAGAGAAAGCTGAAAATAAACAGCCTACATGTGTATCTCCTGAACAAATAGTTGAAGTCAATGCAAGCCAAAATACTCAAAGTGAACAGATACAACCAAACCCGGACACAGAATCAAGGCGTTCAACAAGAGAGAACAAAGGTAAACCCCCTGTACGTCTCTCATACAAGGCCAGCACAATTAGTGTATATGAACCCATATCATGGGAAGATATATCTCAGCTCCCAGAAAGAGAAGCCAGTGAATGGTTAAAAGCAGCAGAGGAAGAGATGAAATCCATGCACGACACCAAAACATGGACTCTAACAGAGCTGCCACCAGGAAGAAAGGCCATAGGATGTAAATGGACTTTCAAAGTTAAATGCAATACAGATGGCTCGGTTGAACGGTATAAAGCAAGGCTGGTAGCCAAAGGCTATTCTCAAAAATATGGAGAGGACTATGATGAGACATTCGCCCCAGTAGTCAAACATGCTACAATCAGGACTTTACTCACAGTAGCAGCTAATAAGAAAATGCAGGTGAAACATTTTGACGTGAAGACAGCATTTCTACATGGTGAGTTAACAGAGGACATTTACATGGAACAACCGCCAGGATTCAAAGATGAACAAAGACCAAACTTAGTATGCAAACTTCACAAAAGCATATATGGCCTAAAGCAAGCCGCCAGGGCGTGGAACGTCAAAATTAATGAAGTGCTTACAAATGAGAACTTTCAAAGAAGTAAGGCTGATCCATGTCTGTACATAAAGAGACTGACAGACAGATGGATGTTTATGCTCATTTATGTGGACGATCTCTTAATCTGTTTCGAACGAGAAGGGGATGAAACAGAAATACTACAGACCCTAAATCAGCACTTTGAGACCAAAGATCTTGGAAATGTGAAACATTACCTGGGCATACAGATTGAAAGGGAGGAAGATGGCAGCTTCCTTCTTAACCAAAAACACAAAATACAAGACATAATTGAAACGTTTGGATTGAAAGACGCAAAACCAGTAAAGTCTCCAATGGAAACCAACTACTTGAAGGAGATGAACAATGAACATACTTTACTACCAAATGATAACCACTACAGAAAAGCAGTAGGAAAATTGCTGTACCTTACCACTGCTACAAGGCCAGATATTGCAGCAGCAGTAGGAATACTATGCAGAAAAGTATCAACACCAAGTCAGATAGACTGGAATGCCGTAAAAAGAGTTATACGCTACCTGAAGGGTACATCACACTTTAAACTGAAGCTACCAGTAAGTGATGATTGTAGCCTGACTGGATACGTTGATGCTGACTGGGCCGGAGACCCCTGTGACAGAAAATCCACCAGTGGTTATCTGTTTCTACTTTCAGGGGGTGCCATTAGTTGGAATAGCAGAAAGCAACTGTCTGTAACGCTTTCATCGACAGAGGCAGAATATGTTGCTGCAGCGCAGTCAAGCCAAGAAGTTATATGGCTACGACAACTATTGACAGATCTGGGTCAACAACAATTAGGACCGACAAAGATCTTCGAGGACAATCAGGGATGTCTTGCACTTGCACAGACGGAAAGGGTTAACCCAAGAACAAAGCATATCGATGTGAAGTACCATTTTCTGAGAGATCTTCAGGAACAAGGACTTCTGGACTTACAGTACTGCCCAACCGAAGACATGACAGCAGATATCTTCACAAAGCCTCTGACTGTGGACAGACACATCAGGTTAACAAAGAAGCTTGGACTAACTGACTAAGCGTTAGCTGTTGAGAAGGGGTGTTGGATTATCAGCAACAGCTATACACTTACTTTGTATGTTGGAGGAATTACATTGAACTGACAGTAGATGGCGCAGTGTTACTATGAATACTTGTTAGTGTGTGAAGTAGTTCCTTCTGTATATTGTACTGTCCTCACTGGTTATGAGGTAATCATTTTTTTTTTCTCTCTCTTCTCTGCATCCTCCATCTTGCCATGATGTACATGGTTGCTTCTGCAGTTTATCCCAAGTAAACAGTTGATTCTCCCACAAATGTCTGAGTGCTGATACTTCTGCTGTGAGCTGATAATCATCTGCAACAGTAATTTCATCCACTGCTCTTGTCAGGAGCGGGGACATAGTGGCATTTATGGCCTCCACTACCTCTCTGAGCTAGCCCCCCCCCCCCCCCCCCCCCCCCCCCCCCGTTGGAGTACCTTCAACTGCTGTTTTCTTTGTAGCAGGGAGAGCAGGGGAGTCAGCGTCTCCGGGCGCCATATTGTCTGCCCCACGCCATCTGTCTGTTCGCAGCGGCGTTTGCTGTGCGGGCTGGGCGAGAAATTTCTCCATCTGGCCGCGTCTCCGGGTGCTGGGGAGGTTAGTGTCGCGGGCTGTGTGTTTTAGAAGCTCCAGGAGCCTTGTAATAGCGGCGGTAAGGGATACGGGAGCAGAGCTCAGTGCAGGAGCTCCGTCGCCATCAACCCGGAAGCGGAAGTCTATGTGTTATTTCTTTTTTGATTGACAGTCAAATGAAAATGTACTAAATGACTGATAAATAAATAATTAATGACTGCTCCGTATATTTTATAACAAGAAGTTCATTAAAAGTTATGTTTTAAAGAAATAACCAAACCATATAAATTTACCGAAAAAAAGAGTGCGCCCAAAAAGTCACATTTGTCTTTCTGTTTGCCTCCTGCAAACAAACCCCCTTCTACATTATAGATTGTAAGCTCCACTGGGGTAGGGACTGATGTGAATGTTCAAATATTCTCTGTAAAGCGCTGTGTAATATGCAGGGGCGTAACTAGAACTTTGGGGGCCCTATAGCAAAATCTTGAAAAGGGCCCCCCCCAACCCCAAATCACTGAAATGTCCCTTAGTAGGAGAGTGAGGAGCAAGATACAGAGAAGGGGGCTTTCATAGAAAAGGAGGAAATGAGGGATACAGCGAGAGAAATAGAGGAGTAAGAGAGAGGGAGAAAAGCGGACAGGAGGGGACATAAACAGATGGAGAGGACTAAAATGGACAGACAGAAAGGAGGAGACATAGAGAGAGAGATGGATGGGAGGTGTCCATGAGAGAGGAATGGATGGAGGGGGCACAGAGAAAGGGATGGCCAAGAGGGGGAACAGAGAGAGGGATGGGCACAATGGGGCAAAGAGATAGGGACGGACAGGAGGAGGCACAAAGAGAGGGATGGACAGAAGGGGGTACCGAGAGAGCAATGGACAGATGGGGCAACAAAGAGAGAGGGATGGACACATAGATAGGGACTACGGGAGGTGGCACAGAGAGAGAGGGATGGACAGGAAGGGGCACAAAGAGAGGGATGGACAGGAGGGGTCACAGAGAGGGATGGATGGGGGCACAAAGAGAGAGGGATGGACAGATGGGGCACAGAGAGAGAGAGAGAGAGAGAGAGAGAAAGACCCTGGGGTTTTAACTTTTTCATGCTCAGTTACTGCAGCTTACACAGCCCCTCACTACCAACTCTTATGATGCGCGTGGTGCGCACAGCAGCAGCCCTCCTACAGACCTGATCCTCCTGCGTGTCTCCCCAGGGCTGCCGAGAGAAATCCTGGGCCCCGGTACAACAGCGTCACGGGGCCCCTCTGGAGTGGCAAGCAACAGAAAAGTGGTGTGGCCATTAAAGCCATATAGGGGTGTGTACCACACCATATACCCTTTATGCAACACAATAGTAGACCCCTTATACTTGCCCCTTACACATTATGCTACACAGAATGAGCCAAAATTCACATGGAATGTCTTAAAATTCACATTATGCCACATGGATTGACACAAAATTCAAATTATTCCACAGATTGAGGCAAAATTCAGGGAGAGTGAGAGGAATGGTGGGGATGCAGGGAGAGAGATGGCGGGGACAAAGGTGCATAGAGCGGGATGCAGGGACAGAGACGGTGCTGACGAAGGGCCAGATGGTGGGGACAGAGATGGTGGGGACGCAGGGACAGAGACAAAGTAGGTCTAGAAGGTCATTTCTATGTAAGGGATGGCAACAGAAATCTTGGGGCCAGTACACCAATATCAGCAGGTTCCGGTGTAGGGTATGATGTGGGAGGCCCAGCGGCGAGCAGGTTCCGGTGTCGAGTATGATGTGGGAGGCCCGGCGGCAAGCAGGTTCCGGCACTGGTGGTCAGCGCTGCGGCCTGCGCAGCGTGACCTATGACCGAATCACACAGCGCAGGCCGCACGCCAGGTTGGGAACAGCTGGGCAGTGTCTGAGTGTGTGCTCAGATGCTGCCCGGCATTAGACTGCACATGCGAATGCGTGAGTTGGTTCATGGACACAGCTAACCCCATGCCCGCTCTCCTAGTCATTGGTCTCCAACCTTAATTAAGCGAGAGCTATTTGTGACAAGAAAAGAAAAAAAAGTCCCCGAGAGCTACTCAAATTTGAACAATGCCCCATATACTATGCCGCACACCGTAATGCCCCAGCGAAATATGCTGCACACTGTAATGCCCGATACATTATGCCACACACCGCCATTTCTCTGAAACATGATGCAGCACACCGCAATGCCTGATACTATGCTGCACACTGTAATGTCCCTGACACATTATGCCACATATTGCAATACCCCTCACACCTAATGCATACCTCCCAACTACGGCAGTGGAGAAAGGAATATATGTGCTTGCCGCAGGCACGCGTCAAAAATGTTTGGGCGCCGTTTTGTCGCTGTGAGGGCATGGCCAGTGTCTAATTCCCACAGGACCGTCCCAAAAAAATGGGATGTCACACAAAAATCAATACACACTGACTATGCCACACCACGTTGCTCCCCACAGTAAGGCTTCTAATACATTATAAATTACCTGCTTGTTGCCAAGGGAGTTAATGTCCGTTGCCAAGGGGTTAATATGCATTGCCAGGGGTTATTGCTTGTTGTCAAGGGTAGTTAATGTCCGTTGCCAGGGGTTCTTGCTCGTTGCCAAGAGGGGGGTTAATGTCCGTTGCTAGGGGTTCTTGCTCATTGCCAAGGGGTTAATATACATTGCCAGGGGTTATTGCTTGTTGCCACCGGGTTTATATTTGTTCCCAGGGGTTAATGCTCATTCCCAAGGGGGGTTAATGTACGTTGCCAGGGGTTCTTGCTCGTTGCCAAGGGGGGGTTAATGTCCATTGCCAGGGGTTCTTGCTCATTGCCAAGGGGTTATTAAATGTTGCCAAGGGGTTAATATTTTTTGCCAGGGGTTCTTGCTCGTTGCCAAGGGGGGTTTATTTCCATTGCCAGGGGTTCTAGCTCGTTGCCAAGGGGTAAACATGTGCCCGGCCACCCGCCCGTCAGCTGCTGCTGCCCCCTGCTTTACCCTGCCTTCCCCTGCGCACAGAGAGACAGACGCTAGAAGTCATTTTTCACTTCCAGCGTCTCTGACAGGGAGCACAGCCTGGCAGCGTGACCAGGAAGTGCAGAGCTGTGCTTCCTGTCAGACGCTAGAGGTGAACTATGACTTCTAGCGTCTGTCTCTCCATGTGCAGGGGAAGGACAGACAGGGGAAGGCAGGGGCAGCCGCAGCTGACGGGTGGGTGACCGGACACATGGGCGGGCGGGCGGACAGGTTCTTGTCCTCCCGACGCACCCGCAGCCCAAAAAATATATTTTAAAGTGTGTGTCCGGACCCGGGCCCCCATGGCAGGCCCGGGCCCAGGTATAATGTACCCGCCCTCTCGGCGGCCCTGTGTCTCCCACGAAGTGTCCTCCCCCGGCACTTGCAGAAGCCTCCAAGCCCCCAGATCAGACTCTAGCTGCAGCCTTTCCTTTCTCCATCTCCTGCTGAAGCCTCCGACCCCGCTGGACTGGCTCCCACAGCAGCAGCCTCCAACCTCCACGTGATGCCTTGCACAGACATACAGCAGTCGCCGTCTTGCAGGTTCATGCTATCCAGCACCTGCAGTAGCGCAGGCTGTGCTCAGCTAGCAGAAGCCAAGAAGCGCGCTGCTTGTGTTTGTGTACGACCGGCGCCGCTGAGAGGATTTTTAAAAATGAAATGAAGGGAAAAAATGTAAAGGGTGCAGGGGATTGCCTCGGGCCCCCCAACCCGCCGGGCCCCATAGCAGCAGCCCCTGCACCCTCTATAGTTACGCCACTGGTAATATGTATGCGTTATATAAGAAACTGTTAATAAATAATAAATAAATAATTGTCTGCAGTGTCCCATTCCTGGCTTAATACTGGTACTGGTACCCCGTCTCGCACGCTAATTAAATGGCCACCTGTGATGCCATCTCCCTGACTTAATTGTCACCCCCTCTGCGCTCGTTAAATGCCTGCCTGAGGTGCCACATCCATGGCTTAATACTGGTGCCCCTTCTCCAGCGCCAGTTAAATGCCCACCTGGATTGGTCCATCGCTGGCTTAATACTGGCGCTGGTCTTCAGTCTCCAGCACTAGTTAAATGTCCCCCTGCAGTGCCTAAGCCCTGGCTTAATTGCCATGCCCTCTGCGTTCGTCCAATGCCCACCTGAAGTGTCCCATCCGTGGCTTAATAATGGTGCCGGTGCCCCTTTTCCAGCGCTGGTTAAATGCCAGCCTTCAGTGCCCCATCTTTGGCTTAATTGCCACCCCCTCTGTGCTCGTCCAATGCCTGCCTGAAGTGCCCCATCCCTGGATTAATAGTGGCGCTGGTGCCCCTACTCCAGCACTGGTTAAAAGCCTGCCTGCAGTGGGATACGGTCTTTGGTCGACAGTCAAAAGGTCGACATGGGGTTTTCACTGTTTTTTTTGAGCCGACATGTGCCGACAGGCAGTATTTCATGCCCTACCATCCACTAGGGCTTGGTTGGAGAATAAAATAGTGTGCCGAAGCATAGCTAGTGAAGCAAATGATGCGAGGGGATGCAGTGCATTGAAAAACTGTGTCCATGTCGACTGTGTCAACGTCTGGGTAAAAAAAAAAACAGTGAAAAACCCCATGTTGACCTTTTGCCTGTCGACCAGTGGCGTAACTACAAATTTTGCCCCCCCTGCCCGAAAAAATTCTGGCACCCCCCCCCCCCTTTCCGCTAACTTTTCAGACAGACACCCGACAGGCAGTATTTCATGCCCTACCATCCACTAGGGCTTGGTTGGAGAATAAAATAGTGTGCCGAAGCATAGCTAGTGAAGCAAATGATGCGAGGGGATGCAGTGCATTGGAAACTGTGTCCATGTCGACTGTGTCAACGTCTGGGTAAAAAAAAAAACAGTGAAAAACCCCATGTTGACCTTTTGCCTGTCGACCAGTGGCGTAACTACAAATTTTGCCCCCCCTGCCCGAAAAAATTCTGGCACCCCCCCCCCCCCCCTTTCCGCTAACTTTTCAGACAGACACCCTATAATATATTTTTAATGACACCCCCGTTATGTCTTTACAAAGTGAACTCTTCAGGAGCTAGTCTACGCAGCAGCCCCAGTGCCAGCGTGTATAGTAAAGAGACCTCCACCAGCTCCTTAGTATCTCAGCAGCCCCAGTGCCTGCCCCGGTGTCTGCCAGTACAGAGCAAGCAGCGCCGCGGATACAGCCGCACGCATTGGGATCATTTTACCTTTACTAGTAGACTGCGGTGCTGGGAAGCAGCAAATTCTGCTGCTGAAGTCTCTCGTCTGCATGTGAGCAACATCCCACTGCGTTAGTGACCCTGCGCCCTGCACCCGGTGGAAAGGGGAGCGGAGTGCACCCAGTGGAAGAGGGAGCAGCATTCAAGGGCAGCAGGTCAGCAGACAGTAGACAGCAGACACAGGGGTGTTTCTCTAAGACAGAAATGCAGTAAAAATCCAGTTATCTGGGTTTTTACCGCATTTCTGTATGCTCTAACCTCCCTCCGCAGTGGCAGCGTTGCGGAGGGAATCGCCAGCAAAAGCTGGAGATTCCCTGAAGAAGCCTATGGGCTTCTTACCGCAGCGCTGTTTGAGGGATCCATCACGGATACTTCCCAGCATGCCCTGCGGCCGGCGTGTCACTCTGCACATGCGCAGATGGACTCCCGAGTCACAGACCCGGAAGTCCAGTGCCGGCACCACATCGCAAGGGACAGCTCTTATCGCAAGAGCTGTCCCTTGCGTTAATAACCGCATATGTTAGAATAACATATGCCGTTACTAATAATGTGGTGGCCGGTGGGGGGCGAACAGGGCTGCGGATGTTACAACATCCCGCCCACTGCCAGCAGACAGTGCTCTGACATCGTGCGACACCTAGTAGTCCACTGTGTGGGCAGCGACTGCAGCTGCTGTTGTGTGTGCTGTACAGTGGCAGACTGCTGCAGATCACACAGGAGCACCATGACCCTGCATCCCATTGGCACCGGCTCCCCCCGCCAATGCTAGGGCTGCGGAGCACTAATTACACCACTGCTGTCGACCAATTGCTTGTGTTGACCTGTCGACCGAAACCCATGTCAACCTAGACCCATGTCAACCTTTCCACATATCGACCTAATGGTGTCAACCTAACACTTGTCGACCAACTTGCTGTAGACCAAACGATCCCAACCCTCCACAGTGCCCTCTTCCTGGCTAAATACTGGCGCTGGGGCCCTGTCTCCAGTGCTAGTTAAATGCCCCCCTGCAGTGCCACATCCCTGGCTTAATACTGGTGCTGTTGCCCCATCTCCAGTGCTAGTTAAGTGCTTGCCTACTGTGCACCATCCCTGGCTTATTTGCTGGCCCCCTTGCACTCGTCCAATGCCCACCTGAAGTGCCCCATCCATAGCTTAATACTGGTGCTGCTGCTCCAGTGCTAGTTAAATATCTACCTGCAGTGCACCTTCCCTGGCTTAATTGCCATTCCCTCTACCCTCGTTCAATGACCCTTCTCCAGTGCTGAATAAATGCCTGCCTGCAGTGCCCTATCCCTGGCTTAATTTCTGAATGGGTGCCACCCCCTCTGCGCTCGTCCAATGCTCGCCTGCAGTGCCCCATCCCTGGATTAATTCTGGCCCTGGACTCCCGTCTCCAGCACTAGTTAAATGCTCGCCTGCAGTGCCCTCTCCCTGGCTAAATACTGGCGCTGCTCTCCCGTATCCAGTGCTAGTTAAATGTCTGCCTGCAGTGCCCTCTCCCTGGCTTTATACTGTTGCTGGTGCTCCATCATCAGCGCTAGTTAAATGCCCACCTGCATTGCCTTATATTTGACTTATTTGCTGCCCCTATGCGCTTGTCCAATGCCCACCTGAAAATACCTTAAAATATGCCTCCAATGCCCCTTCCCTGGCTTAATTGCCATCCCCTCTGCGCTCATCCAATGCCCGCTAGAAGTGCCCCATCCCTGGCTTAATACTGGCGCTGGTGTCCCTTCTCCCGAGCTGGATAAATGCCCTATCCCTTGCTTAATTTCTGGATGGGTGCCACCCCCTCTGCGCTTGTCCAATGCTCATCTGCAGTGCCCCATCCCTGGCATTATACTGGCGATGGTTCCCCATCTCCAGCACTAGCTAAATGGCCACCTGTGGTGCCCTCTCCCTGGCTTAATACTGGCGCTGGTGCCCCGTCTCCAGTGCTAGTTAAATGCTTGCCTGCAGTGCCCCATTCCTGGCCTAATAATGGCACTGGTGCCCCATCTCCAGCACTAGTTAAATGGCCACCTACTTTGCCCTCTCCCTGGTTTAATTGCTGGGTGGGTACCACCCCCTCTGCGCTCGACCATGTTATGTTTGTACTATGCAAAACCAACCTGAACACACACTACTATGTCTCGAAGAGATCTCCCATCCACATACTGCTCATTCCATTAAAGCTTGTAATTACCAGTGCACTGAAATGTGGGGAATACCACAAAAAAAAAACAGATTTGCCTCCAATAGTGAAATACCATTTTATTCAATAAAATACAGTTAAAAATCCAAGATGGGTGCATACAATGGACTCTCACCAGAATTTTTCTGTCCACAAAACTGCAGACAAAAACAGCGATATATGGTATTTCACTATTGGAGGCAAATCTCTGTTTTCTCCACATGGTGATTTATTCGCAAGGGACAGATGACTGTGGTTTGGAGTTGATCCCTCCCTCCCATTGAGCACAGATTGTCTACTTAAAATAAGTGGACAACAACAGAGGGCACGGTTCCGCACTTAGGGACTTCACGTGTTTTGTCCATATGAAAATAGGGTAACACATCGGGGGACATTTACCAAAATGGATTCGTAGAAAAAAGGTGTATTCGTAGGGAGAAATACACCTTTTTTTTACGAATTTGTATTTTCGGGATTTACAATCCCAAAAATACAACAATTCGTAGTCCTAAAGATGGAACATTCGTATTTGTAGTTACAAATACGAATTCCCTACACCATCGATAGGATACGACAGAAATCACCATTCAAAAGAATGGTGGTTTCTGATTTACTAAGCAGCCGTACTGACAATACGGCTGCTTAGTGGTGTGAAACACCCACGCAAATACGACAGGAAAATAGAACACCATTTTCCTGTTCTATTTGCGTTTTAGCCTGCACGGATCAGTCAGATCCGTGCAGGCTACAGTGTAAAAAAATAGAAAAATAAATAAATAAATAAAAAAACGGCGTGGGGTCCCCCCCACAGCTGTAACCAGCACCAGGCTGAAGGAGCCGGGGCCGGTAATTAAAAATCAGGGAACCCGACAAATAGGGGTTCCCCGATTTTTAACAACCAGCCCCAGGCTCCTGCTCTGGGGCTGGTTCCCAAAATACGGGGGACAAAATGACTAGGGGTCCCCCGTATTTTAAGAACCAGCCCCAGGCAAAACCAGCCAGCAGGCTAATGCCACAGCCGGGGGGAGACTTTTTATGCAAGTCCCCCCGGCCAAAGCATTAACACTACCGACCAGTCAGCCTGGCCAGGGGCCCTGGGGGAGTGGGGACCCCCCCAATAAAGGGGTCCCCCCCCTCCAGGACTTACCTGACCAGGCTGAAGCCTGGTGCTGTCCTCGATGCCCCTGGGCGGTGGGCATCGAGCTGATAGTTGTGTAAAAAATAGAAGAAACCATTGTTTTTTACTGTGGCACTACAAGTGCCAGCAAGCCTCCCCAGCAAGCTGGGACTTGGAGAACCACAAGTCCCAGCCTGCTGGGCATTAAAGGGCCCGCTGGCACTTGCAGTTCTACAGTAAAAAAAATAGTTAAATAAAACACACTGACACACATTTTAAATAAAAGTTTAATACATACAAAACACACATACTGATACTTACCTAGCTTGATCCCGTTGGTAGGTCGCTGGCTCCGGTGTCGGCGGCTCCGTGTCGGCGGCTCCGTTGTCGGCGGCTCCGTGTCGGCGGCTCCGGGGTCGTCGGCGTCCTGTCCGAAGATAATCCATGTTGGACCTGTGGAAGGAAATCCTACTCACCCAGGTCCTGCATGGATGGTCTTCGTTCTTCATCCGTCGACATCCCGGTCTTCTGACAGCTGCTGGCGACTTCCAGCAGCTGTCGGCATCTTCCGCGACGCTCCCCGGCTTTCAGAGCCGGAGAGAGAACCTTCCTGGTCGGCGTCTGGGCTCAGAATGAATTCTGGCCAATCAGGAGCCGCCTAGCCGCCTAGCGGCCAATCAGGAAAGGTCTTTCCTGATTGGCCGCTAGGCGGCTAGGCGGCTCCTGATTGGCCAGAATTCATTCTGAGCCCAGACGCCGACCAGGAAGGTTCTCTCTCCGGCTCTGAAAGCCGGGGAGCGTCGCGGAAGATGCCGACAGCTGCTGGAAGTCGCCAGCAGCTGTCAGAAGACCGGGATGTCGACGGATGAAGAACGAAGACCATCCATGCAGGACCTGGGTGAGTAGGATTTCCTTCCACAGGTCCAACATGGATTATCTTCGGACAGGACGCCGACGACCCCGGAGCCGCCGACACGGAGCCGCCGACAACGGAGCCGCCGACACGGAGCCGCCGACACCGGAGCCAGCGACCTACCAACGGGATCAAGCTAGGTAAGTATCAGTATGTGTGTTTTGTATGTATTAAACTTTTATTTAAAATGTGTGTCAGTGTGTTTTATTTAACTATTTTTTTTACTGTAGAACTGCAAGTGCCAGCGGGCCCTTTAATGCCCAGCAGGCTGGGACTTGTGGTTCTCCAAGTCCCAGCTTGCTGGGGAGGCTTGCTGGCACTTGTAGTGCCACAGTAAAAAACAATGGTTTCTTCTATTTTTTACACAACTATCAGCTCGATGCCCACCGCCCAGGGGCATCGAGGACAGCACCAGGCTTCAGCCTGGTCAGGTAAGTCCTGGAGGGGGGGGACCCCTTTATTGGGGGGGTCCCCACTCCCCCAGGGCCCCTGGCCAGGCTGACTGGTCGGTAGTGTTAATGCTTTGGCCGGGGGGACTTGCATAAAAAGTCTCCCCCCGGCTGTGGCATTAGCCTGCTGGCTGGTTTTGCCTGGGGCTGGTTCTTAAAATACGGGGGACCCCTAGTCATTTTGTCCCCCGTATTTTGGGAACCAGCCCCAGAGCAGGAGCCTGGGGCTGGTTGTTAAAAATCGGGGAACCCCTATTTGTCGGGTTCCCTGATTTTTAATTACCGGCTCCAGGCTCTGTCAGCCTGGTGCTGGTTTCGGCTGTGGGGGGGACCCCACGCCGGTTTTTTTTTTTATTTATTTATTTTTCTATTTTTTTTTACACATTGCAGCCTGCACGGATCTGACTGATCCGTGCAGACTGCTAGAAATAATTCGTATTAGCGGCCGTATATACGGCCGCTAATACGAATTCCTACGACATCGGTGGGTTACAAAGCAGTCGTATATGACTGCTTTGTAAATCCCCCTCCGGAACACGACTTTGCATACGACTTAAACAGTCGTATGCAGTCGTAGGGAAAATACCAATACGAAAAACTAGGTTTTTCATATTGGTAAATTTCCCCCATCATGTATGGTTTCTTTCTCTTTTATGTACATTGAGAGACGTCAATAGAAACTGTACTGGATAAACCAATCGAGAGCGAAGAGCGCCTGAAAAAACTGTCAGTATATTCTTTTGAATCTATGTTTCTGTATATGTGGTGACATATCAACTGTACAGTGTCAGGCAGCACTTAGCGCATTCATTTATTCCTAAAAAACACATAACCCATTACCCTAACCCCAATACTCTAATCCTATAGCCAGGGGCGAATTTAGGGGTCAGGCCGCCCCTAGGCACAACATTTTTGTGCCCCCCCTCTCCCCCTTTTTTATTGTAATCATATATGTATATACATTGTTATTTATATATTTCATACAAATTTAACTGTAGCCCACCTTAATATTTTGTTAAGCACTGTGGACTGCTCACTGCACGGAGGACCCGGAGGGAGGGAGGCACTTATTAGTACAGTGATTAGCACAGTGTCTCCGTCAGTCTCTCTCCGGCTCACACACTGTGACTGAGCGCATGGAGGATCTGCGCGCCGCTCAGCTGCTGGATACACAGCAGCCAATAGACTGTATGTGTGTAGAGTAGCCAATGGGCGGGAGCCGGCAGCAGTGAGCCTGAGCCATTTCTGGACGTGCAGGGGGACCGTCGGACCCAGCCACTAAGTGGTGATGTAATGTGCATGGCAGAGTGGGTGGGAAGTGGTGGGTGACGAGCGGCGCTGCCACCGACATATGATAATTCATGTCTGCGGCGCTCGTCACTCGCCGCTGTCCACCCACTGTGCCATTTAACAGAATGTCAGCCTGCCTGCCGCCCTTAATTGGTGCCGCCCTGAGGCCGGTGCCTCACGGGCCTAGGCACAAATCCGGCCCTGCCTATAGCGTAGACTGGGTGGGCCGTGTGGTTCTTACCTGCTGTGAAACTCTATGTTTCTGTGCAACCTTTCCATTGTTAATGTTTCCCACACCAACATCCTTGCTATGGGATCTTAACCTAATTCTGCTTATGTAAAATAATGATAAAAGTTTAAATAAAGATGAAACAAAAATCACTGCTAAATACAACTCTGTTAAAACAATGGTAAAATACACAGTTCTTTTTCATTGCTGTAGCATGGTAGCATGGAGGAAGTTGTAGTGATGTCATCTGCAGTCACCAAAGGAAAGAAATCTGGCAAAGGTTTAAAAATTCTATACTGTATGTTGTCTAAATGACACCAATGATATTAATATGGGCAGATTTGTAACCCCTTAATGGGCATATGACTAACTGCACATGGAAAGTAAAGAAACCAAGAATTAGTTTTGAAAAGAGGCATTAATTTGCCAATGTATTATAATATAGCATGTTTAGTCCGGCCTGAAGTGGATTGGGATAGAATGGCAAGTATTTATGCCAGTACTCAACTAGGCTACTGTTAGGAGCTGCACGGGCAGCGCCTCCGCTCGCCCGGCAGTCTCCTCTGTAGTTCTTCCGGCGGTTGCCGGGTTACCGCGACGCCGTCGCGTCATCAGCCGGGAGCTTCCGGCAGGCAGTCAGGCTGCCGGCGTACAACCCCTTCCTCCCCTGCCGCAGCGGTTGCCAAGGCGACGGGGGACGCCTGGCGGCCGCAGGGAGGAAGGGGTGTGCATGACGCCGCACGCAGCGTCAGGGTAGCGCTTGGCGCGCTATTTAAACTTGGTTGCTGGGGCACTCAGACGCCGGCTATAGCTCTTGATTTGGCGTCCTGAGTGTTTCCGGTTCCAGGCTCCTGCCCACTCGTGGTTCCTGTTTCCAGTACCTGTTCCTGGCTGCCTCCAGGATCCTTGCTTGTGTCTGCCTGCCGATCTCTTGGTTTTCAGATAAGTTGGGAGATTCCCACTCCTTGCCTCCCTTATTGTCATTTATCTTTTGTCTCATCATATTGTGTATTGTTACACCCGTCAGCAGTTCTTATTGTGTCAGCATATTGTGTATTGTTACACCCGTCAGCAGTTCTTATTGTGTCAGCATATTGTGTATTGTTACACCCGTCAGCAGTTCTTATTGTGTCAGCATATTGTGTATTGTTACACCCGTCAGCAGTTCTTATTGTGTCAGCATACTGTGTATTGTTACTCTTGCTTAGCATCTGGGTACACCTCGTGTACAGTGATACCGGTCAGCTTGGCCACGGTACATTGTCTTGCCTGTTGCCCACAGCATTAGCACCGCGGGTCCCAGCTCAGTCCGCTATCCACTGACACCCCCTCCGTGGGGCAGGGTGGTTCTCGCCTCCTTGGTTGTTAGATAGATTTCCCCTTGTTTACCTCTGGCCTTGGCGGCTGCGTTGTCACTAGTAAGACCAGGTGGCATCGAGGTGGGAGCCTGACTAACGGGCTCCCACGAACGCGGCTATTATTGGTGAAGGTTAGCTTAGCACGCATCCGCCAACTCCAAGGGGTGACAACGGAGTTAGGGTGGGCGAGATCTCCCTGTTCCTAACATTATAGCCGGCCACATACTTCACCCAACTTCCAGTCAGCCATCATGGATCCGGCCCAGCAGGCTGCTAATCACGCTCTGGCGGGGCAGATGCATACTCTTACTCAAGAGCTTCAGAAATTGACCCTCCGGGTAAACTCACAAGAGGAACGGGTACAAGGGGTCGTATCCTCATCTAGAAACCCTGAACCCAAGCTGAGTCTCCCGGACCGGTTTTCCGGGGAACGTTCCCAGTTTTTTAACTTTAGAGAGTCGTGTAAACTTTATTTCAAACTCCGCCCGGCCTCCTCCGGTGTGGAATCCCAGCATGTGGGAATGGTCATCTCCCTGTTACAAGGGGACCCTCAGACCTGGGCGTTTGGCCTTCCCGCAGGGTCCGAGGCCCTTACCTCTGTGAATGCTTTTTTTTTCTGCCATGGGGTTGCTTTACGACGACCCAGACCGTGCTGCCTCAGCTGAAGCCAACCTGAGGGCACTACGGCAGGGTCAGAGTAACGCAGAGGCTTATTGTACCCAATTCAGGAGGTGGGCCATTGACTCTGGTTGGAATGACCCAGCACTCCGTAGCCAGTTTCGCATCGGTTTATCTGAAACGTTAAAAGATGCATTGGTTCACTACCCTACCCCGACCTCCCTTGATGAAATTATGGAGTTAGCCATAAAGGTAGATCGGAGGTTCCGGGAACGCCAGAGGGAGAGGGTCTCTGGGGTATATCCCTCCACATCACTGGGGGAGACCTCGGAGGTTGCCTGTGACGAACCCATGCAAATTGGGGCTACACGTTTATCTGCCGCAGAAAAGAATCGTAGGAGGTTGAAGGGTCTCTGTCTGTATTGTGGAGGTCAGGGTCACCGTGCAGTGGTCTGTCCGTTGAAGGCGGGAAAAAGACAGGGCCTAGGTGGGTTTGGGGAAACTCACTTGGGCCTATCTTGTTTTTCTCCCCTAGACTCAATCATTATTCAGGTTTCTGTCACCTATAATAACTGCACTGTCGCTACCACTGCCTTTGTTGATTGCGGTGCAGCCGGCAATTTTATTGACAGGGGGGCTGGTTTGCTCGTTGGGGCTCAAACCCATTTCCCTGGTCAATTCCTTGTCAGTTTGTGGCCTGGATGGTCAGCCACTCGCCAACGGCAGTGTTACCGCATGCACCCCTTCTCTCCAGCTTTCGGTGGGGGCTCTTCATTCAGAAGAGATTTCTTTTCTGTTGTTTCACTGTCCGCTCACGCCACTCGTCCTGGGGTTACCATGGCTTAGGAAGCACAATCCCAGTATCGACTGGACCACAGGAGAAATCATACGTTGGGGCTCTTCCTGTTCTGATCATTGTCTCTCTCTTCCTCTTCGTCTTGTCCTTCCCGTTTTTACTTCTTTACCCGTACCCTACAGAGACTTTGCCGATGTATTTTCCAAGAAGGAAGTTGATACGTTGCCCCCTCACCGTCCCTTTGATTGTGCTATAGACTTAGTTCCCAATGCCAGATTGCCCAAGGGACGTCTATATGCCCTCTCAGAACCTGAATCCCAGGCCATGGATTCATACATAAAAGAGAGTCTCGAAAAGGGATTCATTCGTCCTTCTAAATCACCTGTAGGTGCAGGGGTTTTTTTTGTTGAAAAAAAAGATGGATCTTTGCGTCCCTGCATAGACTATAGGGCCTTGAACAAAATTACTGTAAAAAATTCCTATCCGTTACCACTCATCTCTGTTTTGTTCGATCAAATCCGGGAAGCGGTGGTGTTGTCCAAGATTGACCTTAGAGGAGCATATAACCTCATCAGGATTAGAAAGGGAGATGAGTGGAAGACAGCCTTTAACACACATTCAGGTCACTACGAATATCTTGTGATGCTGTTCGGCTTGGCCAACGCTCCTGCAGTTTTTCAGGATTTCATCAATGAAGTACTCCGGCCGTACCTGGGGGTATTTGCTGTGGTTTACTTAGATGACATTTTGATTTTTTCCAAGTCACTTTCTGAACATCGGCAACACGTCCGCCTGATCCTTCAGAAGTTGCGTGAAAATCAATTATACGCCAAACTCGAAAAGTGTGAATTCGAAATTGCCCAAGTCTCTTTTTTGGGTTATGTCATCTCTCCAAAGGGTTTTTCCATGGACCCCAGCAAGGTTCAAGCCATCATGTCCTGGGCTCGTCCTAACAATCTCAAGGCCATCTAAAGATTCTTAGGATTCTCCAATTATTATCGGAGATTCATCCGGTCCTTTTCTGACATTGTTGCCCCCATTGTGGAACTTACTCGCAAGGGAGCCAATCCTGAAGTTTGGTCCCCACAGGCCGTTGAGTCCTTTCATCAGTTAAAAAAGGCCTTCTGCTCAGCTCCTGTCTTACATCACCCAGATCCCAGAATTCCTTTCATTGTGGAGGTTGACGCCTCGGATGAAGGGGCTGGAGCTGTCCTTTCTCAGAAGGACATTCGTGATCAGAAAATTCATCCTTGCGCCTTCTTCTCCCGTAAGTTTTCCTCAGCCGAAAGGAACTATGATGTCGGGAATCGCGAATTGTTGGCCATTAAGTGGGCCTTTGAGGAGTGGCGTCATTGGTTAGAAGGAGCCAAACACATCATCACTGTGATTACCGACCATAAAAACTTAGCCTACATCGAGTCTGCTAAACGATTAAACCCACAACAAGCCCGGTGGGCGTTGTTCTTTACCAGGTTTCAATTCATCATTACATTCAGACCCGGCCCCAAAAATGGCAAAGCTGATGCATTATCTCGTAGTTTCCAGACTTGTCAGAGTGCTGGACTCAAAGATACACCCATTGTCCCGTCTTCTGTCATTTTTGCGGGTCTGACTCAGGACTTGGCCTCCCGTGTCCTGGCTTCCCAGCCTTCTGCTCCTCAGGGGACTCCACATAATAGACTGTTTATTCCTAAACACCTCAGAAAATTGGTCCTCAAAGACTTTCATTCCAGTAGGGTCACTGGACACCCTGGCGTTACCAAGACCCTTGAGCACTTGTCTAGGGCGGTTTGGTGGCCCACCATAAAACAGGATGTTGCTCTGTTTATCTCTTCTTGTCCGGTATGTGCTCGACAGAAATCTCCCAGATCATCACCAGTGGGTACTCTCCTGCCGTTGTTCATTCCAGAAAGGCCATGGTCCCATATTTCTATGGACTTCATTGTCGATCTTCCTTCTTCTTCCCGTTTTACCACCATTTGGGTCACGGTCGACCGCTTTAGCAAGATGGCACATTTTATTCCCTTGCGTAAACTCCCCACTGCTAAAGAGTTGGCACAGCTCTTTATCTCGCATATTTTCAGACTCCATGGCCTTCCCTTGGATATAGTTTCTGATAGGGGATCTCAGTTTGTGGCCAGGTTCTGGAGAAGTTTTTGTTCCGGTTTAGGAATACAGGTCAGTCTTTCCTCCGGGCATCACCCACAGTCCAACGGGCAGACCGAAAGGGTCAATCAGGCACTGGAGCAATATTTACGCTGCTTCGTCTCCAAATGTCAGAGCAATTGGGCCGAACTGGTACCGTTAGCAGAATTTGCTTATAACAACTCTTATCATGCGGCCTCCAAGAGCTCGCCCTTTTTGTGTAATTTCGGGTTCCATCCCAAGTGCAACTCCTTCTTTGTTCCAAGGGATTCCTCTCGGCCGCCCTTCTCCACAGTGTCCTTCCTTAGGAAGTCTTGGCAAAAGGTTCATTTGGCACTGAGGCAATCTTCAGCACGTTCAAAAAATTTTTTTGACAAACATAGGAGACCATGTTTTTTCCGAGTGGGGCAAAAGGTATGGTTGTCTACTCGCCACATTAAGCTTCGCCAGAGATGTCCAAAATTAGGGCCCAGGTTCATCGGTCCATTTTTGATCACTGCTCAAGTCAATCCGGTGGCATTTAGGTTGCAGCTTCCCAGAGCACTGCGGATCAATAATGTCTTCCATTGTTCTCTTCTTAAACCAGCCTCGATGGCTTCCCAATCAGGGCCTGCTCCTAACCGCAAACCAGTCCTCATTCAAGGGCACAAAGAATTCATAGTAGAACAGATATTAGATTCCAAGGTTGTTCGGGGTCAACTGAAATTTTTGGTCCATTGGAAGGGGTTCGGAGAAGAGGAGAGGTCTTGGGTGCCTGAGCGATTGTTACATGCGCCCAGGCTCAAAGCAGAGTTCTTTAAGACCTTCCCGTTCAAACCTGGTTCTAAGGGTTCGGTGACCCCTCCTCAAGGGGGGGGTACTGTTAGGAGCTGCACGGGCAGCGCCTCCGCTCGCCCGGCAGTCTCCTCTGTAGTTCTTCCGGCGGTTGCCGGGTTACCGCAACGCCGTCGCGTCATCAGCCGGGAGCTTCCGGCAGGCAGTCAGGCTGCCGGCGTACAACCCCTTCCTCCCCTGCCGCAGCGGTTGCCAAGGCGACGGGGGACGCCTGGCGGCCGCAGGGAGGAAGGGGTGTGCATGACGCCGCACTCAGCGTCAGGGTAGCGCTTGGCGCGCTATTTAAACTTGGTTGCTGGGGCACTCAGACGCCGGCTATAGCTCTTGATTTGGCGTCCTGAGTGTTTCCGGTTCCAGGCTCCTGCCCACTCGTGGTTCCTGTTTCCAGTACCTGTTCCTGGCTGCCTCCAGGATCCTTGCTTGTGTCTGCCTGCCGATCTCTTGGTTTTCAGATAAGTTGGGAGATTCCCACTCCTTGCCTCCCTTATTGTCATTTATCTTTTGTCTCATCATATTGTGTATTGTTACACCCGTCAGCAGTTCTTATTGTGTCAGCATATTGTGTATTGTTACACCCGTCAGCAGTTCTTATTGTGTCAGCATATTGTGTATTGTTACACCCGTCAGCAGTTCTTATTGTGTCAGCATATTGTGTATTGTTACACCCGTCAGCAGTTCTTATTGTGTCAGCATATTGTGTATTGTTACACCTGTCAGCAGGTCTGATTGTGTCAGCATACTGTGTATTGTTACTCTTGCTTAGCATCTGGGTACACCTCGTGTACAGTGATACCGGTCAGCTTGGCCACGGTACATTGTCTTGCCTGTTGCCCACAGCATTAGCACCGCGGGTCCCAGCTCAGTCCGCTATCCACTGACACCCCCTCCGTGGGGCAGGGTGGTTCTCGCCTCCTTGATTGTTAGATAGATTTCCCCTTGTTTACCTCTGGCCTTGGCGGCTGCGTTGTCACTAGTAAGACCAGGTGGCATCGAGGTGGGAGCCTGACTAACGGGCTCCCACGAACGCGGCTATTATTGGTGAAGGTTAGCTTAGCACGCATCCGCCAACTCCAAGGGGTGACAACGGAGTTAGGGTGGGCGAGATCTCCCTGTTCCTAACAGCTACGAGGATAGACTGAGCAAATGGGGACTGGTTACACTAGAGAAGATACGTTTAAGGGGGGACATGCTCAATATGTACAAATATATCAAGGGTCAATATAAGGAACGGTCAAGCACCCTTTTTACTGCAAGAAAGGAATCTAGGACACATGGGCACGTGTTTAGATTAGAAGAAAGAAGATTTTGTTCCCTTAAAAGGAAAGATTTCTTTACGGTCAGGGCAGTCAAACTATGGAACTCTCTTCCTGGAGAAGTGGTGTTGGCAGACACAAAAATACGTTTAAAATAAGGTTGGACAAACATTTATTGGTTAAAAACATCCAGGGGAACGAACAATAATCATAATCTGTCTTTAAAAATATCAGAATATACTATATAACAACTAACAAGGGATAAGCTATTAAAACCTAGGTTGAACTTGATGGACGCAAGTCTTTATTCAGCCTTACCTACTATGTAACTATTTGCTTACCAACAAAAATAGGCTGGGGCCAGCCCTGTATTACAAAAGCCTTACATAAGGTAGAATAAACAGACTGGAGACCGGTCAAGTCTCTGGTCTGTTAATTCTCTGTCACTGAGTGCCGCACCTTATGGGAAGGTTTACGTGTGCTGCTATAAAAGCATCAGCTCTTTTGTTGTTGTTGATCTGAGTTCCAGACCCATGCTATTGCATGTGTATATATATTATAATATATGTGTATGATGTGTAAGTGGCATTACAGCTTGTAGAGTATAGTCTAAGGGGAATTACGGTGTGTGGTGTATAGTGTATGGCATTACGTTGTGTGGCATATAGTGTAATGGGCATTATGAGGGGGCGCCAGAAACTTTTTTTTGTCTGGGGGGAGCAAAATTTATAGTTACGCCGCTGCTAGGGTCATGTGTTAGAAGTTCTTCTAGTGTAATGTTTGAGGAGTCATCCTATTGCCATTTCTGGTGAAATAATCCTAGTGTCCTGTCTAAGGAGTCATCCTAGTGTCATGTCTGAGGAGTCATCCCAGTGTCATGTCTGAGGAGTCATCCCAGTGTCGTGTCTGAGGAGTCATCCCAGTGTCGTGTCTGAGGAGTCATCCCAGTGTCGTGTCTGAGGAGTCATCCCAGTGTCGTGTCTGAGGAGTCATCCCAGTGTCGTGTCTGAGGAGTCATCCCAGTGTCGTGTCTGAGGAGTCATCCCAGTGTCGTGTCGTGTCTGGCATTTTAAGCAGCAAGTTCTCCATTGCATCAATCCACTCTACTCTTCTCATGCAAACTGGCATGACAAGAGGGGCTGTTGTGAATGATGATGTGAATGCAGAAAAGAGGGTACTTGTGTATTATCTGGGCACCCGATTTTTTTCATCGCACGTTAAAAAAATTGCATCGCATTGCATACAATCATATCGCATGCGATGCGACGCGATTGGACCAGATTTTTAATCGAACAGGCACCCAGATGCCTGATTCCTATGTTAAATGCCCCCCAGACCCGATTTTTGACTGTACACCCACCCTGATGGGTGATTACTATGTTAAATGGCCCCCCATTGTTATCGCCACCCCACTATCAACGCCAACCCGAAGTGTGGCGAGCCCGCGAGGGGCGGCGGTACGCGTCCTCCGACCTTTTCATACCCCCACTATCCTTGTCGGCGCGGAGTTGTTTTTATATAGTGTGGCGAGCACAGCGAGCCACCGAGCCCGAAGCGTGCCGAACGCAGCTAGCCCAGCGTGGGGACGCCGAATACATATGAAGTAATACGCATCCGCTCGCCATGCTTCGGGCTCGGTGGCTCGCCACACTATATAAAATCAACTCCACGCCGACGTGGATAGTGGGGGTATGAAACACACTCAACATGCTTCGGGTTGGCGTTGATACTGGGGTAGCGTTAACAATGGGGTGGCATTTCTCATAGTAATCACCCATCAGGGTGGGTGTACAATAAAAAATCCGGTCTCGGGGTGCATTTAACATTGTAATCAGGCATCAGGGTGCCTGTACAATGTTATATCGGGTATAATTGCGTCGCATCGCATGCCACTAGTTAAGGCATGCGATGCGACGCAATATTATAATTGTACACTCCTCCTGGGTAAGGCTCAAAATCAGGTCCAATCGCATCGCATGCCTTAAGTAGTGGCATGCGATGCGATATATCAGGCGCCCAGATAATACACAAGTACCGAAAAGGGGTACAAGGACATCAGTTAAGGTGTGCGGTTTCTAAGCCTCAGTAGGCAAAGAACTAGCTTCTGCATAAATGTGGAGGGCCTTTTTATATTTAGGATTTATGGAGTCAACTTGCACCAAGTATAGGACTAGTGCAAGGGAGAGCTGATGGCTACTTTTCTAAAGTGGATGGATAGTAGCAGCAGTGTAGTCTCATGTTGAGATTATTTTGTACAGAAGAAGAACTGCATTTCTATCTTTTTATTATTTTTTATTTTTAATGGATAGGAGGTTGATTCTAGGTATCGATTTAGATTCTTTTAGGGCTTCCTCCAGTAGCTCATCTGGATATCCTCTATCTTTGAAATGGTTGATCATGATTTCAGACTGGTTTTCAAAATCCTGATCAGTCGTACAATTTCATCTCAATCTGAGAATTTGGTTCTTTTCACAAAAAAAAAAAAATCAAACTACTGTGTATGTCCATTTGAGATTGCTGTGGGAACCAGAGGGATAGCTAACTACCCTGATACAGGGTTTGAAGTTTCCTCTCCCTCTGTTTCTCACAGATAATATTCTATGGAAGACTAAAATTAAATCAAATTTATTTAAATTTATATATATTTGTTGCTAGGCACATTATTATTTATCTATTGATTCATTCTTCAACTGCTCTAGAAGTCCTATAGTAAATAGGAATGTCCTTAGATTTTGCGAACACCAAGATATATGTGTTCATATACTGGTTGTAGGACTTGTATTGCCTCTGTGTTAGACACAATTTTGTATAAATAGATTCAGATCTCTAATCAATTCATTTTGAATTTTGTCAGAATGTAATGTTTGATAAAATTCTTTATATATGAATACCTGCTGTCTCTGTAGATAGACCATTGTTATGACCCATGCTCTCTTATTCTCTGTGTTTTTTTGTTGTTTTTTTCTTTCTGTTTTCTGCTCTCTCTAATTTTATACAAATCTGCTGATAGCTATTGAAATTGATACCTCCTTAATAAAATTTAATTAATTAGTTAATTTCGATCGCTCCTGATCAAAATTATTGTATTGGATTTATAATTGGGAATTTGTATAAAGAGGACGCGCTGTAATGTATTTGTATGTCTTTTTAATCTTTAACGATATTAATTTGTGAATGAGTAATATTAATTGTATTATTGACCTATTATGCAATTAACCCTGGCTTATAAATACGAAGCACTGGCAATGGTTGAAAAAGTCTCCAGTCCGTGGGAGACGAAACGCGTTGCCCATTTCCGCCAGTGCCATTTGCAGACTTGACATTGATTTCCGCCCATACCCTCAGAGATTGGAGCCGCGTCTACATCCGCCCTTACCATCGGCGTGGACGCCGGGTCCATCCTCACACAGGAAGCCGCCGACAACGTGCATCCCTTCGGCATACAGCCTGTACAAGCAACCCACAGAGGTGCCGCTTCATCTCCTCAAAAACCAGTGAGTGTTACCATACCCGTAATTACTTAACGGGACACCTACAACTTGGGCTTACCACTAACTGTGTCTACCTGCCCATTAACACGCTGGATACAGCAAACCTGCTATACAAGCCATCACCTGCATGAACTTTTTGCGTGTCAGCCTACTCGCTAACCCAGGTTTCTATCTTGGCTTACTAATCCATTTGCTGCTTTAAAAACCTCTTCTAACCGTGTGCATACTAACCGGCTTCTCTCTGAGGGAATTCTCCCAATTACTCTATTGACTTTGCAATATCATTCTTGCTGGGACGCCAGCACAAATTTCATAGATAGGAATCATACCAAGTCTGCCCCTTTTTTTATATATATACAGTAATTTACTGATTCATTTATGAGTGTTATATATTAATGTATATGTGTATGTTTATGTGTCATTTACATTCCAATTTCTGTTTTTGTACCCACCTGAATATTTAAACTTATTTTTTGTCTATATAAAACAATATTCCTTTTAATCACAGCGTGTCCTCTTTCATTGTGCTTGGTGTGCTATATACCCTAGACCAACCAATTTTTATTGTCCTGACTGACAGCGCAGTGGGTAACCCCAACACAAACTATTGACATGCATGAAAGCCTGAGTCAGACATAAGATGTACAGGCTTTGAGGACTGGGAAAGATCTAACAAGGACCACTAAGTCAAAAGCTACACCTAAAGTGTCAATTACAGATGTAGTTCCAAATTTACTTAGCATTAATTTGGTGCAGTCAGAAACCTCCTAGACTTTTGTCCTGTCTACCCATTTTATAATGATGAGGTGTACTGCATGAGGTGTACTGCATGATTTATAGACCATTCAATTAAAATAATTATGTTCCACCCATATATGGGAAAGATCCCATCACCAAACCCTCACCTTGAGAAAAAAAGCAGTCTAGCTTTGAAACGTCATATGTGATGTTTTAATATACATTTACTATTTCTAAGACCTCTGAGTGAGTATTTGTGGAAGTTTATATATATTTGGGCAGGTTTCATCCAATTGTGAAGCATTGGGCCGAGTGAAATTGGATAAAAAGTGACAAATTGTATGTGTTTTACCTCCGATTTAGAGGTCCGATGAGAGCTGGAGATTGCAAGGAGTGTCAAGAAGATTTATCGGATCCGGCAGCCCTTGCTGGGATTCCATACGATACATCGTATGCAAAAGTTTGCAAATAATGTATTGTATATGATTCTGTCGCCCGGGAAGCTGCCGGGGTGGTTCAAGAAAGACCATATGCGACCTCACCACCTTAGAGAAGTCTCATAGTGTATTTGTATTAACAATCATGAACTGCTATTTCAATTCTCCCGTTACATAATGAATCATGTGTTGTGATGTTGGGTAGGGGATATTATGTTTGGGATTCTTTAACTAGCATTCAGGCAGCTGCTGAGATTCCAATGCCAATCTAACTACATCCCATTTTGTAAAGTTGTGAAAGTTGTATTTAAGGGAGTTTCAAATATATTACCTTAAATAAAACCAGAATATTGCCAGAAAATATGGTATATTTTATTTTCAAATTATTGATGTTAACAATTTTAACCAATTACTTATTATATTTTTACAAATAAAACCAATTTTAGAGGTGTTTCTTCATCATCCAAAGAATATTAAATATCCCATAAAGGCATCAGAGATCGTGGTATAAAACGAGAGCATAAAAGAATAGCTAGACTTGGACATGCTGCAATACAACGTCGCCATCTATCTGCAGAGTGTTAATCTGCTGGAGGTTCGTCACTCGGTGATTGAAAGTGCACACATGGTGACCATTCACAGTCACTTTGAATCCGTGGCGTTCACAAATAATTTCAAGCTGTGAAAGAGGAGACATTATTAAAGACATACAATGAAACGCCTATCTAGATTGCACAGACACAATACATATACCATCATAGATAACATTGTTACCTTGTGCCCCTTACCGCTACTACTGTTACTACCAGTCCTAACTGCGTGTTAATTCCCCCCCTCAAACACACACACCTACACAGTCACCCATGGAAAGCATTGTAAAAATATTTAAGCAATAAAATTTTGCATGACAAATATTAAAAATAAAAAAGGCGAGGACAAACACTCAGCAGAAAGAGGTTTACACCAGGATTTCCCAAACTCAGTCCTCGTAGCACTACGACAGTTCAGGTTTTAAGGATCATGGGGGAGATTCTCTATGCAAGAAATGCGGTAAAAACCCCGGGTTTTTACCGCATTTGGGATGCTGTAACGCAAGAGCTGTCCTTTGCTATCATTATCGCATATGTTAGAACATATGCGATAATTATAAATGCGATGGGCGGTGAAGGGGGGCGGAGATTCTTAGAGAATCTCCCCCCATATCTGATCAAATCAATATGGCTGAAGTACTGCGACGTCTGTGTTGGAGCATGGATATCCTTAAAATCTGGACTGGCTGGGTGCCTCCAATAATTCTAAATAAAAGGTATATAAGCGGTCAGCATATGTGTATAAGTGTGATTCATGGTTATTGTGACTTGATGGTCTACATGCATATAAGAGACAGATTCAGCTCTATGGACATCCATTGGGAGTGCATTACATACATCAGTTGCTGTAAGAGAATCATTGTATCAAATGCCAATTATGTCATAGCATCCTATGAAACAAAACACAAGATAGATATTCTGACTTGAAGGCAATTGTTTTTTAAAGACAGTTTATATGGTTCTGGGCGACAGATGTATCAAGTTTCAAAAGTGATAAAGTCGAGAGTGATAAACAACCAGCCAATCAGCACCTACCTGTCATTTTTCAAACACAGTCTGTAATAAGGCAGGTAGTAGCTGATTGGCTGGTTATTTATCACTCTCCATTTTATCACTTTTTGAAGCTTGATACATCTGGCCCTGGGAGAGCATCCCCTAAACCACAGGTTCTAAAACTCGGCAATCAGGACCCCACACAGTGCATGTTTTGCAGGTTAAAGAAGATCAAGTGAAATAATTAGCTCGACATGTGGATCTTTTAAAATGTGTCAATGAGTAATGAGTGCCCCTGTGCACCTGCCGGGTGACCTGGAAAATGTGAACTGTGTGGGGTCCTGAGTCCCTTGCGATTATGATTATATGATATGACTAGACTTTTATGATTAACTCACCGCAAAGTTTTGCCCTGGTGCAAAACCAATTCCACTGCCAGACAGCTGGCGTTCCTCTTTACCCCAACTGTTGTTCAACTGACTATTCCGTACAAGAGCATTCTCATCAAATCTTGGATTAAAATGAAAGGCTATTCCACCGCCGAATTTCAGATTCACTTGAAATCTGTAGAGAAGTTTTGGAATCATGTTAAAATGTATGAAGACAAAACATTTCTCGTATACATTTGAAAAAGACAAGCAAATATCTTTAGACTATCAAACCACAACAGGTAGCTTTTAGGATTTTAAAATTACCAAAACCTAGGACTGAAATGAGGAAAAGGGGGGACTGGACTACACACCCTATTTTTAACCCTTTGCGTGCCAACATATCTGCGAGTGATGTGCAAAATATCCACTACAAATGGCAGTGTCGCTCACATTTGTTATATAAATTCAAATAGACAAATAATAAAAGTATACGCACATTTGTAAGCGCTCCGTGTGTACCCATATAAATTAAATGGATATCACCAGGTTTAATGACTTCAAGCATGATAAGTTCACAAGATATTGTCCACCGTTTTTCAGGTATATAACCACAACATGAAAAAAAGAGTCTCCCAATACGCACACTTTATTTCAAGTGTAGTGAGGGAGACATGGAAAAAGAACAAAAATAGTGCAAATATCTTCTGAGATAAAAAGTTATTAAATATAAAGTTCCACTTCCAATATGGAGACAAATAAAACAGCACAGTGTCACTCCTAATGAAGGAAAGCATCTCTGAAACGCGTTGAGTGTGCTTGCCAGCACACCATTCCTTACTGAGGACTGTGACTGCTTTCCTGGGTATCCTGGTTGGAGTTAGCTTCAGTTCCAGACATAGGTGCCGATTCTGTGGGTGCTTGAGTGCCCGAGCACCCACGGAAATTGATGAGCACCCACCCGCTCAGCAGCGGCCCACCCGCCCATGTCCCTTTGCACTCACCCTCCCTCATCACTGGCACAGGTACTGTGTGGGCATTTAGTACCTGCACTGTGGGGGCATTTATGTATTTGGCACTATGGGGGCATTTATGTATTTGGCACTGTTGCCATAATTTGAATATTGGAGACAAATGTGCTCCGTAATATAAATCAGTATTATTTTGTGGCCACACCCCTTTTCCATGAAGCCACTCCCCTATATTTTTGGCTTGAGCACCCACCAGCAAAAACATAAATCGGCACCTATGAGACTGGACGTTCTTTGTTGCACACTAGCAAGCTGCATGGCTGTTTTTTTTGCGCACTAGTTCTGGGATACCCGTTTTTTCTATATAAACTCAAATAAAAAAATGTTCTGGAAAAAATATATTTCCTAAATTAGGTAAACATTACAGGTCGTTATAATGAATATAAATGTTTGTTTGCCAATTTTCACACCTATTTTGACAAATGCACTTGGCACTCAAACATACTTAAACATACTAAGAGGTGTTGGCATTCTGATGCTGCTAGCACCAGATAGGAAAATAAATGATGCAGGCACCCAATTTAAGCACCAAGAATAATGAAATTAATTTGAATACACAATTACATATAACATGGAGTATAATTGAAGATTTACACACATTTGGCCAAAACATAGGCCCATCCAACAACGTTAAAGTAGCCTGTAGTATGTGGAAATAGCCGCAGTTGCACACAGAATATATACAAGTCACACATCCGGCTGTGCTTTAGGAGAGGATGAGGCCTGTGTGCAGCCTCCTCTGTTTGGTCCCCTTATTCTCTCCTGTAGTCCCAGCTGCAGCGTCGCACTAGTGCATAGCGCACTAGAGGGCTCTGAATTTACTGCACATGCGCACAATTCTGAAAAAATAATGGCACCATGGGGATTTCTTCAGCAATTGCAGCAGTGATACTGCCTCCATCGCGGGACTCCAGAGGGGTAAATATTAAAAAATTTGCAGTGTGGGTCCCCCAGGGACACATCATTTTAATCAGCAATGTTTGCTTGTGCATCCTATTCACATAACAATGCATGAAAATACAGGTTTTTCAGGGGGAAGCTGGTAGCTCTCATATGCCCTGTGTGTCATGAATCATTGCATATAGAGGCTAGAGGAGGAAGGTCGCATCTGTATGTAACAGCCTTAGAGTCTGTCTGTATAGTGGCAATCCTTCACAGGGCAAACCGACCTGATCTTTAAAAACACTGGCAGATTCGCAGAGATTCCCGAACCCTTGGCTTAATACAGAAATGTTTACTTACATCTCAGTAATCTCTAGTGGGGTGTCTTGCACACAGTAGCCCCGAGTCGCAGCCTGATTGACAGGCTTCTGGTGTTTGGGGGCACCAGAGCTGGACAGTATTTCTAAAAATGGGTCCATATGCCCTATTTTCTGGGAGTGGTGAGATCAGTGTCTGTGTTTTCAGATACAAAATTCCTGAACCCATGAGCAGCCTGGCGATCCTGTATAACCTGAATGTGCTTATGTAACTTATTGGGTACTTTCCTGTATCGGAAAACTTTAATAAATGAAATTCATATATTTGGACACTATGTACTTCACTCTGTGCAGACGCTTTGATTGATGCGTCAGTTTATGGAGCACCGATTTCTGCACTGTTACAGCTGAAAAGTGTAAAAGAAAGAAAGGACTGTACAGCCATCCTTGCCCCCCAATTTTTTAAATGCCAAAAGAAGATTTTTATTATGGGCCTTTTAAATATCCATCTAGATAAGTGACAAATGGTTCTAAGAGGAAATTATATTTTATATATTTTTTATATTTTTAGAATTAAAAATAAAAAGTTATATGCATAGAAGCTGTCATTCATCTTTATGTACACACTTCCCACAAAGCAGAACAGCACCACCTCCTGTGTCATAAAGGGAAGTGCAGGACCTCATTCTTGACCTCTATGAAATGCACCAATGCTGGTTTTAGTTTGAAACAGAATGTATACGAAGTGATGTAAGGCAACGCTTGTTATGCACAAATATGGTGAACACCTAAATAATAACTTCTGAAAATAATGTTCTCAATTTTTACCTCTTTGGATGGCCAGGGATAGATCCTCGGATGACAATCACCTTGTTAGGAAATAAGCCTCCATGGATGCTAGTCTGGTATGGGATTGCCTAAAGACAAAATCTATTATTGTATTTATTTGTTTTCATGAACTGGAAAAAACCCGAAAGAAAACCTAGAGATATACAGCAGAATCTCAAGCATACAAGTCAGACCAAGTACGTAATAGTACTGCAATCCAAACCCAAAGAATATAGGGCAGTGGTTCCCAATCTGTGTGCTGTGGCACCCCGGGGTGCCTTTGGGGTCTTGAAGGTGTGCCCTGCATTGGTGATTCATGACCAATTCAAAACATTTTATGACCAATGATATAGGCAAATTGTGGCCAAAGAGGAGTAAATCATGTCCATTACCACATACCTGACTCTAAGGATGAGATATAAACACAATTTACTTAATTTTATATTTTGTTTGGATTTTATCAATGAGAAACTTTTGGACTAGGGGTGTCTTGAAAACATTTCTGATACTCAGGGGAGCCGTTACTATCACCTGACTCCCTACTGAGAACACAGGCAGTGACATCTCACTCAGTACACATCGCTGATGCAGCACCAAATAGTCTTGGCGAATTACACACTCAAAAACAGCGCTGGGAACACCTATGGGAACGCCCAGGACTTCAGCAGCCACCGCCTCTTTGGCAGACGGTGAAGGAAATAAAAGTCAGTTCAGACTGAACTTTATTTCTTAAAGCAGGAGAAATAATTTGATGATTGCTCCCCTCGCTTGGTACTGAGGGGATTTGGCAGCAGGGGGGGGGGGGGGGGGGCACACATTCGGCAGGGTGCCGTTTCAGTGCTCGGTAAGCAGCAAACTTCGCTGCTTACCGAGTCAACAAGAATTAGTCCCGTGATCAGCTGAAGTTGCCTACTGAGTCTATGTTTTATCTTATTATCTCACAGTGAAAAGAAAATATTGAAAGGGTTTTACTATAAGTCATTTTGCAGGTTTTAGACTTGCACATAAGGGAATTAGGAAAAATATTACTTTATTATGGTAAGATTACGTTTCAAATAAAAAAAAAAACACATATTAAAAATGTAATACTGGTCACTAGCCAGAAAATGTAAAAATGTGGATGGGATTAGTTACCTGACACCAGAGAGGCCTCTAAATTTATTTAGTCTTTGATTATTGATCTTGACCATAGCCTGTTTTTTTAATAACAATTATTTAATAGAATTATGCCCCAAACCAAGTCTAATGTTGGCCATACACTACAAGAACAACTTTCATTCAACCATCCAAGTAGTTGTTAAGTTGGACTGAAAATCTGCTACTGTATGGGAGCAAATGGCACTCAGCTACTTGAGACAAACCCAGAAAATGGACAAAAACATTCAAATTGTTTAAATCAAACAGATTCAACTACAGCACATTGGGGGTTATTTTGGTTCACTCTTTCTGACAAGTTCCTTCTTAGATGGACAAAACAATGTGCACTGCAGGGGGGCAGATGTAAAATGTGCAGAGAGAATTAGATTTGGGTGAGTTATTTTGTTTCTGTGCAGGGAAAATACAGACTGCTTTATTTTTACACTGCAATATAGATCTCACTTTGAAGGCAAAGTACATGTAACAAACTCATTAACTAAACTAATAACTAAATGATTAAAGGTTAATCTGTTCACTATCACTTATTGAAATGTTAACAGAAAAAAATGAAAGTTGTGGAACAATAATGGGCACTCACTCAACTGTCTTAACTAAAGTGTAAGGCAAATTAAAATTTAACATGCCACACATACTTACATAATTTGCTGCTTGATATTGGCCAGGTGGAAACTGGTTTGGCTGCAATCAAAAATAAATCTATAAAAGAAAGGCTATCGGCTACAGCAAACACAAACAAACACACACACACCTACTTGTCATCAAGAAACAGATACACCGATATAAAGATTTCGGTACTTATGTAATATCTGGGCTCCCGTTTTTCTTATGACACCGCGTCCGCTCGCCACGCTTCGGGCTCGGTGGCTCGCTGCGCTCCCCACACTATATAAAATCAGCTCCATGCGTAGTTGGATAGTAGGGGTATGAAAAAATGGGGTGCATTTAACATGGGAGCCCAGATAATACATAAGTACCAAGATTTCTGTATTATTGTTGAACATGTGACTGTTGCTTAATAATAAATTATAAAAATGTGTCAGAACAGGTAATCCTTTTCCAACATTTGTCCCTTGCTCTGCTAGGTTTGTAATGCAGAGGCAGAACTCTGGGAGGCAATGGAGTCATCTGCCGCTGGGCTCCTGCTCCCAATGGGGCACCTCTTCTACCCTGCATGTTTGAATCACTTAAGTGAAAGCTGTCTATAAGGATTCTGTGGCTGACTTCTCCTCTTAACAGGACTAGAAGTTACACTCTCGTAATTTTCAACATCATATACATAACATATTTTTATATAAAGTGTAGGGGGAGGGCACCAATTTGTATCTTGCCTCTGTTGTAATGTACATGTAAAAACGACTGTATAGCAACCTAAATGACAAAGCAGAAAAACCCACACCAAAAAGAAACAAAACCTGAAAAAGGAGGAATAACAGATTGACTTTATCAACTGATTGGCTAAACCTCATGTGCAAATTAAAGAAGGCCAATACAGATTTTTCTGCCTGTTGCAGTAAGGGTTGTATGACAGATTATTTGATTAACATAGCAACTGTGTAGTATAATCTTACAATATATCCACCACCAAGATAATCCTGTGGAGGGAATGCTGGCTGAAAGAAAGAAAACAGAAAACAGGAACAAAATTTGTATTAAAGAAATTCTCAAATCTGTTTTAAATTTAATAAGACAGAAGAATGCATGTAAGCGTTTAGAATGCAGAGAGTTGGGCTCATGTAGAGTTGGACGCAATTTAAATAAGACATGCAGGTGTAAATTGCACCATTCAGAACATATGCGTTGGTGGCAGCTTGTCGCTGTACATTGGACTTTAGAGTCTGATTCAGACCCGCTTGTTGTGGGACAAATTAGGCCCCACCCCCATTGGTCGAGTTTGAGCGTGCAAACCCTGGGGGCGAATGGCTTCAGTGAGTTTCACACTCGCCAGGACGTTCACTCCAGGAGGGGTGGGAAGGGGGCAGGCAGGGGAGAAAGCAGGGAAATGCCCATATGGCCATGCCTATAAAAATGCTGGTCGCACCCCTGCAGACACAGGCGTGTTAATGCCTGCTTTGGCCGGGCCCCGATCTTAGAGAACAGTAAGTCCTGTCTTACTTTTCATTCCAAACACAGGAAAAAAATAATTACCAAATGATTTATCCTTTGTACGGCCGAATGCGAGGGGATGTGTTATTCCCCTGGCATGCCAGTGAGGCGGTTCGATCTGTGTGTTGGGGGGGGGAGGGGTAGGGGGGGGGCAGGGCAGTGTTTACCTGTTTGCTATCCTGCGAACATACACAGCCTAGTGAACAGGTCTGAATCAGCCGCATATGTTAGTACATATGCGCTGGCATCACGGCGGCCAGGCAGCGAAGGGCGGTGATGTATATTAGTACATCCCGCCCAAAGAAAGATATTTTTATGTTTCCAGCGCCAGCAAAGGGACACCAGTGTCCAGGGGGGGGGGAGTTGGGAGTCCCCCCCCCATAACCCTTGAATAGATGCAGTGCGCATGCACACAGTGTCCAAAATGGCGGTGTAGTCTCGCGGGAGCATGGTGAGTACAGACCACGCCCCCCAAAATTTTGGGATGCGCCTTCTCCACGCAACGGCGTCCCTCCTCAATGTTTGGAGGTATGTTACTATTTCTGCTCTATTTATTCCCTATTTGAGGTATAGAGGGTTATCATAGGGGTGTTCTTTACAGCTTCTGTATTAGGCATTGTGAATATTCCATCTGATCCACCTATGCAATTACATAAATGTTGACGTCTGTATGAACTTTTTGTGACCATTTAGTAACGTTAACAGCTTGCATTGAATTCCGTCCATTTCTACATGAGCCGAATAGTGCCCCAGTAAGCTCATCACCACATTTCAGTCACCAAATTAGCATTTTCTTATATATTGTGACATTAACTGGTGTTTTCTAAGAATAAGTCAAACCTGCTGCAGTGTCAGAAATCCTTTTACCTTCTACTCCTTAAAGCCTGGGGCTGCTCAATGCAGCCTTCTTTCCAGTGACTCAGGGGTAGATTTATTAAGCTTGATGAAGTGATAAAGTGTCTGGTTTTATCACCGATCAGCTCCTACCTGTCATTTTTCAAACCAAGCCTGTAACTTCACAGTTAGGAGCTGATTGGCTGGCTGTTTATCACTCTCCATTTAATCACTTTTAAAGCTTGATACATCTGGCCCTTTATCTCTTCACCAAGCTTAATAAATCTACCCCTCTGGGAGAAGTAGGAGCAGGAGCAAAAGGATCAGTTAGAAACATCAGAATGGGGTAATAAATACAATGGATCCGCAGTCCAGGAAAAACCTTATGACACAAGTCTATGCTAATCACGACATGTTATCCACTCTATGCAAAGAAGCAGCGGTCACATACTCACATTAAGTTCCACACAAGGATGTGGACTACCAGCTTATACCACATGTAGCTTATCTCACTGGCCCAATGGAAACACTGAGTGAAGGAGCAGAGGGTCACTGAAGTGACAACTGTGGTTTCTAACTAACCCTTTCGCTGACACTCCTCCCTCTGTGGCTACTTTGAATTGGGGGACTTAATATTTAGCTCACTCCAAATTACAGAAATGTTGGAGATGTGGGAAAACCTACTGCATTGGTTTGGGGGAGCATCCCCACTGAAGGAAAGCAGCATGTGGGCAATACAGTATGTAGCAATAAAGCAGTGATACTATACTTTGCAGGCAGGGGTTACACAAGAATAAAAGATACATTCTTTTAATTCTCGAAAACAATGTGACACTCACAAATGGCTACTCTTAAACTTATTTACCTATGTATAGAAAACTAAGCACATTCATGGTGGAGCTCACTGCTGCATGCGGGATAACATAAGCTCATCCTGTACAGTAGAAAGTTTAGACATTTTGTACAAATGTACTGTCAATTATGACTAATTGCAAACTGTTATGTGAAGAATCAAACTTACATTGTACATTTGTGCACCTCCAAAATTCTGAGGAGGGAAGCCACCCTAAAAACACAAACATTGATATGTTGTTGACAGACATTTTAAACGTGCTAATTTACCCCTTTCACACTCTTCGTAGCTCTTAACCGGTATATTGCCAATTTTTTTAGCCTTTAAAAACGGTTACCGAGCTGCAGTGTGAAAGCACCAGTCTGTATTTACCGGTTACAAATACCCGGTATTTGAGTCCTACACGGTTCAGAGACGGTTTTTATGCAGTGTGAACGGCTCTGAACCAGTATATAGGACTCAGGCAGTAGCTATGAGAGCACAGTGCATATGTAATGAGCCACTCATTACATATGCACATACGTAATGTGCAGTGCATATGTAATGAGCCGCTCATTACATATGCACTACGCTGTCTTATAGCTACTGTCTGTCCTGCTTTCACACTGCAAACCTGCTTGAGACCCAGTATTTATGTGCGGTGTGAAAGGGGTTTAAATCCGGTTTAAATACCATTTCAAAATACCGGGTCTCAAACGTTTAGGCAATGTGAAAGCAGCATAAGTCTAGAGTAGTAGTTCATATTTTCCATTGGAGTAATGGAAATGTATTTAATAGACTAACAAAATGTAACAATATAGTACAGACATTGTAGTGCTTACCCCTTGACCTTGTATGTCGATGCTTGCAAGACTAACACAGCCATTTACAACTAAGGTGTTGACTCTATGGATGGGAAGTCTGTGATGATACTCCAAAAAGTGATTTCTATTCACAGAAACCTAGAAGAAATGTAAGACAGCATACAATTTGTATCTTTGTATCCAAAGGTTGCCTGAGTGCAGCGACCAGTCAGTATGCATGAGCCTATACTCTGAGCCCTCCATACACTCCAAGGTATCTTTAGTCACAACATGAAGTCAGCCGAATCAGATCAGAAAAGCTCAATAGCCATCTAGAAAGTTTTTTAGCCATTGAGATTGTGAACAGCATCATACACCAACTGATAATTGCTTATGGTTTGCATAATTATCTTGCATTGAATGACCAGGGTTAAATATTAAAGTGGTTCAATGTAGTTTACAGTAAAGTACAGTAAAGCATCCTATATAAAACCTGTATCTCTAAGTGCACATACCAATGTACGCTAATTCCCTAAACATACCTAACAGTGGATATTGTTTAGCATATAAAAGGGCAATGAGAAAATAGGGACCAGTCACATACAGTAAATTGTGGATCATGAATTTACTTGTTTTGGTTTTTTAAAGGTTTCTTTTTTCTTTAGTGGCAGAGTATAACATACTGACAAGGTTTGCATTACACAAAACTGTGTTCCTGATGACGGGGTTCTAATCCCGTAACGCCGTAGGATCGAATAAAGGACATTTCTTCTATTATTGCAAGCCTGTTTGAGTGCCGCTGCCCACTACTGATCTTTATTAAGACCCGGAAGGTGAACAGACGGCACTCATGATTTTTGCAGTAATAGGAAGCAAATGCTGAACTTCCACATTATCAGGAATTCCTGATGACGGTTTTCAATAAAGCTCACACATGGAAGAGTTCAATTGCTTCTTACTACTGCAAAGTCCGTGAGTGCTGCATGTTCCCCTTCTGCTACATTTACCGAGGGAACGCACCTGGCTAATTATTATACAATTTTAAAACTGCACATGCCGAGTGATTTGCAAATCACAAAATAACATATTTCTATTATTAAACCTAAAATGCTATTTAATTTTAAAGCTAAAGATTTGATGTCTTCATAAAAGAGCAATAATTGTAATTCTGAAATGAACAAAAATAAATTGGGCAGTGTACTTGCTTGCATGGATCACCTACTTTGTATTCATGGCCTGAAACAAGGATCCGGATTTCAAAAGGATGCCCTCTATGAAAGGGGAGCTCCCGCTTGTTTTCTTCCTTCCCCCAGTTTTGGCGTTCCTTGGTGTTGCAGACAACAATTCCACCATCAAAACGTGGATTAAAATGGAAAGCGATATCATCATTTCCTGACGCCCCACACTGGAAATTCACTGCAAACCTAGGAATTGGTCAGATGGAAATAAAATATCAGGAAATGCACAGGCAGTGTACACTATGCTGGTGAGATTACCATGGTGTGATAGTGGGAGGGTGTTGCATGAAGAACTGTAGTATTGTGCTTTGGGACACTCATACTCACAAATACCAATCCAGGTTAAAAAATAACTAGCTGTCAATATCAAGAGGAAGCTATTTTATTATGAAAACACATCTTAATGTGCAAATAACAAGGAACCTGGAATTTTGTATCCTTTAACCTTTTCAGTGGTATGCCTGGAAATTTTCCTGGCTGAGCTGCGCTGAAGGAGCCGGCTCTCCCGGAAAATTTCTGGGCATGCCACTGATAAGTAGGTGTGCCTCCAGCTGTGCACCACTGGCGCAACACCTACAGGCACAAGCGTCCCTCACGTCGCTTGCCCCCCACCGCCCTATACCTCCCTGGTGTATGCGGATCACCAGGGTTCCCCTGCGGCTGGCCCTTTCTGACACCAGGCCCTGCTCGGGAACTTCAGGGCTGCTCGGGAGCCCTCGGGCACCTTAAAACACAGGTTTGCACAGCTGTGAATTTGCACACCGGGCTATTGTGGATAGACTGTGCATGCGTATGGCCAGTGGTATATGTGCGCAAGGCCATCCTACAATAAAATCCTGCTCGTTTTTTGATCACTGGCCGTACTCAAGGTGATTGACAGGAAGACGGAGTTTGTGGGTTTTAACAGGACGATTTCTGGGAGCGTGCCCAGGGGTCTTAGGGAAAGCCATGTGACGTCAGCTAAGGATCCGAGCAGTCTGTTTCTATTGCAGCTGCCAAGTACGTCTGGGACTCTCATTCACACTACAACAGGGGTTCTCAAACTATTTACTCTGGGACCCCTCAGACAATAAATATTATTAGAGGACCCCAGCAAGTTACCACAGAATGGCCACAACATGTGTGGTCAGTAAAGTGAAGTGACCGCTTTTGTGACAGGGAGGCAGTAGGTAAAGAGGGAATGGAAAAGGGGGAGAGGGAGATAGAAAAGGTAAGTAGAGGGTGTTTACTTAATGAGTTATCCCCTGTCCCCCCCTCAACAGTTCGTCTGATGGTCAGCAACATGGAGTCGTGACCCCGTGCTGAGGTGGTCGGGACCCACAGTTTGAGAACCGCTGCGCTAAAACTTCAGGAAATTCCCAGATAGGTGGCTTTTCCAGTGTCTGAATTTGGTGCATACAGGTTTAGTATCCCTTATCCAAAATGCTTGAGAAAGAAGCATTTTGGATAACGGATTATTCCGTATTTCGGAATATTTATATATTTAAATGAGGTATGTTGAGGCATCTTACATTTATGTTTTATAACTACATCAAACACATGAAATACACACAAATATATTTTTTTTCTGCATAAGACAAGGTTTTAAAACATCTATCTGTGGCACTGAATTTGAATGCCAAGCAATCATTTTCTATATCTGAAACCGAGGAATGGTAATACTGATAGTGGGAGCACCTTACTAAGAAAAATAATTACCCTAGTACTGTAAGTAGCACGCTTTAAACCAAAATGTATTTAAATAGTAACTGAAACCACACATTTACCATTACATGAATAATATGGTTGAGTATCCCATATCCGAATATTCGTTATCCGAATTATTCCAAAAACCATACACTCCAGAAAGTGAAAAAATATTTTTTTTTGCTAAAAACTCACTGGGGACATTTGTAGCAGCACTACTGAGGACATATGTAACTGGCACTATATATGTGCAAGACAATGATTGCTTGGCATTCAAATTCAATATCTGAGATAGTACACAAATTTTGTTTCATGTTTTGAAACCTTGTTTTTTGAACAAATAAAATATATTTGTGTGCATTTTATGTGGTTGATGTGTTTATACAGCATAAATGCAAGATACTTCAAAATACATCATTGAAATATTAAAATATTCTGAAATACGGAATAATCCGTTATCCAAAATTCTCCTGGTCCGAGTATTTTGGATAAGGGATACTCAACCTGTATATATAACGGTCATCTTCAAATACAGGTTGAGTATCCATTATCCAAATATCCGTTATCCAAATTATTCTGAAAACCATATTTTCCAGAATGTACTTTTTTGTTGTTGCTAAAAACCTACTGGCTACATCTGTAACTGGCTCTACTGAGGACAGGATATGTAACTGGCACTAAATATGTGCAAGAAAATTATTGCTTGGCATTCAAATTCAGTGCCTGAGTTAAGCTGTGTACACATGAGGCGATATGATTGCTGGTGATATATTGCTAGCAATATATCGCCAGCAATCATATTGCTCAGTGTCTCTTTTTCATCAGCGATGAAAAGGAGACACTGCTACAGTCACGGAGCAGGGGGGAGCGACGCGAATGGAGGATGGAGGGAGCAGTGTCACGGGGCGAGGGGGAGAGAGACCCGAAGGGAATCCTTCTGCCGCTGATCTCCCCGGTGCTGACCTCCTGCTCAGCCGGGGGAAGCCGCTGGTCGCAGGAGCATGCTCCTGCGACCAGTAGGGAGTACACACGGGAGCGTGCAGCTGGCGATTTATCGCCAGCAGCACTCCAAATCACTGGCAATATGGTCGCTCAGCAACCATATTGCCAGCGATTTCAGCCAATAACGCTGCTGTGTCTACACACCTTTAGTACACAAACTTTGTTTACAGGTTTTTAAACCTTGTTACATGCACAAATAAAACATATTTGTGTATATTTCATGTGGTTGATGTGTTTATACAACATAAAAGCAAGATAACTCAAGATACATCATTCAAATATAAAAATATTCCAAAATACGGAATAATCCGTTATCCAAAATTCTTCTGGTCCCAAGCATTTTACATAAGGGATACACAACTTACAGCACTTTTACAGTGAATTAATGGTTATAATAGTATGTTTAATAGGACAGAGGTATTTATCAAGGAACGCATTACACTTACACAACGTAAATGATGACTTATGAAGCAACACGAACACTCCATCTATTGGCTGCCAATGCACAAAACAGTTGAATCCCCCTCCATAGAGTGAGGAGCAACAATAGATTTTTATATAGGATGTTATAATACGTTAGTAGAATTTCATATAGTACAAAAATAAGTCCTCTTTATTGTATTATGGGTTGCAAACATGTTTTACTATGATACTGTATAGTATTCTTACAGTACAGATAAATTGACAAGGTTATATTCAAACTGAGGCTTTTTATATCCACCGTAGATTATCTTCCTAAGCAACATATAACATTGTTAGTCTATAAAAGTTATATAGGGGTTAATTATAAAGGTATGTATATATGATTGCTTAAATCTAACTTTCAAAATTGTTCTACTGAAACATGACACAACTGTTACTGTGATATCATTTGTTTGGTATTTCTTTTTGCATTATGACTTTATGATGTATATTATGCTTAGGACTTTACTGTGTTAGAGATGATTTACTAACATGTTCATGTTTGCAGCCTTTGAACCAATAAATTGGTGCATACATTTGCACTGTAAAGAGACCGTTTTTTAACTATAGCAGCACTGGTTCTATAGATGATAGGTCTAATATCCATGCTTCCAGTTATACACCCTGCATATCAGTTGAGCATTTAAAACTGTGCTTTATCATTATATGTACATACCGATCGCCTGAAGGGAGTACAGTGCCATTGATAACAACCAGTGTCCCATCACTGAGGCCATTGTGTAAATGGGTGCTGAATGGAACTTGCTGAAAGAAAGGAGATCATTGTGACTAAAGGATATTCATATATAAATTGTATTCTAAAGGAATGGCATATATAAATAAGAATATATATTGTATGTGTGTGTCTAATTTACAGATTGCTTTGCTGATTAAATATACATACAGAGCCAGTAGCGCACGCAGGGGGGGTTTCTGAGTACCCAGAAACACCCCAGGAGTCTAAGGGCCCTAGCTGAGGGTCCCCTCTTTCCATGGGTGCAAGAATTTTAAAAATCGGCCCTTGGGAACCGGAGATATCTGACTTCAAAGCAGTGGTCCCCATCCAAGCCTGTTAATTGCTCTTCCCAGTCAGATATTTCAGGTTCTGTCTGACTTGGAGTTTTTCTGAGGGTAGATTCCAAAATCTGGGACTCTCCCCCTTTGATGGACACTGGTAGCTTGTCTCTACTGTTCCCACAACCAGAGATATCAGCCTTCCAGCAGCTGGTTACTGCTCCAGCTCCACACACCTGGTATGTAGTTTTATATTCTCGTTGGCAGATTGCTCTGCCTCCTGAACTCTGATCCCCTAGTCCCCAATACCATTTGGTAGGGGGGATTCTCTAGTTTTGAATTCCATTAAAATCTATTTCTGGGAACTGGAGATATCCGCAGTCAAGCAAGCTGTCATCCCACCAGAAAATTATGAATAATAAGCCCACTCCACTATACACCCCTCCTCTGCATATTAAACATCCTCTACCACCCTGGAAGTTATGTATCAGGGCCCCTTCATTCAGCCCAATGCCCCCTTCTCCCACCCCATCTCCCACCATCTGTGCAGTAAAGGGGTAATTAGTGGAAATTACTGATCCAGGCCCTACATGCTGAGCGGTTGATATAATACCCCCTACCACCCGGCGGAAATCAAAGCTTCCCCCACCCCTACCGCTGGAGGATTGGTAGGTGCCCCAATACATTGCTACGCCCAGGGGTCTACACTGCTGTTGACGCCCCTGTATGTATATATATGTATGTATATGTATATGTGTGTGTGTGTGTGTATATGTATGTATATATATATATATATATATTTTTATTATTATTATTATTATTATTAATATACATTTGGTCTATCTATAATACTTTAACTGACCCGGCATATACTGAGTCACTAAAGTGTCCATCTCCGTGCTTTGCTCTGCCCCTCTGGAAACCCCCTTCTGAAAATCCTGCGTTTGCCCCTGAAAGCATCAAACTAGTGCTAATGTGCTGTGGCTATTGCTCAGCTGGCTCACTGGGCATGCGTGAGATTTGGTGTCTTACAGGATCTCACTTGCAACCTGTCAGCTGTCGATATCAGTAGCTACAGGTGTTGGAATGGTTAGAGCTACTAACTGTTCATACATTGCCCCCGCTATTGGTGTGCTATATTGTAAATAGCAGCACCGATAATAACAGGGATGCATAGCGCCCTAGTACCCTGGTCACCTTGCATGCTTCTCCTACTTCATAGAGTGCATGGGGAAAATTGGTATTGGCGCAGATAACAGTGCAGAAACTGCATCCCACTAACTGTATAATGAGCAGTCATACATTTCCCCTCTGTGCCTAGGGACTGTAGGGTGGTTTGATGCTCTTGCAGGGGTGCCGCGGGTTGGTGAATCAGGACCAAATGAAATTATTTATGGTTAAAGTGATAGGCAAAACCAGTGCTAGTGGCTGCCAAATTTAAACAATGTGGACAATCAGAAGCACAACTGTCCACCACCACATATACACCACCACATAACTGATTTTAAAGATAAATTATTATGTAATTATTTTTTTATATTTATTCCTGAAGTTCTCATTTGTTTTAGTGGCCATCTAATTCTAGCAGGTTTTCTACATGTACAGTAGAAGAGTTTAAACTTTAGTATGCTCTCCCCACAGCTACCAAGGTGCCCAAGTTAATTAGATATTTTTCCACAGCTACACATTGTTCCCAATATATATATATATATATATATATATATATATATATATATAAATCAGCGTGATTCTGGCACTCACTGCATACGCGGTATACTTCTCCCGGTGCCCTCCGTACAGTTGCTCAAATCATGAAGTAACTGAATGTAGACGGTGATGCGGCGGCACTCGGACAATAAATACACAAAGAAACGGCCTGATTTGGCAAATCAGGCCGTTTCTTTGTGTATTTATTGTCCGAGTGCCGCCGCATCACTGTCTATATATATATATATATATATATATATATATATATATGAGAAGTATAGAGTGCGCTATGTGATATCCACCACCCTTTACATACAATTTTATGGCAGACCAAATAATTAAAATTTCAAAAAGAGTTTTTATTTCTCAGACAAAGGTTTCATGGTTCAGTTCATCCAACAATGGAGTACCCGACACGTTTCGTCATAAATGACTTCATCAGGGGAAAGTTTTTTCTAAACCTTTGAATACAGGTTAAAGGTTGGATCCTATTAAAGGATAACTCTTGTGTCAGTAAATGGACACTTTTTTCCAGCAGAAAAACGGATTTCAAAGGAAATATAAAATGTTTCCAACAATGATTTGGATATTCCAACAGGTAATAAGCAGTGACCTGGATCACTAGAAGGATCCTGTGTCACCAGTGTCTGAGCTGCTAGAACTTACCCACTGTGGTGTGTTTTGTTCTGGAAATCTGAGTGAGTGCCGCAGTATGCGTCCAACTTGATTATTGTTTGTGCTGAACCCTGGTAATATTAAACTGGATAGACACGGGGTTCCGGTTTGTGGATAACTATATATATCATCTATATATATGTCTAGTGTCCACGTGTTACCGAAACACTGCCATCTGTTGGAAGCAAGTGAATCTACATCTAGCTTTCTAAGCACTTGCTTTCAGCGGGCTTACTAGTGTATATATTTAAATATTTTACATTTATAAAAGTTTAGTATTTACATAATGATAATTTGCATTGCTATCAGGTATAGATGGCTATAACATATCAGGTAGACCTTTTTGCACTGGTCAAACCTATGACCAGATTTAGCTATCTGCCAGAAACATTATTTTGCAATATTAAACATTGCAAAGTTACCAAAGGCCTGACCCCACTGTGCAGGGGGGCTGGGTGGGATTGCAACATGAACATTTCACATTGCAATGCGGAACAGCCCAATGCTAGCAGTCAACCCTGGCGTGTACAGTATCCGTCACATGACTGTAAATAGAACCAGATGTACAGTATAGCACACTCGCATCCAAACTGCTGGAGAGAGCCCATGCGAAAAGACGGCTATGTAACACACATTCGCTAACATGTCGCCACACGGGAGCATTATTACAGTGTGTGAGCCCTGGCCACACAGCTCTGTGCCGAGCATCACAGTCAGTGTAAGTTGCTGCAGGCAGGATGCGGGACGGGTAGAAGTTTGCAGCAGAGTGAAACAAATCGCCAGGGGTGCGGGGCGGCTCCTACTCACCGGGTTGTAGATGGGTCCGTGTGACATGCTGCTGCTGGGGAGATAGCGCTCAGGGCAGACGGTCCAGGCAGCTAGGCTGCTGCTTCAATCTCCGGATGCTTTTATTAACGGTACGTGAGATCCCTCCCAGCCAGCGCCCAGCCTACTACCCCTACACACATACAGTATGGGCAGAGCAGCGGTATGGTGTGTGGGACTGTGGGGGCGGCATGCCCGCAGCTGGAGGTGCACAAATATTTCATCTGACAATAAATAGACTATATACGTGTTTTTTTTGAATGTATTCTTCACATAAATGTTTATTGTTGCCTGTACTAGTAATGCAGGTAATATGTGAGGGCCACTTGCTGCAGGCATGGTTTGTGGTGAGGTTAGTAATGTAGAAGTGCTTTAGCTTCATGCAGCCCTGTAATTACCCACCCAGTGGTGCTCCTCACATCCAGTTCTGGGACACAAGTTTCCCATATCTGCTTGCAGAGGCACAGGTGCTTTAAGGCCCATACACAGTAGACAATATTGGTCACAATATCGTTCAGAAAGGGCTGTGTACGCTGTGCAACGCTAACGATGCGTGTCGTTAATGACCCCGTCCCTCATCCAAGCACGTTTGGATGAGGGAGGACATCGTCAACGACGACCATGCTGCAGCATGACCATGGTTAGCCCACCCCGCAGTCAGCTCCATTGTCTAAGGCAGGGGTGGGGATCCTTTTTTTGCCAAGGGCCAATTGTATGGTGGAAAAATCCTTTGGGGGCCATATGTAAAAATTTCTCTTACAAATTGTCCTGCTGCAGCCGTCCCACGCTCCGGCGGCTGCCGCTGAATAGGACTGTCAGTCTCCGGTTGCTGTTAATTAAGAGGAAACTCGCAAGAACTACCGACCTCTCGCAAGAAGTCCCCTGTACTTGACTCCCGGCAAAGCCACCGGGTGGGTAGGAGGGCCAATCAGACCTGCTACGGGGGCCGCATACGGCCCCTGGGCCTGAGGTTCCCCACCACTGGTCTAAGGTATCAGCAAGTGTGTATGCACTTGCCGATACCAGTCCCTCACACCCATAGGCTAATCTAGGGGGTGGACCGGACCACCCATTAGCTCATTTTGTAGCTGAGGGATGGGGCTTTCCAACGAGCCCAGCCCCGTGTCTCTAGCCCCCTGGGAACCGGAGATACTGCCAGGCAAATCTGGAACGTTTTCTCTATAGGGTAACATGGGACCCGCTAATTCCGACCCCCACCCAGTTCAATGGCTGCCAGTTCCCCCTCCGGCATCACTGAAGCTCGAGGTTGATCTCAGTCGAACCCAAATCGCTGGGCCTTCAATCTGATACCAGGCTGGATCCATATGGGTTAATTGGTTCCAGGGATATTGAGGTTAAACCGTTTTTATTTTATTTTTTTCATTTTTTAAATGTAATTTCATGACTGTTTATGTTCTTTGAGGGCAGATTTCTCTGGAACCAAACAGCCCAGTTTCACGGGTCCAAAATCATTTGAAGCCAAATTAAAAGTTCTTCAATATGATACTGGTCTCATGTAAATGGGTCAGTTGGTTCCGAAGATATAGCTGGTTGGTTAAAGGGGGGTAGGGAGAGGTGAGTGGATATCTCTCCCCCTCACACCAGAAAATGCAGGGACTAGGTTGGTGTATAAGGTGTCAGCCTGGGAATGTCCCTGCATGATCCTGGGACCATATTCCCGGGTAAATCCCTGCATTTTCTGTTGTGAAAGGGGTACTATTTCAAACAGCCGTGACCTGCAGTGCTCTGAATACAGCCGGGTAGCTCCCTGCTCTCTGCCCAGCTGTCAATGACTGTCACCCCTGCAGCTTCTTCTTCCCGCTTTCACCTCAGCCCACCCCCCCTTTAACCATGTGGTGCCGGTGCCCGGCGTGCTCCCCCGACATCACGCACAACAACAGTGCGCGCAATATTTCAAATGTCCACTCGGCTAGAGGGAACACCAGGAGGGGAGTGGGAGCGTGCTCTGCGATGCGCTCTGCTCCTCTCCCCATAGAAGCAGCTGCACCCCTCTCCATCTCTCCCTGCAGCAGCAGCGAAGGCTCACATAAAAATTTACAGTAAGTGGCACTTTTGGGGGCATTGCTTAAGGGACGCTACAAGTGGCGGTATGTGGGGGCATTACGCATAATGTGTGGCTCAATGTGTAAGGGGCATTACGGTGTGCAGTATCATGTGTAAGGGGCATTATGTGTGCAGCATCATGTGTAAGGGGCATTATGTGTGCAGCATCATGTGTAAGGGACATTATGTGTGCAGCCTCATGTGTAATGGGTACTATGGTGCGCAGCATCATGTGTAATGGGTACTATGGTGTGCGGCATCATGTGTAATTGGTACTATGGTGTGCGGCATCATGTGTAATGGGTACTATGGTGTGCGGCATCATGTGTAATGGGTACTATGGTGCGATCAAGCAAGAACCCCCTAGCAATGAGCACGTAGGTAAGCAGCACTTATGTGGCAAATATGTAATGGGCATTACGGTTTGTTATATAGAATGTAATGGGCATCATGATGTGTGGCACAATGTGTAATGGGCATTATGGTGTGTGGCCTTATGTGTAATTGGCATTATGGAGTGTGGCTTTATGTGTAATGGGTATTACGGAGTTTTCTAAAATGTGTAATGGGCATTACTGTGTATGGTGTAAAGTGTAATACCACACCCCTTTTTTGTGAGGACACGCCTCCTTCAAATGAGGCCACACCCCCTTTTTGGCACGCGGCTACGCCGCGCAAAGGTCCCCCTGCTATTATGTCTAGATCGGGGACCACCCATTACCATAATTCTAGATTCGCCTATGCTCACACCAAAGGCATAACTAGACCTTTGTGGGCCCCATAGCAACATTTTGAAAGGGGGCCCCCTGCACTCCATGAAAACGAGGTGGGAGGGAGGAAGATTGGGGGTTAGCTGAAGGGAGAGGGGTTTAGGGTAGGCACTTACTAGGGATTCTGGCTTCCTGTAAGTCAAGCTGCAAGTGGATTGCATTCTATATGCATTTTCAGTCACTTTTTCCTCTTGCGCCTGCGCAATATATAAAATACGCAAGCGGCGTAGTCTGATAATCACTCAATTAGAGTATATGCAGATTAGCAATGCATGCTGAATTAGCCCATAGAGTGTAAGATCAATGCGCGTTCCAAGGTCCTTCATACCCGCGGTAGTTCCGCCACTGCCTCACACCCCCCCCCCCCCGCGCTTGGTCCAGCCGCCGCCAATATCACCGTCGGTGGGACCGTCATAATGTGTATGGCGCTTTACTGACACATTATTTAAGATCTGCAGGTGAATGAAACGATTTAGCATGTAGGGCAGTGGTTCCCAAACTGTGTGCCGTGGCACCCTGGGGTAGCGTGGAGCACTTGCAGGGGTGCCCTGGGTTGGTGGTCCAAGACCAATTCAAATTTTTTATGGTCAATGTAATAGAAAAATGTAGCTAGTGCTTTTAGCTTCCAATCATAAAATATGTGAACGAAGAGAAGCCAATCCTGTCCCTCACTACAGTACATTACTGAAGCAGGATGACATTGGGCGGGATTCTCTAACATTTTCGCCCCCCCCCCCCCCCCCTCAGTTTGGGAATCACTGAGCTGGGTATACTCTATATAATCACTGAGCTGATTTGGCAATAATTGGGTGATCGACCTGATTTATCGTGTAGTGTGTAAGCATGAACATTTTGTCCAAACACCTATAAAACAATTAAAAAAATGGCTATTTTCTATTATCTGATTGATCGGCCTTGACAGCAAATATCGACCAACGGGTTCAATATCGTGCAGCGTGTGCTTTCTCAATCTGTCCATATATTCTGAGGTGTATCCAAATGATCTCATCCTCCTCATCTTCCTACAACCCAATCTGAAATATTAAAGAAATAAAATCACTTAATGTATAGCAGATATTAGCACCTTCCATTGGCAGAAATATTGTCCCACTTGCCACGTAAACCCAAAAATAATCCATAGATTGTACCAATCCTTATGGTGCCCACCCAATGGGTGATTCTCAGATGCGTATTGAACTTTTTAGTTCAAAATGCATCGCTTGTAGTTCACATCACAATGCGCGTTTTAAGGTCCTTCATACCACAAGCCAAAAAAAGTATGTGCTGCCAGTACTTTTTGTACTAGATTGCATCGCATCTAGTTCAAATCACACACTGTTGTAGCGTATCGCATGCGATTTGAACTAGATGCGATCTAGTACAAAACGTACATAGCACATAACACACCGTGTATGGGCACCTTAAGGGAAATATGCAGTTAGCCACTACTCCAACCAGCGACAGAGGTATCGGGCCGCCACTGTCCTACGTGGCAACCTTTGGTGTTGCACTTTATTCATAGGGGAAATGCAAACAAAAATCTCAAACTCCCATTTTTGGGCTTTGGACCCACTTCCCATACCGCATCCCGGGGCTTTGGCGAAGTGGGTAATGCCTGCCGGAGGAAGGTAAGTATACTCCATCAGGATGTCGGCGGCGGTATACTTGCCATCGACATCCTATGTGCCAGTCATCTGAATGTATTCCCTAAGCACATGGAAACACAAATCAGATAAGATTATACTATTGAAAAACTAGTCAATTTGGCTGGTTTTAGAAGTTTAGATGTTTTTCTTTTTTGAAAATATTTTAATGAAAGCTCAGAGAACATGTGAATTACAGTGGTCACAATGAAAAACAACAAAGTATGGTGACAAAGTGTACATAGAATCTGGGCAACATAAATTTGATAATTACTTTCTATCTGCTAAGATTAAAAGCTGCTTTTATTTACATCACCTACTGCCTCTCCAGGGGGTAGATTCTCTAAGGTAAAAATGCGGTATTGGGGTTTTTACCGCATTTCGGGATGCTCTAAGCATCCCCCGCCGCCAATGGGCTTCTAACGCGAACCCACCGCCGCCCCGCATCGCCCCCTCACCTGTGTCCGGGCAGCACAGAGCTGTGCTGCCCGGACCTGTGACCTCCTCCCTGCACTGATCCTCTTCTGGGTGCAGGGAGGAGGAGAGCCCGGCGCAGCAGCAGCAGCGCCGGGTGTGGGAGGGAGGGGGGAGCCACCGGGACCTGCTGGGACCCGGCGACTCTCACCGCAAAGGACAGCTCTTAACGCAAGAGCCGTCCTTTGCTATAATTATCGCATATGTTAGAACATATGCGATAATTATGATTGCGAAGGTGGGCAGAGCTGGGCGGCGAGTTTTAGAGAATCTCCCCTCTGGTCACCCACTGGCTCTTCCGGTCACTTAGTGACTCTCCCCATAATCTTCTCTGTTGACTATTGCCTTTTCCTGCCACCCTTTCCTGTCACTCACTTCCTCTCCATCTTCTACTAACTCCTTGCCACCTCTTTTGCCTGTCACCCACTGACTCTCCTTGTCACACCTTCTATGTAACCCACTGCCTCCCCTGTGACCCATTTCTTGGCATCAAATACTGTCATCATCTCCCAATATCTCCCTCATCACCCACTGCCTCTCCAATGTGTCACTATTTCCCATTCACCCTCTCTCTCCTGTCACCCTCTGCCTCTCCAAGGTATACACCTTTTTCTGAGATATAAATATGGTATTCCCTTTGAGGCCATGCACCTTGTTGCCAGGCCACACCCATTTTCCATGCCTTTGATGTGTGCAAAAACCTCCCACTAGATGGGTAGATAAAAAACAAATTGGCTAAAATTATGCTTGAGCTAATATTCTGTTTTAGCTCAACATTTTTAGAATCATCCCTTCCCCCTATCCAATCCATGGAACACTATTTGGACAAAAGTATTTGGCCATACCTGTTAATTATTGAATTACGGTGTTTCTATCATACCCGTTGCCACAGGTGTATAAAGTCAAGCACATAGCCATGCAGTCTCCATTTGCAAACATTTGTGATACAAAATGGGTCATTCTGAAGAGCTCAATGACTTCAAGCGTAGTGGTATTGTGATAAGATGCCACCTTTGCAATAAAACATGAAATGTAATCCCTGATGGATATACCACGGTCAACTTTATGCCAACTGTGATGTTTGGCAGTGGAGGGATAATAGTGTGGAGCTGTTTTTCAGGGTTTTCTCTATGCCCTGTATCTCCAGGGAAGGACAATCTTAATGCTTCAGCATACAATGCTATGCTTCCAAATTATTGGCAACAGTTTGGAAGAATGTAAACTCCAAATTAATTGTAGAGGATTGAGATCATTTAATGGAAAATAATATCCCCATCCTCTGCATGCCTCATCACAAAACATTGATGTGTTTAGTATGCTCTCTAATGTGCTTTTCTTAAAATACATACTATATATACATATATATATATATATATATATATACACACACATACACATACATACTATATATGAGGACTGGGGCTTTCCAACGAGCCCAGCCTCGCGCCGCTAGCCCCTCGAGAACCGCAGATACCGCCGGGCAAATCTGGAATGTTTTCCCCATAGGATAACATGGGACCCACTAATTCCAACCCCCACCCAGGTCCCCCAGAGAATCTGAGCGGCTGATAGATTTGGTGTGAGCAATATAGGTTTGAAGAGCTTGCAATACATCAAGAGACTTTTCTTTAGAAGACAAAGATGAGGCATTGAAAGCTGAAACCACAATTTCTTGATTAATGTAGAATTTGGGCAATACCTTTGGTAGATGGGAAGGTCTTGTATGCAGAACTGCTCTATCGTGTTGGAAAACCAGGAATGGAGAGCGACAGGATAATGCTTGCAAATCCGAAACTCTCCTGGCAGAGACAATTTCCAGGAGAAAGACCACCTTACCAGTGAGCCATTTCAAGTCCACTGAGGCTAAAGGCTCAAAGATCTTACCACCAAAAGATCCCAAGGAGCAATTGGAGGAGTATATGGTGTCTGAATTCTAAGTACCCCTTAAAAGGAAGTATGCACATCTGTCAAAAATGTGATTTGACTCTGAAATCATATTGATAATGCAGAGACCTGCACTCTAAGGGATGCGAAACCCAATCACAAATCCATACCATGTGGTAGGAAAGCCAAAAGTCTAGCTGTACTAAAGACTTTAGTGTTGTAACCTCTGGAGTTACACCGGGAAAAATAATATATTCTAACTCTATAATAGATCCTAGCTGAGGCTGGTTTATGACCATTGGATCATGGTTTTGGCCACCTTTCCTGAAAAACCTTTCTCTCTCAAGAGCCACGCCGTCAAAGACAGCTGACCCAGATCTGGATGCAGACAAGGGCCTTGGCTGAGCAAATAATGACGTAGTGGTAGAAGAAACTGAGACTCCGCCGACAGTCATAGAATATCTGCAAACCAATATCTCCTTGGCCACAGTGGGGCAATTAGGAGAAGGTTTCCTCCTTCCTGTTTTAGTTTTCTGAGAACCGGAGGAAGGAGTGCCACTGGAGGAAAGACAAGGAAGATGGAACTTCCACGGTATGGATAGAGCGTCTGTGAATGCCACTCGAGGGTCCCAGGACCTGGCCCCGAACAACGGTACCTTGTGGTTGTGGCGGGATGTCATGAGGTCTACATCTGGTTTGCCCCACTGCTGGACAATTAAGTGAAACACCTCAGGATGAAGAGACCACTCCCCTGGGTGTATATCCTGTCGACTTAAGAAGTCCTGGTAATATCTGTTTCCTTGCATGTTTATAGGAGTGTCATTGCTGGAAGTGACGTCGGGCACCGCTTGATACGTCACCACCGGAGGTGGCGCTCCATTTCTCTATGTGGTCCCGAATTCTTGGAATCTCCACATTGTGATTGACAGTCTGCGTAAGAGACACTGTCCCACATCGCAGACTGTTAAATAAACTTGAAAGCTTGGGATTGGATTCTAAGATAGTTGAATGGATAAGAGCGTGGTTGCAGGACAGAAAACAGAGAGTTGTAGTAAACGGAGTACAGTCAAAGGAGGGAAAGGTTACAAGTGGAGTACTCCAGGGATCTGTACTTGGACCCGTGCTTTTTAATATCTTTATTGGTGATATTGCAAATGGAATTGAGGGTAAAATGTGCCTTTTTGCAGATGACACAAAGGTATGCAACAGGGTAGACACACAAGGAGGGGTAAAACAAATGATTGAGGATCTAGGTAGATTAGAGAAATGGTCAAGAGAATGGCAACTACAGTTTAATGCCAAAAAATGCAGAATCATGCACTTGGGTCTGAGAAATCCAAAAGCTAAATATAGTATAAATGGCACTATAATGGAAACTACTGAGGAAGAGAGGGATCTAGGTGTCACTATTTCAGGGGACTTAAAAGCAGGTAGGCATTGTAACAAAGCAATGAAGAAGGCAAGTCAGATGTTTGGTTGCATAGGGAGAGGTATCAGCAGTAGAAAGAAAGAAGTAATAATGCCACTGTATAGGTCATTGGTATGACTTCACCTAGAGTATTGTGTTCAGTTCTGGAGGCCATATATCCAGAAGGATATAAATACATTAGAGACTGTACAAAGAAGAGCAACTAAAATGGTGCATGGCCTACATCACAAAACGTACCAGGAAAGACTAAAAGATCTTACTATGTATACTTTAGAGCAGAGAAGGGAAAGGGGGGACATGATAGAAACTTTCAAATATATCAAGGGTTTTAACAAGGTACAGGTGGGAGACATTCTTCACAGGAAGAGGAGCAACAGAACACGAGGACATGCACTGAAACTAGAGGGAGGAAGATTCAGGGGAAATGAGAGGAAGAATTACTTCACAGAAAGAGTAGTAGATAAGTGGAATAGCCTACCATCAGAGGTGGTAGACGCAAATACAGTAGTACAATTTAAACATGCTTGGGATAAGCATATTGATATCCTTACAAAAAAATAAGGATCAAATATGGTTTGAGGTAACATGTTTAAAAAAAAGGGGCAGACTAGATGGGCCAAGTGGTTCTTATCTGCCGTCAAATTCTATGTTTCTATGTTTCAAATTCTATGTTAAGAGACGTTCAGGCAGTCCCACCGATCAGCAGTCTGCAGAAAATGTCACTTCCCACGTTTGGAATGCGGAAGTGATTTTCTTTTATTCTTTATTTCAAAGTGGTCAACCAACAGAGTAACAAAAATAGAAACACAACGGCCAAAAGAGCCCAATACAGACCATATTTTCAAAGCACATTAGCAAAAAAAAGGAAGTGGGTATTGGAGGTGAAATAAGGTATGGAAAGTAGGGGAAGAAAAGGAAAAAGGAGGGGGACCACAAAACTGTATCGGAAAAGGTAGGTATACAAGTAGAATCCAATAAAAAGAAAAGACAGCAACATGGGGGTTACATCTCAGAAACAAAGAGGGTGCGGTATTCTTTACCCAGGGGTCCTTCTCTGAAATTAATATTCAGGAAGAGGGGGACAAGGGCCTACTCTCGCCAAGTAACCAAGGCGCCCAAACTTGTGTAAAAATATGACCTCGATCGTGGAGATAATAAGTTATTTCCTCCATTGCAGCAACATGCCAAATCTGGGTCTTAAGTTCATAGAAGGACTGGCAAAGCCATTTAAGGTTCTTGGCCAACCGTCGTGAAAGAAGATTTGTTCTGATTTGGTCGTATGGAGTTCAGACAAAACAATAGGGTCAGACGAGAGTTTATGCTATGATTCCAAATTATGAAGTTTAATGCAAAGTTCATTGATCTGGGTGAGAGATTCCTTCTTTTGTCTGGAAGCCATGCTAATCAAGTGTCCTCGTAAGACCGCCTTATGTGCCAACCTGTCACGCGCTGCCGCGGTGGTACACGGAGGGTACTGTACTCACCTGTCCGTGTCCGCCGCCGGCTGGGGTGTGTCGGCCACCATGTCAGGTGAGGCGGCATGCAGAGGTCCGTCAGTGTTGGAGGGCAGCATGGGAATCTGCAGCGTGGTCCCGCTCTAGGCTATAGACGCCGGGAGACCAGCGCCGCCATCTTGCTTGAGGGCAAACAAGGGATTGGGCCAGGTCAGGTATTCTCACCTGTTTCACTGCGACAGCCAATGACAGCCGCCCTCTATGGCTGCAGCAGTGCAGTACCTAGCAATGGATAATAAAGGCACGTACCTGGATTCCTGTAGGATACTTGCCTGGAACCCCCCTCCGGTATTAGTGAATACTAATTATGTTTCTTTTATAACAATAAAAAAACACGTTCAATATGCAGTGTACTAAAAATGTTCTGCTCAAGGGGGCGGGGTACCGGGCCCCGAGATTTCTGTTGCCAGCCCTGATATAGGGGATCTGCCTAGGTAGCTCAGTGACAGTGCAAAAAGTCTTCTGTGCCGTGCACTTCCTGGAAGGCTCCTGACTCATTGTGCCCTTGCTATTTCCCGCTGTGTCCGTCAGCTTGCTATTGGCCATAGACCCCATACCCTCCTTCCAGCCACACTGGTCGCCAGAATCTCTCTGGTACTCTTGGGTGCTACCTCATGGATTCCAAAAACTCTGGTCCCGCTCCTGGAACTTCCAAGAATCCATTTCAAGCATCCTCAGGTCTCAGCCATTTACCCGATGTCGGGATTCCGACTGTCAAAATAGCGACTGCCGGGTGCCTGACGGCCACCCGCTATTTTCCCTTGTGGGGGTCCACGACCTCCATAGAGGGAGAATAGAATAGGTGGCGAGCGCAGCGAGCCCGCAAGGGACTTTTTTGCGCTCGCCATGCTGTGTGACTCCGGGCAGTCAGGATCCCGACGTCGACGACCACACCCATGCTGCACAGCCCAGACCCCCACACCTCTGCTGCACAGCCCTTTGCCTCACTGCCCACCCGACCGCACTGCCGCTGTTCAGTCCTGGCCACTCTACAGTTTACGGCCACACCGCTGGGGAATGCCGGACCCTTCGGATCCTCCCATGTTGCCCACCCACACAGCCCACCTACTCCCAACTGCACAGCCCACACCACCCTCATAAGTAGATGTGCGGGGCGGGCAGTTTGGGGGGGGGGGCGGGGATTTTTTTTTTTTAGGGAGGCCAATCCCGGGATAGAGCATTTTTCAATCCCAAATTGGAAAGAAATGTCCTGGGATTGGCATCCCTAGAACCAAGTCAATCTAAACCAAGAAAACATGAAAAACTTGTGTCGACCTTTTGAATGTTGACCATGTACATGTACACCTTGAGCTTGAGCCGACCTGTCATTGTTGATCATTTTTGGTGTCGACCTACTCCTATCAACCAATACCTAGTGACTGTTGACCTAGATGTAGGATGTAAATCATTTAAAATGTAAAATGATGTAATGCTTCAAACAATTCAAAATGTTAAATGAATTATTAGCTGTTTTCAATTGTCAGATTGGAAATATGCGAAAAAAATGTTTATCCTAACATTTACTATGTAGGTAATCTAAATAAATTACATTTTGTTAAATAGCAACATTTTTTATATTTTAACAACTGTATTACCTATAGAAAAATCATTAGAAAAAATGATTCCGTCACCTGCCCCCTGCTTCCTACATGCGGTCGCTAGTGATATTGTCAATGTTGCAAATACTACGGTGGTGTTGTTAATGATCCATGGCCATGCATGTAATATTGTTAACGATATCGCCTATTTTGTGTATTATATATGCCCAGTGTGTACTCCGCTTTAGGGCCTGTTGGCCTCACAGGGGCTAATTAGTGTCAGTTGCATGAGAGAGAGTTATAAGAGTGGCAGCATTGTCACCTGGTCTCTCACTATACCCAGGGCCGGCACCATCACTAGGCAGCTCTAGGCATTTGCCTAGGGCGCCGGCACCAGGAGGGCGGCAGTTCGCTCCTCACCCCCAGCATATAGCTGTCGGCGTCCCTGCAGTGCTGGAGCGGGCAGGGGTGTCCGTGCCGTGGGGGTACCTGCGGCGCTGTCTCTGTATAAAGCTGCTGGCGGCAGCGGGGTCCCTGCACTGAATAGAGAATAACTAGCTCTATGTGCGCGACGGCGCAGTAAGCGCTTCTGGGTTTGAAACCACTTGCTGCACGCTGATTGGCTGAGATTCAGCCAATCAGCGTGCGGCAAGTGTTTTCAAAATCAGAAGCGCTTCCCGCGCCGTCGCCCGCATAGCGCTAGTTATTCTCTATTCAGTGAGAGCCCGGTCCTCTGCGGTTTCGGAGCCCAATAAACGGCAGTGGGTGTGTGCTCGGCTCCGTGCGCTTCTGCCCACGCCACTCACTGATTTCTCCGCACTGGCGGCTGTGAGTTCGGAATGTGTGGGCGGTAAGATGGCGGCGCTCGCTCTGTCAGTCATGGGAGGGTAGGTAATGGCTGCCTGCGGGTAAGATGGCGGAGGAGGCGGCGTGGGGCTCCGAGCTGCTGTCTCCGCTCCTGGGCTGCCTGCTGGCTCTCGGCGCTGACTTCAGCCGGGACTGGGAGAGTAACGACCTGAGGCTCCAGGCTCTGCTGGCCTGGCTTCTCCTCAGCCTCGCCGCCATCCAGCTGGCTTGGAGCGGCTACGGTCCCAGTTCACTGCAGGGACTACAGTGACAGCGCCGCAGGTACCCCCGCGGCATGGACACCCCTGCCCGCTCCAGCACTGCAGGGACGCTGACAGCGTCCACCACAGGTACCCCCCTCCCCGGGCACCGGGGTGCCCCCACCCCGACTGGGGCTCTCCGGTGCCTTGCACCGGCCCTGACTATACCCAGGGAGATGGAGACTGCTCAGTCTCTGTAAGAGAAACGTGCTACCTGGAATCAAGCAATCTATTATTGGTGAAACTTGTAATTTTGTGGTAAGTGTTAGAAGGGGATGACTGGCAAATTTTAGCCTGGGGGGCAAGTCCAGAGCACTGGCCCATAAGTAACAGCGCATTGTTACCATGGTCACCGGAGCGGTGCTGCCAGATGGTGTGCACACAGTGCAAATGCACTGCACTTTAATGTGTGAAGTCAGCCACTGGCACACACCACACCACCCCACCCCCCCTGTCATGCTTACAGCTGGCTGCGGACGCTTCCGGCTGCTCTTACTGTCATAGCTGGTCAGCTCCGCCTCCATGAGCAGCTGAGTAGCTGAAGGAGGCAGAGCTGCTCAACTATGGCAGCGAGAGTGACTGCAGCTGTGACACGGAAGTCTCCTGCAGCCAGCCTAATATATGATGCAGGGGGACTAGTGACGCTACCTCCTGGCCTAGCACATTATTGTCCTGTGGCTCCAGGTTAACTGAGATTCTGCGCAAGTGCAGAAGCTCCGATTGTGGCAGCCGAGGTTTTGTATGTATCAGCCCGGCTTGGTAGGAGAATGGCCACTGAGAGAGATGCGGGACGCGGCACATTGAAAATTTGCCTGACTTACCGGCGTCCCACTCTGCCCCTGCCACAGGCTGCTCACCTGCATAAAAATAGAAGAGGACACCACTGGCTGTTCTCCTGCATAAATAACGATCTGGACACCACAGGCTGCTCTCCTGCATAAATAAATAACAGGACACCACAGGCTGCTCTCCTGCATATATAAAGAACAGGACATCACAGGCTGCTCTCCTGCATAAATAAAGAACAGGACACATCAGGCTGCTCTCTTGCATAAATAAAGAACAGGACACCACAGGCTGCTCTCCTGCATAAAGAAGACGGCACCACAGGGTGCAACTTTGTGTAAAAAAACAGGACACCACAGGCTGCTCCATTGCGTAAAAGACAGGACACCACCGTCTTCTCCCCCTGTATAATATAATAATAGTAATGCCATGACACAAATTATTATACAGGGGGAGCAGCCTGTGGTGTCATGGCATTATTATTATACAGAGGGAGCCGCCTGTGGTGTCATGGCATTACTTTTATATTATACAGGGGGAGCCGCCTGGGGTGTCATGGCATTATTATTATTATACAGGGGGAGCGGCCTGTGGTGTCATGGCATTATGCCATGACACCACAGGCTGCTCCCCCTGTATAATAATAATGCCATGACACCACAGGCTGCTCCCCCTGTATAATATAAAAGTAATGCCATGACACCACAGGCGTCTCCCCCTGTATAATATAATAATAGTAATGCCATGACACAAATTATTATACAAGGGGAGAAGCTTGTGGTGTCATGGCATTATTATTATTATTATACAGGGGGACACCTCAGGACACAGCAGAAATATATATATTTTTTATTTGTGAGTTTAATTCTCCCTCCTGCTGCGGCTCCCAGATTTTCTATATTGCTTGCTGCGGCCACAGATCAGTCCCACGACTCGTCCAGACTCCAGCGTGCCTGCTTGCTTCCTTTCTCTACAGACACATGGGTGGGTGTCGTCATCGACATGACGTCCACACCCAGCGTCTGCCACTGCTGGTGATCAGAGGGAACTGGCGGCCGGCCCGGGCCCTCCTCCATGTAGCCGTGGAGGCCGGCGGCCATGTTCCTGTAGCCGCAGCCCACAGACATGTTTTAAAAGACTACAGGAACATGGCCGCCGGCAGTCTAAGCATAGGTAAGGCGGCCGTGGCCAGCAGCACTCCTGCCAGAGCGGCCTGGGGGGCACATGGCACCCTGCCCCCCAGCCCACCCCTGAGTGTTAGGAATGACTTGTGTTTAGTTAGTGCCAGACAGCAAGGTATCTTGTGTTGATGGGGTTGTTGTTTTTTTGAGGCTTAATAAAACCTTGGACTTGTGTGATCTCTCAGCTACAGTGCATTGCCTTCTATCCCAGGAGTTGGTACTGGTTTCCCTAACCATGTTACAACGCGGTATATTTTGCTTTCACTTAATCTTCACATAATAACAGGAACAGCAGCCTTTGGAAACCTGCACAAAACGGTTCTGTGTTTGCTTGGACTGAAGCCAAACTACAAATACGACTTTCATTGGGCTGCTCCCACCCTATGGAATGCCCTTCCACACACAATAAGACTCTCCACTAGCCTCCAAACTTTCAAGCATTCCCTGAAAACTCCCCTTTTCAGGCAAGCCTATCATATTTAAGTTCCACACACATAACCCTCAACATATGTATTTTATAGTTTTTCTTCTGGGCTTGTAACTTGGTGGGACCAGAGGAAGAACTCTGGGAGGCAATGGAGGCATCTGCCGCCGGGCTCCTGCTCCCAAGGGGGCACCTCTCCTCCCCTGTGAGTTTTAATCTGTTAATTGAAAGCCATTGATATAGCTTATGTGGCTTACTCCTCCTCCTAGCAGGAACATAAATGTCACACTCTCTTTATTCTAAATATAATATCCATAACATACAGACATGCATACATATATTTATAGACGACGGTGTGTGTGTGTGTGTGGGGGGGGGCACCAATATTTATCTTGCCTCCGGGCAACTGGGACGAACTTACGCCACTGGGTGGGACTACTATGCTTTTACTGATGCCTGTCCTTGTGTTTCCCTCCTATATCCCTATAGAGTTTCCCAGTTTGTTCTATCACTGTCTACAATTGTAAAGCACAACGGAAAAAGAACAGTGGGCCTGTTGGCACCCTATCTCTCAGGAGAGTCTCAAAAAGCTTATTTTGACTATAAGATACTAACTTGCCTCGGGGTCACATTATGCGTTGGAGTGCTGGGTGTACTCCATGAACAAGCTTCCCTTCTCACAAATGCATGACCTAATCAATCTGACCAAGAAATTGATTGCAGCCAGAGACATTTACCTCAAATAGTTGAAAGAGTTGTCTTGGACCGTTGAGGTCTCTGCGCACGGCTTTGCTCAACTGAATGAGCCATGTGGACGTAAGACAGGTGATCAGTAGTAGAGATGGAGGAGGTATATAGTGGCAGAGGAATTACTGTCTTCACAGCAGTGACCCTAGAAGGGTGCTCGGCATTAAGGGAAATGAATAGACTGTAATCACTTAGCTTAAAGACTGGTCAGTCATATCAGAAAGGTCTTAGACACACCTAAGACCTGGTAATTATTTGCTTAAGGATTTTATGTGTGGTATGCCAGGACATGCGGTTGCTAATTGCACAGTTGTTCAACAACCCATGCAATACTGTATTTGAATGTCACAGATTATATTACTTTTCCAGGTTAGCCTGTACTGTTGTAGGTTCGGCTGAGTCCAAAAACAAAAGTGTGAAATTTTTATGGAGGGCAAACCATATAGAGGCATTTTTAGACTATGGAAGCTTAATTGCCCTTGTGAAAGATGTGTTAGTAAAAAAGTTCAAAGTTCCAGCGAACAACTGCTCATGTGACTTGTATATATGGGCCCTTATTCTGATCGGTGCGGCCGGATCCGAATATGCGGCCAGCACCGTGCGTCCTAAACCCTGCCTTCCATACGGATCGCCAACTCCGTCCGTACGCGGTAAGAAGCTGTCCGAACGGACCGCACGTGTATTTCTCACGAATACACCTCCTCCATCTCAGGGAACCTCCCCCATCATTCGATGGTCGCAGAACATCGAATGCAGGGCCGAGTGGTCCGCCAGCTCCCGCAACCTCAGACCACACGGGCATTTCTCCATGCAAAAGCAGGGATCTGGGCGGGCAGCTGACATCCGGCAATGTCATATGTCCGCCCCCTACACGTGCGTCACGGCCGCATTACCATACGTACGCCCAAAGTTTGCATGGGAATGCCCATGAAACGCGGGGTGTAAACATATGGTAATGAGCCCAAATAGCCCTTCACGCCCCTCTCCACCCCCTGTTCGGAGTGTACACATTTCATGCGGAATGTGGCCGTGCGTCCGGCTCGCACATGCGCAGAGACGCCTCTGCACATGCGCAGACACAAAACATCGGCGGCACAAACGCACGCGGATAATACCGCACCAACCAGAATAAGGGCCATGGTGACAACTGCCACTATATCACTGCTGAAGTGTATATTGAGACCCTTTGTGATTCACCTATTGTTAAGATGGGATTGGTCTCTTCCTTGGCACATGATGCTATAGTGTGGAAATATGTTCCTCATTTTTGGAAATTATGGAAATCCTCTGTTGTCCCAGGTATTAGCAATATTGACCATCCTGGTTCTGAGATGACCATGGGTGTGACCTCTGAACATCATTTTGGATGGGGAAGTAATAGGTAATGAAGATCAAAGTTGTCACAAACCGCGGTGTGCAGTCCCGTTTGCGACTTGCGCCGCCTCAGGTGATGGATGGTGGTGTGATGTCCCTTGTGCCCCCGTGGGCAATTGGCGATGCCCCTTGCCAGTTTCATGCTGGCCCCATGCAGTATGGGCGCAGCCATGACACCTGTGGCCAGCTGAACGTGTAGGCCAATCACACTATCCGCTGGTCTGAACTGTGACCTGTATACCTGTAGCAAAATCAAGGTACACACTGACACTTCCTGGTTCTGATTTATGCTGCGGCTTGCAGCCAATCTTGAACAGGCAAGGGGGATATAGTTCAGGCCTTGGGCCTAACTTCCTTGCCTTGAACAATTGCTCTTATCTGTTCCCTGAGTGTACTCCTGTGTCAGAGAAGTTCCCAAGGCTTCTGGCTATCCAGTCTTACCAGCGATACCACCTTCATATGCCCTGCTGCTGCTGCTACTTACCTGGTTCCGTACATCTTCCAGAGACTCCTGCTAATTCTACTTCTGCAGTTGAGTGAGCAAGTTATCCCCAGCAGAGGACACCGCTGGCACTGGCTAGTAATCCCTCACTAGTTTCCAGGCTAGACTCCATTGGCTCCCAGGCCACATTGCTTTTATCATCAGTGACTTTCTCCATCTCAGTTCTGATCTGTCGACAGGCACTGTCAACATCCATGTCGACTCTCAGCTACTGCCATCTCCTAGTGACCAATACCACCTGTGTCCTCTTCGACGACCATCAGTTGCTGTGCTACAGTATTTGTCACATTCCATCTCCACTGCCGACATCTCTGGTCGACTGTGCACTGACGTGCACCCAGAGACTTTAACAAACTTCCTTCTGGATATCGACATCTACACCTCCGGCTTCTAGGCCATCGACTAATGACTCCCCGGTCGTCAACTCCCGCAGCTCCTAGGCTGCTCACTGTCATCCCCAGCTCCCAGGCCGTCCCACAGCTCCCAGGCTGTTCACTGTCATCCCCTGCTCCCAGGCCGTCTCAAGACATACCCTAAAGTCTCCAGTGTCCCCAGTCCCAGGCCGCGACCAGAGGACCAGGGCAGGGGGCCGCGACCTGCTTGTCAGACGCAGCTAACTCCAAAGTTCCTTGCGGGACTTCCTGGTGAATAACACTGGCAAGTTAGACTCCGCGCCCCTGCTTCTGGTCTCCACCTACACTCTGGCTCACTGTGCCCTGGTAACCCGTGCATGTCATATATCAAGTCTCCTGCTTTCTGCTTTCCAGCGCCCACCACTGGTCCACCATGGTCACAGCTGGGAACACAAGAAACCCTGGTGCTGACAAAAGTAAGGCACCTTCTCCAAACTGTAGACAGAGCGGGAAGTACAGTATGCCTAATCTGGAGGTGATAAAGGAACTGTTGTGTCAGAGGTTATGAAACCCCACATTAAAAAAGATAGAGAAAATGGAACGTTATTAATGGGGGCCAGTAGAACCTTGTGAAAGGAGTGGGAATACCTAAATATATTTTTACTAACCAAGGTACCCCTATATGACTAGAATTATAAAGGAATTATGCAAATTGTTAAAGGTAACTCACTCTGCAATATGGCATTACTTGTTGCCATATTTGTTATTGGCTATTAGAGAGGTTCTTCAGTCCTCCTATATGGTTCCCTGAAGTTGATTTGTTGTATGTGAGACACCCCAGAGGGTTGATAGATATTACTAAAGAGACATGGGAAGGACATGATCAATAAAGAGTTATTGAATGTTTCACAGATGCAGGTCAGGATTGTGACCATGGTGCCCATTGACAAGGAGCACATGGAATAGGCCAACAAACTCTAACAGATAGGGTTCTTATGTTGATACTTAGAGATGGAAGAGGTTAATAAATACTTGATGTTTACCATAGCGAGGATATCCAAAAATGTCCCCTTCCGGTAAATAAAAACAGGTGAGAGCCTTTTGGGGAATCAAAGGCTATTTCCAATGGTTTATTTCTAATTTTACCTCCGTATCAGTTTCTTTATTGGACCTTACCTAAGCTTAACAGTAAAAATATGGTCCGGGGCAGCTGGGACTCTGAGGCTGTTATAAATGACAGCCAGCTTAATGTAAAGGTGCTCTTACACTAGGGGGATTACACATCAATTTAGTTATTTTTAATCCAATTTCGTCAAGAAATAAGACGAGAAATATCGAAATAACATGTGATTGATATCAGGGTCGATGCGATGTGTGGTCCCGTGAGCATTACTTTGAAACCTGAAGATTGCATGTGCCTCCAGCAAGCTTGGCTGGAATTGCATAGGATACATCATATGCAAAAGGACTGCATATGGTTTTCTGTATTCAGTCCAGCCACCTGGAAGGTTCTCAGGTGGTTCAATGGGCATTGCAGGCGACTTCTCCTTTTTGAGAAGTCAACCTATTAGTGTATGGACACGTTTAGACAGGCAGTGCTGCAGCTGCACAGTTATTCATTAAGGTGTCCTTTCTCTTTGAGCACTGTTGATTGGTTCCAGTATCAGTATATGACTAAGTCCTGCAATGCCCTGCTGGTTTTAGTTTATGCTGCTAGTATAAGCTGCTGGTCCATGTCCCAGGTGTCTACTCCTAGTACTTTTTCCTGTAGTTAGTTTGCCCATCTGCTGGATAACATGCCTGTCTATTATTTAATCTGTGCATCTCCTATATCCCTGTCCAATTCCTGTGTAGTCAACCTCATCAGCCTCCTTCATGTCTCTTTGTGCTCAGCCTGCAAGACGTTGCAACCTGCACAGTGCTCATATATAGGGGGAAATTTACTAAAGGAAATTTGTAAAAAAAAAGGTGCATTTGTATCCAGAAATACACTCAATTTTGGCATTTACTATCCCGAAAATACAGCAATTCGTATTGATGTGCTATCAATACGAATACGAATTGCCGTATTTTCGGGATACTAAATGTTAAAAATAAGTGTATTTCTGGATACAAATACACCTTTTTTTTTTTTTTCAAATTTCCTTTAGTAAATTTCCCCCATCGCCTCACCATGACTCCTCTATATCCGGGCGATGGTGTCTAGATCAACCATGTTATGATCAACTACGCTTAGTCGAACTCATCTAGTTAGGCACCTAAAGATAGTCGAAAGCATCTAGAGTAACAGTAATGAAAGTTAGACGCAAGCATTAGGTAGACAGGAATGTGACCAGACACAAAGTGAGTTTTTAACGTTTTATTTTTTTTTTGCTTTAGACCGACTTTGTTTATACTTTACCATCCAAGTGGGCATAGAGTTTGATCATAAGTGTGCTGAGCATAAAGAGCCACATGGCGGAAAGCATGGTGATGCAAGGGGACACTGTACACTTATTAGGTGGCTATGTTAACCTATGTCAACATAGCCACCCCAAAAAATGTTTTAGAAACTCATGTCGACCTTGTCACTGTCAATCACACTCCTGTTGATTGGTGATGCAAGGGGACACTGTTCACTTATTTGGTGTCCATCTTGACCAATGTCATCATAGCCACCCAAAACAAGTTTGATTATAATAGTGTGCAGAGCATAAAGAGCCATTATGGCGGAAAGCATGGTCATGGAAGGGGACACTGTACTCTTATTTGGTGTCCATGCTGACATATGTCAACATAGCCACCCCAAAAAATTAAATAAACTCATGTCCACCTTGTGACTGTCGATCACACTCCTGTCGAACTAAAGCTTGCGTCTAACCTTCGTTAATGCCGATGTAGCCACTGTTGACTATCTTTAGGCATCTAACTAAATGGGTTCGACTAGGCATGGTCGACCATAACATGGTTGATCTAGACACCGTGGATCCGTTATACCATAACCAGCTTCGCTGAAAATATGTCCCATTCCTGACCTCTGTCCCTTGTGTTCCAGTCCAGTTGTTGTTATATTTCACACAAGCAAATACTCTGCAGTCTCCATTAAATTGTGTTATGCTGGCCACACATCAGACCAACTTTCCACCAACCACCCAACTAGTTGCTCGGATGGAATAAAAACCTGGTACTGGATAGGAGCAAATGTAATTTGTAATTAAGTCATTTGTTTCCCAAATCTGAAAATGGACACTCAGACAATGTACTGTAGTTGGACCTATTTGATTGAAACAAATTTACTGAATGTTTTTGTCCATTCTCCTGCGTTTTTGAGCAAATTGCTTATTGCCATTTGCCCCCACACAGTACCAGATTTTCAGTCCAACCAACCAACTAGTTGGATGGTTGGAGGAAAGTTGGTCTGATGTGTGGCCAGCATAAGCCTCTTAAGCTTATGGTTTAAGACCTGACAACCACCTAAGTACCAGTGGCCAACTCAAGTACTAAGAACAGCGGGTGACAGTTAGGCAGAAGATCCTCTGGTGGCCTGTAGCAGTGACATTATCTACACAACCAGTGATAACCCCAGATTTTTAAAAATAGGTTGTGGTATGTATTTTTACAACATGAAGTCTTCATTGGCTTTGATATACTGTATTTACCAATTATTAGACCTGTCTAATATGACTATTACTCCCACAAGACTACAAGAAAAGTACCCTCAACTTCAGATCCCCTTATTTCTTTATTTTAAAATTCACAGTCATGTCATCGCTGTTATCCCAACTTCTTGACTGAGGGTTGTAGATTGAATGGTGTGCATTTAGGCTAAGAACTAGAAACAAATTGAAACAAAGTAAATTCTACATACCAATGCATAAATTGGTACAATAATAAAATACATATGTTTTATACACTTTTCCTTTAGAGAAAGAAGGAAAACTATTGTTGTGTGGAAGGAATAAAAAAAACAAGACAGGATTCACTTTTGTTCATAGCATGAATTTATTCACTTTATAGAATCCTAAATATCCAGAATTTCAATAGCATAGGAGTGCACTTCTGCTGGTTGCATAACTAATACAGAACATTTGTTAATACTAACAGTTTAATTAAATTAAAAGCAATTCTGGAAGACAAACTCAGTTGATAGAAAATATAAAAATTTTACTGTACAAAATTTTACATCACATTCAAAAAGATACATGTCCATTACACCATAGTACAGACTCCATTTACATATACTGTAGCACTGAAGTCTCAGCCAGTAGAGAAGTATAGTACAGCATTGTCCATATTTACAGGTGTAAAAGGATACATACTGTACAGGTCACTCGTTTACACCACAAGAAGAAAGATGACTAAAAACGGTCACATTGAACTTAGGGTCCTTAAAATAAAAAATCAAACCACATCGAATGAAAAAAAAAATAGAGAAAGAGAACATAAGACACAAGGGCATAAAGCAAACAGATAAAACTAAATCATATATAAAAAGTCACATATTTTGTTGTCTGTGTTGGGTACTGTGCTGTTTAACAATAGAGGGTTTTCCTACAGAATAATACCTTCCGTTTTCCCAATTGAAAAGCTGTGTTTCTATAGACCATTACCTGTTCATGTAATGCTTGGTGTTACTGGGGGATGCAGTTACAATCCCGGCAGTCAGAATCCCGGCGTTCAAAATCCCAACTGCTGAAATTCAGACACTTTCTCCCTCTATGGGTGTCCACGAGGGAAAGAGGGAGAATAAATTATTGTGCCGAGCGTAGCTAGGCACTGGGCTCGCAAGGGAGGCGATCCACGTCCCCCCCTTGTCGGGATTTCGGCAGTCGGGATTTTGAATGGGATTTAGTACCAATCCCGTTACTGGTAGATCTTTCCAGACAAATGTTATTCCAAGCCTTTTAGTACCATAAACCTGCTGTGTTTTATAACGGTAGTGTACAATATGGTGAGGGTTGCAGTGGGGTAGTTCAACATTTTTACAGACCTGTAATTATCAATAATTTGACCATCTTTCCATATAAAGATCACACAGCCAGTTTATGATCTCTCTTAGTAATGTTGTATTTGTAATGGTTTCAGGTTTATTTGATGTTACAAATGTATTCATTTGTGCACACTGAAGATGTAGAATTTTTTGTATCAACTTGCAACCGATACCCTGAATTTAGGCCTCTGCCAATGAGATTGAGGTAATTGCAGGTGGCAGCATGGTAATCTACATGGAAAATAGAACCCCCATTTTGTTTTGACAAGAAAGTACCATTAAAATGTAATGTAAAGAGATCATTTGCAGCACACCTTTGTTCATGGAAACAGGAGAGGAAATACCAGGTTTTAAAAACAGCTTGAAAAAGTAAAAAGCAAAATTGAGTTTATCGAGGACATGTGCCAGACAGAAGAGTGAACATTACGGTTTAAAAAAGACCTCCAAACGTATGTATTTATATTATACACACACCCTCTCTCTGAATAGTGCTAAAAGAAACGAGCCTTTATTTAAGTACAAAAGTACAATGCAGTTGTTTGTTGAAGCACATAAAATACACACCTGAAAGACCAATAAACCATTAGGATTTAGGGAACTTATAAAAGGAGAATTCATAATGCTTTGTTTTTTTGTACAAAGGAGCATAGCGTCACATATTGAAAAAAAATATATGAAGTACTATTCAAGTTTTGATAAACAAATGTAACTTCATGAGCTAGGTGACGGAAACAGATTTATTGGTGAAGAGCTACTTGTATCACAGCCCCATGCTTATCAATAAACTGGAATGTACAGTATGTGTTCTTTAAGATAAGCCAATAGGATGGCTGCAGCTGATATAGAATGCCAAGGGCTTATTGTAGTCTATTTGGCATGATATCATTTTTGGGACTAATCTCCATAGCTTAATATATGGACATAGGCTGAGGAAATGCTATGTCATTTGCCCTGTACACATTATAGTCAAAATCGAATTGAATAGACATCGAACGGTTTTCAGCCGCATTCGATGCCGATTCAATCCTGGAAATCAAAAATAAAAATAGACTGTGCAGATCTGTACTATATATTCCAAATTGAATAGGTTATGCTTGCCTTGCGAGTTGAATAGGGATCAATGAGCAAGGCAGTTGCACCGTGTAATTCACAGATCTGTAGTAATCTCTATTCTAAACCTTTTCAATGTTTAACCCCTTGAGTGGATATTTTCCGGGCTCAGCTGCGCTGCTGTAGCGGGCTGTCCCGGAAGATTTCCGGGCATACCACAAATATGAAATAGGTGCGCGCCAGTGGTGTCCAGGTGTGCACCACTGGCGCACCACCTCTTGAGCCCCCCATTATATCCCCCAGCCCCCCAATCACCTGTGCTCTTCTAACCCCAGCCGCTCCCCCAGCCTCTAGCCGCCTACCGCCATTTATTTTGCAGCAATGACGTAGGCGGCAGGCTAGGGGATGTTCGGGGCGGCTTGGGGGGACTCGGGAGCACTCAGGCGCCTAAGTCCTCCCGAGCCACCGCAAAACATCCCGAGCCTGCCGCCTGTGTGATGACTGACAGGCGGCTGGGGCAGCGGCGGCAGGGGAGCTCTGGCGTACTAACGCTGGAGCAAAGGTGAGGGGGGGAGGGGGAGCTCCTAATGATTTGTGGTGGGTTTTGCTGGGGCAGGACAAACCTCCCCTGGTAGGTTTGTCCTGCCCCAGCAAAACCCACCACTCAAGGGGTTAAAGATGAAAGACGGCTAAGAATGCTTTCAATAAACTGTATTTTCTTGAGCCTTCAATAACTAATCTTTTTAAACTGGAGGTTGAAGTGCAGGAAAAAAAAGCATATAAACCTCTTCTGCAACACCACTGTATGCTGTATGTTAGTAGACAAAGACCTTTCATACACTGTGTATAAAACAAAGTAGCATCGCAACATTCTATTCCAAGTTCTCTATACCCTGCAACAGCACTTGTATGGGGAGTGTGGTCAGAATCTATGCCTACAGTATATGGGATTCATTGAGCAAGTGATCATGGCATGGATAAATGCTACTTAAAAGTATTTTTACTATCAGACATTAGAACATGCTACTTTAGAAATAGGATAAAAGTTCTAATGCTCGCATGGTGAAAACGCGTTAAGTAGCATTTCACCCACGTTGTGATCCCGGTACCAGCTTTCTTATGTCTACATAGCAACTGCAGACAATCTGCATATATTATTCCACATGCTATTGCTTAGTCCAGTGCTTCCCAAACTGTGTGCCGTGGCTCCCTGGGTTGCCTCGGGACACTTGCAGGGGTGCCCTGGGTTGGTGGTCCAGGACCAACTCAAATTATTAATGGATAATTATTTATGAGAAAAACCAGTGCTGGTGGCTGCCAATCATAAAATGTGTATAAACAGAAGCAAATCCTGCCCTTTACCACATAACTGACCCTAATAAATTTTTTGGGGAGGGGGGTTTAGGGGTGATGTGAAAAAATTCTGATACTCTAGGGTGCCATTAATCAAAAAAGATTGGGAACCCCTGGCTTAGTCTAATGCTGTGTTCTTCCATCTACATACAATAGTGCAATAGTACAGAATGTAGCAGTGGCAATGGTGACCAGGTAAAATATTATGGCCAAAAAGTGAATCCAAAGCTATTTGATGCACATGAAAAATCAAATTTTCTTAAATATTAATCAGCTGCAGCTTAAAATGTATGCTGAGACTAACCATATACATAATACACTGACATCTAGGTGAGAGTTCTGTCAAACTAACACTAGAAAAGTACAAACTAACACTAGAAAAGTGCATTATTGGCCTGTAGCTGAGAAATGTCATTTCCATTTAGAAAATCACAATGCATAAGTGAGAAAATTAATTTGGGAATGAACTGAGATGAACCACTTATTTGATGGGTAATGATTTTTAATGGCAGCATACTGTACTACAACCACAATGGGTTGGGATCATTCGTCAGAATGATTCTAGGTCTACAGTCATTAGGTCGACCCCACTAGGTCGACTGGCAGGAAGGTCGACCTGACTTAAGGTCGACATGGGCCAAGGTCGACATGACTTAAGGTCGAATTTGCATAAAGGTCGACATGAGGAAGGTCGACTGGTCATAAGGTCGACATGGGTTTTTCACTGTTTTTTGATCCGAATGTCGACACAGTCGACATGGACACAGTTGGCAATGAGAATCGGACCCTCGCATCGCTCGCTTCGCTCGCAATGCTTCGGGCACGGTGCCTCGCTGCGCTCGGCACACTATTTTATTCTCCCACCACGCCCTAGTGGATGGTAGGGCATGAAATACCGCCTGTCGGCACATGTCGGCTCAAAAAACAGTGAAAAACCCATGTCGACCTTATGACCAGTCGACCTTCCTCATGTCGACCTTTATGCAAATTCGACCTTAAGTCATGTCGACCTTGGCCCATGTCGACCTTAAGTCAGGTCGACCTTCCTGCCAGTCGACCTAGTGGGGTCGACCTAATGACTGTAGACCTAAATGCATTCTGACGAATGACCGCATCCCACCACAATATACTGCTCTGCAATGCAGTAATGTAATTGCAAAAATATAAGCAATTTTCGCGACTATGGTGTGGTATGAAATATTTTTCGGTTAATCTAGGCTTTGTTTTATTTTTTTTATCTGTATAATTAGATTATAGAAAGATTAATAGGTGATCAGTCATACAAAGTACCTATGTCTTTTATAAGAGATACATCCCCTACATTTTTAATTTGAGAATAAATATTGGCCACATACTGTATTACTTTGTTTTTAGAATAACATTTTGATACACAGAAGATAGTAAATAAATCTAATCACAGAATAAAGTCACAAATTATCATTTTATTTGTAACATTGAAATGAGTTAATAGTTTAATGGCCTGCTGTCTATACAGTATGTGAAATCCCATCATTCTATGATAAAGGTGACACCTCACACCCTGGTTATCACGGAGACTAGCTAATCATTCACAAAACAGTAAACCTCAGGCACGGAAACACCCTTTAGGTCAGGGGTTTCCAAATACTTTAACAAGCCTTTTACTTCTGCCCATGTTTATTATAGGTGCAGCTTTGTATAATAGGTGGGGGTGTGAAGTAGACAAACTGGAAAAAAAGAAAAACTTTATTTTAGGAAAACTATTATGTCAATTTTCCCATAGCATCACCATACTCTATCTGTATAGAGAATATAGGGGATAATTATAGCGCTAATACCCACACTTGGCAAACATCAAGGGACAAAACTGCTACTGAACATAACTCTATACGCCACATACAAGTGAATGGAGTGCCAGTAAGCACTACAAGATAAAAGCAGTCTATGGTTCCCTTCTTTCTACACCCAGAACTAGAAAGGCATATATAATATAAATATAGGGAACCACAGTGGTTCTAAGTTCTATAGAGATACTGTAAATAAATACATATTTTTAAATAAAACAAAGAATAAGGACACTTACTTGCTCGTATCATTGTGGATAAATATTTCCATGGCCCATCATAGATAGGCAAATATAAATGATATTTGAAGGCCATAGGTGGGGGTATTCCCTTCTTTAGTCTCACACAAATTCGGACATAAAATGTGACACGCTCATCAATGTGTAGTAAACCAAGGAAAAAGGTGCAATAGGGAGTATCCAATAATCAGGGGTGGTGTCCAGATAGGTTCTCTTCACCCCTTACCAAGAATACGTCAGGAAAATACCATACTCTTTGGATGGGACTTAGAGCTGGATTTAGAATGTGTCCCATGTCAAAATACCAGTTAGGACCCCATGCCCCCACCCCCTTTTTAAAATACACTATAGGATTTATTTGTATATGGTAGGAGTGAAGTGAACAGAACTGCCTCATATTAAAAGGAAATAAAACACATTGGCCTCAATAGGAACCAAACATTATATATTATACCAAGTGCTGTGATAGGCTGCATATACCAGTAAAGGCACCCATCACATTACACTAACAGGGGTGCGCATCATTGTATACTGGCTGTGGTGTATCCATTCATATTACACCAGTAGTGGTGCCATCTTCATTATAGGAGCAAATATGCCCATTATTTTGCACCAACATGGTTCCTACTTAAAACTAATCATGGCAGTATACTTATCATATTATATATAGTAATACAGATCTGTGGCTCAAATTCTACCAATAGTATACCAATAGAGATAGCCAACATATTACTGTATATTGGTAGATATCCCAATAACATGAGAGAGAGAAGTTTGTAAAATCTCCTAATGCTCATTCTTGGGGAACCGGATACTGAGGTCACAGGCACAGTAAAGGACCTCAGTGCTGATACTAGTGATATTAATACTGATTTATTGCCCCAGTTACCGAGCCTCTGTAAAACATTTAACTAGAAGCCAACCTTTGTGATGGATCATGGATGTGTTGGATTTTGTGGGGCCCAGCAGGGCCGTAGGAGGATGTGTACCAGGTATTTTTTTCCCCTTAAAGCTATCATGAAGCCAGCAAGACTTACCAAATCTTACAGAAAATGAGAGGGATTTGGGAACATAAAGATATCTTTTCAAGATCACACATTATGGTATAGAGCATAAACATACCCCACTCACTCTGAAACAGGTGCAGTAAAATGTGTAAGGGTTTCTTTGTGCTTCATATGACCTCCATGAACAACGCAAGGGAAAAAGAAGATTCACATGTATCAAAATATTACTCCACTAAAAATCAGTAAATACACAACAAAAAGGGCAAAATGTAGGACAACTCTGAACTTGGAGACCTAGGAATACGGTAAAAACCTGGTATAGTGGATAAGAGTCCAAGTCTCCAACTAAAATGCCACGTTGTTCATCTGTAAATTATGGTCCTGGTCAGTTGCTGCATGTACAGAAAAGTCCATTTTACCAACACATTTCAAGCCGTAAGGCTCTTTAACAAGACGGGCTGTGGAAATATTGACCCCCAATCACACAAAGGAAGTATTATATATTTTAATTTTTTTTATTTCTCTCTATAGACCAGAGAATTTTTTTTTCAGTTAACTTATAATGCTAAGCAGCATAGAAGCATACTAAGGTACATTGTGAATCATTCCCAATAAATGTAGCAATAAAGTGTATTAAGCCTTATCTACTTAGGTACATATCAACTTAATCCAGGGTGTCTCAAATTTGGTCCTTAGGGAACACTCACAGTAGGTGTTTCCAGATATAACAGAATCACAAATGAAATGATTAATAACACTTTTATACAGTATCTTTTAATAAGCTTTAGTCAATAATTAACATGCCTGTGCTCCAGCTGGAGTATATGGAAAACATGTATTGTTAGGGTACCTTGAGAACAGGATATAACAAACCCTGATCAATGTAACAGTGACATTAGCAGGGAATATGTCAAGTAGCAGCCCTGTGCAGCCTGAATCACCACAAGAACAATGTGATGGCAGACTTAGATGTCACACCCTCTGTAAATCACTAGGATTCATTTAACATAATTTAACTTCATTGCCTACTAGCATTTACTTTAATTGCTTTATATAGACCGTTCTGCTTTCTTTTTTAACATGTGTTATAAAGGTGCATACACACTGTACAATGTTTTTGACCAATTTTGTTGAAAGACATTTCCATTGAACCAAATGTCCTGGCCGAAAGATATTGACGACAGACTTAAGGTGCATACACACTGTTCAATTTTTTTGACCAATTTGGTTTAAAGACATTTCCATTAAACCCAGTGTCCTGGACGAAAGATGTTGACAAAAGATATTGACAACAAACAAACGACGAATGATGATGCGCATACCCGCCAGTTGTTCATCCAGATTGTTCGTCAACTGTGCGTGCAGCTCAATTTGAATATCTTTCAAAAAAGAGCCTATATACTGTAGCTAGATCTTTCGTCTTTTGTCTGTCATCAATATCTTTCGTCAACATCTTTTGTCCAGGACACTGGGTTCAATGAAAATGTCTTTCAACCAAATTGGTCAAAAAATTGTACAGTGTGTATGCACCTTTACAATGCGCATACCCACCAGTTGTTCACCAATATTGTTCGTCAACTGCATGCAGCTCAATTTAGATATCTTTCAAAAAGAGCCTATAAACTGTAGCTAGATCTTTCATCTTTCGTCTGTCGTCAAGTGAATCTAGATTAAATGCAATACTGCAAAGTTGGTTGCCTCATGCTGGAGATGTGTTGTTTCTGTGTAGGAGTGCCATTGGGGGATTGGAATCAGCCAGACAAATCACTGTGCCAATGAAGAACATACATGCATGCCCATTTATATATACTGCATCAGTACCCTATAATGGCAAAGGGAGTGGATAAGAGAGAGGTGCTAAGATACAAATAGAAGAATCATTTACAATATCATTTAATGGGTCCTAACTTTGTTATGTTTCATAGAATACCAGCCCACATTACTGAGCGATAAACGCTCTGAAGGGAAAACACGGTTTTATTTTTTTATCAAAATCATGTTTGTAATGAAAATGTATTTACTGTTTATTTAACCTATGCAGCTACTGCAAACCTCATACAGTCCCTGCTGCGGCAAATGTTAGCGGGGCAGTATTTACTGCAGAACATGATTAGATTTTATAGCTAAGAGGAGTAACAAGTGTCACTTCATATAAAAGGTTTTACTGTAAAACAGAGTGTAAAGTGTGGTCTTACCACATCTCTTTTTACTCTTGAACCCTGTATTGCCTTTTTACAGTTTACTATCAAAAGTGTTTCTGAAGTAGTCATTGAAATAATGCTGAGTGTGCCTACCTTTCCCCTTTCCTGTTCCTGAGAGACAGCTGGTTAATGTAGCATATCAAGTGTTTGCCAAAGATCTGTGCTAGATTCTATAATGGAAGTCGATGTTATACTAGGACCACTTCTCACCTGGAGAGATTGTTAGTCTAACATTTTTATTGGACATCATTTCAAGAGGCTACCAAGATTTAAAACCAGGAAAACCAAAGCTAAACACAAAAACATGTATCCAACCACTTCAACACCTTTTTTTTTTGTATAATGCAGTAAATATGGCTGTAGATAAAATGGGAATTATATTGTAGACATGGCTATAATGATCATCAATGGTAGAGAATAATCATTGAGTTTATTGGTGGTATCCAATTACCCACAGGTAATTGCTTTGGTGGATCCTATCCAACAGTGCAAACGTATTTTTTTTTATGGGGATCTAATTGATTAGTCTGTAAAAAAAAAAAATTTGGTGAAACATTTGTAAAAATAACTTCCTATGTTTTACTATGGGTAGTTGGATACCCCCCATTACAGGTATTAGAAATCACTGTAACAAGTCCCAGCTGTTGTGCAAGAGAGAGAAGGTGTTTTGCAAAAATAAATAAATGTAACCATCCGTATGTACTCAGATTCAGCAGTGATCGCTGAGCAAACAAGATATTAGTTACTGCAAACTAGTTTCTATAATGCTTACATATGTTAAACTGTAGGAAAACTCATAAGAGACTCTACTATATGCTTCTATTATTCAGGGCCACCCTACCTATAACCATTACCATATCATATTTAACAAATCTGTGCTGTATACACTATAGCAGCGGTTCCCAACCTTTTTTCTCTCGCATACCACCTGATTAGGCTTTTCATTTATGAGTATCCCCTCCTGACAATTTTAAATATCCACAAAACTTACGAGTGGAATGGAAGTGAGCGGTATTCGCGTCCTTATATTAAGGAGTAGCAGAGGAGTATTGTGCAGGCAGGAATCTGGTCCCTCTGTGTATGGCCACTGGCTGTGTACTGGTCCTCCGGGGTTCCCGCTAACACCTGTAGGATTAATGCCGGTGCTTCCCATAACCGTGTCAGCACAGAGCAGAAGATCACTGATGTCTGAGGGCAGCGAAGATAGGTCCCAGTGGATTGCTGGTGAGGCAAAAGCATGAGGAGATGCTGATGGCGCTGCAGAGGGAACCAGAAGTGATGCAACGTGGCAATGGGAGACTTCTTCTGCCATTGGGAGACTTGTTTATCTTATTCCACCATTACCAATATTATTTTCAAGTACCCCCAACTGGTCTGCAACATACCCCAGGTTGGAAACCACTGCACTTAGGGCCTTATTCTGGTCGGTGCAGTCGGATGCGTATATGCGGACAGGACTGAGCGTCCTGAGCCCCGCCTTCCGTATGGACCGCTCACTGCGTCCAAATGCAGTAAGCCGCTGACCGCACGGAGCACGAGTGGATTTCTCGTGTGTACACCTCCTCCATCTCTGGGAACCTCCCCCATCATTCGATGGCAGGACCGAGTGGTCAGGCAGCACCGAGTGCTCCAGACCACTCGGGCGTTTCTCCGTGCAAAAGCAGGGATATGGGCGAGCAGCTGACATCCGGCTATGTCATATGTCCGCCCCCCACACGTGCGTCATGGCCGCATTACCATATGTACGCCCAGCGTTTTCATGGGAACGCCCATGAAACTCTGGGCGTACACATATGGTAATGAGCCAAAACAGCCCTTCACGCCCCTCTCCTCCCCCTGTTCGGAGTGTATAAAATTCATGCGGTATTTGGATGTGCCTGCCGTTCGCACATGCGCAGATATGCCTCTGCACATGCGCAAACATCGGCGGACCGAGCGCGGACAGAACCGCACCAACCAGAATAAGGCCCTTAGTATCAAGATTTAAAATAAAAAGTGGTACTTTTAGAAGACTCTGGATGTAAATCTTTAATTCTTGTTTTGCAGGTCAAGATTTAGGGGGGAATAAAATTGTGGACAAACGTATAAGCCCAGTTTTATTAGCACAACATAGGGTAACTACCACTTTTGAGCGGAAGGGGTGTAAATCAGGCCAGGCAAAAGGTGTGGTTCTCCCCCTTCACCCACAATTGAATTCCTCCTTAATGTCAGAGCCCATGAACATGAACTGATCATCTGTACAATTAGGACCAGTTGAATGCAAATTGTACCCACACACACATTTAAGGAATGATAGCCCTCCAAATAGATCAATAATCTATACCACAATACTCAATTCACTCCACATCGCCTCGTGAAGAAAAAAAATTGTGCCTCAGCTACTGTACATACACCCAATCCCATACATATTTGAGTACATGTTTTCCCAATTGTTCAAATTTGTGTTCCAGAAGATATTTTACTTGGTCCCATTTGTAAAATGCTTTGACAATACAAATAACCCTTGTATCAAGCAGAGTGCACCATTCTGTGGTAGTGTACTTGCAGAAATGCTGCACACTACCAATGCATCTCTGCTACACATTCTCTTTTATAGTAACAGGACACAAATTATAATGTATGAATCACTTTCAGGGTTCTATCACATCTCTGCTTACCAGCTAAAGTAGAGATCTGATCTCCATTTAGTATCTATCAAATATTGAAGAAAACCAGTGGACGATGCAGTGCGACAAGGGCTGTGCTCTGCCCATGCATCATGTGTGGCTACTGCCAATCGTACTCAATGGGTTCCAATAGCATCTGTCCAAGTGCACCAAACACAGATGTAGGGGCATATTGTAGCTGTCAAATTGTCATCTATGGAAACTGATCTAAATTGATGTAGTGTTTCAAGGGTTAAAACACATATTAATTAACATTTCACAATCTGTTAGTAAACAAAATAATCATCTGTTCGTAAATGTGTGTTTCATCTCCTGATATACATCATTATAGATCGATTTGTTATCGGATTGAATAAAAAAGAATAAAAAATACAAATAAAAAGAAATCGACCTTTAGTAGTATATCCCTTAGGACCAGATTCAATTACATAAGCACCATGAAAATATGGTAGTAGACCTGGGCTTTAACACCCAAGGCTATTCAATTACAGCACCTTTTCCTTGTGCGGTAACTTAGCCGCTACTGTCAGATAACCCATAGAATCCTGGATAACTTCCCAGAACCATGGATAAAACAGCACTGCAGAACCATGGTCATTTATTGAGGACATGAACAGAATCCATGTTTACTGCAGCCTGAGGGTTGATGGTCGGCTGTCACTGGCTATAACTGAATATACTTGGCAGACCAATTTGCAAATTGCAATTAATTTCGGTTAATTGAATTCATCATTTAAATTTCCAACTAAGCAAGAACTGTTCTAGATTATAGCACTTTAGTGTTTTACTTGGAAACTGTCTGCAGACTCCAATACCAATCTCCATAGGCACACTGTGGGAAACCGGTCCAAGCTGTTGTTGTTACAGTCTGCAACTGCAATAAAAGAGGATCCAGGGCTTTCAATACAGCTGTCTCATCTGGTATACAATACAATAATTAATATAGCCATCTCATCAGTTATGGAATATAATAATCAATACAGCCATCTCGTCCAGTATGGGAAATATAAAACCACCATCAACTGCTGCTTCTCTGTGGGAATATGACAGATACTGTATGCTCCTTAAGGGCCTGAAACATAGGTGCACGCATGTCAGCAGTAAATGGGCCGCCCCCACCGTCTGCTTGTGAAAGCAGCTGCCATCATTATTATCCAGCATTTATACCAGCTCTACACCTGGTGCAAAATATCACAAGTCAGATGGATATCTTTGTACATTCAGCTCTGAAGAGTCTGCAATTCTGTCTACATGCCCGTAGAACGCTTACATGTAGCTGCCTCGTTGCAGCCCAGTCACATGCAATCACAAGAGCAAGCCACAAAGTGGATATGTGGCGATGAGGACAAGCTGAATGTGCCTCTGAATCACTTGTAAATACGCACACTTAGCTTAAGCAGCTCTGAATCAAGCCCCAAAGTCACTATGAGGAGCACTGCAACATGAGGCAAAGATCATAGTAAAACTGGTATGTGAAGCATGGTCAAAAACAGGCAATTATATATTTATATTAGTGGAGGTTAGGCACACAGTAATGTTTTAAATGATGTTGAAAAAAGTCCCCAAAATTCTGTTCAAAATGTACCATCCATGTATCAGTGTATACTGGAGCATCAGCTTTTGTATGGGGGTCACAGTTTAGTTTAAAAAAAAATGCATAGTTCTATGCATTATAAAGATCTGTTGTGGGAAATAATTCTGTTCTCTAAACAACCAAAACCTCTGCAGATACCGCATTAAAAAAAAATACTAAATGGCATTACAGGTTGAGTATCTATTATCCAACTATCCGTTATCCAAATTATTCCACAAACCATAGTCTCCAAAATGTACTTTTATTTTTTGCTAAAAACCTACTGGCTACATCTGTAACTGGCACTACTGGGGACATAACATATAAGTGGCACTACATATGTGCAAGGACAGGATTGCTTGGAATTCAAACTTAGTGTCTCAGTATGTTATAATACCTTGTTTCAAGCACAAATACAATATATTTGTGTGTTTGTAAAACGTAAATGCAAGATACCTTATGATACCTCATTCAAATATAAAAATATTCCAAAATACAGAATAGTTAGTTATCCAAAATCCTTCTGGTCCTGAGCATTTTGGATAAGGGATACTCAGCCTGTATGATGTATGTACTACATACTTCCTGCAGAGCAAATATTTTACTTCTGTGTACTGCCTGTCATGAGCGGACTAAGGTTTAGGTATAAAAGGACCATTTCAATGTATTAAGGGGAGCAACACCAATAGGTACACATCTATAGTGATAGAAAAGGAATTGTATAGCTTGTAAAAGAAAAATAAAAAGTCACATTTATTCATTTTCTTTAAAACAATACAAATCACATGCCTAAAATAATATGTAAACAACAAAAACAGCAGGTATAGTTAAAGCTTAGGCCCTTCAGTGCTGGAAGGGATAGGCAAAGCAGAGCTTTGCTCCTGTTCAGTGCAGAATCGGTTAATGCAAATTCAGTATGAAATAAAGATTAAATCCAATATAGGGAGCAATCACTGGCTGCACTTCCAATCTCTCCCGGCTGCTGAAGCACCAGTCATGAACATGAGATATCCCACAGCAGACTAGATCTTTTGGTTACCCTGATCCAAAACTCCCAGGCCAAACCTTTCAAAACGGGGTGTATTTTTGCTACTGTTAATGCTGGAAGAAGGGGAATAAAACAAACATTAAAACCATTTCAAGTTGCACTTCATCCACTTTACAAAAATGATTAGAATAAAATATCGGTAGAAGATTGTCCAACAAAAAGGCAGCAATCTGGCAAATGGTGGGTGAATAGGTCCTGTGCGGGTGACATAATAAATCACTCACAAATATATACATCAGCTTAAATAACAGTTGCAAAAAATGTCAGTAAATGTACAGTTACTTTATGTACAGTGTGGTACTTTATAACAAACTATAATGGTTCTATATAACCTAATAGGATTTATTGAATAAGTGCTCCTCCAACCACCAGATATTTCCAAGTTCCCAATTTGCTGCCTGTGATGACAGAATTAGTCATTTACCTATACTGTACTTCCTACTGCTTCTGAAACATTGCAGGGTAAGACCACAAGACAGTGTGTGTCATTGGTGAAAAGAGGAAACCGTTAACTATCACATAGGCTGCTGACCCAAGGCTAGGTCAAACGGGGGAGCACAGATCAGGAGATGCAGTTACAATATGATAGTAGGAGGAACATACAGAGCAGCGGTGCAAGGGAAACACCTTTGTTTTGGGTTTCCCTGCACTTTTAGAAGCGTCTGTCCAAACAGTGCCCAGTAATGCTATATTTTGGAAAATGTATTGCTTTTCATAATAAAATTATTGTCCTGTGGTTACTGAAACTATAATCTTTCCATGGAAAATTAGGGGTGTGTGGATCATTTTGGTCTACAACAACTAGGTCAACAAGCATTGGGTCGACACCACTAGGTCAACATGGGTCTAGGTCGACAGGGTCATTAGACACAAGCATTAGGTCGACATGGGCAAGGTCGATAGTCAAAAGGTCGACATGGGGTTTGTCACAGTTTTTTTACCCGAATGTCGACATGGACACAATTTCAAGTGCACCGCATCCCCTCGCGATGCTTAGGGCAAACTATTTTATTCTCCAACTGCACCCCAGTGGATGGTAGGGCATGAAATACCGCCTGTCGCACATGTCATCTCCAAAATAAAGTGAAAAACCCCATGTCGAACTTTTGACTGTTGACCTTGCCCATGTCGACCTAATGCTTGTGTCCACCTAATGACCTGTCGACCTAAACTCATGTCGACCTAGACCCATATCGACTAAACGACCGTATCCCAAATTAGAGTGGTAAAATCTACTGCATTCTATTTCCCCGAAATCACTCCTTATGCCTATCTAATAAAGCCACAGCAGTCTCATCCAATAGTGAACAACTGTGCAGACCCTGTTTAAACTCAAAAGCCTCCTAGAGCACAGGCCTGTAAGACAGACTACAGGGCCCATTTACCATAGGATCGCATATGCAATGCTATGCAATGCTATCTGGGTGGGATCTACCCACCAAGATTGGCGGGATCTATGTAGTCGAAAGGAGCCTGTCCCTGCAATCTGCTTTGCCGGGGATCTGTGCATGTGTGGTTAGCGCTGACCCTTTGGCCGATCCGTGCTGACCGCACTGCCCCACCGGCAGTGTGGTCTGTAGCCCATATGCTACAATGGGCTACTGCCATCTCAGAACGGCGATAGCCTTGGGACCTGAAGCGATGCTTCCAGTTATCGATACATCGGGATGAATTGCACCCTCTAGAAAATCTATGTGGGATGCAGCTGCCATCGGGGTAGGAGGGACCGCAGCACGTATCGGAGAAAACCATTCTGCAGTGTAAATAGATTTTGCACATCTATGAAGACACAATCCTCTCCACAAATCAACCATCAGTATTGGCACATGTAACACATTGTGCCAAAAGTCCATTGGTTCTAAAGGTTTTTTTTTTTTTTTTAAACTAGATACAGATATTCACCCTTAAAATATAGTTCAATAGATTGTAGCACAAGGCAATAGGACTGTAAAACTGCTAAAAGGAGCTGTTATTTGGTGGACAATCTTAAAAACACACAAACACATGCACACAGAGGCGGAAACAGTGCTTATTAGAAGTACACAGAAGGAAAGCACCCAATGCATTGGATACACTGGAGTGCTGGTAACCCTGCTTTAGTAGAAGTTACTGCTGGCTCAGTGCTTGAGAGATACACAGCTGGTCCTATGATTAGTGCCAAGTAGATGTCTTGCAGTCAGAATCAGTTATTTAAGCAAACAGCCCACACCAAGAGAATAACAGCAGGAAAAGATCAAAGCGGTAGATACATCCAAAGGGTTAAAAAAGTTTCCTATTATTGGTAATGATTTGTTTTGTGGATGGAAGGTATTGTCCACGAAGCTGTAGATTAGAAGACGCATGGAAGCATGCAAGGCAGAGCCCAGTTAGATGGCCAGCAGCTATAACCTATGACAAGGAGAAAGGACACACAAATCAACCAAATGGGTTATTACAGCACTATGATTAGTGAGAGGACATTATATTAGTAATGTTAGGATATGGTTATGAAAGGTAGCAAGTTTTTGTTGGGTGTGGATCGTATTGTCGACCCAACTTAGGTCGACAGTCATTAGGTCGACACCGTTGGGTCGACAGGCAACTAGGTCGACAGGGTTCTATGTCGACATGGGTGAAGGTCGACAAATGCGTTAGGTCGACATGTTTTTTTTCACTGGTTTTTTAAGACACAGTTGGAAGTCAACCGCAGCCCCTCGCATTGCTTGCCATTCTTTGGGCACATTGCCTCGCTGTGCTCGGCACACTATTTTATACTCCCACCACGCCCTAGAGGATGGTAGGGCATGAAATACTGCCTGTCGACGCATGTCGGCTCAAAAAACTGTGAAAAAACCCTTGTCGACCTGTTGACCTAACCTATGTCGATCCAACGCATTTGTCGACCTAAAACCATGTCAAGCTTGTACCATGTTGACCTTCATCCACATCGACCTAGAACCCTGTCGACATTGTTGCCTGTTGACCCAACGGTGTCGACCTAAGTCTCGTCGACAATACGACCGTATCCCGTTTTTGTTATTACATTGATAGAAACCCCATATGGCCTGCCTTTGACTGACTTTGTATAAAGTTCATTAACACAAACTGTTATAAACATGTGTGAGGAAATGGAACATACATAGCAGTGTTAATGAACAATATCAAAAAGAATCTGATTATAGAAGTATCCAGGCAGTGAATCCTGTGCTTACATGCTGCTAGGTCAGAAGTAAACAAACCTGTGGCCCTCCAGCTGCTGTGAAACTACATGTCCCAGCATGCATTTCTACAGTTTTGCTGTTAGTGCATGCTAAAACAGTGGAATAGCTTCGTGGGAAGTGTAGTTCCACAGCACCTAAAGTGCTACAAGTTGTATACCCTGTGCTAGGTTTCAGCATTTCTTTCTTGCATTCATTGTTGTTGTTCGCATGCTGCTGAACATGAAGATTTGTGTTTGTTAATGATGTCAGACTTTGCTGGAATAATCAGTTTAAAGTTGAAGCAAATCCCCGGAATCTTATGACACGGTGTAAGAGGAAAGCAGAAGTTGCTTCAGTTTCAGAACAGCTCTGTGTCCTCGTCATCCATATGATGCTCACATGTTTAGTCACACATTAGGATGAGTAACTATTTCCAGCAACACATGCTGCAGCAGAAATTTGTGTTCACGTAAAATATTCTGCACTTCTTTTTGTTTTTATTAAAAAGTGAACACTAGAGTAAGCGTATACATGACACAGCACTGCCCCATTTGGTAACTGATGGCTTTGCATAGCGCAGTGCTATGCAAAGCTGTACACAAAGCCACTCATCTGCCAGTAATACCAGCAGATGAATGGCATTCCTCGTGATGATGCAGGAGTGCGCATCACCTCTCACTACCCATTGCCGGGCCATACACACTGGGCGGCTTTGAGCTGAAAGCCGCTCAAAACATCAAGTTTGAGCAGCTTTCAGCTCAAAACCTCCCAGTGTGTCAGCAACTTGGCAGTGAATGTGAACACCATGTTGGCAGAATTGTCCCCCCTGAGTAAAACTTGTGCCAGTGTCTTCTGAAATGTAATATGCAAAGGAAGATTCACACCATGTAAAAAGTTCAAAGTTATAAAAGATATAAAAGCAATGCGATGATAAAATGATGGATAAAAAAATAAATGTGTTGTGACATCCAAGGTGTTGGGCCCTACCACAGGACCACGGAGAGTGGAAAGAGGGAATGCAGCCATGAGGAGAACAGTAAACAAATATTTTAGAGGGAAAGGAAATCAGTGTCCATTATTAATATACCAAAAGATTTAATTGTAATTATATATGTAATGCAGCACACTAATTAAAAAGTGTTTTTACAATTCATACAGTATGGTACAAAGAAACTTTATTAAATACGGTATAATCCATTGTTGCCTCTGTGAACAAGTCTCATTACATAGTAATTTATACTTGTTACTTAGTAATAAAGGTAGTGTTATTGTACTACCTGACACCTAGCAGTTTTGAAGTTTGTTTATTATTATGCTGGTCACTATACAACCATTTATTTAAAAACACAAAATGTGTTCAGGATAAAATGCATTGAATACATTTCAATCCAAGCCACAAAGTGAACTTTCCATCGGAACATTAGTGTCTCCCTGTCTGTCTTGTGTGGTACGGTTCCTTTGTCTCTGAAGACAGTAGAGGAGAAGTGCCTAATTCTGTTCATTCATTGTGAAACATACGTAAGCTATTATTTTACCACCCACAAAGACCTGCCCAGTCTCAAATCAATACCCAAAGCAATAATTACATGTCTGACCCAAAATCTAAATATTATCTAACTATGGAGCCCTCTTGGTTTTGGTCTTCTAATGCTACTATGGTGGCATTGGCTGCGGTGATTACAACAAACTTGAAATTACCGTAATTATTTGAAACAATGTTCACTATCCAATACCACCAATACCACCGTCTTTGTCATCCTAGAAGTCTATTTAGAAACATATAGCTACTCACTCTGCAGATTTCCAGAAGTGACCTGGATGTGACAACCTGCGATTCAGTTTTGGCAGCTTATCCAGCATGTCCATGAGGAGGGTAAAGCTTGGCCTTTCGTTGACATCAAAGGCCCAACATGCCGCAAGGATCTCCTGAATAAAGTGAAAGTTCAGAATCATTGAAGGCACTATAAATGGGTTTACAAACTGTGTGCTGTGGCACCCTTGGGTGCATTGGAACACTTGCAGGGGTGCCCTGGTTGGTAGTCTAGCACCAATTTAAATAATTTTTGGTCAATATAATAGGCAAAACGAGTTCTTGTGACTTCCAGTCATGAAACATGTGGACAAACAGAAATGAATCCTGTGCTTTGCCACATAGCTGAACCTAAGGACCACATATACAGATGGAGCCCTGCTCATTTAGCCTGTGAATTAGATTAAGTGAGTAATAGGATTACTATGCTAATCCCCTACTGTATTGTTCTATGTATTATATTGCTGCTGAGAACAATAGGATAGCCATGGCGAGCCACGACCTAAGGAACAAAGTTGACAGGGGCTCCAACGGTAATAACAATTTACTTAATTTAATATTTTTTTTTACCTAATAAGACATTTTTGGACAAGGAGTGCCATGAAAAATGTCTGAAACTCTAGGGCAGCGCGATTCAAAAAAGTTTGGTAACCGCTGGACTATAACATTAAGCATGTACTTTTCTTATTTGGAAACAAAATCCTTCATACAGTAGCTTTAGGCTAATACTCTGTGTAGGCCTCAGCAAACTAACATACTATACAACAAACTGGAATGGTGGAAGATTACCGGATGGAAGGTTTCAGGAAAACATACATTATAGCTTTCTACGTGCAAATATTACCTTGCCCACAATTAATCACACATTTTATAGTTCAGAGGAACTACACTAATTCCTTATCTCAGTATTCACAATACAGCGGTATAAATGGAAATTAAAAGGCAAATTTCAATAACAAAAGAATTAGCAGTTTCTTACATCTTAACTCAAGTTAAAATATACTCACAGTGACTTCTTTGCCCAAGCTTATAGTAGACAACACCTGCTTTACACCTTCACCACTTCCAACTTGCCAGATAAGAGCCTCAGCTGCTTGAATTTTAAATGACCAATCTCGAGCTTGCAGTTCATACCATACAGTCCTTTACAGAAGCAAAAATGTAATGTTTTCATAAATGCTATCTACATTTTACATTTTCATTGCTATAGTTTATGAACTTTATGGACACAGAAAATGTAGACTTATATAGACTATAATTATAGGAATACTTGGGAATATAATGAAAATACAGAAATTAGCATTATACGTATATGTGAAGGCAAAAATATAGATTGATATCAAGCGCTAGAAAGGTTCCCCACAGTAGTAAATAGTCTCCAAAAAAATAAATTGCAAATAGTGCAATAGTGCATAACGTTTTAAAACAACAATGTTTAATAGGGATGTGCATTTACAATTTGGGAAGGATAATAAAAGCATTCAAACAAAGCCCGGGGGCACAACAGGATCACAGATGTCCAATCAAAATGGCAGTCCAGCTCTGGAACTGAGGGCGCCGTCCAAAAGAAACACAAGTTCCTGGGGTGCAACCAGGTAGGCATTAAAGAGTAGCAAGGTTTGGCGTGCCTTGCCACTCTTGATTGCCTACCCGGTTGGATCACAGATGTCCAATGGAAATGGCAGTCCAGCTCTGGAACTGAGGGCGCCATTCAAAAGAAACACAAGTTCCTGGGGTCCAACCAGGTAGGCAATCAAGAGTAGCAAGGTTTGGCGTGCCTTGCCACTCTTGATTGCCTACCCGGTTGGACCCCAGGAACTTGAGTTTCTTTTGGACGGTGCCCCCAGTTCCAGAGTTGGACTGCCATTTCCATTGGACATTTTTTGGTGACTATTTACTACTGTGGAGAACCTTTCAAGCGCTTGATATCAATCTATATTTTGCCTTCACATATATCTTTTCAAGGTGTTTTTAGAATAACACCTATAGATTGTAAAAGCTGCTCTAAAGTTTTGTGTGTTCGCACTTTATCACTCAGTCACTTTTTTGCCAGAACAGTCCTATACATCGGTTATTATGTCATATGCTACACAGGGAAACATGATCTAGTACACTGTAGCACAGACTGACCTCAGCTTAATTGATCCCCACGTGAATTAAACCCAGTACATTGCAGCAGGCTCAAGGTGATCAGGCAATTGTTTCACACTCACCCAAAAGCATAAACGTCAGCACCCTTGGAAAAGGGGAGCTGGTCCTCATCCTTGCCAGGTCCCATCTCTCGCACTATTTCTGGAGCCAAATAACACAGCCAATCATGGCTTATTTTCAGCTCATTCTCCCGCCTATTTGAGTTAGAAAAGAAAAACATGGTATTCTCAGTTGGTATTGGCAAACACACAATTTCAATACAGTTATATATTTATACACATGCATTCAGTGTGTAGGATATTTGTGACCATTGCTTAAAGCTTACTAGTACTTCATCAGTTCAATGAAACATGTGCGATCTTCACGTAATCATACAACCACGTTCTACTTAATATTGTGGACTCCTTACAGATAAAACATAGCTGTGATATTACAGGTAATCTACAACATGGCATAATCCAGAGCCAGGTAGGGACAACATCTCCATGTTACATAGTCTCACCTTCCCTCCTGTACAACTCCTGAAATCCCAAACAGACCAAAGTCTGTGATGATCACTTTTCCATTTTCATAGAAAACATTCTTGGATTTTAAGTCTTTATGAACGATGCCCTTGGCATGCAGGTAGCCCATACCCTAAAAGAAAGATACAGTGTTACATATGGTCATGTGCTAGCAGTCATTATAGAGAGAGCTGGAGATTCTACATGTGTAGAGCTGGGAAGAGTGGAGTAAAACATGCATCGATTTATACAGGTCAATAAACAAACATCAACATTCTGTTAGCCCTGGGCCCTCTAGACAATAGCAAAATAGGGAAAAAGAACAAGTGACCAGCGCTGTTAACAGATATTCAATCAAGGTTATCTTTCTTGGAGTATATTTCTATTCTCCGCAATGAATTCTTCCTGGTGCTAGTAAGTATAAAACTCACAATTTAATTCAATCAGGCGTGCCCGTAGCGGTATCTTTGCATATCCCTCATACAAGCAGAGAAGTCGACATGCAGAACAAATGACACGGAGTTGACTTACATGAAAATTCAATCTCGCGTACACATCAGGGTATCTTTGCTTTCAGTAAGATCACTGCGGACGTCCAGGAACAGGTAACAAGATGTATTTATTCACAGGTTCACAAATCCACAGCATCCAACACAAACGATACAAAGACAATGGGGATCCAGGTAATGACGGTGCAGATGGACGGAATGTCGGCGGCTGCCTCCTTGCTGTCCGGTTAGCTGCAGACGAACCGAGACGGAGAGTCGGAGGTTGCTTGCGGTGCCGCGCGGCTTCGTTCCACTGCTCCTGCCAAGTGGGGTGAGCGGGGTGGGCGACTTGATCAACGCGTTTCGGATATTTCACGATATCCTTTTTCAAGATCTGCCGCCATGTTCACAGGTGGCTGCTTTTATCGCACACCTGCAAAAGAAAATATGCACTCCACTCCAGGCTCTGCTCTCTGCTCTCTGCTCTCTGCACGTGTTCAGGGAGAACTATTAGCTGCAGCAACTCACTCCACCCCTGCTGAAAGCTAGACAATAGTTGTCTCCACAAAGAACTTTCAAATTCTTCCTCATTGTCTTTCGGTATGGCCTTTATCTGCCTAAAAGCCCAATTAGGTAGCAGAAGCTTCAGGTGTCCTGGGTTTCAGCGCGCCCTGAGTCACCCAGCCAACATGAGCACGTGGAATCGGAGAGTGACATCTGAGCAGTATCCAGTTGACAGGTCTACAATGCCTAGGTCGACAGTCAATAGGTTGACATTTTTTCCCCATTTTTTGGACGTTTTCATACTTTAAGATTTATGTGGTCTCCAACTGGGAACGGTAAAGTGTGGGATGCAGCAGAGCGAAGCCAGCCATGCGAGGGTATGTGCTACACAGATTGAGGGATTAATGTTGATAGGTGTCGACATCGACACAAAAAAACCTTAAAAACTCATGTCAACCTTTTCATGTGTTGACCTTGTTCATGTCGACCTTTGCATCCAGATCCATCTGTGGCATATTAAGCTACTGGGACATGAGGCTTGCAATTGGATTTTGCAGGGGTTATTTGTACACATTTTGGTTCGTGGGCATTCTATTGTTGCTGAGGACTCCAGGCAACCTAGATGTTCCCCATGTTTGGGCAATGGCCAACACGACAGCAGTAACTGCAGTGGGTCACTACAGAATCTGCCTGACTGTGCTTGCCGGATGGGAGCACAGATGCTGAGAGAGAGAAGAGTGCTTTACTTGTTCTGCTTAACTAGTATTAGTTTATTTCATTCATTTTCTAGCTGTACACCTGTACTAACACCTAAAGGAAATATTTAACTAATATGCTTTTCCCACCTATCGGTTTCCCTTACAGCACCAATATGGTAGTGATGGTGGAAGAAACTAGAATGGTAATCCAGAATGGTTTGTGATTGGTCCTCCTGCTCACACCCACTGTCACAGATCATTTAACGATACTGATCTGTGTCAGTAGGTGTGACAGTTGGGTGTGTCAAATAAACACCTGCAGGACTGGGCTTTTCTGTAGATGGAAACACTGCGTTACATAATTGTTTCTCTGTTCCTTTAAAAACTCTAGAATCTGTCTGTAGAGAATGGTAAAATGCTGGTTCACACATTAAAGAACACCGGTGTATTATTTTAAAACTGAAATTTTAGTGCATGCCAACATACAGAACAGACACTGCTCTACTAAAGCCAAATCATTTTTACTTCCAAATTTTAGCATCTATTTAAAAGTATACCACTCCAGAAATGTCATTACAGAAAAAGCAGACATGGGGGTATAATCAATTGATGTCCAAACTGCCGGCTTGCCGAAAAGACGGAATTTTTGACATGAATAGGTCGGAAGGGGTTCCGATCTATTCAATTTAAACCAGGTGGATTGACGGAATAGCCGTTGATCCACTTGCTTGCCGAAAGGTTTTGGCTATGTTTCCGGCAATCTCAATCTAACATTAAAAGATGTCGGATTGAGGCAGGGAGGACGGCCCCAGGTGAGCAGCAGCAGCTTACACCGCGCAGTCCTCCTGTCCGCCACCTCCTGTACCCACCCGCCGCACTCACCTGAGAGCAGCTCACCCGGCCCCGTCTTGACTCCTGCTGCCTCCCTCACCTGGTCCCCGTGCCGGCCGGGTGAGCATCAATCAGCGGCCAAATCAGACATCCGGATTTGCCCATTGCATTGAATAATGGATGACTGATCCATTCCGTCAAAAGAATTTCGGAATGGATCCGGCATCCATTGAATATACCCCATGATATAAAAAAAAATATACAAAAAAATAATACAGAATAAATATGATATCTGAAATAAATACAGGTCCATGGATCCACAAAAAAAGTGACAATGTGTATTCAAATTTGCTGCATGGATGCAACAAAATGCCAACAAGATTGTGGCGCTTATCTTTGAATGAACAACCAAATATTCAAAATAATAAAAATATCCAGCACTATATGCAATAGCTGCAGTGTTTCGATAAGCAAAAACTCAGCATTGTGGTCACTTGTAAGCCCCATACACACTAAGCGATATTTTAAACGATATGGCTCATTTTGGCCCTTCTGTGTGATATCGTTTGTAATATCAATTAGTGTGAACGTTCAGTAATGTTAATGATGCATGCTCCAGCGGGTTGTTAATTATGTCCCCTGTTGTCGGTGTACACGAAGCTCAATTTGACTATATAGTGAACTACTGCATGTACGGAGTGGGGACAGGATGATGTCACTGAACGATATAAGTATAGTTATCATTCAAGGGGAATATTTGAAGATATCGGCATGAGAGAAGGAGCATATGGTCTAGTGTGTATGCGGCATTAAATGGGAACAATTGCTCAGAATGGGCTTCATAATGGGAAGCCCTGCCCCCCGTTTTTTGATTGGCCCACAGGCCAATCTTTAAAAGCAAATGGATGACCATCGATATGTTAAATCATCGATGGTCATCCATTGCATACTTATACACCATTGATGGCCAGTTGCACTTTTGCCACCGATGGCCATCCCTATTATCTATCTTTCTGATAGAAGGCTGAAAGGTTATCAAATTATTCACCCATACGGCAAACACAACAGAGTGCATTCAACACACACAACCTCCCATGTCCAAGTGCATTCCTCATTGGTGGAGCCCTAATAATACAGAAGTGACCATAGGCTATATATAAACATAAGTTTTCATTACCATATTACTACAATCACTCTACACACAAGTGTTCCATTATTATATTAAGACCCAGCAGGTGTTAGAAAGTTGATTATGTATTACGTATCTGGGCACCGGCTGTAATGGTTATCAAGTGACACATTGCTTCAAAAGGATCACTTAAAAACAAAAATGACTAAACTTTAAAAATGTTATTCCTTGAATTAAGGAAAATGTTGATGTCACTGTGCCATTTGTCATTGCAAACTCAACTGACAAGCAGAGGCCTGAGTGGGAGTTAAGTAAAGTGAAATTTATAGCACAATGAAGTTTATGGGCAAGTTATGGACAAGTTTATGGACATATGTTCTTTAACGTGTGTTATGAAGGTTAAATGCCAAGCCTCCTACACTACACATATACTAGTTTTATTTCTTCAGACAATCATTTCTGTTTACATAGAAACAGACGAAGAACATGAGTCAGAAAAAGCTCAGTATAAATAAGTCTTGGTCACGCATATACAAAAAAAAAAGAACTAAATGGGTATTCTACAGTTTACCTTTGTAATAAATCCAATGAAAAAAAACCACTGCAGAAAATGATAGAAGTCCTTTTTTGACACAAGATCAAAACATTTTTTGTATACTCTTTTAGTCCCTGTCTGGTGAACAACAAACAATAACTACTAAACAGGCTATCCTCAAGTGCTTCCTATGCTACCTCCCTCCTAGGATTAGAATTGGGCTGGAGGATGCAATACATTAGGATTTTCCATATTTGCTATAAGAAGTCCCATGGTAGGCAGATCCAAAGTCTTATTTTATTTCTGTGAAATAAACAAATAATGCCAATTGAATATACCTTGTGGTCACAGAGTAAGTAACAATTTCAGTATACATTACAGTTGTGCCACTTATTTTGCTTCCTCCTCTCTTCTTAAGAATAGTACTTAAACAATAATATATGGCCATACTTTCTGTGTACATGCATACAGGGTACTCCGCTACCAATGTGCTTTGTCATTCCTATTCCACCATACATTTGACATCACAATGGCAAATTGGACTGCTAATATTACTCATGTGCCAAAAATATCATTTGCACAAACAATATCAAGTTTAATTAATGGACGAAATGCCTCTGTACTGTACCTTGATGATTTCTTGAGCAATCTGTCGTGTTTTGTTGATGTCGAGTGATGCCTTGGGATCTCTAACAAAGGCGTGAAGGGTTCTCCCTTTACAAAAACTGAAAAAAACAAGAAAATACTAAATAATGTCATGAACATTAGCTTATTCTATTTGTATAATCTGGGGATCAGAGGCTGCTGTACTAACAGATGGCTGTACTGGAAATATCAGTACACCAATGACCAGGGCCGGTGCTAGGGTGTCCGGCGCCCTCCTGCAAACCATACATTTTGCACCCTTTTACATTGCCATTGCAACAAGCTGCAGCCCGATTGTGGGAGTGTATGCAACATGCGATCCTATGGAGGATCTCGGGTGCATGTACATGTATGCATACACCATCTCAGTGCTGTGTCCGCAAAATGCTGCAGGCACTAAAGATGCCCATACACGCTAAGAGAATCACATATGTTATGGGCTAGATCGCATCGCATCGCACGGCATACAAGAGAGGAGGAGATAGAGGTGGCGGAGTGTTGAGGACTGGCAGTGGCACTGGCACAGCACACTGAGAAGAGGGAAGGAAGGGGAGGCGGTGCTGCTGCCTGTTCATCATTTGATTGACAGCTGACAGGCGCAGGGAGCAATGGGTAGGGGGCGGACCTGGATATGACACGTCATCCAGGCATTAACAGACAGCGCTACATGCCTCAGCGCAAGTGTCCGTGAGGAAGAGGGGGCAGGTCGCAGGAGGAGGACAGTGTGTGTGCATTGCAGGGAGCTGCTCAGCCTCTCCATACTGCCGCTCGCTGTCAGACAGGCACTGCAGGCGGTGTGCAGGAGGCAGTGACAGTGAGGGCTGAGGAATCTTTAGCAGAGAAGGGAGGGAGACAGCGCCTTTTCAGCATGGCGCCTCCCTGCTTTGCAGGAGCTGCTGAGTGGGTAGCACCGGCCCTGCCAATGACCATAATGGTCCTTTACAGACTTCCTTGTAACACCCAGAGTTCTTGTTCAAATATGTATGATTTCACATATTTATGTTCCTTCTAATGAATGGGTCTTCAAACTGCGCCCCTCCAGATGTTGTGAAACTACAAATCCCAGCTTGCCTTGCCACAGTTTTGGTATAAGGGAGTGTTAAAACTGTGGCAAGGCATGCTGGGATTTGTATCTGGAGGGCCACAGTTTGAAGACCCATGTTCTAAAGCCTAAAGAGTTATTTTATGATAAACTCCAACAGTTTAGATTATTTCAATGCACAGACTTATGGCTTGCAGGAAGCTACAGTACAGTTAGAGGGGTATTCAATGTAGGGTCACGACTGTCGAGCTGGCCCAACAGCCATGACCCTGTCCCGTTCTCGTTCTGCTTGACCGAGATTTTGCAGACGGATTCAATGTTCTCTACTACACAAGAAAATAAAGCATTATTGGGTGCACTAGACGTCCTTCATGATAAATATAAAATGTAACTTTTAATGAATTATAGGTAAAATAGGTGAAATATTAAAATATTTACGACAGATGTGAAAAGAAAGATTTGAATAAGTGTATTAAAATAAAATCGGACCACTGTCTCTTTAAATCCTTTACTTGCAGGGATATGATGTCCCTGTGTGTTATTGTATATTTCTATCAATGACAATAAACTTTAGTATGCTATCACTCTTGATGTCTCTTCAGTGTTCTTTTGCAGTGTTGCTATTAACACAGAGAGATTGTGTTTTCTGTTTTACTTTGTTGCCACTGAGTATTTAGGAGTATGTAACATTTTATCAGTCTGTGAAATTGTTTGATCTTACTATTTCATACACACCATGCAAGTTCTGTATTTATTATTCAAAATCTGTAGCCAATGCTACGTTAATAAAACCTAGGCTCTGATGTGTATTTTAATAAAAGAGTATTTTCACAGTATTAAGTATAACTGTTTATACTCTCTTAAGGCCCCCATACACTACGCGATTTGGGCCCAATTTCACCAGATTCTGGAGGATCGGGCTGATAAATCGGGTGAAATTGCCCAAATCACGTAGGGTATGACATCCAATCTGATCCGATGCGCGGTCCCGTGCGCATCGGATCAGATCTGGATGTCGGATGGTCTGCACATAAGATAAAGCAGAGGGGGTAGTCTGGTGGCGGGGAGCGGGGTCCGGTCCAGCTGTAGGAGGGGTAGTGAGCTAGCGGGTGGACTGGAGACTGTAGCGGCAGGCGGGGAGCACGGAGCGCACGGCGCATAACAGAGTCCGGGTAGCGGCGAGTGGGAGAATAGGAAACATCCTATTCAAAAGACTGGACGGCCGCTGATTGGCCGAGAGCTCAGCCAATCAGCAACCGCCCTGCCCGCCCAGTCTTTTGAATAGGATGTTTCCTATTCTCCAACTCGCCGCTACCCGGACTCTGTTATGCGCCATGCGCTCTGTGCACTCCGTGCTCCCCGCCTGCCGCTACCTAGTCTCCAGTCCACCCACTAGCTCACTACCCCTCCTGCAGCTCTACCGGACCCCGCTCCCCGCCACCTCTCTTGCCGCTAGCTGACTACCCCCTCTGCATCACCCACGGACCGGACCCTGCTCTCCGGTCCCCGCTCCCCCAGACGGACCCTGATGCCCCCCCCACCCCCCGCCTGCAAGCTCCCCCCAGACCCTGCTCTCCCACAGCTCCCCTGGATTTACATGTGATAAATCGATCCGATTTAGCACATGTAAAAAATGGCACATCAAGTGCCAAATCTTATCAGGAGCTGCCGGGGGAGCTCAAGGGAAGCCAGGGAGACATTAGGCCGACTTGTCGGCGTAGGGTATGGGGGCCTTAAGTCCCCTCTAGGAATCTTGCTGTGTCATACACACCATGCAATCTCTGTATTTAATCTCCTTTTTTCAAGGGCAGTCCAAAAGAAATCTATTTAATCTGGTGCGGGAATCCTCTCTGTAAAAATAGGATTCAATGTTCTGCCTGCTGAGCGCCAAGAAGAGGGTGTGGCATCGAGAAACACAATATGTTGGCCGATGGGATGGCAGGTAACACTAGGGTGACTAACTAATCCGGGACACATATTAATTACACAGGTTCTGTGGCTGGCTTTCACCTGGTTTTAAACTGCCACACCTCGACTCCATTTCACCTGGTTTTAAACTGCCACAGAACCTGATTAATTAATATGTGTCCCGGATTAAAGGGATGAGTTGGTCACCCTAGGTAACACACAGTTCTGATATTGCCAACTAGTTAAAAAAAAAATCTTGCATTTTAAATAAACAACTTCTATAAATATTCACTTCTAAAGTACAGATAATAAGGATAACATTTTTTCCAGCGTACAAAATTAGTGGAGTTGTACTAAAGATAAAGACATTTGTCACAGAGATATTTCATACTATGGCTAGTGTAGGACACGTGGAATAGATCTATAGGAGGAAATTTACTGAGATGTGTATTCTACTTCACATGTGATGTTGCTATGGGCAACCAATCAGATCCTGTCTACTATCTTCTAGTGGGTGCTAAATAAATCAGAAGTAGCTTCTGATTGGTTGCCCCTAGCAACATCACATGTGAAGTAGAATACACATCTTAGTAAATTTCCCCCGTAGTTACAGAAACAATAGTTTATACAACAGGTAATGGCAATATTATAAATGTAAACTTCACAGAAAGTGCTTATCTTATCTTGGGCATACACAAAGAACAAAAGGCCAAAAGTAATAGGCTGATAGGAATCAGTGAGGGTATGGTCTGTATACTGCATACGCCCTTCCTGTGGAACAAGTTCTGACGTGCTGAATATCACTCACCTAGTAATGATGGCCAAATGGGGAGGGTGCATACAGGCCCCCATGAAGAGCACCACATTCTCATGCCGTGTCTGTCTGTAATTCATCACTTCTTTTTTAAAGAGTTTCAAATGATCCTGATTGTTTCCATCTATCTCCAGTAACCGGATAGCTACCTCCCCGTGCCACTTGCCTCTGTACACCTTCCCCCATCTTCCCTGCCCAATAAGCTCCTCAAGTTCAATTTGTTCAAAAGGTATGTCCCATTCTTGTAAGTAAACGCTGGTCTGGCTGGGCTTGCGAAAGATCATTCCTCCGAAAGTTGTTGATCTTGAAGACGGGAGCTCATCCAGTTCATCGTCATCATACTCTGGCTCAGATTTGTTGGCTTCTTGCTCCTCAACCTGTTCAAAACAGACTATAATTATTTCGTCCAGAAACAGTACAGAACCTTCATTAAAGAAAAAACATAAGAGGTCACAAAGAAACATGTAACCTGACTAAGAAGAATAACAGCAACATACAGTATACATGTATGAAGTTTTCATAAGAGGAGAGAAATGGACGTTGAGAAGCTGTCCACCAATCAGCTACTATCTAAATTTTATAGCATGTACTTGATAAATGCTAGGTTGAAGTTGATCTGTTACTATATGCAATTGTTCACCCCGCCCACTTCTCCACACTTTGATACTGTACATCTCCTCCATAATGATTTTCTACCTAGAGCACAATGTTTAATGATGTGAACAAAAATTAGGTTTAAATGTTGGTATATCTGTAATTTTTGTATGAATTACCACTCCTTGTAGGTCATTTCATTCTGACTCTATTTAAACACTAATGTGGCCTAAAGATGGGGAGATTTTGCAGAGCGATCAAAGCAATGTCATATCGTTCAGCACACAGCGATGTGTCAGCGATGTGTGCTGAGCGATTGGTCAGGACCAGTGAACATTGCGCTGACCGGCAATCTCACTAGCACAAATTAGCATAAACAGTTTGGTTTGTGGTTTATTATGTCCAGTAAACTAATACAGTATATACATTGAACTGAGGTTCAAGGAGGATGCTGAATACAGATGTACAGAACAGCCCAACTTGTACTTTATTACATTATAGCAGTTCCCTCTAGTGCAGGCATTCCCAACCACGGTCCTCAAGGCACACCGACAGTGCAGGATTTGTAGATATCCAGGCTTGAGCACAGGTGACTTAATTAGTACCAGAGTGATTCTGAACAAACCATCTGTGCTGAAGCCTGCATATCACTAAAACCTGCACTGTTGGTGTGCCTTGAGGACCGTGGTTGGGAATGCCTGCTCTAGGGTGTTCCAATTCAAGAAAGTTTGTGAACCACTGGCCTAAGTTCATGTCCTGTGCTACAGAACACTAGCTCCCTCTAGTGGTACAGAGAACACATGCCTTGTCTTTACAATGTTATTTACAGTACCTCTGCTTCCTGTTCTTCTGCTACATCTGTTTCCATGTCGGCCTCAGCACTAAATTAGAAATGTTCTGTGCTTTAGTGATGCAAAGCAAAATACAAAATAACACTCAGAACTAAGCATGCAATAATTCTTCTGCTAAATATGGAGTCAACATTTTCTATATGACAAATACAATGTCTAGGAATAGAGCATTTCTTTGATTCTTTCATTAGAAAAAAGGGCTAGTAATTTCAGACCCCTATATGCTTATATTTTCTATAACTCATAATAAAAACAATGGTACTCTTTACCTAGAACGGCGCCCATCGCGGTGATCGCGACATCGCGGGCAGTACATAAACGGCCGCGACGCGATGCCCGCGATCACCGCGATTTTCCCATAGGGAACAATGTTAAAAAGCCTGATTGACCGCGATTTTGCATTCAATGCCTCAATGCCCGCGATTTTCCCATAGGAATCAATGTTAAATGGGCTACAGAGCCCAAATAGGCAGAATTAACCCTTAAATGTCCCCCCAATTTTTGTACGCCACCCCACGATCCACGCCAACCCGAAGCGTGGCGAGCGCAGCGAGCCCGCGAGGGGCGGCGGTACGCGTCCTCCGACCTTTTCATGCCCTACTATCCACGTCGGCGTGGAGTTGAGAATAGAATAGTGTGGCAAACGTAGCGAGCCACCGAGCCCGAAGCGTGGCGAGCGCAGCGAGCCCCGCGAGGGGACGCGGATACCTTCACAGGTAAACGCGTCCCCTCGCGGGCTTCACAGGTGTCCGCTTTTCGCCACGGATACCTGTGAAGCCCGCGAGGGGACGCGTATAACTGTGAAGGTATCCGCGTCCGCTCGCCACGCTTCGGGCTCGGTGGCTCGCTGCGCTCGCCACACTATTCTATTCTCAACTCCACGCCGACGTGGATAGTAGGGCATGAAAAGGTCGGAGGACGCGTACCGCCGCCCCTCGCGGGCTCGCTGCGCTCGCCACGCTTCGGGTTGGCGTGGATCGTGGGGTGGCGTACAAAAATTGGGGTGACATTTAAGGGTTAATTGTGCCTATTTGGGCTCTGTAGCCCATTTAACATTGATTCCTATGTGAAAATCGCGGGCATTGAGGCATTTTAAAGTAAAATCGCGGTCAATCAGGCTTTTTAACATTGTTCCCTATGGGAAAATCGCGGTCATCGCGGGTACACGATTTTGATGTACCCGCGATGACCGCGATTTTTTACCCCCGACGCCCGCGATTCTAATCGCGGGCGCCGTTCTAGGTAAAGAGTACCAAAACAATTCTATAGAAAATAAATTATATTTAAATTCAATACATAGACTTGTAATAGCCTACTGCGGTGTACAATATGGAAAACAATGTATAATATCATTTGTACACATTGGTAGCAGTACCCGTCTCAATGAAGTTGGTCGCCTACAGGCACCAGTTCTGATGGAGGCACCCTACAGCCATTGCAACCTGTACTTGTCATAACTGTGAAGCAGAGGCTTATTATTATATTTACTAACAGTTTTTTATATAGCGCATACATTTTACGCAGCGCTTTACAGATAATATTTGAACATTCACATCAGTCCCCGCCCCGGTGGAGCTTGCAATCTATATTCCCTACCACATGTACACACACACACACACACACAGACATTCTAGGGTTAATTTTGTTGGGAGTCAAATAGCCTACCAGTATATTTTTGGATTGTGGGAGGAAACCGGAGTACCCGGAGGAAACCCACGCAAGTACAGGGAGAATATACAAATTCCACACAATTAGAGCCATGGTGAGAATCAAATCCTTGACCTCAGTGCTGTGAGGTCATGGATTTGACCTCCATTACACCATCCGTACTGCCCCAAACTGCCATTGGGTGCAGTGCATCAGGCCCCTTGATAACTAAGAGGCCCACTGCCGCCCGGTCACCTACTTCCTGTCAGTCACTGTTTTTCCCTGTCACCCTCTGCCTCTCCTTGTAGCCCACTGTTCTGTTGCATATTGTGAACTTGGGTTGGGGTGTAGGAGGGGGGCCCAAATTATATTTTTGCTTCTGGGCTCACAATTAGCAATTTCCACCACTACTCTGAAGTGACAGTTAGTTACAATGCATGTGTGAACCAGCCAATTCCACATACTGCAGCCAACTTGCATCTATGGCTAGTATCCACCCTTTGCTCAGTGGGCAGTGGCGTAGCCACCGTGCGACAGACCCCACAGCAGCTTGGAGGAGCGATGCTAGCGGGGTCTGTGGTGGGCGCCGGCAAAGGTCAGTTCACCTCCCAACTGCAACAACTCCGCCCCACGGTGAACAGCGGGCAGGGTGCTATTCCAGGATATAGGGCAAGTGAGATACCACATGCACATGCGGGAATGTCTTAAAAGATCACTGGGATCACCATAAGCTTGTGTCAACCTTTTGTCAATGTTGACCTTGGGTATTTTGACCATTTCAAGGTGTTAACCTAGTCACTGTTGACCATCAGTAGTCAACCTAGCGACTGTCTACCTAGACTACGTCTACCATTTATACCGTAACCGATTTAACATCCCTGATCCTACAGAAGCACATATACAAGATGTTTTATATTTATTTTGTGTGTGTTTTAGTTGCGTCAGACATATTCCTTAAATACTTAAAAAGTAATAATAATGCAGAAAGAAGTAACTCTTCATTACCTGGTGTTTTCAGGAGGTTCAGGTGGATGTGTTATTGGTGGTGGAGTCAAAACTTCTAAAAAATGATAAAAAGAAAAAAAAAAAAAAAACTTTATTGCATAATCTCAAACAGATCTACTAGTGATGGAAGCCAGGCCATGTCACAGTAAAGGCCCCCATACACTATGCGATTTTGGGACGATTTCATCCTATTTCGGCACTTTGTGCCGATAATCGGATGAAATCGGCCCAAAATCGTAGGTATGTGACATTTGATCCGATCCGATGCGCGGTCCCGTGCGCATCGGACCGGATCAGGGAGGTCGGACGGTCTGTACATACGATCACGTCCGACCTCCCTGTATGCATATGCCTGCCACCTGACAGGCATATGCATACAGACACCGGGGGAGTAGAGAGGGCGGCCGGCGGCCAGCGGTGGTGGGGGCGGGCAGCGGCGGCGGGGACGGGCGGCGTGTGCGGTGAGCGCAGTGTACTTACACATAGCAGCAGCGGCGGGGACGGGACGCGCAGTGGCGGCTATTATATTTTTAAAATACTTGTCAAATGACCGGCCGCTCTCTGATTGGCCGGAGAGCTCTCAGCCAATCAGAGAGCGGCCGGTCATTTGACAAGTATTTTAAAAATATAATAGCCGCCACTGCGCGTCCCGTCCCCGCCGCTGCTGCTATGTGTAAGTACACTGCGCTCACCGCAAACGCCCCCCCCCCCCGCCGCCGCCGCCCGCCCCTACTACCGCCGCTGGCCGCCCCCACCACCGCTGCCCGTCCCCACTACTGCCGCTGCCCGCCCCCACTACTGCTCACCGCCCTGCAGCTCCCCGGGTTTTTTTTTACATGGGATAAATCGCATGCGATTTATCCCATGTAAAAATGGCACATCAAGTGCCAAATTGTATGTGAGCCTCCCGGGGAGCTGCCGGGCGGCTCGCAGGTAAATTGGGTCCGACTTGTCCCTAGGACAAGTCGGCCTAATGTATGGGGGCCTTAAGGTGTTACATTGCTCTAACAATACATAATCAGTAACGCCCAAAATGCTATTTTTACCTGTTACATATAGTAGCGCCCAAAATGCATTGATCAGGGAAGAATATAGGTGTTCCACGCTATACCTTAAGGAATATCCTACAGTATTTACATGTTTAAAATCAACACAATCCTTTTTAGATTACATTACTAAATACAATCTAACAATCTATAGAAAAGAACCAAATAAGCAAGCTTAAAAAAAGGTCCACAACAAAGCAATGATCAGTCCAGATCTACGATACAGTTCTGCTTTATGCAGACATCAGTGATGTCAAATAATCTGGTGACATCTAATGGCAGGTGTAGCATATTGCACCAACACGCAGAAGCTCACTTATAAAAATTGAAAGACAAAAGAAATCAGTCAAGAGTTGTTGTTTTTTAAGAGATGATGCCTTTTTTTCAATTCATACAAGTTTGCCCCCTTTCAGACAATACTTTGTCTCAACTAACATGATCCCTAAAGATTTCAAACATTTCTCTTTTCATTTTTATTGTAACAAAATGTTATACTATTACTTAACTTGCACAAAGTAAATGAGTTCCAATTCTATGGCATACATTATGCTTCTGTCTAATAGTGCTGACCCCAATATTTAAATTTGAATGTGTAACACCCCCAGTGACAGTAGAGTGATATAATGCTGTAGACCTGATTCTGGTTCACTCACAAAAGCAAATTCTCTCTCTAATGGACAAAAACCATGCACACTGCAGGTGGGGCAGATGTAACATGTGCAGAGAATTAGATTTGGGTGTTAATTTGTTTCTGTGCAGGGTAAATACTGGCTGCTTTATTTTTATACTGCAATATATATATTAGTTTGAACATACCTCCCAACAGTCCCGATTTTATCGGGACCGTCCCGATTGTCGGGGCCTGTCCCGATGTCCCACCCGCGGGCGGCAGTGTCCCGCGGTGTGGGGGGGCTGTTGGGAGTCCCCCGTCAGCTGCTAAGCAGCGGGGAATAAACGCTGTGCGCACAGCGTCTATTCCCGCAGCCAGGGGACTGGGAGCATGGCTAGAGGCTCACAGAGCCTCTGGGTCATGCCCCCATAGCGGTAAAATGGGGGCGTGGCCTCGTGGAAGAGCCGTGAGTATATGCCACGCCCCCAAATTAGGCCACGCCCCGACAATTTTGTCGCGCCTCCGCCGCGCAGGAGCACCGTCCCGCCTGCAGAGTGTCAAAAGTTGGGAGGTATGGTTTGAAGTACACACCCCAGCCAAATCTAACTCTCTCTGCACATGTTACATCAGCCCCACCTGCAGTGCACATGGTTTTGTCTATTAAAGAGAGAATTTACTTTTGCGAGTGAACCGAAATCAGGCCCTGTGTGGGATCTATAAGTGAGGAAGAAGGGTGGAGTTATACAGCTCTAAGTTATTTTTGTTTTGTCCTGTCAGTGATAGAGAGGCAGAGTGAGATACAGTGTGGTGTAGGGGTGGCCTATTGGTGGTCCAAAATCGATCTTTCATATCGATGCGGGGTCACTATGCCCATACTAAATAAAGATAATAATCACCAAAATGAAAACAAATCTTTCCAGTCATCAATATTCTTTACTTCGCATGTGCGGTTATAGCAGCCTTTAAAATCATGCCTATGAAGTAAAAAAGAAAGAAAAAAAGGATAGCCAACATATACTGTATGCAGTGGTGGGGGATGCTGTGGTACAGGTACGCTGGTCACTGCTGCAGCCTCGTGATATTTGCATTGATTTAATCAATACATGATGGCTTGAGTATCGATACAAAATCACAATGTACTTTGGGAAATGAACATATATCTCTCAGAAATATTGGAGATCGGTGCTAACACCTAGACTGGTAATCATGCTCCATGAGAATAGAGGGGTCAGCTCAGCCTGGGCCCAAGAGAGGAGTTCTTGGGGCCCAATTATGTTGATTTGGAGAGCAGCCCATATAACAGCCCATATAAAAAGAGGAGAGAATAAACCAGGAAAAGATGCACGAGCCCAGATAGGGAAAAAGATCCCCATACTGTCAAAAATGACGGAAGATTCCCCGCATACAAGAGCTCCCAACTGCCAGTAAAGGGGAGGTCACAGTGCAGACATAGCATAACTAAACAGGAAGTTGGAAGACCAATAACATAGGAAAAGTATGGTATAGGCCACACATGAGGACATGATGAGACCACAGAGGAAACCCAACATTTGAGGAGAAGCATTGAAGAGGCGTACAGGCTGAGAGAGCTTGATTAAATAACAGGGGTAGAACTATGACAAAGAGATGCAGAGCTGCGATATAAATAGAAGCAGAGCTGTGAGTTAAAAAAAAAAAAAAAAAGAATAAAAAAAATCTGGAAACAAGTAGTGCTGCTGTGTGAGAAGCAACTCGCGGTAACACTTGCGAAAACCGTAGCAACTGCATATGAGCTGAGGGGATACCTAGGGTCTGTAAATAAGAAAGAACCGGATAGAACAGGAATATAAGTGAAATGCCAGACACTAGCAATAAGATATTATTTTTCCTTTCTAGTTCTTTATCACATTGCTATGTAAACAAATAATGTGGAATAGTTTAATAAAAAGGACATATTTGGGAAAACACATGCACCAAATCACCAAATAAGATCCCCTGTGTCCACCCTAGAAAAAAACTTTACTGTAAAGCCCAAATGAGGGAGGGACCGCTTAGTCACTAAGCACCCACACCCATAAGCTAGCCAGGGTAGTACTATGCATCAGTGAGAGCCTTTTACTTATGTACCCGATACCAGCAGCAGTGACAAGAAGTTACGAAATGGTTTAATGCTAAAAACTGTATTACTAAATGAACAGTACCATAAATGTAATGTTGAACCATTACCCACCAAAGTAAAAGGGGTTTTTAAAATGCCCACGCGCAGTGCCCCAGGCTTGCTATGGTTTATTGACAGTTTTCGAAATTGAGCATGTCGTCGTGGTCATAATGACGACGGTGATATTGTCAACACTGATGAAAGGTCATCATTGTCAAAATGTTGACAATGTCTGTATGAGTTAAGTCTAACCATCCTTCTACCAAGTAACCTCTTGAGTTCAGCTTATTTTATTTATGGTTTCTTATACAACGTTATTGGTCCTCTTGCTTCTCCCCTATTTACGTCTAGGACTGCAAGAGGGACGCTGGAGACCGGAGAAAAATGGATGAACTGATTATACCTGGGGTATGTTTTGTGATATCTTGTACTAGATCAGGGCTGGGCAATTGCGGCCCTCCAGATGTTGATGAACTACACATCCCAGCATGCCTTGCATCAGTTTCAGCATGGCCACATAGCAAAACTAATGCAAAGCATCCTGGGATGTGTAGTTCATCAACATCTGGAGGTCCGCAATTGCCCAGCCCTGTACTAGATGGTACAGCAGCATTAAATAATGTTAAACGAACCAAAACATCCTTGCATTGCTCTGTTACTTCACAGGATTTTATACTTAAACAATATATACATTTTGAAGTATCTAAAAGGTAGACTGGATTTTAGCAAACACAATAACATCATGTTGTTAATATCTTTCATTGGGGCAGATGTATTAAGCCTGACGAAGAGATAAACTGGAGATAAAGTGAAAGGATATAACGTACCAGCCAATCAGCTGTGTTTGAAATATGACAGTTGGGAGTTGATTGGCTGATGCGTTATCTTCTTCCACTTTATCTCCAGTTTATCTCTTCACCAGGCTTAATACATTTGCCCCATTGTTTGAAGCATTAGTAGTTTTGAGGTTGCCTGGCATATACTCAGCGACCAACGCTAAATGGATGAGATCAATTAGGCAAGGTCCGCACCTGAAAAAGATCAGTCTCAATTCGGATTTTCTGATAAGATTAAATGATAAATAATGAATTCCCATTCCTGTGAGAATGATTGTATGTGCTGAAGATTGTCAAGTGATGTTTTTGAATAAACGTCGGGCACATTAAATTTGCATGATAATTGCTCATCAATTCCCCAAAAAATATTGTGCAGCAGGCCGGATCTCATGAGTACATTCCATTGGTGTTTAACTGATGATCAGCCCTGGGTGCTATGGTACAGTACTCACTGTGAGAGTAACCGACTGAGCATCAGAAAATAGCCTGATTATTACATAGTGTGTACCTTGCTTTACAGATGCTGCAGAGCATCAAAACTGATCCTTGATACTAGAAACCTTTACAAAAGACACGGCTTTGTACAAAGAAATAATCAAACTGGCCTACAAGACTGGACATAAAGGATCACTAGTACAGTATACAGGAAATGCAGATTACAGCTGTGTGTCTCTTATAACTGCTGAGCACACTGGATAAGGAACATTTACTGACTGAGCTTCAGACTGATATGCATTAAAGAATAAATAAATAAAGCCTGCAACCCAAGAGTCACTGGGGCACAACGAGGCAATGACCATACAATGCAATCACATCCAGCGCAGTGCTACATGACGCACTTAGAGAGGAGCACGACTTTACTAAGGTTAGCCTTTGATGCCATGGCAAATCACTGTTCTATTTTTAGCCACCCTGCAAGGAAACCAGAATAGGTCACAACCTGATCACTGCAGATGTGAGATCCTAGATAGTTACCGTGCCTCAGAGACAATAAGGCTGATCAGAAAAGTATATATAGAGGAAAAAAACATAGGGTCAGTTAGAAGGATTAATGCATTAAACTCACCTGGGAAGATAAACTGTTGTCTATGCTGAATGTAGTAGGCAGCTTTTAATAAAAGATGACAGCAACCACCCAGGCAGAATAAGAAAAACAAGCAGTTAGAGAGTATCAGGAGACCTGTCAGAGACTGCCCCACATGCGCTTAATGAATATAGTCACCATGCTGACTGACTGAACACAGCTCTCGTCAATAAAAGAGTGTTTCTCTGCCGAGTCCAGAGGGAAACAACCCCGGTTGGATAGAGACAAATGTTAATAAGATTTTACCAGCTATTACACACTTGCGTGGCTCTCTGAGACCTCTTCATGCAAGAAGCTTTCACTTACAATTTCCACTGCTAATTAAATGCAATTGGCTAATACAGCTCAAGTAGCAATGAGCAGCATCCTCCATTTTATTTTAAGAGTCACTTTATAGGCAATGACCAAACGGCATATTATTAACGAATTAATGTAACTGCGATATGGGCTCACTCATACAGATGGGTTTTATTTTCCCTTCATTTAACCCTTTGAGTTCCAACATCTGTGAGAGATGTGCAAAATGTCCACTAAAAATGCCAGCGTCGCTAACATTTGTTATATAAATTCAAATAAAAAATGTTGTGTAAAAAAAGATTTCCTATATAAAAGGTGAACATTACACGTCACTATAATGAATAAAAATTTGCTTGGCAATTCACACACCTATTTCGACAAATTGACTTGGCACTCAAAGGGTTAACAAAACAAAAAGTAATGTAAAATGTTCTTTTTGTAACAAAAAATAAATGAAAATGATGCTAAAATGACAAATAAAACACCTGAAGAGATCAGCATGTCACTGAACAGCACAATCCTCCATCTCCCTGGTGTAAAATGAATCCTTAACCCTTCATAAGCCTTTGCCTATGTAAATGGACACTATTAAAAATGTATTGCATAATTATTGTGGTGACAGTTGCCATTCAAACCCTAAAGCAGATGCTGGAGTATCAACCTCTCGAATTACAACAAATCACAATGTTGTGGTGTGTGACAAATTAGTATTTTGCTATAGAAAGTACACCAGTGGCCACTTATAATAAGGACTGTATGGGTAGTACCCAAGGGCTGATCTCCCATACTTCTGATTGTGTTTTTGTTGTATCTGCTGCGATACACTGTACTAAGCTGTATCTTGCATAAGGTTTTAAAACCGATCCATTAGGGTCCATACACACTGAGCGATTTTGCACAGCGTGTATGGACAACGATGATGGGCTGGGCTGAAAATCGCTCAGTGCATACACACTGTGTGATTTTTGCCATTCTGAGCAATTTTCCTGGGGGTGGACTCTATGGAAAGCTGTCCACCCCACCGCTCATCGCTCATATGCTGGATTGAGTAAGGGAGTTTCTTGTACTGTGTTTTGTTAAAAATGTATGCATTTACTTTAAATATATAAAATGCAGGTGAAGAAAATTATATGTAAATAGTTGTGTAGGAATAAAGATACATTGAAATCTACACTTAGGGGCAGATTCATTAAGTTGCAAGGTTGTGTGCAGACACTACATGAAATAGTAACACAGAAAAACCTGGAGGGGAGGGGGTTCTCGGAGGTGCAAGCACGAAAAAAACCCCATGGGTTTCTTACCACAATAACCTGAATGGACCCTAAGGGCTAAATTGATCTACCTTTTCCATTGTGCTATAATTGTTATACTCATAGAAGGAGATTCATGATACTTTGACTGCTCTCACATTATGCTCTAACAAGAGCTGGCAGCTAACAATGTAATATGCATTAATCATTCCAACTGTATTGTACTGTGACCACATGTGACTGTGTGATCCTCGCACTATCATTATTGTGCTGGGCGTGCAAGCAATGTGTTTGAATACACACCCTGTACATCACACTTCAGTAGTAATGTGAAAACTTCTTAAGTACTATTTATGTGCTGGATAATGGATTTTCACGCAATTTTTTTTTAGAAAAATCTGAAATATTGGAGGTCTAATGTTTTCCATGGTCCCATTGTAGAAGCGTCATAGCAGCACTTTGAAGGCCAAAAGCTTGGATGAGTTCTCCTTGTGTCAGTGATTGAGTGAGGGGAGTGCACAGCTGCAAGTGAACCCAGGCAAACAGCTGTTGGTCTTACTGGCTCCATTATGCTATTTTAGGTTTGGCATCTTGCTGTATTACTTGTGAATGACATGTTTAACCCTATCAATACTGGAGTGTATATGCTAGACAAATCCATAAATACTAGTGATACTATAAAGAACCGGCAAAGTGCCTTAAACATTATCTGCAAAGAAATACAAATAATTAACTAATGGCACTTGAGAAAGGGGTATGGATCATTGGATAGACATGAACTAGGTCGACAAACATTAAAGTCGACATGGCTGAAGGTCGACATGGGTTAGGTCGACAGGGTCATTAGGTAGACACCAGCACTAGGTCGACATGGGGAAGGTTGACAGTCAAAAGGGTGACATGGGGTTTTTCACCATTTTTTGTCATGGACACTGAAACGTAGCACCGCGTCCCCTCGCATGGCTCACCATGCTTTGGGCACACTATTTTATTCTCCCACCACGCCCTAGTGGATGTTAGGGCATGAAATACCACCCGTGGGCCTAGTGACCGTGTCCCTGAGAAAGAAATGATCACAACCTGCCATTCTAATGGATTACTAACGCTTATCTTAAACTTTGGGGTTGATTCAATTAGATTTGCCTGCAAGTCTATACGAGTAAGTGCAGCCACATGCTCAGGACTCGCTAATTTAAAGCCGTGAGAACTGGGCATGTGAGGAAGTGCTGTTTGCCAGTGCTTCCACGCAGTTGCAGCGGCAACCCATCCCCCTCGTTGCTAACAGATATGAGCCCTTTGTTTCAAATAATTGTGTTTAATTAACCCCATTTACAATGATAATGGTGATCATGTATTGGCGACATACACCAAAGATGTCACAGACCATTCTGATACACGAAAGCTTTGCATTGCATTCACACATTGTTTCGGTTGCTCAAATGACTCGTCGTGCAACATTGAAGAGAAAGATTATCCAAATTTGGATATACGGTATTTGACCATAGTATATACATATTTTAACCAGAAAATAATTGTAGTTAACACCCTGTTTGGCTAAAGCTGTGTTCATGAAAACTCATTACAGATTGTTATTCATGTAGCATGCAATGAGGAGGAAAGGTATATTACACAACAATCACATACATGCATAATGCAGCTGTATTCTAAAGCGTTCCACAAGAATACACCTGAGTGTGCGTGCTACTGAGAAAGTGACCTCTGTTACTGTATCACGATATTCAATTTGTGGTTCTCATTTGGTTCAGACTGGCTGGGCAGTATAGTCATTAAATATATAGACCAGCTCAGTACAGTGATTGCACACTAAAAGTAAGGTGCGTACACACTGGGCGATCCCCCGTGTGTATGATGTCGGCGGCAGTAGGAACCTGGTGGGAACCCAACATCAGTAAGTGCATACAAAATTGCCAAATCTGGCAACCGAAGAATGACCTTGGGGGGAAGCAGGGGCCATGCTGCAGAACGATATGCATACACAGATGACATAGCGAGTCGTTAGCAAGCAAGCATCGGCCGTTGACGGGTGTGTACACACTTGGCAATAAAATGAGCAATATTGCTCAGAAGGTTTGAAGTAAGCGTAACCCCTAATTTTATCGTCCAGTGTGTATGGGGTATATATATATATATATATATATATATATATATATATATATATATATATATATATATTTGCTAACAAGTAAAAAATGTCTTAATTATTTATTTGTGTGTGTGTGTGTGTGTGTGTGTGTGTGGGGGGGGGGGGGGGTCGGTATATGCAATCAGCTCCTGTGTTTTTTTTTTTAACCACAAGCTTTAACTTGTCAGCTAGGAGCCGATTGGCTGGTGGTTTATCACTCTCCATTTTATCACTTTTCAAGGCTTAGTACATCTCGCCCTTGGAGAGCTACACAGAAACATAAAAACATAGAACCACACTGACTGAAGAGAAGAACCAATTTGCCCATCTAGTTCAAGTATATAGACACACCAGGGTCACATTTTGTTGGGAGACAATTAACCTCCCACTACATTTCTGGATTGTAGTAGGAAAACCGAGTACCCAGAGGAAACCCCTGCAAGCATGGGGGAAATATATAAACACCACACAGTTAAAGCCATGGTGGGAATTGAACCATTGGCCTCAGTGCAGTGAGGCAGAAATGCTAACCATTACACCATGTTATCCATGGACACACACTATCCATCCCTGGCTTAGTTAATTCTTAACCACCATGAAATGTAAACAGCTCTTGGATATAATAACACCTATATGGCTCCATACATGTCCCACATGGACATGTAGACCTTTCTTGTGCCAAGTAATGTTGACTTCACAAATAATATAACTGGAAGACTGGTGCTGGCATTAACTACAGTACTTTAACTATGTAAGCAACACATATGATATCCAAATGGGGCCAATATTTACAAAAGTGGAGTTAGACCCTGCAGATATGCAGCACGGGCTGAACAAACAGTAGGGGGTTAAAAGTTGAAAAATATAATTTTATTAAAAAATTGTACAAATGCCAAAATGTATTAAATTTAAAGGCAAATTTAACTATTAAAATACATTTTTGTTTAATTGTCCAAGAGCTTATAAAAGTGATAGAACCTGAATAATTAATTAAAAAACTACTTAAAACACGCATAATCATTAAATAGGTTACCTGGAAAATTGAAACGACTATCTTTATAACCCATTGGAGATGGGTTTGGTGGGGTGGTAGCACTTGGCGGATTTGAGGACTGGAACGGTGCTGGTGAAGAAGGTGTAGAAGAAGTGGTTGACGATGGGTTGCTGCTTGAATCCAAGTGGGTTATTGCTGGTGGATGGTCCTATTAACAATAAATAAATAAATTGGTTGAAAGTAAAATAACAAATGTGATATTTCCAATCTTAACTCCATTAAAGACATTTTCTGACACAAAGAAAATCACTACACTGGAAGAGAAAGGGGGTTATTCTGGTCCGTTCATTCAGACCCGTTTATTCGCAAGGAGTCCGATGGTGGCGTATGCACATTTCTGTGCATGCGCATGTGCGCGTGACCATGGCGAACAGGGTGTTAGCCAGGTGCACACACCCAAGATAGCAGGCAGAGGGCATGGGTGGATAGGCGCACCCATGGGAACGCCCAGCATTTCATGGGTGTTCCCATGGTAATCGCCCCGGTGACGTGGGTGCCGGGGGAGGGCAGCTGACAACATTGGATGTCAGCTGCCCGCCCACTTACTACCAAATGTCCATGCACATCTAAGGTTACCTGACAGTAACCTAAGATGTGCGTGCACCTTCCACATCATTCGATGGTCGAATGATGTGGGTGTTCCCCCTGGCCTGTGAATGCATGTCTATGTTAAACATCCATTCACAGCCCTTGCGAACGAGCACAGCGTGCAAGGGGGGGGGGGGGGCACACACAACTGTTGGACTAACAAGGTTGTGAATTCTACCAGAATAAGAGCCAAAGTGAACGATTCTACGTTGCACGCAGATCTGTATACAGAATGCAGATGGATTTTAAAATGGAATGCTAATGTTACTATATGCATGTACTCATCTCAGTGCCACACTGTGACTGTGCATGTCACCATTCGCCTTGACATGTACACCATACCCCAATAGATCTATCTGCAATATGCAGACCATAAGTAAAATAGAATAGAATGAAACGGAGTATCGTGCCCTGACACTCCTGTGAGAAATATAAGCTACGCCCAATCAAATTCACCCAGATATGCAATGATTGCCTGATACTGTAGATAAATATTACAGCACCCGAAAATATTCAAATTAAAATCTCTACAATATTTATACAAGGAGGAAATCATTTAGGTAAACTATTAGCCATCATACAATGCTTAAAAATCAGATTGTCATTTGGACTAAAGGTTTACCATCAAATCTTTAGCAATTGTACAAAAGCCGATTTAAACCTTTAAGTTAGTGGCTATTAGAATATGCCAAAAAAAACCACAACCTTAATTGTAAAAGTAAAACAAATATAAATTAGTATGTACATACATAATTATAATTTGGAAGCGGTCACTAGACATATTACAATACTCCACATTCTAGATACCTTCTTAGTGAGGGCTTTTGGAAGAGTCCCAAAGAGCGGTTCTGCAGGTCTATCCACCTGGTTGTTAATATCTGATGGCACCGACTCTGTTCTCCTTATTTTTGGTACTGTATTAAAAAAAAAGAAAAAATAGTACCTGTTTGTTTACTGCAATATAGTTTCGAGGACTCCCGCCCCTACACCCAACTCAAAATGTAACTTACAAGGAAGGAATGATATTCTACATGGTGGGGCTTCTTTTGTGCATTTGTTATGACATTTTAACCTGTTTTAAAAAGAAAAGAAAAACGTTATGTTAAACTATCCAATAGATGGACACATGTATACACACACACACACACACACACACACACACACACACACAGTGATGGAAGTGATGCAAAGAAAATCCATTCAAATTTATGTGTCACAGGGATTTAAATACAAAGATAGACCTGTTACCCATCATGGGGGCCCAAGACTAAAGACCCTAAAAATCCAACTGCCAAAAATCAATTAATCATCTAGAGCAGGGGTGTCCAAACTTTTTGCGACGAGGGCCAGATTTGGTGAAGTGTAAATGTGTGGGGGCCGACCATTCAGCCTGACATTCTTTGAATAATTAATCACATCAAAATGGTCCCCCACTCTGCCCCCATTCACTGTATGTCTCCCAGCCTGCCCCTCCTTCACTGTATGTCCCCCATTCACTGTATGTTTACCCACTCTGCACCCATTCACTCTGTCCCAAAGCCTGTCCCCCTTCTCTTAATGTCCATCAGTGCCTCCATTCATTGTATGTCACCAAGCCTGTCACAGTCCCCCAGCCTGCCCCTGCTCCCCCGTCTCTGAATGGCCATCAATGCCTCCATTCACTGTATGTCCCCCAGCCTGACCTTCCTTCTATGTATGTCCCCCTGCCTGCCCCCTCCCTTCTCTGTATGTTTCCAAGCCCCTTGTGAGAGCCAGGGGAAGGAAAGGCAAAGCAGGAACTGCAAGGACAGGAGATGCTTGAGCTCCCGCTGCTGCCCTCCTCCGCTCTGCATGTTATGGGAGCAAGCTTCCCCCTTGCTGCCCCCCTCCCCAAACACTGCTGTATATCACCCTACTGGAGTAGGGTGATATACAAGTGCAGCAGCAGGGGTAGGACCCCAAACACATCTTACTGTGATGGCCGGCACCTCCTCACTGCAGCAGACAGCAAGGTAAAGGCGCGCTCGCCCACCTTTAGTGTCCTGTGCTGTGCTTCCCACATCTGCCCGCTTCCAGCTGTAGGCTGCGGGCCACTTGAAATGACAGGACGGGCCAAAAGCCAAAGGTACAATTTCTCCTCTCAGGAGAAAAGTGGTGCATGTTTTTCTCGCAATTGGTTATGTATAGCATGGAGAATGCTTCCAGTGACACAATTCAGTGGTTAGGTTATGGAAGAAAAGCGGCACTTACACAATGGATAATATACATTTTTAATTCACTGTAAGTAGTTGTGACTGAGTTTGAGCACTGTTGAGTCTTGCATTTGGCACGCATTCTGTTTAATGATATGTGTTTTTTTTTTCTTTAAAACATATTTGACATGTAGCATTAAGGAAATGCCGAAAGCAAAAGCAACATCATAAAAAAAAAAAAAAACCCCAAAGAATTCCATCTTTACAGTTTCTGTTTGTAAATGATAGCAATGGTATTTCTTATACAATCTGAGTTCATTTTGAGGAGCAAAGTTTTTCTACATGCTTTGGAAGCAGCCTCATATGACAAACGCTCACATTGTTTTCAACTGTGAGAAACACTATTTCGAAAGTTTTTGCAAAGGGCACAGAGTCCAAACTGCATTTATTTTCCTCTCAGAATTCCAAGCAACTGAAATGGTAATTTGTACACTCACGTGCAAATGTCAAATGGCCAAAGCTTATATGTTTAATGAATTATATTATACTCATATAACACACTAATGAAAGCAAAATGTAATTAGAAATTTGTAATATTATACAATGATAAGTTTAGATAATGTTTAGTTACAATTTCATGTAAAACATTATTGTGAATAAATATTTTCATGATTTCACACTATTTTTCGGGTTAACGCTTCGGGTTTACGTTTATAGTGGGGTGGTGGTGGCGTGGGGGTGCATTTCACATTGTAAGCACCCATTAGGGTGCTTATACAATGTTTAATCGTGTCGCATCGCATTGTATGGCATTGTATGCCATGTACTATGTCATACAATTTTAAAATTGTATAACATTGTACAGCATCGCGCGATATCACGTCGCATCGCATACCATCGTATGCCTTATGGTATGTGATGCGATGGGCGCCGCCAAAATACACAAGTACCTTTTTCTCATTTATTAACAACTATTTCCCTTGGCCAAAGACTTTTGCACACTAGTGTCTAATAGCATAATCAGCAAGATTCTACTAAACTAATAAACAATGTAACCAATCCTGGTAGGTGTAAATTACTCTTTTAAGCGGAACCAAAGTGACATTGGTGCACTGTACTGATTCATAATCCGGCTAATGGATGTATTCAATGCCGGGGGCAAGCTGTGACAGCGAGCAGTGCTGCCTGCTCGCTATCACCGCTCGCCCGGTCAGTAGTCAACTCCCCCCCCCCCCCCCCCCAAACCCGGAGGGAGGATTCGGCGTATGTGGCCACAGAAGCAGCGAGACTCACGGCTAAATGCAGCGGGCTCCCTTCATTAGCCGCGAGCCTCGCTGTTTGGGGGAATCCTCGCTGTCCGAGCGTTGAATATGGAAAGCGGCCAGCGCGGGGCTAAAACAGCGAGGATCGCTAGTTTTCTGCGATCCCTGCCATTTAACCCCCTCACACCCGCATTGAATACTGCCCTAACTCTTGGAAGGGGTGATTTTTGTTCTGCCAGTATCATATGTAGGAGAAAGTGAATTATGGGATGTGTGACGCAGATGACAGCTTACAACATGTAGCAACTGTGTCAGTTGGAAAAAATACATAATATAGGACTTATACCTAGGGTAAAGCATGGTGGCCAAAATGTAGTAATATAGTGAAATGCCTAGATTTCGGCAAACCCATGGGTCTGAAAAAAGTGAATTAACAATTTCTTCTACAAAGCCAACATACTTCATTAGAAAAACCTACTTTCAGGTACTCCATATGCTGATCCAGTTTTTCCATTAGGGTTATTATGTTACTGAGTCCGGCAGCATCTAAACTCCCTTAAATGTGTTACAACCTGTAATGGTTTGCACAGCTTGGACAATACTGAAATAATTCTCTCCAGTGCAGAAATATGGACCCAGTCTCACTATCTCATGGATGGTATATAGGTCTCGTTGACTTGTTGCTTTTCTCAAGTCGTTGAAGCATATAAAATGCGGATTTCCACATCAATATTGCCTTTTGCTTCTGTTGACGTCATGGTAGCATTTCTGCTGCAGTTGCAATCATCTGTAAGATGCTACTTCATTCTAAAAATCTACGATCCATGAACAGCACCTTCTGGGTAGTGCTTTCATTTTTTGATTTAGGCATTTATAAAGTTTATTTTATGTGTAAAGCATGTGACATGTTAAATTCATTCACTTGACTTTAGACTGACTTGGTTCATATGTTTATTAGTGAAACATAAAACCAAACAGTAGTGTGGTTTTACAACCAAAAAGACAAGGGTCCACACAAGTCTGGATTTGTATTAAATGTATCTGGCTCTATCTGGGACACTGTGGAACTCTAAACCTCTAGGACAGTGGCTTGTGGAAGATTGACTGAGAAAGGAATATCTGTCAACTGTAACACAGGCGACCTAAGGTGAGCTAAGAGAGGACAGGAACCTCAAGTGGAGCAAAAGGGCATAACATTATACCTGTAGTCTGCATTTCCTTAAGGACTGTCCTCTGATCGGGAAAACGCTCCTTTACGGTTAAGCCTATTTAATTTTGATATTCTGTTTGGACAGATGGTTATGATATTATAAATATTAAAACTATATATATTTTTCAGTTATTACACTAAGGTAGGGGTTCTCAAACTATTTTGCTCTGGGACCCCATCAGAAAATAAAAATTAGGTACTTATATGTTAGTTGGGCGCCCACTAAGCTATTTTCTTAGTTTTCTGCGTATACTCGCCACACTTCGTGCTTGGTGGCTCGCTGCGCTCGCCACACTATATAATATCAACTCCATGCTGACATGGATAGTGGGGGTATGAGCGTACTAACTATAGTGGGCGCCCAACTATACTAATAAGTCATTAGCATGATGGTGCGCAACATGGAGTCGGGACCCACTTTGGGGTCAGGACCCACAGTTTGAGAACCGCTGCACTAATGTATGCTTTTTACATTTAGGTACATGAATCTTAATGGAGACTTTTGCTAACACTCCTCAACACAAGACATTTCTCGGTACTCTTTACCTTGAAGGGCGCCCACGATTTTGATCGTGGGCATCGTTACTGAAAAAAAATAGCATCGGTCGCATCGCATGCGACCAAAAAAATCGCATGCGATGCGACCGACGCGATGCCCGCGATTTCCCATAGGGAACAATGTTAAATGTCCCAATTGACCCGATTTTCCTGTTCAATGTCTCAATTGAACCCGATTTTTCCATAGGAAACAATGTTAAATGGCCCACAGAGGCCAAATAGGCACCCTGAAGTGTGAAATGGCCCCCAAAATTGTTAACGCCACCCCACGATCAACGTGAAACCGAAGCGTGGCGAGCGCAGCGAGCCCGCGAGGGGCGGCGGTACGCGTCCTACGACCTTTTCATACCCCCACTATCCACGTCGGCGTGGAGTTGAGAATAGAAAGTGTGGTGAGCCCGAAGCGTGGCGAGCGCAGCGAGCCCCGCGGTTAGCTGTGAAGCCCGCGAGGGGACGCGGATACCTGTGAAGGTATCCGCGTTCGCTCGCCACGCTTCGGGCTCGGTGCGCTCGCCAAACTTTCTATTCTCAACTCCACGCCGACGTGGATAGTGGGGGTATGAAAAGGTCGTAGGACGCGTACCGCCGCCGCTCGCCACGCTTCGGGTTGACGTTGATCGTGGGGTGGCGTTAACAATTGTGGGGGCTATTTCACACTTCAGGGTGCCTATTTGGCCTCTGTGGCCCATTTAACATTGTTTCCTATGGAAAAATCGGGTCAATTGAGACATTTAACATTGTTCCCTATGGGAAATCGCGGGCATCGCGTCGGTCGCATCGCACCCGATTTTTTAGTGCATGCAATGCCCGCGATGGCCGCCCTTCTAGGTAAAGAGTACCCATCTCTCAATATTGTGACACAAGATGGTGTTCTGTGGTAATGACACTATTTTGTGCCGAGATTTTGGCAATGTATTTTTTTGCATTTCTGCTCTTCTCCAAACTGTTTGAGTGCCAACATTGCTGTGAGCGAGCCTCAAAATATATGTTAAAAATGCCAGCGCCGCTCACAGCGACTGTTCTTTTATTGGGTACAATATTTAATGAAGCTTCAATTAATTGAATTGGCTGTATTTGTATTTATTTATACTAAAAGAACAGTCGCTGTGAGCGATGCTGGCATTTTTAGTGGATATTTTAAAGATCGCTCACAGCAACATTGGCACTTGAAGGGTTAATACTCTACTACTTTATGCTGATATTCTGCTACTTTTGTGTTACTTTTAGCTCTACAAATCAAAGTGGCCTTTGGCACAATTTTAGAAAAAATTAGCAAGGACTCATCTGTATGTATAATCATATCCTAATATATTATTAACATTTTAACCCTTTGCGTGTCAACATGAGAGATGTGCAAAATATCCACTAAAAAACAAGGCGTTGCTCACATTTGTTATATAACTCCAAATAAAAAATGTTAGGTTACCATATATATATATATATATATATATATATATATATATATATATATACATATATATTTCCTACATAAGGTAAACATTACAGGCATAGGTGCCGATTCTGTTTGTGCTCAAGGGCCCGAGCACCCACGGAAATTGATGAGCACCCACGGGCCTGAGTTGCGCTGATGGGCCGCCATATTAACTTGCTAATTTGCAGCTTGCAGCAACCGCATCACCAGCCCTGCCGCCTGGCAAACAGTATGCTGGGAAGAGTGTATTCCGTCTGCTCTTTAATGACCCGGTGGCTGCCGCATAAAAGATGCTGCCCGGCACCATTAACAGAGCTGACAGAAGTATCTTCCCAGCATTCCTGTGCATGGGGGTACGTACAGTTATCATAGAGAAACAGCTGCAGGTCCACAAGTTATGTGTAAAAAGGGGAACACTGTTGCCGTAATTTGAATATTGGAGACCACTGTGCTGCATACTGGTATTAATTTTTTGGCCACGCCCCTTCCCCTTGAAGCCATTCCCCTATATATTTGGCTTGAGCACCCACCAGCAAAAACATAAATCAGCACCTATGATTACAGGTCATTATGATGAATACAATTGTTTGCCTAGCAATTTTCACACCTATTTTGAAAAATGAACTTGGCACTCAAAGGGTTAAATGCTGTCAGACTTTATGCTTACTACAGAATGGTCATACCTGCTACTGAATGTTACTCCAAAAGGACACACTTGACATCAAAACACAACAAAGAACATCAGGCAATTCGGTATAATTTACCTGCAGTGTTTACATTTGACTCCGAACATCATACTCTTTTGACAAACGTGACACATTTGAGATAACCAGGATTTAGTAGAAAATCTGTTAAAATAAACAGAAACCCACATGAATAATTTTAAAGTCCGTTCAAATAATGGGCCAGAGCACTAAGCTTCAAAAGTGATAAAACGTAGAGAAATAAACAACCAGCTCCGACCTGCTATGTAATTATATATTATTCAATTTTCATTAATAATAATTACTACTACTACCAGTTCAGACAATGGGGGAGATTCTCTAAACTAAAAATGCGGTAAAAACCCTGTTATCAGGTTTTTACCGCATTTTGGGAAGCTCTAAACATCCCCTGCCTGCTTACCGCGATGGGGGCATCGTCAGAAAAATCTGGCGATGCCCCAAAGAAGCCTATGGGCTTCTACCGCGACCCACCGCTGCCCCGCACCGACCCCCTCTCACCTGTGTTCGGGCAGCACAGAGATGTGCTGCCCGGACCTGTGACCTCCTCCTTCCTGCACTATGATCCTCTTCCGGGTGCAGGGAGGAGGAGAGCCCGGCGCAGCAGCAGCGCCGGGTAAGGGAGGGATGGAAGGGAGAGCCACCGGGACCCGATGGGACCCGCTGACTCACCACAAAAGGACAGCTCTTAACGCTGTCCTTTGCCATAATTATCGCATATGCGATAATTATGTATGCGATGAGCTGTTATAAAGACAAATAAATAAAAATTTTCATCTTAAGAAAAAAAATATATTTACAATTAACTTTCTTTTGACAGACTAATCTCATTTGTTATTTTTAGATCTATACTCCCTGGCTCACCGATTATGGTATCCGCTATCATGTGTGTCATGATAGTGAGTATCAGGATTTCGATACCAACTTCATTTGAAGTCAGAAGCCACAACAATCTCATTGCTTTGTGTACTTGTGTTGCCTTATGGAACAAAGCAATCCATGAAAGTGTATTCCACGAAAGGGGCCAAAATTACATTTCCCATTTAGGGTCTGGTTTTGATTTGTAATCCGATGACTAGTGATCTGCATATGAGTAAGACATGCTCTGTGAGTGTCCAGAACGGATCCTCCCATATCGCTCGCAGACCCATCCCCCCTTAGCTGCAGCTTTATTGACAAGCTGCAGCATTTGGCGGGACGACTCTGTTTGTAGGCCTGTTGGGCCCAGGGTCTGCGTCATCAGACACATACATCTTGGACACTATGGCCAGTATGAGTGCACTGAGGTTTTTATCCACAGCAGTATACTGCCATTGCTACCGTACCGGTGATGGTGATACCCTTATCATGGGTCATACATAGAAGAGTATCAGGGAAAGGGGACAAATTCCTACCCTCACTGCTATTTATCAAATATGCTGATTGACCAAAAAATGGTTGCATTTCTTTTAAGGACCACATTAAATACAATAAGAACATGTCCTGCATGTTAGACATATATGTTATTTTAAGCTCAATGGCAGATACAATATTTGTATTTTGTATAATTTCCAATTCATTGTGATATCTTACCTGTGAGTTACTGAAAGCCCTATATCTCTCCTTACCATCTGTGGTGACCCTTGAGGAATATCTGAAAAGATAAGACAAATGTTGCATACTGTATATCCAACAGTATTTTGGTACTTTAAATACTGGTAAAGTGCTCCATGTGAGAACCTTACTATTTATAGGGCAACAAATCGCTCAGGTAACAAGCATCACTAAGAGCAGCCCCAGCTAGAACGGATTAGAATAAAAATATTTGATCATCTATGTAAGAAATAACCCACAGATTTATAGGGTTAAATCTGTGAAGATGAATATAAGCTAAAACATCTAGAAATTAAAAATTGGTGGTTTTGCCTATAGCATCAATAACATTTCAGCCATCATGTTCGGGACGGGATGCGGTCATTGGGTCACCAGCAAGTAGGCTGACAAGCATTAGGTCAACATCACTAGGTCGACATGCAGGAAGATCGACATGACTTAAGGTCGACATGCAGGCAGTGCCGGTGCAATTCAGCGGAGCACCCCAGGCGGGGGCGACGCTTCGGTGCTCACCCGCCCCCCGGGCGCTGTACAGGGGGGGTGACGGTGATTGCCGCGGCGCCATTATCCAGGGCCGGGGGGGATTGGGTGATGTGGCGGCTGCCTCCTAGTCGCTCTTGGAGAGGGGTGCCACTCACCTCCATAGGGGGGGGGGGGGGGGAAGCAGGGACCTGGCAATCTGGCACCCTCCAGTGGCCTGCGCCCTAGGCAAATGCCTAGAGCTGCCTAGTGGTGGCGCCGGCCCTGCATGCACGAAGGCCAACATGGGTTAGGTCGACATGGGGAAGGTCGACAGTGAAAAGGTCAACATGTTTTTTTTTTTACTGTTTTTTGAGTCAACAGACGGTATTTCATGCCCTACCATCCATTAGTGCATGGTGGGAGAACAAAATAGTGTGGCGAGCGCATCGAGGCACTGTGTTCGAAGCATGGTGAGCGCAGCGAGTCATACGAGGGGATGCGGTGGTACGTTTCGGTGTTCATGTCGACACAACATGTGCCGCCAGGCGTTATTTTATGCCCAACCATCCACTAGGTCTTGGTGAGAGAATAAATAGAAGTGCCCGAAGCATGGCGAGCTCAGCGGGCCATGCGAGCGGACGTGGTGCAAAGTTTTAGTGTTTATGTTGACTGTGTCGACATTGTTTCGGACAAAAGTTAAAAATAAAACAAAAAACCATGTCGACCTTTTCACTGTCAACCTTACCCATGTCGACCTAATGATTCTGTCGATCTCATCACCCTGTTGACCTAACCCATGTCGGCCTTCAGTCATGTTGACCTTCCTGCATGTCAACCTAGTGCTCATAGACCTACTTGCTGATGACCCATACCCTCCAAGAATATACAAAATAAAGGAAACTCAGGCTAGAATGTGATTGGTTGCTTTGGGTAATACCTGCAATTTTCATTTTTAGAAGCTTTAGTATTTACAGACCTAATAATACATAAGCAGTGTCCCGCTGGGGGGAGGGGAGAGTTGGGAGTCCCCCCTGTCACTCGTGAATAGATTCCTGCAGCCTGAGGGCTGGGGGCATGGTCAGCAGCTCACAGAGTCACTAGCCATGCCCCACAGCAGTGAAAAGGGGGGCATGGCGTGGTGAAGGATCACGATTATATGCTGTGCCCCCTTTCCGATAGGCCACGCCCCCAACCTTTTTGGACGGGTGCCTCCGGCGCGTGGAGTGGTTCTCCTCCAGATTTTATAAAGTTGGGAGGTATGAAAAATCTGCCCCCAAATACTTAGAATTCTGAAGACTTTGAAGTTGCTCCTGACAGTTTTAAAGATTGACTTTATTTAAAATGATTTGGTCTTACCAATAGATAGTAAATATAAAAAGTAGAAAGTTTGATTACACTTTTCTTCAGTACAAATTTTGCTAGTTATATCCAGAGGAACTAAAACAATAATTAACCGGCTATTGCTGCTCAAGCATAATTTTCAATATCTGGATAGTTCAAGAACTTTTAATTGAAAACAGAATATTGTTTAAAATAGAAAACCAAAGTAAAAAACCCCACAGAAAATAATCTATAACAGTAACACAACAAAAGTCAGAAGATGCAATTAACAGAATACTTTTCCTTCATGTAGATGTAAGAAATATCATCCAGACAGACACATTTGGATTGCTTACCCAACCTAGAAAAAAAGACAGAGAAAAAAAGACTTCAGAGTACTGTAAAAGCATAAACCTGAAAGAAAGCAAGATATACCTGATTTTGGTTTATGAGATTCCTTATGTTTTGCATACACCCTACAATTATGTAACATAGCCCCCAATATCAATGATTAAGCCAGGTAATCGCAACCAGGGCAGCGGAGAGGGGGCAGGTACTAATTACCGGGGCTTGCTGGAGGGGCCCGGTAGGGGCCCTGGTCCGATCCCCCTTCCCCATCCCAGCATCAGCACACATACAGCATGTGCTGTGCTGACAGCAGGCTCAGCATGTGTGTCTCACTGACAGCGTGAGAACTCATTCTGAGCCTGCTGTCAGCACAGCACAGCTGAGTTTAGAGCTTTCTTTCACCTCCTCTAAACATTTTAAGCACAGAAGGTGGCCACACCTCCCACACATAGGCCACGCCCCCAGAATGTTTACCGGGGCCCGGCATTCCTCTCGGCTGCCCTGATTGCAGCATTGTTGGGGGAGTGGGAGGTTCGTTGCACAAGATGGGGAGGCTAAGTTGTTTGATCTAGATGACCCCCTGTTCTGTGATTATTGAAGCATATCAATGAGTCACAGGGGTGTGCTACCACGGACAAATTAATTAACAGTTTGGATATGTAAGGAGAGGAAAGGTTTGACCAACACTTTAACCTGATTTCAGCATGTAGGTGGGCAACCGGTCCCATGATATCGATAGGTGAGACATCATGGATGACATGATGCGGGGAAACCTTGACCCATGCCTGGACTCCATTTTTTGGAAGTGCAGGGGACAATGTCTGTTGACAACCATATTTCAAAGGGGACACATAACTTGAAAGATGAGATTCCCCCCTTTCAAATGAGAGCACTTGCATCGTTCTATGTGACACATTGGGGGCAAACAATCGTTTTACATGTCTGAGTGCTTTGACAGGACTTTGTGGACTCTCAGCCAGCTAACAAAACTTGTGGAAATATGAATAGGATCAGCCATCCACAGCGAAGGGTTTAATAAACAAACATATAATAAACAAATAGCTGCATGCCCACTTCTAAAGGTGCTCACAGACGCTACAATTGTACTGTGCTATGCGTTTTTGACTGTACAATGGTTCTATACAATTTTTCTTCCAGCTTGCTATGAGATGTGCACTTGGATGCATGTGATGAACCCATGTTTGTAATGTTAAATTTCAGATGTAGTCTAAAAAGTATGTGCAGCACGTACTTTTTTAGACATACAATATCGGGCTCCCGGGAACATCAACACCATCCAATAATTGTACATAAGATGCAATTTGTGCTTAAAAAGTACAAAACGCATTCGATAATTGATGCGTCTGTGGGCACCTTTAGGGTATTATACACAAAGCTCGCCAGAAGCATATAAATCTTTGAATTGTCTCTCCATACTGTAACATTGAGATTTCTCTTCACTGGTACTAATGAAAAACAAGCCCAGGCCATTATCACTCCTCCACAGTTCGGACATAAGGCACTTTCCCAGCATCACCCAAATCCATCTTTCTACAAGATGGTAAAGTGGTATTTGTAATTCCAAAAAATGCATATCTTTGGCGTAAGAGTCCTCTGGCAATATGCGTTCTACCACTGCAGCCAAGGTTTACCATTGTGCATGAAGATCGGAGGCTTGTGTGCACAGGTCAGATATGGATGAAGTCATCCACAAAGCGCATAATAAACAGTTCTTATGGAAATTGGTAGAGAGTGCTACAACCAGGGCAGATCCTCTTTATGTTCTATTTGTACTTGTGTGACCTACTGCTTCATGGCTCTGCTGCTTTTACTCCTAGACCATGGTTTGCCATAACATCACTTTGTGGACCAGTGCAGCTGTACTGTATAGATATAATTGATCAAGAAACAATCATTTTCACTTCAGTTTTATGAAATTTAGCGTTTTGAGTTCAATAATAAAATGATTAATTATTAGTAAAGGGACCCATGCGTATGCTGGGTCACCTCAGTTTGGCCCCCACTCGTCCCATATCCTGACCATCTATCTGCTGCTCTGCTCCTGCTTTGCCCCTCTCTCTCTGCTGCTCTGTACCATTCTGCCCCCCGCTCCAAACTTCCTCCACCACATACCCCATTCTCCACATCCATCTTCTACAGTGGGCAGTGGGCAACCAGACACTAATGCATGTAGGGGATGGGGCAGACCTTACATCCTCCCCAAAAATCTATCATCAATAATACAGCCTTATGCAACAAGCCTTATGTAATAAATACCTTAAATATTAATAATGTGCATAGGTTGATTATCCTGTGACATTAGCTATGCAGTGATCAATCAGAAGCAGTCAATACAATCTACAGCTATATTACATCCTGTAGTCTGTAGTATGATTCAAGAGTTTCTCAGGACCACAGCATGTGGTGGTTAGTACAGTACATGTGGCATTCATACTTCCTATAATAAGATTCATATGTATCTACTCAGGAAATGCTTTACTACATGCAGACTTATACAACTGATGAAAATAGAACAAACGGAGCTAGGAAAAGATACATATCAGACATCTTGTGTTTTCATTGGAACCAACAAAATGGGACAAGCAGTTTGCATGGGGTAATACAAATTGCTTCATCATTTGTTAACAACTGATCAAAGACCATTTCCTGCACAAGGCACTTTCCAAAGACACACAACCCGAATGTTTTATACAGAGCGTGTTATAGTTTGTGTCTCATTGACTTGCATAGATCAGTAGTGGGTATCCGCTCTACCTCTTTCCCCTGCTACAGTAAATAATGAAGTCCAGTTCAAAGACTTACAGTGCTGCATATACTGAGTTGAGATGATAGATACAGACAGAGCTGGACATACACTAAGTACATGCTCCAGAACTTCATGTGTGCAAGTACTAACAAGACAGACATATTTATTTCAATCATATCTCCACTTGCAACTGAATGGGCATAACTGGGCTAAAATAGGCATTCGCACATAAGCAAATGAAGCCTCTTACACAGGGTGGGTGCAAGTAATGTTGAAGACTAGTTGCAAACCAAGCATATAGAGGAGTCCAAACCACAGAAAATTCAGTTTTCTGAGGCTTGGCCGCTTATTTCATATGCATCAAGCCTTGGCACGAGATAGATGCCATAGCTTGGATGCGGTGGGCAATGCCATCTTTACATTGTGTGTGTCCTACAAAAGCTTCTTTCATATTTCCTTGCTGAGAGTACCACTACAGCATGTGCATCACTGGGACTAAATAGAACTCTAGGGGTGAAATGTAATAGGATGACATACCTCCCAACAGTCCCGATTTTATCGGGACAGTCCGGATTGTCAGGGCCTGTCCCGATGTCCCACCCGCGGGCGGCAGTGTCCCGCGGAGTGGGGGGGCTGTTGGGAGTCCCCCCTGTCGGCTGCTAAGCAGCGGGGAATAGACGCTGTGCGCATGCGCACAGCGTCTATTCCTGCAGCCCAGGGGCTGGGGGCATGGCTAGAGGCTCACAGAGCCTCTGGGTCATGCCCCCATAGCGGCAAAATGGGGGCGTGGCCTCACGGGGAAGCCGCGAGTATAGGCCACGCCCCCGAAATTAGGCCACGCCCCCTAAAATTTGGCACGCCTCCGGCGCAAAGGAGCAGCGTCCCGCATCAGCGAGGACAAAAGTTGGGAGGTATGGGATGAGAGATTTAGAAAGTGAGAGATTTGGTAAGAAATCTCCAGTTTTTTTAAAGTGGCAATCATTGACACAGCAAAATCACACTGGTTTTGCTGTGTCAATGATTGCCACTTTAAAAAAACTGGAGATTTCTTACCAAATCTCTCACTTTCTGAATCTCTCATCCTATTACATTTCACCCCTGGTCATAAACCCGAAAGTCCTATCATCGCAAAGGACAGCTATTACTGCACGCGATGAGTGGCAGAATGCGTTGCATGCATATGCCATGCTTGATGCATCCCGCCTCGGATAGGGACAACATATCGTATCATATCAGATATACCTCCAAATCTTCACCAGTCCCATAGTGATGTGATATATATGGAGCTGGGTGGGCTGCGCATTAAGTAATTAGCTTGTGATACAAGAATATGGTGAGTATGATATACAGTATGTGCAAAGAATACAGATGTGTCCTCAAACATCTTTATAGTGTTATCTTTGTAGTCATGCAAAACAGTCTGGCGTGCCAGATCTTGTGAGACTCTGCTAGTGTCTGACATCTTTATTTTTTCTATGAATAGGCTTCTTAGTCCCAATGCAATGTGATTGTGGTGCACGAGGAGACTGTGATTAATTTAATATGTGACGTGTGTATATCTGTGTGTGACAGACTATAAATCTGCATACAAAGTGCTACAATGACCCGGCAACAGCTTTTTTCCATGTCACGTTCCTTTGTGCGTCAAATAACATACTCAGTCACACACAGATATACACATGTCCAGGATCAAATTAACCAGCAGCCTCATGGTGTGTCGTAGATTCAAACCCAGTGTGACCAAGATACATTTTTAAAAAAAATTCCCAACCCTATTGGTGCTGAAAAGAACATGGCGACGTCCTCACACCAGGCATCTCCGGGTCTTTGGTGTATTTAGGCTAGATGTAGTGTTCACTTTAGGCTGTTTTAGCCGGCCTGATTTTTAAAGGGCAAAACGCGCCCTGCCCCTTTAGGGGCACCCTGCTGATAAAGCCAGGCCACCCGTCGCCACTGTCCAAAGCGCCCAGGGGAAGTCTAGCACCAATATAATTATTGAATCGCCGCGTAGACCAGAACTCACTAGGTGGTTGCTTCAGGCGGCCTACGAAGTCTTGCGCCCGCCCCTAGCATGCATACATACACATGCTTTTGGCCTGGCACTGCTAGTAATTCATTGGGCACACCCACTGTTTTGCAGGCATGCCCATGAAACGCCCAGGTTCCACTCCCACACACCTACTCCCTGTCAATCAGGCTGCAACCTTCTTACAAACAACAAAATTTGCCGGGCCTCGCGCATGTGCATTCCGGCCAATGCGCATCTGCAGTAGCACAATATCGGCCAGTTCCCGAATTCGGACCTGACCGAATAGATTAGTATATTGTTAATGTTATTCGCTTCAACTGTCATTGGTGTTAATGTTATATAAAATATACATACACACACAGTGTAAGGGTACACAGAACTAAACAGAGCACAGAAGAACTAAAACAGAGCACAATTAACAATTAGCAGCATAATTCTTATGGTGTGTACACACGGTGAGATTCCCTTGCTATCCGAATTAATATTTGAGTGCTATACAATCTTTGCTATCTCTGTACTTTTTACATACAATTCATACAATCTGCACTATATAGTCATAGCTGCCCTGTCTATCTGGGTTTCGATCTGTGCTGTCACGGGAGCGCGCATCGGGATCGCAAGGTAAAAAACCTGTGCGATCTGCATACGATCTGTTTGCGATTTTGACTATATAGTCAAAATCTTATGCTGGATTGTACCGTGTGTACACAGCATTAGAATACAGTTAAGATATAGGGAAGTGAATGAGAAGAGATGCTGGTATAGATTGTAGGTGAGTACGAGAGCTGTAGTTGAAATGCAAGAAGAGTGCTGTGAGAACAGGAGGGAAGAGGGCCCTGCTCCAAGGAGTTTACCATCTAGAGGTAGGGGGAGACAGACAGGTAACATGAAGTGCAGGTAAAGAGACCTGAAGGAAAGACGTCAGCATGGCAGGGATGGTCAGGACATGAGGCAGCAGGTAGAGAGAGCGGACAAAGTAGTCCTCCCCCTCCTCCTATCATCCTCTCCCCCCTCTGCCTGCACCCTTGACCCCTAACAGCCCTGCACTGTGGCCCATGCCACAACACTCCCTGCTAGGGGGCAGAAAGCATGCAGAATGAATAGGTATAGCACAGGATCAAGGAACCATGGCTCTGGTAAAAATTGTGTAGTTCAGAAAGATAGGGTGTGGTATAGCACACCGACAGTCGGGATTCCGACAGTCATTAGGCCGATGTCAGAATCCCAACTGCCCGGACTCAGACAGCGGGGGGGAGGGCAATGAAACACCTTGCGGGCTTGCTACGCTCGCCACGCTGCGGGCACATTGGCTCACTGGCCCCCACGAGGAAGAATAGCCAGCAGCCGTCGGGATTCCAACATCTGTGTAATGACTGTCGGAATCCCGACTGTCAGTCATCCGGCACTCGAAAGATAGTGTCAAAACAGAGAAATGAAAAATAAATCCAGAGTTATGGTGTGTACACACGGTAGATGTGCCTTAAGATCCTATCCACGATCTGATCAGATAGGATCGTGGATAGGATCTTAAAGCACATCCGATTTGCATCCTATCTTGACTACATAGTGCAGATCTGCACTATATAGACAAGGCAGCCAAGACTTTCTGGCTTCCGATACGTGAACGCGCATCGGGATCGGATCGGGATCGCAAGGGTTAAAACCCTTGCGATCTGCATCCGATGCCGATCCGATGTTGACTATATCGTCAACATCGGAAAGGAAATCGGACCGTGTGTACAAAGCATTAGGGTAAGTAGTGTGAGAGGGACATAAACAGTGCAGAGAGAACTGATGTGAAATCTGGCACACTGAAATGGATACAGAGAAATTGTGACTAGTGATATTACAGTAGGTTGAACAGGAAGCAATGGCTATGAGCATAGGTCTTAGAGACCTGCAGGCCTGGAGCCCAGTGAGGGGTGTCCAGGCTGTGCATTCAGTATGTGTTGGAGGTGGTGAAGTCCTTAGCTCACTGTTGAATGTTAATAGCAGTCTGTTTGGGGAATTTTATAAGTTAGATGGCGTCCGTTATTGGCCCAAAATGCATGTTGCGCTCGCCGAGCGAGGGGTTTGTCCCTCCGTGCAGCTTGAGTGCACACCCAGGTATACGCCCAGTTTTCTAGCCTCTCCCCTAAAATCGCCCACATCACTCCCACTGTCAACGTGCGATTGCGGATAGGATTGTTCGCTCGGGACAGTCCGTTCCTCAGCGGTATGCTGATGCCGCACATGCTCATAGCGAATGACACGCATGTGCAGTAGAAAAAAACCTCCGGAACGTGCGAACACGGTCCGCCAGCACCAACCAGAATAACCCCCTTTATCTCTGCCCAATCAGCTCCTGACTGTTAAGTTACAGGCTGGGTTTAAAAAGGGACAGTTAGGAGCTGATTGGCCAGTGATAAGGTACCAGGCACTTCTATCACTTCTTCATACATCTACCCCTGAGCTTGGGGAGCAGAGGGGACAGAGAGAAGGAAAGGAGAGTGACAGGGCAAGAGAACAAGGAAGACAGCATAACAGAAAGGGAGAAAGGGAAAGTGGTTATGGAGAAAAAGTTTGTATTGAGAGAAAAGATTCAAGAAATACTGAAAATGGAGGAAAATAAAACAAAAATGTAGCACTTAAATAAGAAATGATGCAACCTAATGAAATACTGGGGAAAAAAATTAAAATAAAGTTCACTTACTTTAAAGGAGGAACTTCATCTATTCTATTCCCGAGCTGTGATTCATGAGACTTGCTCCTTTTGAGTGTTGAAAAGTTGGGAAGCAACTGCTGGAAAACCTTACGGCTGGGTGGTGGTGGTGTCCGAGGAGGCTTCAACTTCATGTTTCTCTTTGACATTGGAGTGGTGGGAGGGGTAATTGTAATCCCATGGGGAGTCCGCAAAGTTATCCTATTGCTTGGTGTGGACGAACTAAAGGGATCCTGGAAGCTCTCTGGATAAATATAAAGTCCATGTGATTCAGAAACAGGAATGGCAGACACTGATATGGATCGAGGCTGGTGGCTGCTGGCCTTTGGAAGTTGAGTGTTTAAAGTCCAAACCGTCCCCACCGAAGATGATAGGTCAGAAGGAATATGGGAAGAACTTTCTTTCCGGGTTTCAAGAGGATTCCACAATGCATCCTTTGTGTCCCCACCTAGACCAAGCAAATACTGTGAATGCTAACAAATCTCATAAACCTCAATAAAACCAATATAAAAAAATATATAAAAAAATCCATCAAATAACACCCTCATGCTCTTGTACCTTGGCAGGAGCTACATAGTATTCAATGATTGCAGGCAGTGTCTGGGAGAGGTTATATTTCACAATGCAGAACAACAGTTAAGCATTTGTAAATACAACTTGTCACTTTTGCCAACAGATCACAAAAACAGTGATACTGCTTTCACATTGCAGAAAAGGGTATTGACCCTGTATTCTTAAATGGGACTTTAAAACGGGTCTGAACCTTAAGACCTTTCACATTGCAGGGGAAAACCATTTTAAAAAGCATTTAATACCATTCACACATTCAACCCGTTTAACCCCCAAGGGACACGTTTCAAGCCATAGAAATAGAGCCATTCACACTGCCTAAAAAACGGCTTTGAAACGTGTAGGACTTTAAACGTGTTGAAATACCAGTTAACTTTAACTGGTAAAGCAACTCTGGCACTTTCACACTGCAGCCTTAAACGTTTTAAAATGGGGAAAAAAAACAGCAATACAGGTCGAGTATCCCGTATCCGAATATCCGTTATCCGAATTATTCCGAAATACGGACATTCCAGAAAGTGAAAAAAATATTTTTTTTTTGCTAAAAACTCACTGGGGACATTTGTAACAGCATCACTGGGGACATGATATGTAACTGGCACTATATATGTGCAAGACAATGATTGCTTGGCATTCAAATTCAGTGCTGAGATAGTACACACATTTTGTTTCACGTTTTGAAACCTTGTTTTTTGAACAATTAAAATATATTTGTGTGTATTTTATGTGGTAATAAAATATATTTGTGTGTATATTATGTGTTGATACAGCATAAATGCAAGATACTTCAAAATACATCATTGAAATATTAAAATATTCCGAAATACGGAATAATCCGTTATCCAAAATTCTCCTGGTCCCGAGCATTTTGGATAAGGGATACTCAACCTGTATACCGTTTTAAAAGTGCAGTGTGAAAGGGGTATCAGAAAACAGTCAGTTTGTAAACATAAAATTTACTGGGCACTATTTAAGACCTAAGGTGGTCATTCTTAATCTTAAATCAAAATTCTTACAATTAGAACATAATCTGGTAGAAGGAAGGAAAGAAAAAATAGAAATCAAGAAAACAAAAATGAAACAAAAATTCTCAAACAAAGCATATTAAGTATAATGAATACACATCATACAAAGGCAGTACTGTGATTGAATCCTTTACAATAACATCCTATTGCAGATGTGCTAAACTCACAACCAAATGCATGATCCAGCCTGTACTGTGCTACAACATTGTGGTCTACAGATCTGTGGGCCCGATTTAGAGGTGGACACACATCACTTATACAACGGCTTTGTGAAAATATGCAATAGCCAAAAGGAGGTGTCCTGTGTTAAACATCTAACGGTCTGTTATGGTCAGGATGGGGGGGAGGGGTTGTCCTTAACTGCTTGCATAGTAATGGGGTTATCAAAACTTCAGATAATATTAAGCATGCATTTGGGATTCTGAACCCTGTTTCGCATGCATTTGGGATTCTGAACCCTGTTTCTTTGTAATGGCATGCCTTATCTTCTCAGTTTTCTTCTCATCCCCCTCTGATTGTTTTGATCATATTAAATCCCTCTTATAAACATCTGGTTGAAGGAGACTGATTTCTAGGATGTACTTCTATCTACTTACTGAAAGGTCAGACTCTGCACTGATGTCGCACTGACTAAAATGGGGGGTGAAGGCTTCAGTCCACTGGGAGAACAAGGATTGGTCTTTGATGTTCGGCAGCCCCCTGTCCCCCCACTTAGGCAGTGTGATTTCAACAGATTGTGTTTTATATAGTGCATAGAGCTTAGCTGGCCCTCATCATTCTAGTATATTTGGGTCTGGGGTCTCAAACAGATGTCCTAAGTGTACTATAAAACAGTGCTCGTTTTGGCACATCCTCTGGCAATGTTCTGCTGTCCATACACTTTTAGATTAGGTCACCAATTGTATCATGTAGAATGGGGGGGTAACATTCCTCTTCTATCTTCCAGAAAATGTTTGATTTTTCTGTTTGCATCTCTGTGACAGGGTCCAATGCCTCATTGGTCACTATATACTTAATGATTTGATCCTGGCTAAGGTCCCACACTCGGATGGCCTGTATCAGCTCTGCATTTGCTGAGTAGTGTTGGCCAATGAAAGAAGTGGTGGGATACAAAACATTTATACTAAGTGTAATTGCTTACTTAAATATGAACTTATATGGGTTCTTGGATTGCTTCCATTCATTGTGTTGCTAGGTGGTGTGGGGATTCATATGGACCCCTGTGACATTCGGCTACTACATTTTTTTAAAGACTCATGTCAACCATGTGACAGTTGACCACGCTCCCGCTGCTCTAATGCTGGCATCTAGCTTGCATTACTGATGTTCTAGACATGGTTACGTTTCTTTGGGCATCTAAATAGACAGGTTCGACTAAGGGTGGTTGACCATAATAGGGTCGATTTAGACACATTCGATTACAAAGTGAGACATATATAGTGAAAGGACAGCAACTGAATTCTCTTAATAATGCATTTGTAGTAATAGAGTTCTGTGAAGAACATACATATTACTGATGTTCTGGGAGTAGAGAGAGTGTCCAATCAAATGTAAGCCACTCCTATGTTCAAATTGCAAAATGCTATGTAGTCAGATATGGTTTTGAAGCTTTTAGAGTACAATACATACAGTACAGTATGTATAGTACATATAATTGTCTTTTTCTCTGAGAAATGTGTATACGAAGAACAAAGGTGCCAGCATCTACCTAAAGTTAAAATAGTAGTTTCCACTGAGAATTCAAATTATTCACTTCTGAGATTGGATTTGACAGATGTTTTCCTGTTGCTGAAACTAGTATTAAGAATAAGGCTGATGAGGGTAAGAATCTCTGACACAGCTACCAGGGTTGGACATGGGAAGGACCCGGGTAACAAGGTAATGGGAAGGACCCGGCTAAGCAAATTACCTGGGTTATGCCAAGGGTTTAGGTAGAAAAGGGCTATAAAATATGTTACAAATAAAACTAGTACAGAAGGCAAAAGACTTTACCTGACCATGCTAGTTTCTTCAGACAGCTAAGAGCACCATTCAGTCGGGAGCACTCTTCTGTGCTAGCTCCATATCTCTTCATAGTTTCTTTCACTTTTAACTCATTCATCTCTAGTAAGGCATCTAGTGTTAAATGTTCAGGTATTTCCTAAAAGATAATAGAACAAAATATATCATATGAATTAAAATAAAAGCAATAAGGTATATTATTCCTACCAGGTCTGACAGTGTCGCACAGGACATTTTATATACAATGTACAAGATCATGTTTCTCAGTATATATTATACCTACAAGGATGGTCAGATTAATAACTGGGCCTATTTCAGATATGTATGCAACACCAATGGCACAGAACAAGTTCTGCATCATCAAACACAGTGACCCCTGAGTCGCAGCCTGATTGAAAGGCTTATGCTGTGTACACACGGTGAGATTTGACATTAGATTTTGACTATATAGTCAAAATCGCATGCAGATCGTATGCAGATCGCACAGGTTTTTTACCTTTCGATCCCAATGCGCGCTCCCGTGACAGCACATATCAAGACCCAGATAGACAGGGCAGCAATGACTATATAGTGCAAATCTAATGCTGATTGTATGAATTGTATGTTATAAGTACAGAGACAGCAAAGATTGTATAGCACTCGAATCTTAAGTCGAATAGCAAGGTAATCTCACCGTGTGTACACACGATTATAGAGTCCCTGCATTTCTGGGGAGTATCAAGGCTAGAGTCTGAGAACTTCCTGGTATCGGCTATGGTGCTGGGAGGACCCACATGAGTAACTTCAGATTTTAGAGGTACTTAGATGGTCGAAGGTCTAATAGCTGATCCCATGTATATTTTTTCCTTAGATGCCTCCTTCTGCGTTATTATATTTGTTTACCACTGCTGTATCCAAAGATGTGTCCATCTCTATATTCGTCAAACTAACTGACTTTACGGTGCTTGTTACAGGCTGAAATATGAATACATACAGTACCATCTTACGCACAAATATTTGTGTAAGGTAGGACTTTAAGTGGTCCAGGTAAGGTGATGGAATTCATATCCAAAAATGATGCAACAAAGTAGTACAATTATTTCCACATTAGACCGCATGTAGTGTCCCTGATTCATATTACACCACACAGTAGTGCCCCATATTCACATTTAATCACTCAGTAGTGCTCATTTATGATATGATACATGTAAGCCACACAGAAGTGTCACTTATAAATAATGCCCACAGTAGTAGTGCCCTCTCTCAGATGAAGGATCTACTTCCTTTTCATCTTCTATTTCACCTCTTGATCATCAAGGCCATGTTCCTGTGCTCATTCAAACATCATCAAATAAATGTAATATCTACTGGAATTTATTTATTTCTTTTTTAACAGTTTCTTATATAGCACAAACTCTTTCTAAAATTATCATGTCATCTCTCAGCTACCCTGCCCCATGAGTCTGGCTTTTATTCACAACACTCAACTGATACCCCTTCTCTACTCACATGAAAATCCATGGGTTTTTAGCATGTCTGACATGGGTTTTTAGCACGTCTTTACCGGGTGAGCAGCGGTGGAAACCACTCATATCAGCTTTTTTTTTTAATTAACGGGTCGAAAAATCACATACAAGGCATGGTTTTGCCTTGTAAGTGATTGCCCCTTTAAAAAAACATCTGAGCTGGGCCGGCATCCACAGAAATCGGGCAGCATTATATCCCACGCCCAAAGTTTATTTCATCATATTTTCTCTTGTTATTTGCAAAAAAAAATATTTAGAATAATAATAATAACAACAACAACAACAACAACAACAACAACAACAACAACAACAACAACAACAACAACAACAGTTTACAAAAGCTGTATGTCATAGTAATTAAAAATAGTACTTTTAAAAGGACTATACATATATTATTTTCATTAACACCAAAAATCATGGCTAGTCGCTGCTCATGAAACCTTGAATAAATAATATGGATGACCATGTAGATGAATGACTCTTTGCACATACAAAAGGAGAGGACTAGAGTATACCAAGCTAAAGCTTCTAGCAAACAAGTTCGGGATTGCTGTGGGTGGAAGGCTGTACACTCCTGCCCATCATTCTAGTTTACACTGTCGGGCTATTTTTGCTTAGAGAGCAGCTGTGAGGCCGCACCCACTTCTCATGTAATTGAACCTCAGTATTGGTCTCCACTATTTCTTTTTTTACCATGAATCTGCAGATCACAGACAACAACACAACAGATAGCATAACAAAACTAATGGACTGATTTATCAGCAACATTATTATATGCAATAGTTTTAAAACTCGTTATGTGCTCCAGCCAATCAGCTCCTGCCATTTATCAAATACATTGTGGATTGCCTGGAATCATGCACGAGTTTTAAAACCGGTTAATAAATTAGTCCCTGCGTGTCAAACTAAATAAACGAACACTCATAGAATTCTATAACACAGTGCTCTCTTCACAGATAATAATAATAATAATAATAATAATAATAATAATAATAATAATAATAATAAACACAGAGGGATATAAAACCTGACACCAAAAAAATAAATAAAAAAAAAACACTTCCTGTCATCCAAAAAGTGTAATATCTAATTGGAAATATGACATCAGTACCGACACTACTGCTCGAAAGAGGAGCTGAAACAAGGGGCTCTTTTACTGATAAAATCACAAACTATACTGTTCTAAAAACACATGATGGAAATAAGGATAGCACAATCTTTCATTTGTCTCATGTTCCTAAGGTTGCATGTGTTTAGTGGTCAGAAAGTTGTACTATAAGCCAGTGGAGTTGAAAACATTTCCAGTAATTTCTAAACAAAAGTAACAACATTCAAAACTTCCTAATGAAGAAAAATACTGACAGACAATGGCTCATCTTCTGGAGACGAGTAATGTAGGGTAGTTTATGTGCACTTATATTGTTTGCAAAACCTCCACATTTACCATTCAAAAAAAACTTTATTTACAACTGGGTCTATGCCACTTCAGTCAATAGAACAAACCATATAAAAGAAAAATAAAGAAACAGAAAAAGGACATCTATGTGCATGTATTCACCATAAACTCCACACAGACATAGGCATTCATCCACACTCACACCACTTATCTAAGAAATAAAGACGCGTACAACTGAATTGGGCTTAAAGGGGACGGCTTATTTATTTTGAGCAGGGGCGGCCTATTTGAATCTAACTAAAATTTATGTCCCTGCTCTAGCTAAGGTGGCGGGCAAAGAACGGCATGCAAGATAAATAAACATCGCTGGAAAAAATAACAAAGTAATAAAAATAATAAACTCCAGATCTAAGGGCCTCCTGCCCTTAATTGCCTAGGACCGGCCACCTGCCAGCGTCCATGACAACGGCACAATTTCGAAGCAGATTTTTCAAAGGGGCCACTTGCCCTTAAGGTCAGGGGGTTGACCTTCTGCCTCTGCCCCTGACCTCGCATATCACTAAGGCAGAGCTCACCACTCTACCCGAGTCAGAAAAAATTGGGCCACCTGCCCTAACCTACAAATGTCCGCAACAATTTACCCTATCCGAAGTAATGATTGTTAAGGTCCAAATGTGGGCCCACCTGGATCGGTGATGCCCACATCTCGACATCAACCACCAGCTAAATGAAAATACGGCTCTATTTAAACTACCGTTCTTTCCGCCACAACAGTTCAACCTGAACTGACCCGCCACCAACCTAATGACAAAAACTCCCTCAACTAACCCTCTAGACTTCTCAAGGCGTCTATCAAATTCTGAAAAAACAAATCCATACCGACTATAGAGAGATGCACCCCATCTGGTCTAGACAGGGTCTCGTTTCTAAAGGATATGGCCTCGTGCCTGACGACCACTCCGCCCTCCGTTACTATAGCCCTGCCGACAACCGAATTGATCCGCCTCCGTACCAAATCAATGGCAACTGGATTGAGTGCATCTCTCCAAACCCTCCTAGGGATAATCTCTGACCAAAAGAAACGGCAAAATCGCCATTCTCTGATCAGATCCAGCAATAAAATCCTAATCTCAAATCGTATATTGAGACCGGAATTATGCGTGAGGTCGTTGCCCTCCAAGTGAATGATGACAAAAAGTGGGTAACCAAACGACCTAACCGACTCATCCAAAAGACCCCTCAACGCGGACCACCTCATACCTCTACGCCCCAGCCAACGGATAAATCGCGTCTCAGGGAAACGCTCCGTATCCGTGGTTACCTGGGACAAGGACAACCAATAAATAAATGAATGCCCCACCATCCAAATCATATTGGTGTCCAAGCGTTGACCTGTAATTCGATATGATAGATACTGTTAGCAAGATTGAATATAGACAAACATCGGGAAAAATTAACGCGCCCGGGAAATTCCCTTAAAGGTGATTTTGGAGTTCTATATTAAATTGTTGATAACTAAATAGGACTGTGATTTGGGTGATCTATTTAAGACTAATTGATTTTTTGACCCACTTAAATTATATATAATCCCTACTTGTTGTTTCTTTGGGGGGGGGGAGGGGGGGTCACCCGATTTGACTTGAGGCAAAAAACACAAATCTTCCACCAGTTGGCTAGAGCCTAATTTAAGACTGGTGGTAACACAAAAAATTCCTCAAGGCCCCCCAAACACTAAAGCGAGTTTGGGCAAGCGGCTACTCCTCAAATGGGCTCACTGGACTATGTCGGTCTGATGTATCGCTTAAATGCACCAGACCGCCATCTTCCGAGTGCTCGTATGTCGACCTGAGACCAACCCGCCGCAGCGGCGCCGATACGGAAAGAGTGTGTCCCAAAGTCGGCTGGAGAAAGACCCTGATGCAATATACAGCGCCTGAAAACCGACCTAAACTGAAAGTTAGTAAGGGGGGACCCGTCGATGTGCATCAGCCAGGCCCCGGGCAATTGGGGCCGCAACTCCACGTAAGCCAGAGCCGCCGCCACCGGACAGATCCGGCGGTCGCCACTCCGACCCAAATGGACCCACTGACCCCTGCCCGCTACATCGGTCTTTGAGCGCTGTATCTTGCACCACAAACCGTCGTGGTGCACGTCGACATGGCCGATCAGCATAGGCGAGGGAGATGCCCTGGTTGCAGACACCAGTTCGCCTACTCTGAACGCCCCATGGAAAGCCATGACAAAGGCCAGCCTGAAAAGTCGAACCTCGTAATCGTTTGAGCAAATTACTCTTAGAGATCTCGAGATTCGACGCAACAGGCCGGCATCAATCGGCCGGCGCCTGTCGGGCAAAACCGGCCTGGTTCTGGCCCATCCCTTTAGCATCCTGGAAAGGATGAAAGACTTAGTGATGTCTCTCTTCCCACCAAGACGCAAAAAGAATGATATGCCTGCCAGAGAGCGTCCCACAAAACTTCTGGACTTACCCTCCAAGTACAGGCTCCATACATAGGCAATAATAAGATGCTTAGAGCTCTTACCTGTGCCACCCTGTTCAAGCATGAACTCGCTCCAGCGCTCCCATGAGGCCAGATAAGCTCTGAAAGTCGCCGGCGCCAACGATCGCAGGGCCAGCTCCTCTACCCCTCCAGAGGCACCTGCCATAGAAAAGATGGACACTGTTCACCATACTTCTGGGCTAAAGGCACAAGTTGCCTGAATCTTACCCATTCGAAACGAGACAGTGCATCCGCTACTTCGTTAAGCACGCCTGGGACGTGCTTGGCTCGCAACGTAATGTTGTTCGCCAAGCACAGCATCACTATCCGTGCTAAAATACGCAAAACTGGGAGAGAAGTTGACTTTAGGTGGCTAATGGATTGTACTACCCCTAGGTTATCGCACCAAAAGACAACTTCCCTGTTACCCAATTCTGCGCCCCAAAGCTCTAAGGCGACCATTATTGGAAATATTTCCAATAATAGCATATTCCTAGTCATGCCGTCTCGTGCCCAAGACTCGGGCCAGGCATCCGCGCACCAACGTCCTGCATAGAATGCGCCGAATCCGAAAGATCCTGCAGCATCTGTATATAATTCCAACTCCGCATTTGCAACGGCTGGAGCTTGCCATATGCATATGCCGTTAAAATTATCCAGAAACATTTCCCACACTTTCAAATCCCTCTTCATTTCTGAAGATAGACGTAGAAAATGGTGGGGTTTGCAAATCCCGACAGTCGCTCGCTGAAGTTTTCTACAAAATATTTTGCCCATGGGTATAACTCTACATGCGAAATTAAACAGGCCCAAGAGTTCCTGAAGCAAGAGGCAGAATCTTCTGGAAGCAGGATCATCACCCCATCAATCTCCACCTCTAACCTCAAACAGCCTATCCTGGACCATCATTCAAATCAGCCAACCCATCAATCAAGACAAGCCGAACCCCCGGGCCCAGATCCAGTGTGTGAGCTAAGGATTCCTGCCGATAGCCAGGTGAGTTTATGCTGTTTTCAGCCAGACCAGCTGGCTTCTACAGTCTGAGTCTTTTACACATCCAAACCCTTTCCCTTTGTCCTCTAAATGGGCATTTCTGGAAAGCATTTGGAAGAAACAATCTGAACATATGCAAGAGAACATTTTTGTGTGTCAGGTGTGTACAATGTGGAGATAAAATTCAGTGGTCTCTCCTGTACCTAGCCTGGGGGAATTAAAAGTGTGGTGGTGGGGTTCTAGTAAATGTGATTAGATTTTAGAACATGCATTCAGCTACATTAGCATGTATGCATGTTTGCAGCAGGCTTCTGGAGCTTCTGTTCATGTCGTATGACCCAGTGTGTCCATATTACACGTATGTCCAAAACTAGATATAATGGAAGAACTGAAGACTTAATCCAGCACATTTTCAGAAGAAGCCTGTCTGAGAGCACAGCGACGGAGATTGGGTATCATCAAGCAGTACTGGTTCTATCCACTCACACATAGCGTGCATGAGAGTACAACACAACTAAACAAACGCGGCAAGCCACAATACTAGTACTACTACAGTTTCAAATATGTCTATTTAATAAGCATATTAATTGCTATAAAATGGAATAAATGTGAATTGGACACTCGCTGATCCCTAAAAGCGTGATAAACAATCAGCCAATCAGCTCCTATTTGTCATTTTTCAAACCCAACCTGTAACATGGCAGTTAGGAGCTGATTGGCTGGCTGTTTATAACTTTTTGGAGCTTGATACATCTTGCCCTTAAAGTCAAGATGGCATTGTGTATCACGGCACATCTTTTACACTGGAAGTAGGTGATTGACTCATTACACATTTTATAGATCAGTCCACTTTCAATTTACAGCCAATTGCTGTCTGGTAATAATTACACAGGCAGAGTGCCAGCTAAGTCTGTCTTTAGAGTATAGAGCTTGTAGGCACCATTCACTAGAAAGGAGAATAAGTGTCACTCTAATTAGTTTTATCGGCGCTGTACAAGCCAACTGCCTGACATGCTCAGCACCCAAACCCTTTGGCATCGCTACAGTTCTAAATACATTCATTCTTCTATTAATTCTGTCCGCCTTCTTCCAGATCATTAGAGGAACAGAAAAGGGGGCTGTTTAGAAGGTATAAATAACGAAAAGCAGATTAGATCATAAATACCTTAATGACTTGAAGCAATGAAGCTCAGGAGAGCTTTCTGAACCTGCTGCCGGTCCCCATGACACGCGACAGCACAAGCTAAACCCGGGGGGGCAAAAACAAGAGGCTTTCTTAAAATCCCTACTAAGTTCTACATGCACGCTTTACTGCAAACCTCTCATTTACTCATATTTGTATAAGTCCACTTCAGCAATATAAATTGGGATGCATAGGAAACCTATACTGTATTGTGGGAGATATCACTACTGAAATGAGACTGGGGTATGTCAAGAGCCATTTTGCCAGAAAGTCACCTGTGCTTCATACTGTACAATCTATTAATTGGGAAACTGCTGGGGAAGGTATCCAGTTTTGAAAATTAGGTTCTTCTCCTCTTTATATGGACTCATATTACCAGCCCGTTAAAATGACAGAAAAACAAACCATCATATTAGCAGCAGAACGGAGCAACCCTTTAATTGCTCCGTCCAATTTAGTTGCTCCGTCAGGCACCTTCTTGTGGCAGCTGGTCTGTACAACACTTGAATCCCGACATAAAAGTAAGGAGTACCTTTCGTCTTTTATTATACAGGATAAAGTTACTATTGCACCTTTATTTTACCATTTTCCCTTTGGCTTTGTCAGATTTCCTTCTTCACTTCCACAGAATATGTTATGGAGTTTTATTACACAAGCCTCAATGCAGAAGTAAAAACATTGCCAAGTGCTTAGTAGCCTGAATACGCTCAAAACTTCATGATGCACAGTTTAACAGTGAAATAAAGACAAAATAAAACAATAATAAAAACAATACTTACACACAATCTCATATAAAAAGCTCAAAAAGAAAATAAATGTAAAAATGCATTTGTGTGCTATGTAAATAATGCAATCACTCAACCTGATTGCAATATTACTGGTCATAGTCCATCAAATTCAAATGCTAAAACTTGAGAATATGGTTTTTAACAACCCTGCCATAGATAAAGTAGGGTAGGAGTTGTCCAAACCATATACTGTATAATACCAGCACTTAAGGTGCAGAGTCTATCAAGCAAGAGAGTCTTGCAGTTGTTTGAGGTCCATGGGAAAAAAAGAAGTCTGTAGTTTGTATCGGTCCGGGTAGATAAATGGCATGTTGTCCAATAGCGACACTCTACATTAGTTAGAACAAAAGTAATAACTTCTAAATAACCCCACAAAATGTAGCAAAACAAGAAAATGTCTAAATAGGGAGTACCGACCTTTAAATGTTACTATATTTTAATTTGGAATAAAGCCCTCCCCCTATATTTTAAAGATGGGAATTTTCTCTTGCGGTCACATTAATCTTTGCTATAGCACATGCTATAACTATTTATTTTCATTATTCAAAGGCTCCTTTTCATCAAACATACTTTATCAGTACAGTAAGCACATTACAGAGCCATGAGGTAACTAGTGGTGTCATTGGATGAGTCATTTCAGTTAACGAGATAAAAAGCAACCAGCACAAATAATGTCCGTGTTCTCTGCACTGTGCTATTCAGGCCTGCTGCGAGTGGTGTGATGTGTGTTCATCTGTAGAAGGCTTTCAGTTTCAGCATACAGCAGTCTACAGTATTTGCAACCATCTTATTGTGTATTTAACCAACAAGGTGGAAATTTACTGAGATGGGAGTTCTAGTTCAGATGGGATGTTGCTATGGGCAACCAGTCAGATACTATTATATTTTAAAAGGTGCTAGATCAATAAGAAGTAGATTCGGTACTTGTTTAGTTTCACGGCGGCAGCGGCCGTGCGTCTGAGTCCCCTTGCGGGGCTCGCTTCTCTCGCCCACGCTGTGGGCTCGGTGGCTCGCTGCGCTCGCCACGCTATCTAAAATTAACTCTATGCCAACGTGGATAGTGGGGGTATGAACTATTTTCATTGGCATAGAGTTAATTTACCTTATTATTGATAGTTTAGTGAGCGCAGCAGCCGGAAGTTCACGGCGGCCATACTGCCGCCGTGAAACTAAACAAGTACCATAGATTTTGACTGGTTGCCCATAGCAACATCCCACCTTAGTTAATTTCCCCCTAAGTATTAACATAATATACACTTGCAGGCAAACAAGATGGTGTACAGTAGAATAAAAAATTGGCATTAGTAGCCTCTATATGTCTGTACAGCTTATTCTGAAGATACAGATCACAAATTCACTTCAAACTTATTTTTTTTTTTTTTGGGGGGGGGGGGGTTAAAATAACTTACATTTAAGTAACAATAAAAACGGATTTTAATAAATGCAAGTTGATAAACCACTCTATAGACTGAAAGATCATGACATGACACATCACACAACACATCACTCATGCATAAGCAAGTAAATCAATGAAGAGATACCTAATGTGCAATGACAGTAAGTAAACAGACTAGATGACATCAGAGAATTCTCTGCAGTGTAACCTACTGTATATTTGAATTATCGAATAAAAGGCTGAAAAATGACTACTAAATTCCTTGGTAAAATATAGCTCTATACTGTATTTATCAAATAATTATGTTGTCAGAATATAGCTGTATCTTGCTGATTACAAGGCATAAGATACAGTTTACCAGAATCGATTTCAATAAACATGTCTACATACTGCATAGATATGCGGATATGAACCTATTTCTATTGTAAGGTAGGAAGTACGCACTATCTCTGCAGATATTCTCATCAAAGACCAGCTATAATAAAAACCAGCAGTAGGTTATGTAGTAATTATCATTGGAAAAAAATAAATGAAAATGGTGTAAAAGTTATACAACTAGGTTTCTATGGGGCATCGCCAGATTTTTATGGTGATGCCCCCCACCACGGTAACCCGGGGGGGGGGGGGGGGGATGCTTAGAGCATCCCAAAATGTGGTAAAAACCCAGATAACCGGGTTTTTACCACATTTTTAGTTTACAGAATCTCCCCCATACTCTGTAAAGCGCTGCATAATATGTATGCGCTATATAAGAAATTGTTAATAAATTAATAAATAAATATAGATCACAGGACTGGCAAATTATAAATGGGATACAGTCATTAGGTCTACACCAGCTAGGACAAGCATTGGGTCGACAGGCAGCAATGTCGACATCGGTTTAGGTCGACATGGGTCTAGGTCGACAGGTCATTAGGTCAACACAAGCATTAGGTCAACATGGGCTAGGTCTGCAGTCAAAAGGTCGGCATGGGGTTTTTCACTGTTTTTTGAGCCAACATGTGCCGACAGGCGGTATTTCATGCCCTACCATCCACTAGGCCGTGGTGGGAAAACTAAATAGCCTGAAGCATTGCGTGCGAAGCGAGCGATGCAAGGGGATGCAGTGCACGTCAAACTGTGTCCATGTCCACTGTGTCGACATTCAGGTAAAAAAACAATGAAAAACCCCATGTCGACCTTGTCCATATCGACCAAGACCCATGTCGACCTTGACCAATGTCGACCTAGTGGTTTCGACCCAATGCTTGTTGACCTAGTTGGTGTAGACCTAACAACCAACACCCTTATAATGATTCCACTGTTACTGGAGAAGACATTGCTATTAAGTGACCAGTATTTTTAAGAAATATGTCAGGAAGCGGAGGATGTGTACCTTATATACTCGAGTATAAGCCGACTTTTTCAGTATTCGGTTTATACTCTGTGTATACGGTAATTGGTCCTTCAGTCAGAGCCGGTGGCAAGGCCTGGTGACGCGGCCTGGTGACGCTGGGTCCTGGCGGAGGCTGATGATGTTGCAGCCTCTGTGCTGTTGTCACGCTGGCCAAAAACTAGCACGGAGGCACAAATGGAGGACGCGCCAAGTGCCGTCGGGCAGGAGAGAAAGGGGCAGCCGGTATCGGGAAGTAAGGGCTCCGACACTGGGGCTCATGAGCTGCCATGGTGAGTGCGGAATACATGCAGCGCATCCATACCCGATGCAGCGCATCCATACTCCATGCAGCATCAACTCTGCAGCAGTCACGCAGACCCAATTGCCTGGGACCCTCTCATCTCTTCTTGATTAGTGCCTCCCTCTATATGGACTGTAATTACACATTACAGCTTCCCTTCCTGTCACACGCTGTACTTGGCTGCTCATCCTGTAAGATTCCTGCCAGCTGGGGAACTAAAATGACAGGATACCCAGCTGCAATTATGGGATCATGGGATGAAGGGAGAGGGTGACTTGCCCCTAGACCCTGTACAGTGTGTCTCAGTGTGCCCCTAGATCCTGTACAGTGTGTCTCAGTGTGCCCCTAGATCCTGTACAGTGTGCCTCAGTGTGCCCCTAGATCCTGTACAGTGTGTCTCAGTGTGCCCCTAGACCCTTTGCATTTCCCACCCTAGGCTTATACTCGGGTCAATAAGTTTTCCCAGTTGTTTTGTGGTAAATTTAGGTGCCTCGGCTTATATTCGGGTCGACTTATACTCGAGTACATACGGTAACCAGTTAATGCTTAACAAAAAAAAACCATGCAGTTCACTTTCATTGTGTTTAGCGATATATCATAGATCATAAATTGCATATCTCCAATGTTTATGAAAGAGTTGGAAGGGAATGTGAATGTAACAAGTAGAATGTGACTTCTCTCCTGTCTGCATTGTGTAACAGATGGGTTGGAGAACAACATTTCCTGTACTAAAGAGAGAAGGCTTCATTCAGCTGCTGCCTTCATCTGTCAGCCATCCACACTATTATATTTTATTTTCAATACAGACCTATGGGCACTTTATTTATTTTTTTAAATCACTTTAATATGAAATTGAGAAGCTATAATATCCTCACAACAGGGGCATCTAAACTCTTTTCTTGGAGTGCCAACTGACTGAATGGATCCACTATTCCAGTTTTATTCAGTGAAACATTAAACCAATAAATATATATTTCAATAAATCAAGTTTTTAATGTTTTAAGATTGCAGTGCTACTCACTGTGAGGAGATGCTGTACTAATACAAATAGAGTTTTGACACAAGTCAGTGGCTAAATCTCCTCAGATACTTTCTCCTACATAATTCCTCCAGTCCCCAGTGTAAAATTTCCCTCATATAATAAACCTTATCCCTGCAATCGATAACTAAGATACCTGGGCAACTGCTTCCACTCAGGGGGTGTCATCTTATCTTTGCCGGTCTCTTGATCAGGACAGGAGTGGTTCTCAAGGATTCGGTATCAAATGCCGGCGGTCGGAATCCCGACCGCCAAACGGTCAAAATACAGACGCCGGAATCCCGACCTCCAAAATGATGACAAGGGGGGGCCGTGGAAACACCCCCCCCCCCCCCCCCTTGTGGGCTCGCTGCGCTCGCCACGCAGCAGGCCAGGTGCCTCGCTACACTCGGCACACTATTTTATTCTCCCTCTATGGGTGTCGTGGAAACCCTCAGGTCAAACGTGTAACTCACCCTGGAAATACAGGGGTGTCCCGTCAAAGGACAGCATAATCAGCAATGACCCGGAACTCAAAAATGCCGGGTAATTGCATGGTGGCCAGTGTGAAAGGGGTATTAGACAAATAATAACTATTGAAGCTGGACATTACAAATCAAGGTTCATTCACAGTTTTCCAAGCTGTTTATATATACTCAGGGCTATTTTTCTGCAGGCTCCAGCAGGAACTGTGGCCCTTATTCTAGTTCACTCTTTCTGACAAAATATTTCTTAGATGGACAAAACCATGTGCACTGCAGTTGAGGCAGGTGTTACTTGTGCAGAGATAATTAGATCTGGGTGGGGTTTTACACCTGCCTCACCTGCAGTGCACATGGTTTTGTCCATCTAAGAAATATTTTGTCAGAAAGAGTGAACTAGAATAAGGGCCATAGTTCCTGCTGGAGCCTGCAGAAAAATAGCCCTGTATATACTTAATAAATAAAGAGTTACATGTTACCTAATATCTTCCGGATTTTGGAAATTGGTCCATCCTGTGCATGAACCGGCTGATACCTCTTTGAGCTATTTCACACATTCCAGTTTTGACCGGATGGCAAAAAGCCAGACAGCAGTGCCTTTCACATGCACCAGTTTTTAGCCGGATTTCATGTTGTGCTTATAATAAATTGTTAAAATTAAATAAAAAATACAATATAAAAATGTTTAAAATAGATCTACATCTGTTTCTGCCGTAGTTGTCACATTCTGGGGGCGGGGAGAGCTGAAAACTGTGGTGCATGAAAGCCCCCCATCTCCCTATGCACACACTGACCTGTTAAAACGGGCCAGATATGGCCTGGCAGCCATCCTTTTCAGTGGATATGATCGGGCTGCTACCTAAAGGCTGGGCTGTAGCAAGCACGTGTGAAAGGACGCATCACCCCATAGATTAGAAGCCCGGCACAGCTTTTTTGCAGTCCGGCCATAACCTTATGGGTTAGTGTGAAATAGACTTTCAGACTGGCGCTCCGACCCAGCTTATTGCTGGGGTGCTGATGTCCCTGCTGTTGGGTCCCAAGCCAGAAAGATGATCCTATCTCCAAGCACCAGCTCTTCCTATGGTGTGAACGGATCTCATCACACAGCTTACCTATTCACACTGCACTATGGACCTTATTCTAGTTCACTCTTATAGGTAAATTCCTTCTTAGCTGGACAAAACCATGTGCACTGAAGGGGGGCAGATGTAAAATGTGCAGAGAGAATTAGATTTGGGTGAGTTATTTTGTTTCTGTGCAGGGAAAATACTGACTGCTTTATTTTTACACTGCAATATAGATCTCACTTTGAAGAAAAACCCCACCCAAATCTAATCCTCTCTGCACATGTTACATCTGCCCCACCTGCAGTGCACATGGTATTGTCCAGCTAAGAAGGAATTAGCGTGAACTAGAATAAGGCCCTATATCTCTCATCACTGTTCACATGCAATAATTGATAGCAGTGTGAAAGGGGTCTTAAGTGTGAACCTATCATTAAGGTCTCCAGTATACATAAAGATAGAAGAGCAATTGTGTGGGGAGTCTTAAGCGAAGATTTAATTGACAGTTACCTCCTAATTACTACCACAATGATCAAACTAGCAGCTGGCTGTCATTTACTCCTATGTGTCAAACCTTTGGCACCCAGGACTTTCTAATATAACTGCCCAGTTATGTAACTTTCCATATAGTTTGGCTGTTAGTTTATTTCAATCATATAACAAATATAACAAATGGAAATAGAACAACTTAACATTAAGAGCCCAAATTTGCACTGCAATTTTTAGTTACAGGTTTATCTTCTAATATGCACCCCCTTTTTAGTCAGGAGGACAGATCTATGAACAGTAAAGGTGCGTACACACGGGGGCAATTTAGTGCAAAATCACGGGAAATATGGTCGCTGAGCGACCATATTGCCCGCAATGGGAGTGTGCACCGGCGATATATCACTGGGTGCGCGCTCCCGTTTTTGCCCCTGTGGTGATCGCTGGTCGCAGGAACATGCTCCTGTGACCAGCTGATTTCCACTGCCGGGCTCCCCCCGGCAGTTTCTTTTTCATCAGCGACCATCTCTGGTCGCTGATGTAAAGGAGAAACTGAGCACTATATCTCCCCCGTGTGTACACAGCTTAACTGTTCTACTTTTCTATACGTACAATGATAAATAAAATTATTGCGGTTTTTCACAATCATTTCTTATTACTGCATGTCCAGTGCTTATGAAAATCACCTGTCCCGATAAATCCCTCAAAATGTATTTTGTAGGTGCCATATGGTTTATAGACTAGTGTGCAGGCGCCGGCATGTGCAGAATAGTATCATTGCCATATAATAATTCCTGTCAGAAATGCTTCTGTGAAGACTGACAAGGAATGAGCCGTGCATTGTGGGAGAAAGCCAGAAGGGAACTTACATCCATAGATGGCATTATGTTTTAAACATAGAATGTGACACCTGCACAGCCCTCATTGTGACCCAAGTCAACTACAGGAATATAAAGACAAACGGATAATGCATTTTTCCACCCTTTCATGCATAGTAGATAGAGAAAATGACAAATGTGCTTTCTCGAGCTAAAAAGCTGGATAAATGCACTTTGCAACGTTTATAAAAAGACCCTTAAGGAAGATGTCATGTCATCAGGTTATGGTCATACTGCAATATTCACTTTGCTATCTGTTAGTCTAATGCAATATGCAAATTGGTTAACGCAGACAGTTCTCATAAATTAGCTCATAAACAAGAGTGTGCAGTTCGTCACCGAAACAAAAACAATAATAATAATGCATAGAGTGTGTTGACACTTCTTTAAATACGTTGCTCAAGAGTGTCTGAGATTTCATTGAGATCTGCTCTCAGACATTTGGGAGGCAGCCAGGGAGTTACTGCTTAATCAAACAGGTTAACCCAGTGAAGAAAAGGAAAAGACAAAGATACCAGAACTAGTGTGGGATGAAGTTGTGCTTGTTGATTGTTATATATCCACTTGAGCATTTCTCTTGGTGTATACAGGTTCTGTAAACTTCAGTGAACAGATGACAATATTTTTCAGTGAGTTCCAAAGGGATTCCGACAGTCATTACACCAACATTGGAATCCCAATTTTTAAAACCCTGTCAGATGGAATTCCAACTGACAGGGGCTATTCTCCCTTGTGGGGGTCCATGACCCCATAATGGGAGAACAGAATAGGCGGCGAGCACAGCGAGCCACCGAACCCGCAAGGGGCTTTTTTGCACATGCCGGGATTACGACTTTGGACTAATGGCTGTCAGAATCCTGACTGTCGGCGCGCTATACCCCACCATTATATTCTATATGCATTTTACTGCAATGCAATTACAATTATAATTAAAACATGTTAGGCATAGGCTTACCATACTATTCCTTTAAACCGGTTCTGTTGCTGCCTGACTTTAAACCTGCAATTTACCTGGTTTGAATCAGCCACAGAATGGTGTAACTCACCAGTGTCCCAGTTTAAAGTGATGGTATGGTAAGCCTAGTTCTGCAGTATTGTCCAGGCAGTTACATTCAAAGTGACAGCATGTAATTGAATATTTCTACATGTACACCAGTGATGGGCAACAGACATTAACCCCCCAACTCCCACAGTAAGCCTACACTTGTGGCCACCTACCTCCTAACTGCCACAATAATGATCATGATACATGGATGCTGAAATGTTATTACAGAAATGGGTCTCTTTTTTTATTAAATATAATGATTTATCATTACTGAGATTTACAGTATGATAACTTACAGTCCAATGTGGCTCGTCACGGGCTTACAGTGTTCTGAAATGATGCAGTAAATAAGCACAGCCTGCACGGTGGTACTTTAAATGGACAAGATGCAATTTTCTCAGACATGCAAAAGCCCATCTAGATAGAATCCTTTTTAGCACAATGGCATTTGAACATGGCTTTGGCATACATTTGGACCTAAAGCTCCCCTCCAATTTCTAGTTAATATATACCCCATGTCATTGCTGTTTTTGTAATCATACTAAAAACACAAATATACCATAAATCCTGAGTAAGCTAACTAAATTAAATGCTTATTTATTCTTACATTGCAACGCAAGCAACATTTTTACACTCCCTTAAAAATAACACAGAAGACCTCAAATAAATCTTAAATTGAATTCTGGTTTTAAAATCAAACACAAAAGTTTGCAGATATTCTGATGAATGCCTTCCACTGTCAGATTCCGCAGGCATGCATGGCAGTCTAGAATATGTATTATGCTTTAAAAAAAAAAAAAAAAGCCTTATACCCCTTTCAGACAGAAAAGTCTGAAAATCCCGGCAAATACACGGCATTTCAAATGCCGTGTCAATTTGCCGGGAGCAGCCTGACCCCCCTTCACACAGAAGAACAAAATTACCGGGTTGAAAATTTCTACCTGGTAATTTGCTGAATAACACGGGTATTTCTTCTGTGTGAAAGGGTCAACACGGGTCATAAATCCCGTGTCCTCGACCCTGGTCAATTCCCGGGTCGGAGACACGGGATTTACGACACGGGTGTGCCCTTTCACACAGAAAAAGGACCCGTGTATTTAATGAAATTCCCGGGTGGAACTGCTTCACCCGGGTATTTCATTTTCTGTGTGAAAGGGGTATTAGACTACAAATCTCGAATAAGGACTACACAATAACCCTACTTCCATTGCCAGCGAAAAAAAAAAAAGATTGCAGAAAGAGCGGATAAAATTATCAACCGTAGGTAGTTGCGTTCAGATGCATATTCTATGACACAATGATAACAATGATTGCTGCACAACAGCACATAAAACGGAATAATAAAGACATGAACATAAAACGTATTACCTTGGAGATGACAAAGCAGAGTTTATCCAAATCTACATTTGTGAGATCCAAGACAAGGACACCGTGCTCTAGCAGTCCTTCCTAGCCCACTGGCTTTTGAAAACGGTTTCTCTTTACAGGCTGCGAGTTAGCACAAGCACAGGCATCAGGAATACTCCTGTGCAGCCTCCAGCACTTCGTCAGAAAGCTCAGTGCTGGCTGCACACATGACTTCAGCGTTAACATACTCTACACACTACGCTATACTGTACATCCCTCTGGCACCAAGATGTTTATAGCTGATTAATCACACATTCCTTGATGCAGCTGGCACCAAGGCTACTGAATATTCTAATGTCATTTCAAAATTACATTAAAACACCACTCTCAGCTACATGCGTCAAGATGTCTTACAATATTACAGATCTCAACCTATACTTATGTCAACCAATCAGTACAAAGAGTCAGCACTTAAACCAAAAATAAATAGCAATGATTAGCCTGCAGCCAAAAATACATATCGCTTTTATGCTGACTGGAGCTCTGCTGGAATACACAACAAGTGCCATGCAGGTGAAGTAGAACATAGCAGTCAGGCTGGGTGGGAAGCGAATAAAAGGTTTTCATGTGTTGTTCTGCAAGTACAAAAGGCATTCCACAAATATACAGTAACTGATGCCAGTATTACAGTATCTACAGTGATATAGGATACATTTGGATGACCCGTGGTCAGGATGCTAGTGCCGACATCCCAAAGGAGGGGATTCTGACAGGGTTGGGGTGGTAAGGGGAGGGTAATTATACTTACCCGATCCCTAACTTCTAGCAGCCTTCTGTAAGTGTAACTTCCACAAAGCCTGACCTTAACTCTCCCCGCTAGTGTTTAAACCTACCCCCCCCCACACACACACACAGCTATTTTTTCGACCGAACGCTCCAGAACGCCATTCATTAAGTTCAGATGAAAAATTACCTCATCAGGAACTGCGTTCCGGAACCTCTACCAGCAGTGGCAGATTATGGGGGGGGGGGCACCCGGGCACGTGCCCCCCTGTCAATTTGTAGATGAGGACCAGAGCTTTCCAACGAGCCCAGCCCCGTGCCTCTAGCCCCCCGGAAACCGGAGATATCGCCTGGCAAAGCTGTAACATTTTTTCCCCATAGGATAATATGGGACCCGTAAATTCCGACCCTGGCATCACAGGAGCTTGTGGTTGATGTCATTCAATTCCAAATCGCTGGGCCTTCAATATGATACCAGGATGGTCCATATCGGTCAATCGGTTCCAGAGATATAGCGTGTAAATCGATTTTTTTTTTCTTTTTGAAATGTAATTTCATGGCTGTTCATGTTCTTTGAGGGCAGATTACTCTGGAACCAAACGTTCCAGTTTCACTGGACCAAAATCATTCAAAGCCCACTCAAAAGTTCTTCAATATGATACTTGTCTCATGTAAATGGGTCAGTTAGTTCCGAAAATATAGCCGGTTAAATGAGATAACTGGTTAAAGGGGGGGGGGGGGGGGTGGTTTTCTCTCCCCCTCACACCAGAAAATGCAGGGACTACGCTGGTGTAAAAGGGGCCAACCTGGGAATGCATTTTCTGGTGTGAAATGGGTATTATTTCAAATAGCTGGGACCTGCAGTGCTCGGAATACAGCCAGGCTCTGCCACTGTCAGTGGCTTTCACTTCTGCCTGGCGACGGCTGTCCCCCATTTCCCACGAGCATGTATTCCCCGTTGGCAATGAGCATGTAATCCCACATGGCAACAAGCATGGAACCTCTGGCAATGAGCATGGAACCCTTGGCAATGAGCATGTAGATAAGCAGCACTTACTGTATGTAGAATAATTTTTAATAGGCATTATGGTGTTTGGCATAATACATAATGGACATCATGCCGTGTAACTTAACGTGCAATGGACATTATGGTGTAAAGCAGGCATGTCCAATGTTGGCCCTCCAGATGTTGTGAAACTACACATCCCAGCATGCTTTGCCACAGTTTTACTATTAGAGAATGCTAAAACTATTGCAAAGCATGCTGGGATGTGTAGTTTCACAACATCTGGAGGGCCAACGTTGGACATGCCTGGTATGAATGTTTAATGCGCGCCTTTGGTGGACAATGTCCCTGTTTATGAAGCGTATTGTGAATTTTGTCTTAATCTGTGTGGCATTATGTGAATTCTGGCTCAATCCATGTGGCATTATGTGAATTTTGTCTCAATCCATGTGGCATTATGTAAATTTTGGTTCAATCCGTGTGTTATTATGTGAATTTTGGCTCAATCCGTGTGTTGTTATGTGAATTTTGGCTCAATCCGTGTGTTATGTGAATTTTGGCTCAATCCGTGTGTTATGTGAATTTTGGCTCAATCCTTGTGGCATTATGTGAATTTTGTCTCAATCTGTGTGGCATTATGTGAATTTTGTCTCAATCCATGTGGCATTATGTGAATTTTGGCTCAATCCGTGTGTTATTATGTGAATTTTGGCTCAATCCATGTGGCATTATGTGAATTTTGGCTCAATCCATGTGGCATTATGTGAATTTTGGCTCATTCCATTTGGCATCATGTGTAAGGGGCAAGTATAATGGGGTCTAGTATTTTGTTGCATAATGTGTAGAAGTTGTATATGGTGTTGTACACTACACTCAAGGACATGCCCCCTGTTGAGTGGCCACACCCCCTTTTCCAGAGCACGCGCACAACTACATTCTTCACTTTTGTTGCCATGGTGGGCCTGCGTACTTTAAATGCCAGGGCCTATTTTTAATCCCATTGCCACCCTCTCTCTGCCGCTCTCTTAGCATGTACACTGGCACCACTAACACTGGCCCTCCCCCACCTAAACCCTCTTTTATCATGGTGCCCCCCCTGTCATTTTATCCTGGATCCGCCCCTGTCTACCAGCAGCGGTACAGTGCATAAAAGTCAGTTCCGAGTCCCGGCGTCTTCATGCCCAACTTGTGCGAACAGCACACAGCAGTTGCTGTGCCTGTGATGCAGCCTGCCTGTTTCATGGTGCCGGTTGGCTGGATGCGGGTGGGGTGGCTCCTCCTCCAGGCTCCATCCTCAGTCCTCCCATCATCATGCATATGTAATGAGCGGTGTTGCTGGACAGGACATCAAGACGCGGCTCGGTGCCACTCCGCTCATTACATCATGTGTATTGCAAAGTGTGCTGGGGCATGACAAAGCCCTGCCAACCAGCACCGTGTAGCAGTAGGGGTCCCGACATCTTGGTGGCACGTGGTGTGGGTGGCTGGTTTCATGGCCAATGACCCGCCCTGTGGCTGGTACAGCCAGAGATTTCCTGAGCAGGAGAGCAGAGGAGGTACTGTGCCCCCCTGCTGTATTAGCCAGTGGCCTGTACCAGGGGGTGATGACATTGGGGCTTGTGTGGGAGGCACTGTACTGGGGATGTACTGGCCTGTCCCAGGGGGGTGTATTGAGGGGAATTATACAGCGGACAAAGGAAAGTTGATTCTATTTGGTGGCAACTAGCAAAATGTTCTGGTGTTGGCTGGGATCCTGTTATTTGTTTTTTTTTATTCTAATTGCACGTATACAGATGTTGAGATTTAGCCCTGTGGTTTACATTGGGGAAGAAGTATGCTGGACTGGAGAGGATGCTGGTTAGAGACACCAAGAGAGCCAGTTTTTGGAGAACAAGGTGTGATAGCTAACAAATGTATTTTATAAACTGTTTATATCTGTGTGCGGTGCACCTGCCCTTGTGCCGTCATGTGCATTGGGCATTATGGTATGTGGCATAACATGAACATGCCCCTATTGTCATGAAGCCACTCCTCTAGCTTTTTGTGACCATGCCCCTCATGACATGTGGCCAAGACCAGTTTTGCTGCAAACCGCTACGGCACGGGCAATCAATACCACCATTAAAAAAATTCTACTTGTACCATTAGGCATCACTGTGTGGCATATATATATATATATATATATATATATATATATATATATAATGAGCATCACTGTATGTGGCATATGTATAATGAGCATCACGGTGTGTGGCATATGTATAATGGGCACCACGGTGTGTAGCATATGTATAATAGAGCGCGGCCACCGCATTTTGGCAGGGGGCACATAAAAACATCTCACTCTGGGTGATAATAGCCCGCAAACTTTTTGAAGCCCCACCCCCTGCAAAAGCTCCCCCCTCATCCCCCCCCACCCCCACCCCCCCCCCCCCCCCCACCCCACTCTGTTTCGCTCCTTCCCAGAGAGTTCCTGAACCTAGTTTTCTACAAAAATAGCACTGGATGTCTCTATTGTATAGCAGCGATATATTACCAGGTGGCCGATATCCAGATGATTATTGCAGTAGTAGCAGAAGATTTCTGGTGAATTGTCCGGTAAACCTGGGTGGAATGAGATGGTTGCTGCTGGTCCAACCCTTTGTAGCAATGACATGGTGGATGACCAGGTATCTCTATTCACGTCTCCCCTTGTAAATTTATGGATGAAATAGGGTTCGTACATAAGCTAAGTATAGCCAGCAAATGCCTACGGTATACTGCCTACACAGAGCTGTGTTTGACCAGATGACCTTCAGTTTTCAAATGGATCTCTTGCTCCAAGAATAGGGCAGATAATGATGATGACTATATTCAGCGAAAGTGTATGAATAAGAGCAGGTAATTTACCCCAGGCTAATTGATCCCCTGATTTTCACACCCGTGAAAGTAATGGGCTAATTTAGTTGCCCCCATAGTCTGTAATGTAGTTGTACCCATTACCTAGAACAAACTGCACATGGATTGGATGGATCCAGTTTTGGGACTGGCCCACAGAATCAGGTTCTGGTATGCACACTTTAATTATACATGATACATTATGTAAACTATGAGGGGTATTCAATCCAGGATTCCGACAGTCGGAATCTCAGGCGTTTTCACAAGCTTCAGACCCCAATTCTACTGTTGGAATTCAATGTACTGTATGGACAGCTGAGTTTCAGAAAGTCATGAAATCTGCGAAAATAGACGCAAACTGGTGGAAATCAGCCGTAAATTCGACAATCCACGCAGTTTCTGACAACAACGATACGACTTTAAAAAAAAGATTGATCTGACACCCTTCAATGGTGTCGTTAATGACAGCATTGAATAAGTGAGTGGTGATATTTCCGGTCAGGAAATATCAGCACAGGTTAAATAACCCTCATTCTGCACGGGTGTGGATCAGTTAGACAGCATTATTGTTAGACAATCATTAGGTCGACATGTGTCTAGGTTGACATGCATTTAGGTCGACATGGGCTAGGTCGACAGCCAAAAGGTCTACATGGGGGTTTTCACTTGTTATTTTACCCGAATGTTGACACAGACACAGGTTAAAGTGCACCGTGTCCACTCGCCAGGCTATTTTATTCTCCCACCACGCCCTAGTGGATGGTATGGCATGAAATAACGCGTGTCAGCACATATCGGCTCAAAAAACAGTGAAAAACCCCATGTTGACCTTTTGACTGTCGACTTAACCCATGTGGCCTAGACACATGCCGACCTAATGATGTTGAGCTAATGACTGTCTAACAACTTGTTGGTGACCCAATGACCGTATCCCTTCTGCACAGGACTATGGTGCATTTTCTACTGTGATTTGCGGTTATTAATCAAATTCAAACAATTTATTGTCACTACAACATAAAAAATGCATAAGTGAAATTACATAATATACTCACAACTCACACAACAATGTTAAAAATGACAAATAAACTGGTACTAGAACATTACGGCATACTTGCCTACTTTTAAAAATTAGTTTCAGGGAGATTACAGTTGGTAGTAGAATTTTGCACGGCGTCCTATTGAGGGGGGTGTGATGCTCCACCCAAAGGGCGTCTCTAATTCCATATAGGTTTTCATGCATTTAGAGAGCCAGCAACATCTTGATGATAAAGTGTAAATGTATTTATAATTGAAAAAAGGCATAAGTGCAATCATAAAAAAAAATATCAAAGTTTAAAAGGAAGGAACTGGTACTTAGCATCAGCAACAGCATAGTACTAGTATAGCACAGTCCCCTCCGGGAGAGCATAGAGATTGTCAGTAGTGGCTCCTACCTTATGGTAGGAGGGGGGCAGCCGCTGGCTGCGATGCCGGCTCCCCCTGCCACCGCTGCTCCTCCTGGTCTCCACTGCACCCCATAGAGGCGGGTTTTACCTCGGGGGGGGGGGGGGGGCCTGCAGCTCATACGTAAAAACCGCCACTGGAGATTGTGAATGTGGCACCTAGAAGCGTGGGTGTGTACTGCTACATCTGAGAGGAATCTTCTAAAATGAAATATCCAAATGTAGATGAGCCCTAAAGCAGTTAGTAAGAGCTACTATACTTGCTACAGTGCTGGGAAATGGTGCTAATGACTCAATGTAAATGTATCTGTCTCTCATTCCTTTTTCCCCCCCAAAAAAATGTAACAGTGTAATGCGTGATAGGTGTAATGAGGGAGATTAGTAGACTAATGAGGGAGAGAGGGAGATTGCTGATATTTCAGGGAGGCTCCTGCAGAATGCAGGCAGATAGGCAACTACGCATTACGGTCCACCCACTAGCAATGTTTCCTATATCTATCAAGGGTTCCAGCCCATGCACAATGTAGTAGTTAGCTAATCCTCTGTGGTGGCTGTCCACACCCCCTCTGGAGGCTGGTAACACCCCCAATCATTGGCTACTTCCATTGCATTCTACCCCGGTGGGCCGTTCATACCCCAGTCCAAGGGCAGTATTCAATGAGAAAAATTAGCCGTGTTTTATGGCGAGTTTGTGCTATTTTCGCGTTGGAAGGAGCATTTTGCTCTCCAAAAGTTAACCACCCTATTCAATGTGATATTTTCGCCGTCTTTTTAAGTGATTTTCGCCGTGTCTCTCCGTGTAGCAATTCTCCATCTTTTCATGGAGAACTGGAATGTGAACTTTTAAACTAAAAGGTTTTTTTTTTTTTAATTTTGGTGTAAAAAAAAAAATCAGGATTTTTTTTTTGTGAAGGGGCATGCTATTTTTATTCATGTGCTTATAGCACATGAATATATATTTAATTTTAAAAAAAATATTTTTTTTTTTACACAGAGCAGCCAGCAGGGGCCCGAGCTCTCGAGCTGCTCATTAGATATTCATATATTCACTGCACCCGATCATTACATATGCACGATCGGGTGCAGTGAATACTGGGTCCCCCGCTGGCTAAAGGGGGGGGGCAGCTAGTGCTGCCTGGGTCCCGGGGAGCCCTCCTCCCCTCAACATATGTTCTGGGGCAGCCAGGGAGACTTTAATCTCCCTGGCTGCCACCGTCCCCCGGCTCCCTGCCAGCTCCCTGCCGCGGACGCTCGTCCGCTGCAGGGGTTAAGACTCGCCGCGAGTGGCGGCGAGTCTTGACCACATTGAATAGTGGGAGCAGGAGTGGCAGCGAGCCCTCCGGAACAGGGCGAGTGCATGGCGAGAGAAAAAATCTCTCGCCATGCACGGAGAATTTTTCTCATTGAATACTGCCTAATGACTGGATGTATCAGTGAAGGGCTGTAGGAATATATCATAAACAGAAAGCTAATAGCATTGCAGAACTGCATAATGATACACATTGGTTTACACATGGTAAATGTATAGGCTTGTGCAACATGGTTGAAGAAATATATGCATTAAACAGTTAAGGCATTCGGATAACCCTGAGCCATCATTCTGCTCCATCAAAGACTTTTACTTGCATTTTTCATACAATGGAATTCTAGATTCCATATATTTCTGTTTTCTTTCAAAACCCAGCAATGCAAATAATTCCAGCTATGTGTGAAAGGTGACTCAGCTGAGAACAGGACACAACTGAGATTTAAGAAAATTAAATATATATTTCAGTATCCTCTTGTAAAATATGAGAATATGCTCTAACTTACCCGAAACAGATATTTTAGGAATTTTCCTGTAGGATGCGAAAACTATTTGTAAGGCATGTAAATGCAACTGCCCATCCGTCTTTAAGGTGAAGGTATTTTTTGATAGTGACTATACGTGACAAATATATTTACAAGCAGTAATGTTTCACTTTAACCTTCAATAAATGTTCAGTGAAACATAGCTGATATTTCATTACAGTGTGAAGAAAAATAATGGTAAATCTCCCAACGCCCAACAGGTGACCAGCGTGAGAACCAACCATACTAAACATACAACATACCTTCTTGTCTGGAACCCCTCTGCAGAACAGTTTTCTCAAGCACCTTGGTGTGACTGGCTGTTTGTGATCCATGTCAGAAATTCCGGCTGCTGTCTGGGGCAACAACAGTCCGTTATTGTCCAGCTAATCTCTCTGCAGGATCTGAGCGCTGTGCATGCTGGAGACTGAATGCTTAGAGACAGTAAATGAATGCAGAGGGCTTAGAATATTACAATGACTGCAGTGAACTAGTTAGTCACTGGTCAAATATAGGAGCTTCTCAAGATCAGGCGAATCAGCACATAACAGAAGCGTGTGGCTGGATTTGTGACATGGCAGGCTGTCAACGTCGGGGCTTTCCAGAGTGGTAGCCTATTTTTAAACCAATCTGTGCAAATCATTACCCACTTCAAATAAAAACATTTTGCTAGATACGAGGCAAGTGTCCACATAACCATCTACACACTGAAAGTATTCTGCGTACACACAGTGACACGCGCTTTCACTTTGTGTCACTGTGGGGTATTCATACTATGCTGTAGAGAACAGGTAGTGATATAAAGTTAACACTAACATTAAACACTTTAGCCTTCTACAATACATTGGGCAGAATTCAATGATCCCGATTCACCATTTTTTTCTCTGCGAATCGGGCGGTTATCACTCCTTGCAGTGAATCTTTTACACTGAAAATCTGATTCACCCTATTCCTCAGTTACAGATTAGATACATTGGGCCAAATGTAATAGGATGTGAGAATCAGAAAGAGAGAGGTTTTGGGAGAGTTTTCCCACTTTAACCCCTTCCTGACAGAGCCAGTTTTTGCGTTCCTGACAGAGCCCTTTTTTTCAAATCTGACATGTCTCACTTAAGTGGGGATAACTTTTTTTTGCTTTTACTTATCCCAGTGATTTTGAGATTGTTTTTTCGTGACACATTGTACTTCAAATTAGTGGTAAATTTGGGTCGATACAGTCTGTGTTTTTTTGTGAAAAATACCAAAATGTCGTAAAAAAAATGGAAAATTTAGCAATTTGCAAAATGTTAAATTTTCTGCTTGTGAGACAAATAATCATACCACTCAAAATAGTTAATAACTAACATAGACCATATGTCTACTTTATGTTGACATCATTATTTCAACTTCCTTTTAATTTTTTTGGACACTAGGAGGCTTACAATATGAATAGCAAATTCTCAAATTTTCAAGAAAATTTCAAACACTGATTTTTTTAGGGACCAGTTCAGTTCTGATGTGACTTTGAGGGACTTGTATGTGAGACACCCCCATAAATGATACCATTTCAAAAACTGCACCCCTCACAGTATTCAAAACAGCATTTTGGAAGTTTGTTAACCCTTTAGGTGTTTCACAGGAATTAAAACAAAGTGTAAGTGAAATTTCAAAATTTCATTTTTTTTGCAGATTTGCAATTTTAATACATTTTTCTAAGGAACACAGTAGATTTTACTAGAGAAATGTGACTAAAAATTGATTCCCCCAATTCTTTTGTTTTCATAAATATCCTATATGTGGCCCTAGTGTGCACGTTGACCAAACCACAGGCTTCATAATAGAAGGAGCACCTACTTGATTTTGGAGCCTCCTTTTTATGAGATTATTTTTTAGGCACCATGTAGGTTTCTAGGCACCATAAGATGCTAAAAGTTAGGAACCCCCCCACAAGTGACCCCATTTTGCAAACTACACCCCTCAGGGAATTCATCTAGGGGTATAGTGTACATTTCAAACCCCCAGGGGTTTCACCAATTGTGGTACAACTGGGCAGTGAAAATGAAAAATTACATTTTTTACACAAAAATGCAGTTCTGGCTCAAAATTTTTCATTTTCAGAAGGTATGAAGGAGACAAAGCACCCCAAAATCTGTGCCCCAATTTCTCCCGAGTACGGCAATGCCTCACATGTGACCAAAAAATACCATTTGGGTGCATGGCAGGACTCAGAAGGGAAGGAGTGATTTTTGGATTTTGCAGCTCAGATTCTGGTGGAATTTTGGTGGGTGCTATGTCGCATTAGCAAGACCCCCCAAGCACCAATACAGTGGAACCCCCCCACAAGTGACCCCATTTTGCAAACTACACCCCTCAGGGAATTCATCTAGGGGTATAGTGTACATTTCAAACCCCCAGGGGTTTCACCAATTTTGATACAACTGGGCAGTGAAAATGAAAAATTACATTTTTTTACACAAAAATGCAGTTGTGGCTCAAAATTTTTCATTTTTAGAAGGTATGAAGGAGAAAAAGCACCCCAAAATCTGTGCCCCAATTTCTCCCGAGTACGGCAATGCCTCACATGTGACCAAAAAATACCAGTTGGGTGCATGGCAGGACTCAGAAGGGAAGGAGTGATTTTTGGATTTTGCAGCACAGATTTTGGTGGAATGAATGGTGGGTGCTATGTTGCACCAATACAGTGGAACCCCCCCACAAGTCACCCCATTTTGCAAAGTACACCCCTCAGGGAATTCATCTAGGGGTATAGTGTACATTTCAAACCCCCAGGGGTTTCACCAATTTTGATACAAGTGGGCAGTGAAAATGAAAAAATACATTTTTTTACACAAAAATGCAGTTCTGGCTCAAAATTTTTCATTTTCAGAAGGTATGAAGGAGAAAAAGCACCCCAAAATATGTGCCCCAATTTCTCCCGAGTACGGCAATGCCTCACATGTGACCAAAAAATACCAGTTGGGTGCATGGCAGGACTCAGAAGGGAAGGAGTGATTTTTGGATTTTGCAGCTCAGATTCTGGTGGAATTTTGGTGGGTGCTATGTCGCATTAGCAAGACCCCCCAAGCACCAATACAGTGGAACCCCCCCACAAGTGACCCCATTTTGCAAACTACACCCCTCAGGGAATTCATCTAGGGGTATAGTGTACATTTCAAACCCCCAGGGGTTTCACCAATTTTGATACAACTGGGCAGTGAAAATGAAAAATTACATTTTTTTACACAAAAATGCAGTTCTGGCTCAAAATTTTTCATTTTCAGAAGGTATGAAGGAGAAAAAGCACCCCAAAATCTGTGCCACAATTTCTCCCGAGTACGGCAATGCCTCACATGTGACCAAAAAATACCAGTTGGGTGCATGGCAGGACTCAGAAGGGAAGGAGTGATTTTTGGATTTTGCAGCACAGATTTTGGTGGAATGAATGGTGGGTGCTATGTTGCACCAATACAGTGGAACCCCCCCACAAGTCACCCCATTTTGCAAAGTACACCCCTCAGGGAATTCATCTAGGGGTATAGTGTACATTTCAAACCCCCAGGGGTTTCACCAATTTTGATACAAGTGGGCAGTGAAAATGAAAAATTACATTTTTTTACACAAAAATGCAGTTCTGGCTCAAAATTTTTCATTTTCAGAAGGTATGAAGGAGAAAAAGCACCCCAAAATATGTGCCCCAATTTCTCCCGAGTACGGCAATGCCTCACATGTGACCAAAAAATACCAGTTGGGTGCATGGCAGGACTCAGAAGGGAAGGAGTGATTTTTGGATTTTGCAGCTCAGATTCTGGTGGAATTTTGGTGGGTGCTATGTCGCATTAGCAAGACCCCCCAAGCACCAATACAGTGGAACCCCCCCACAAGTGACCCCATTTTGCAAACTACACCCCTCAGGGAATTCATCTAGGGGTATAGTGTACATTTCAAACCCCAGGGGTTTCACCAATTTTGATACAACTGGGCAGTGAAAATGAAAAATTACATTTTTTTACACAAAAATGCAGTTCTGGCTCAAAATTTTTCATTTTCAGAAGGTATGAAGGAGAAAAAGCACCCCAAAATCTGTGCCCCAATTTCTCCCGAGTACGGCAATGCCTCTCATGTGACCAAAAAATACCAGTTGGGTGCATGGCAGGACTCAGAATGGAAGGAGTGATTTTTGGATTTTGCAGCACAGATTTTGGTGGAATGAATGGTGGGTGCTATGTTGCACCAATACAGTGGAACCCCCCCACAAGTCACCCCATTTTGCAAACTACACCCCTCAGGGAATTGATCTAGGGGTATAGTGTACATTTCAAACCCCCAGGGGTTTCACCAATTTTGATACAAGTGGGCAGTGAAAATGAAAAATTACATTTTTTTACACAAAAATGCAGTTCTGGCTCAAAATTTATCATTTTCATAAGGTATGAAGGAGAAAAAGCACCCCAAAATCTGTGCCCCAATTTCTCCCGAGTATGGCAATGCCTCATATGTGACCAAAAAATACCAGTTGGGTGCATGGCAGGACTCAGAAGGGAAGGAGTGATTTTTGGATTTTGCAGCTCAGATTCTGGTGGAATGTTGGTGGGTGCTATGTGGCATTAGCAAGACCCCCGAAGCACGGTGAAATGATGAACCTAATAATCCATAGATGTGTGGTATATTTTAAAACACTCCTTTATACATAGGCCGGGTTTGTCGGGGCAAGTTTCACAGTGGAAAATAGTTTCCTTTCTTATTCCCTTTTTATAGCAAACTTTGCACTTTTTTTGTGTCCTGCCCTTTCTTGCAGTGAAATTTCAAAATTTCATTTTTTTTGCAGATTTGCAATTTTAATACATTTTTCTAAGGAACACAGTAGATTTTACTAGAGAAATGTGACTAAAAATTGATTCCCCCAATTCTTTTGTTTTCATAAATATCCTATATGTGGCCCTAGTGTGCACGTTGACCAAACCACAGGCTTCATAATAGAAGGAGCACCTACTTGATTTTGGAGCCTCCTTTTTATGAGATTATTTTTTAGGCACCATGTAGGTTTCTAGGCACCATAAGATGCTAAAAGTTAGGAACCCCCCCACAAGTGACCCCATTTTGCAAACTACACCCCTCAGGGAATTCATCTAGGGGTATAGTGTACATTTCAAACCCCCAGGGGTTTCACCAATTGTGGTACAACTGGGCAGTGAAAATGAAAAATTACATTTTTTACACAAAAATGCAGTTCTGGCTCAAAATTTTTCATTTTCAGAAGGTATGAAGGAGACAAAGCACCCCAAAATCTGTGCCCCAATTTCTCCCGAGTACGGCAATGCCTCACATGTGACCAAAAAATACCATTTGGGTGCATGGCAGGACTCAGAAGGGAAGGAGTGATTTTTGGATTTTGCAGCTCAGATTCTGGTGGAATTTTGGTGGGTGCTATGTCGCATTAGCAAGACCCCCCAAGCACCAATACAGTGGAACCCCCCCACAAGTGACCCCATTTTGCAAACTACACCCCTCAGGGAATTCATCTAGGGGTATAGTGTACATTTCAAACCCCCAGGGGTTTCACCAATTTTGATACAACTGGGCAGTGAAAATGAAAAATTACATTTTTTTACACAAAAATGCAGTTCTGGCTCAAAATTTTTCATTTTCAGAAGGTATGAAGGAGAAAAAGCACCCCAAAATCTGTGCCCCAATTTCTCCCGAGTACGGCAATGCCTCTCATGTGACCAAAAAATACCAGTTGGGTGCATGGCAGGACTCAGAATGGAAGGAGTGATTTTTGGATTTTGCAGCACAGATTTTGGTGGAATGAATGGTGGGTGCTATGTTGCACCAATACAGTGGAACCCCCCCACAAGTCACCCCATTTTGCAAAGTACACCCCTCAGGGAATTGATCTAGGGGTATAGTGTACATTTCAAACCCCCAGGGGTTTCACCAATTTTGATACAAGTGGGCAGTGAAAATGAAAAATTACATTTTTTTACACAAAAATGCAGTTCTGGCTCAAAATTTATCATTTTCATAAGGTATGAAGGAGAAAAAGCACCCCAAAATCTGTGCCCCAATTTCTCCCGAGTATGGCAATGCCTCATATGTGACCAAAAAATACCAGTTGGGTGCATGGCAGGACTCAGAAGGGAAGGAGTGATTTTTGGATTTTGCAGCTCAGATTCTGGTGGAATGTTGGTGGGTGCTATGTGGCATTAGCAAGACCCCCGAAGCACGGTGAAATGATGAACCTAATAATCCATAGATGTGTGGTATATTTTAAAACACTCCTTTATACATAGGCCGGGTTTGTCGGGGCAAGTTTCACAGTGGAAAATAGTTTCCTTTCTTATTCCCTTTTTATAGCAAACTTTGCACTTTTTTTGTGTCCTGCCCTTTCTTGCAGTGAAATTTCAAAATTTCATTTTTTTTGCAGATTTGCAATTTTAATACATTTTTCTAAGGAACACAGTAGATTTTACTAGAGAAATGTGACTAAAAATTGATTCCCCCAATTCTTTTGTTTTCATAAATATCCTATATGTGGCCCTAGTGTGCACGTTGACCAAACCACAGGCTTCATAATAGAAGGAGCACCTACTTGATTTTGGAGCCTCCTTTTTATGAGATTATTTTTTAGGCACCATGTAGGTTTCTAGGCACCATAAGATGCTAAAAGTTAGGAACCCCCCCACAAGTGACCCCATTTTGCAAACTACACCCCTCAGGGAATTCATCTAGGGGTATAGTGTACATTTCAAACCCCCAGGGGTTTCACCAATTGTGGTACAACTGGGCAGTGAAAATGAAAAATTACATTTTTTACACAAAAATGCAGTTCTGGCTCAAAATTTTTCATTTTCAGAAGGTATGAAGGAGACAAAGCACCCCAAAATCTGTGCCCCAATTTCTCCCGAGTACGGCAATGCCTCACATGTGACCAAAAAATACCATTTGGGTGCATGGCAGGACTCAGAAGGGAAGGAGTGATTTTTGGATTTTGCAGCTCAGATTCTGGTGGAATTTTGGTGGGTGCTATGTCGCATTAGCAAGACCCCCCAAGCACCAATACAGTGGAACCCCCCCACAAGTGACCCCATTTTGCAAACTACACCCCTCAGGGAATTCATCTAGGGGTATAGTGTACATTTCAAACCCCCAGGGGTTTCACCAATTTTGATACAACTGGGCAGTGAAAATGAAAAATTACATTTTTTTACACAAAAATGCAGTTGTGGCTCAAAATTTTTCATTTTAAGAAGGTATGAAGGAGAAAAAGCACCCCAAAATCTGTGCCCCAATTTCTCCCGAGTACGGCAATGCCTCACATGTGACCAAAAAATACCAGTTGGGTGCATGGCAGGACTCAGAAGGGAAGGAGTGATTTTTGGATTTTGCAGCACAGATTTTGGTGGAATGAATGGTGGGTGCTATGTTGCACCAATACAGTGGAACTCCCCCACAAGTCACCCCATTTTGCAAAGTACACCCCTCAGGGAATTCATCTAGGGGTATAGTGTACATTTCAAACCCCCAGGGGTTTCACCAATTTTGATACAAGTGGGCAGTGAAAATGAAAAAAATACATTTTTTTACACAAAAATGCAGTTCTGGCTCAAAATTTTTCATTTTCAGAAGGTATGAAGGAGAAAAAGCACCCCAAAATATGTGCCCCAATTTCTCCCGAGTACGGCAATGCCTCACATGTGACCAAAAAATACCAGTTGGGTGCATGGCAGGACTCAGAAGGGAAGGAGTGATTTTTGGATTTTGCAGCTCAGATTCTGGTGGAATTTTGGTGGGTGCTATGTCGCATTAGCAAGACCCCCCAAGCACCAATACAGTGGAACCCCCCCACAAGTGACCCCATTTTGCAAACTACACCCCTCAGGGAATTCATCTAGGGGTATAGTGTACATTTCAAACCCCCAGGGGTTTCACCAATTTTGATACAACTGGGCAGTGAAAATGAAAAATTACATTTTTTTACACAAAAATGCAGTTCTGGCTCAAAATTTTTCATTTTCAGAAGGTATGAAGGAGAAAAAGCACCCCAAAATCTGTGCCCCAATTTCTCCCGAGTACGGCAATGCCTCACATGTGACCAAAAAATACCAGTTGGGTGCATGGCAGGACTCAGAAGGGAAGGAGTGATTTTTGGATTTTGCAGCACAGATTTTGGTGGAATGAATGGTGGGTGCTATGTTGCACCAATACAGTGGAACCCCCCCACAAGTCACCCCATTTTGCAAAGTACACCCCTCAGGGAATTCATCTAGGGGTATAGTGTACATTTCAAACCCCCAGGGGTTTCACCAATTTTGATACAAGTGGGTAGTGAAAATGAAAAATTACATTTTTTTACACAAAAATGCAGTTCTGGCTCAAAATTTTTCATTTTCAGAAGGTATGAAGGAGAAAAAGCACCCCAAAATATGTGCCCCAATTTCTCCCGAGTACGGCAATGCCTCACATGTGACCAAAAAATACCAGTTGGGTGCATGGCAGGACTCAGAAGGGAAGGAATGATTTTTGGATTTTGCAGCTCAGATTCTGGTGGAATTTTGGTGGGTGCTATGTCGCATTAGCAAGACCCCCCAAGCACCAATACAGTGGAACCCCCCCACAAGTGACCCCATTTTGCAAACTACACCCCTCAGGGAATTCATCTAGGGGTATAGTGTACATTTCAAACCCCCAGGGGTTTCACCAATTTTGATACAACTGGGCAGTGAAAATGAAAAATTACATTTTTTTACACAAAAATGCAGTTGTGGCTCAAAATTTTTCATTTTCAGAAGGTATGAAGGAGAAAAAGCACCCCAAAATCTGTGCCCCAATTTCTCCCGAGTACGGCAATGCCTCACATGTGACCAAAAAATACCAGTTGGGTGCATGGCAGGACTCAGAAGGGAAGGAGTGATTTTTGGATTTTGCAGCACAGATTTTGGTGGAATGAATGGTGGGTGCTATGTTGCACCAATACAGTGGAACCCCCCCACAAGTCACCCCATTTTGCAAAGTACACCCCTCAGGGAATTCATCTAGGGGTATAGTGTACATTTCAAACCCCCAGGGGTTTCACCAATTTTGATACAAGTGGGCAGTGAAAATGAAAAAAATACATTTTTTTACACAAAAATGCAGTTCTGGCTCAAAATTTTTCATTTTCAGAAGGTATGAAGGAGAAAAAGCACCCCAAAATATGTGCCCCAATATCTCCCGAGTACGGCAATGCCTCACATGTGACCAAAAAATACCAGTTGGGTGCATGGCAGGACTCAGAAGGGAAGGAGTGATTTTTGGATTTTGCAGCTCAGATTCTGGTGGAATTTTGGTGGGTGCTATGTCGCATTAGCAAGACCCCCCAAGCACCAATACAGTGGAACCCCCCCACAAGTGACCCCATTTTGCAAACTACACCCCTCAGGGAATTCATCTAGGGGTATAGTGTACATTTCAAACCCCCAGGGGTTTCACCAATTTTGATACAACTGGGCAGTGAAAATGAAAAATTACATTTTTTTACACAAAAATGCAGTTCTGGCTCAAAATTTTTCATTTTCAGAAGGTATGAAGGAGAAAAAGCACCCCAAAATCTGTGCCCCAATTTCTCCTGAGTACGGCAATGCCTCACATGTGACCAAAAAATACCAGTTGGGTGCATGGCAGGACTCAGAAGGGAAGGAGTGATTTTTGGATTTTGCAGCACAGATTTTGGTGGAATGAATGGTGGGTGCTATGTTGCACCAATACAGTGGAACCCCCCCACAAGTCACCCCATTTTGCAAAGTACACCCCTCAGGGAATTCATCTAGGGGTATAGTGTACATTTCAAACCCCCAGGGGTTTCACCAATTTTGATACAACTGGGCAGTGAAAATGAAAAATTACATTTTTTTACACAAAAATGCAGTTCTGGCTCAAAATTTTTCATTTTCAGAAGGTATGAAGGAGAAAAAGCACCCCAAAATCTGTGCCCCAATTTCTCCCGAGTACGGCAATGCCTCACATGTGACCAAAAAATACCAGTTGGGTGCATGGCAGGACTCAGAAGGGAAGGAGTGATTTTTGGATTTTGCAGCTCAGATTCTGGTGGAATTTTGGTGGGTGCTATGTCGCATTAGCAAGACCCCCCAAGCACCAATACAGTGGAACCCCCCCACAAGTGACCCCATTTTGCAAACTACATCCCTCAGGGAATTCATCTAGGGGTATAGTGTACATTTCAAACCCCCAGGGGTTTCACCAATTTTGATACAACTGGGCAGTGAAAATGAAAAATTACATTTTTTTACACAAAAATGCAGTTCTGGCTCAAAATTTTTCATTTTCAGAAGGTATGAAGGAGAAAAAGCACCCCAAAATCTGTGCCCCAATTTCTCCCGAGTACGGCAATGCCTCACATGTGACCAAAAAATACCAGTTGGGTGCATGGCAGGACTCAGAAGGGAAGGAGTGATTTTTGGATTTTGCAGCTCAGATTCTGGTGGAATTTTGGTGGGTGCTATGTCGCATTAGCAAGACCCCCCAAGCACCAATACAGTGGAACCCCCCCACAAGTGACCCCATTTTGCAAACTACATCCCTCAGGGAATTCATCTAGGGGTATAGTGTACATTTCAAACCCCCAGGGGTTTCACCAATTTTGATACAACTGGGCAGTGAAAATGAAAAATTACATTTTTTTACACAAAAATGCAGTTCTGGCTCAAAATTTTTCATTTTCAGAAGGTATGAAGGAGAAAAAGCACCCCAAAATCTGTGCCCCAATTTCTCCCGAGTACGGCAATGCCTCTCATGTGACCAAAAAATACCAGTTGGGTGCATGGCAGGACTCAGAAGGGAAGGAGTGATTTTTGGATTTTGCAGCACAGATTTTGGTGGAATGAATGGTGGGTGCTATGTTGCACCAATACAGTGGAACCTCCCCACAAATCACCCCATTTTGCAAACTACACCCCTCAAGGAAATTGATCTAGGGGTATAGTGTACATTTCAAACCCCCAGGGGTTTTACCAATTTTGATACAAGTGGGCAGTGAAAATGAAAAATTACATTTTTTTACACAAAAATGCAGTTCTGGCTCAAAATTTATCATTTTCATAAGGTATGAAGGAGAAAAAGCACCCCAAAATCTGTGCCCCAATTTCTCCCGAGTATGGCAATGCCTCATATGTGACCAAAAAATACCAGTTGGGTGCATGGCAGGACTCAGAAGGGAAGGAGTGATTTTTGGATTTTGCAGCTCAGATTCTGGTGGAATGTTGGTGGGTGCTATGTGGCATTAGCAAGACCCCCGAAGCACGGTGAAATGATGAACCTAATAATCCATAGATGTGTGGTATATTTTAAAACACTCCTTTATACATAGGCCGGGTTTGTCGGGGCAAGTTTCACAGTGGAAAATAGTTTCCTTTCTTATTCCCTTTTTATAGCAAACTTTGCACTTTTTTTGTGTCCTGCCCTTTCTTGCAGTGGAGGGGATTTCGTTCGGAAAATGCTGCCCTGGTACAATACGGGGGCCAGTACTAGAAGTACTGGGGCCCTCTGCCTGCTGGTTCCCAAATACTAGGCCCTTTATGACTTCCTCTTGAAAGTGCATAAATGTCCCCCTCTGGCCGGTAGAACGGAATAGCACGTAAGCGTTATACAGTGCCATCTGGATGATATACACGGCCAGCTTCTTGTACCAGATTTTTGTTTTCCGCAGGGCACTGTACGGCTTCAGTACCTGATCTGAAAGATCCACTCCGCCCATGTACCTATTGTAATCCAGGATACAATTAGGTTTTGAGGTGTGGGTACTGGTACCTCGTACAGGGACGGAGGTGGTACTGTCTCCGTGAATTGTTGTCAGTATAAGGACATCCCTCTTGTCCTTATATTTGACCAACAACATATTTTCGGTGCATATTCCCCTGCTTTCACCCCTTCTCATTACTTGGGCAATGTGCGTTTTTGGGAGGCCTCTTTGGTTCTTGCGCACAGTACCGCAAGCTGCTGTACCTCTTGAACCAAGGGCCTTAAACAGGGGGATGCTAGTGTAAAAGTTATCCACATAGAGGTGATAACCTTTATCCAGGAAGGGGTGCACTAAATCCCAGACAATTTTTCCACTAACACCTACGAGGGAGGGGGGGCATTCTGGCGGTTCAATTCTTGAATCCTTCCCTTCATATACCCTAAACCTGTGAGTGTACCCTGAGGTGCTTTCACACAGCTTATACATTTTTATGCCATACCTTGCCCTCTTACTGGGAAGGTACTGGCGGAATTTAACCCTTCCTTTAAAATGTATAAGGGACTCGTCTATGCAAATGAATTTATCTGGGATGTACATCTCTTCAAATTTGGCACTGAAATGATCAATGACCGGCCTGACTTTGAATAGCCGGTCAAAGGTGGGATCATCTCTGGGTGGGCACTGTGCATTATCGTTGTAATGCAAAACTTTAAGGATCGTCTCAAATCGAGCCCGGGGCATGGCCATACGGTAAAATGGGGTGCTGTACAGAACATCTGTACTCCAATATTGCCTAATTTCTGGCTTTTTTACTATGCCCATATGAAACACCAGACCCCAAAACGTCATCATCTCTACTGCATCTACAGGGGTCCACCTAGCAAATGATGACGTGGGGTTTTGAGCAATAAACTGCTGGGCATATAAATTAGTTTGGTCCACCATTAAATTTATAAAATCATCAGAGAAAAATAATTTGAAAAAGTCAATTTCTCTGAGACCTGTGGAATCAAATTGGATTCCTGGCATGGCCAAAAACTCAGGAACCTGGGACTCAAAATTGTCTGGTGGTGGGGTCCATACGAGATCAATTATTGGGGGGGGGGGGTCTCAGCTGCTCTACGGGGGCGTCTTTGAGGGGGTCCCTCATCACCAGAGGTGGAAGAGGAGCTTAAGGCGAATCCTTCAAATTCCCCGCTTGCATCACTGGCTGTGTCAGAGTCAGAAGCAAGCATGGCATATGCCTCCTCTGCTGAATACATTCTTCTGGATGACTGGGATGACATTTGGGATGACATTTGGGATGCCATTTTTATTTTGTGTTACTGGTAGTGAAATGTTTCAACACGTGTATAGTGTAGGGGGGGGGTACAAACTTTATTTCAACCAGGGGGGTATGTAGTGTGTAGTGTGTATGTAGTGCAGAAAAAAAAAAATACTTTATACAAAAAAAAAAAAATGAAGGGGTTAAAAAAAAAAAAAAAAAAAAAAGGTCCTGCGCCAAAAATTGAGCACAGATGTTGGTCAGTAACGTCCGTCACTGAACAGCGCTCAAAGGCAACAGGAATTTGATCAAAAAAAAAAAAAAAATAGATCAACCCTGTGCCGAAAAAGATGATCAGTGATGTACGTCACTGATCAGCGCACAGCGGCCACAGGACACCCCCAAAATCACAGTGTGTGTAAAAAAAAAATTTAAAAAAGACCCCACAGCACACACAAAAAAAAAAAAGGTGATCAGTGATGCGACACTGATTACCAGTGAGGGGCAGCAGGTGCACAACCTTTGGTGCAACTGACAGTGCAACTGGCAGGTATATATATATAAAAAAAAAACCTCTGCACCCCTAAAAAGTTGCTGATCACCTCAGATATAGTGATCAGCACAAAAGGCGGGGGCAGCAGACACAAAATGTGGCACTCTCTATCACTCTCTGTCACTATCTCTCTCTATCTCTCTATCTCTCACTATCTATCACTCTATGACACTGCAGCAGCAGCACTGACAGTTATATATATGAAAAATAACCCCTGCACCCCCAAAAAGTTGCTGGGGGTGCACAAAAGGGGGGCAGCAGACACAAAATATAGCAGTCTCTATCACTCTCTGTCACTATCTCTCTCTATCTCTCACTATCTATCACTCTATGACACTGCAGCAGCAGCACTGACAGGTATATATATATATATATATATATATATATATATATATAAAATACCCTGCGCCCCCAAAAAGTTGCTGATCAGTTAATTTATACTGATCAGCACAAAAGGGGGGGCAGCAGTCAGTTATATAAAAAATATAAAGCACGATCTGTCACTATCTCTCTATATCTCTCTCTCTCTATCTCTCTCTATCTCTCTATCTATAACTCTATTACACTGCAGCAGCACAAAATATAGCACTCTCTGTCACTAGGCCTCTCTATCTCTCTCTCTCTCTCTATCTCTCTAACTCGATGACACTGCAGCAGCACAACACAGCACAACACAGCACAGGATGTCACAAGATGAAGCAAGATCCCAAGCAGTGATCAGGTAAGTATTGAGCAAGGTTCTGGTCAGTAAATGGCGACAGCTGGGCACGGTGACCGCACTGCACGCTATTCCAGACCGGAATGGCGTCTGCAGTGTAGTCCCCGTTAGTTTAAACCCCCCTCCATGGCTGTGATTGGTCCGTCGGTCCGACGGACCAATCACGGCCTTTGGGGGCGGGCGGGGTGAGGTGGGGTGACACCAGTGTCACCCTTACACCCCGCGGTGATTGGTGCTGTACTTTACAGCACCAATCACCTCCGATCCCGTGTCACCGGCGAACGTTATTCGCCGGTGACACAGAAAACGCTGTAATTGGCTGTTCACACTGAACAGCCAATCACAGCGATCGCCGACGGGGGGGCTGCATCGCAGCCCCCCCTGGGCATGCAGGGACATGTCTGCTGTCAGGGACAGCAGACATCGTCCCTCTGTCACTGCGTCTCTAGACGCAGTGACAGTTAGAAGTCATGACGTATATATACGTCATGTGTCGGGAAGTACTTCCCGGCCATGACGTATATATACGTCAAATGTCGGGAAGGGGTTAAAGCAGCAACCATTTAAGGCCCATACACACTGGGCGACTTTGTGCTGAAAGTCGCTCAAAACAGGAGGATTGAGTGGCTTTCAGCTCAAAGCTACCCAGTGTGTATGGCCTGGCGATGAGCGGTAAGAGCTGCTGCGCGCTCCCGCAACATTGCCGGGAAAGCCGCTCTTCTGCTGGTTATACCAGCAGATGAGCGGCTTTCAGGAAGGCTTTGCATAGCACTCAGCTATGCAACTCCATCCCCCCCCCTCTGTCTGTGCCGGGCAGAGGGAAAGCCGCTCAGTATGTATGCACTGAGCGGCTTTTCCATCGCTGTCCACACAAGCTGGGCATAGTCGCCCAGTGTGTATGGATCTTTACATTGCAAAACCAGGTTGATTTTGCCATGTGATTGGTGCTTTAAATCTCTCCCAAAATCTCTCACTTTCTGATTCTCCCACCCCATTACATTTGGCCCATGCGATCTATATCACAATTACTGGTTCACACTAGTATACAGAACAGATGAGGCAAAGAGTACAGGACAACTCTTGGTAGACCTACTTTAATTAAGAAGAAAATACAAAGACAGATTTTTTACTTTTAACGGCCAGATAAACACAAAAATGATTGCAGCCATCACAGTTAAGGACTTTCCCGAATAAAACATGGACAAAGCCTAGTTTCAAAGTTTTTAAAGAGCATGGTCTGACGCATTATACTCACAGTATAAGCTTTTAAGTATGACAGTACAGTAACCAGAATGCACCTTGTTAACTGTGCAAACACTTCTGTAAATCGGTGGTTCTTCTGCAAGATCACCCTGAAGAAGACTTGCACAGTGGCAGCAACAAATGGAGTATGATATGATTAGTGGTCTTTGAGTTCATCCAGACATTCACAGAGGGGCAAACATAAGCATGTTGCCCCAGGCTTTTCTACTTGTGCACAAATCCTGCCAATACGTCAGAAATGATAATTAGCAATTTTGTGAAAGCATCTTAATGGTGTCTCTACTACAGCCTCTTCATAAACCTCCCCTAGAAAGGGATGTACTAAAAGAAACTATGTCCAAAAATTCCCAAACTGCCGTTTGACCCCATTGCTTTATGGACCAAGCTCCAGAAAACGATGCATTCCAGAATATGGATCAGATGGGTATCACCATCTTCATGTTGCGTTGCCCAATAGTTGGCTATGGGCTTCTCTTAGTTTTCTACCTAAAAGGGATCCAATCAATGGCGCGATGGCACAATGGTTATCCACGTTTCCTTACAGCACTTAAGGCTAGGGAATCCAATTCCAGAGTCCCTATCTGCGTGAGCTTTGTAGATTGCCCCATGATTGCAATGGTTTCAACCAGGTTTTCTACTTTTCTCCCACAATTCAAAATACTGGAGATTAACTGCTGCCAAAGAGAAACTTAAACTGTTGGCAATGGGACACAGATGGATATGAATAATCACTGTCAGTGCAGTGCTGCGTGTAATATGGTGGCACTATGGGCCCGATTCAGAACTGCCTGCTGGGCTGCGAGTGTTCGGAGCCTGCATGGCTGCAAATCCCAACGGTCAGGGAACGCCTGTGTTTTCTGGGGGATGCCCAAAACCTCTGGCGACATTCCCCGAAAGTGTCAATCACCCTACGAGCAGTGAGAGAAGGCTAGTCTTTGCTCGCTGCCTTCGGTCGGATGACCTGCGCACTGTACACATGCGAATTCGCAGCCCAGCAAATGGGTCTGAATCAGGCCCTTTATCTGCATTACTATTAAAATCAAATTAATTAATCAGTATTATTGCACCTTTCTCTGGACACTTGTTCATAGAAAAAACGAACACCCTAACACCTAACCAAACATGTTAAGCATCATGTAATGTGTAGGAGCTGGGCTTTTAATAAACGCATGTGTTGAAAAAAATATATATAACATCACAAGATTTTCTCATTATACCGATCCTTCTCTATTACCCAACATACCAGCAGCATATTCCATTGCATTTTCATTTGGAACCATAAATCGGTTATCTGCCTGAGGCTCATCCGTCATTTCAGAGTCACTTGCAGTCTTACCATAATTACTTAGTGACAAGACTGATATTTCCTTAGCATGCCAACAAGTCTTTCCTTGACCTGTATGAGTTGCAACATTCCTAGAAAGAACAATAGATTGTAACAATGCTGTAATTACTTTATCTGCCTCAAGGGGCCCATACACGGTACAATATTTCTGTGCGTTTTGAACTAAATCGCATTGCATGCAATTTGCGTGCAATTTGTGTGCGATGCGATCTGAAGCTAGTTAAAAAAGCACGAGCTGCACAGACTTTATGTGCTGTTCGATGGGAACACACAATGCATCGCACCCTAACACCTTCACAGAATCTTTATGTAACAACATTTTTTTTTAAAAATGAATATTTAATTCTGGAGATTCTTGGCCATCTGCCAAATGCTCGGTCACCTGCTTGCGATTTTATATTGGTTAGGTCACCAGCAAAGGACCAGCATGCATGCCCAGTACAGCAATATAAACATGTCCCACTTTCCAGTCTCATCACTCCACAAGTCAAGCCCACCATAGACATTGTGCTGCCAATACAGCCCTATTATTGGTTTTGCTTGGCTCTGTTCAGTGAATATCGGATTTTAGTCCACACCCTGATAATATATCTCTCTATAGACACTTACGTACAATTGCGTGTATTCTAGAAATGAAGCACAAGGGTGTTGCAACGACTATAACACAAAATGTTGAATTTGCCCTTACATTAAGATATTTTCATTACATTACTATGAGGAGATTATCTATGCACATGTGAGTTTTGTAAAACAAATAAAACCAAGGAGCACTCAGCTGACTAATCATTACACAGTACTTTGAAAAGGAAGAAAATGTATCTGTCTGCAACTGAACAGATTGCATAGACCATGCAGTATCCAGTGCGGAGCATACAGCAACATCAGTGAGCAAGACATACATGGGGGAGGAAAGGGTGTTGATCAGCAATGGAAGTGATAATTAATTCCTACAATCTGCAGAGAAGGACTACATATCTGTGCAAAGAAGCCTATACTGAATGTACTGTACTTGTGATTCTACAGCGATATCATTTTATTTAAATATTACACACAATTTAAAAAACAAAACAGCCAGATTAAATTTTTAATTAAATAAAGTGTCAAAGCTATTATTAGATTAAATTGAGCCCCCACGAAGTGAGTGCCTAGTTGACTTATAACCTCACCAGTTATCCTTTAATATTAACAGCCTAACTTTTCCTATACCTGGTATCCTTATGTAAATGACCTTGTAGACACTCTCTAATATAATGTCTTGGTGTATTCTATTGCTGCCTTTATGTCTCACGGCAATACTTTGTAACTGTACTTACGCGACTGTATGCCTATTCCCCAATGTCCCACCCTTCCCTATTTTCTATTGTATACCCTTTCCCCCATATGTGTTTCACAAAAACCTAATAAAAATCTCATTTTGAAAAAAAGCTATTAGAGATTTTTTTTTTACAATTTAACAACCATATATGTATGTTTACACATCCACTTGTATGCGGATGCATGGCGGAAAAATTGTTCAACGTTCACTCCTCATGGAATGATTTTTCTCCGTAGTGGATAAAAGTTAGAAAAGGTTAATGCAGGGTTGCTTACCTTTCCGGGAATGACCAAAAGGCTCCAGAAAATCTGGTCCCCCTCCCTGCCCCCCGGAAAGGTGGGCAACCCTCCCAGATTCTGCCGGAACTCTTAGAAGACCCACCGATTACGGGATTTACCTACTGGGGACAGGGGTTGATGACATCTACATCAGGCCCCGCCCCCCGAAGTGCTGCTGAGATTCTCCTCTCTGGGCTTCTCCCGGAGAAGAGACTTTACAAGTAGGCAACCCTGGGTTAATGGTTAATTTACACAGAAGTGAAAGAAAACACTGTGCCAATGTTTTTCTTTCTAATTAAGGCACCATAGCTATGCTGCTGGACTACAGGACAGAGGAGTCAGGTGATTTCAGGAGGTGAGAGAGTGGAAGGAACCAGTACAGACATTTCCCCAGTAACATTAATTATACATATAGCCATCATTCATGGCATCTAGCTTATTATTTATTTCTTAAAACAAAAACCATACTGGGTAATGACTGACACAAAGAGATAAGAGGGCAATGCTAAAAAGCTACTAATCTACCGGGACATACAGATGTAGCCATGCTCCTCCATCCCAAGATGTGTATGCATCATGTCATGGATGGCGCAACTAGTGTGCCCACAAATGGGCGGGATGTATTAATATACATCACCGCCCTTCGCCTGGCAGCCGCCGCGATGCTGCCGCATATGTACTAATATATGCGGCTAGCATCGGGTTGCGGTGACGGAGACCCCCCGCGATACCTTTGGTCTGCGGGGGTCTCCGTCACATCCCGGCGGCTGCCAGTCTCCCCCTGCAGCCGGATGTCCTCCCGGCTATGACACCTGCGGGGGGAGGAGGGGGGCGCGCGGACGGCGATAGAAGCCCATAGGCTTCTATAGGGTATCGCCACCCTCTGGGTGGCGATACCCTGCCAAGCGAAAACGGGGCGAACGGGTGATGGTAAATAGGAAAATGCGGTAAAACCCCTGTTTTACCGCATTTTCCCTTTAGTACATCCCGCCCTATGTGAGGGAATCATAGATTGGATAAGATTGTCTGAAGAGGTAAATTTTAAAGGAATGCTTAAGAATGTAAAGGTAAGGGAAAAGTCTTCTTGTGCAAGAGAGGACATTCCACAAATGGGTTTAGACTAGGTATATCCATGAATGTGAGCAGGTAATGAGTTTGGATAAGAGATGAGTTGGGAGACCATTTGGGATAAGCAAAGAGATGCACAGTAGTGTAGTTTGGGAGACAGCAGGGCTGTGGAGCTAGGACATCAAACCTTCTGGGCGATTTTGACTACATTGTCAAAATTGACTATAAGGTCATGCATAATCGTCCCATGTGTACGAAGCACGCGATAGCAATGTGCGGCCCCGGCCAAATAGACAGTGCAGGCAAGAATATTTTGACTAGACGTCGCAGCGTTCCATTTTTACTACTCTCCGAATCTTTCATGAATGATAAATGTAGATTGATGTTGAACATAGATAAGTAAAAAGTTTACTATGGTAGATGGCATTGTCCTCATCGCCGTCTACCTATATTCATTGAACATAAAATATAACAATTTCTAAATTTTCTAAACAAAAGTTCCAATTAAATTAAATGTTAATTTAATTCAAAATGACAGAAACAGGATATACCTAAAAATAATATGTAAAAAAAAGACCAACCGAATCGGTATGATTCATGGTTTCAACAAGAACAAGGTAGAGTCATTAGGTCGACCACTGAAGGTCAACATGCATCAAGGTCGACATGACTGAAAGTCGACATGACATGTCTACATAGGGTTAGGTCGACAGGGATATTAGGTCGACACAAACATCCGGTCCATATGCACAAGGTCGACAGTCAAAAGATTGAAAAAGGGTTTTTTACTTTGTTTGTCCCGAAAAAATGCACCGCTGCGCTCGCCACGCTTCGGATGCGATGCCTCACTATGCTCAGCACACTATTTTGTTCTCCCACCACACTCTAGTGGATGGTAGGGCATGGAATACTGCCTACCGGCACATGTCAGGAAAAGTGAAATACCCTATGTCTGCCTTTTCACTGTCGACCTTGTGCATGTTGACCTAATGCTTGTGTCGCCCTAATGACCCTGTTGACCTAACCCCCTGTCGACCTTCAGTTAATGACTGTCGACCTTCCTCTTGTCAACCTAGTCACCGTATACCCAATGGAACATGATCATCATAACAAACGGTCCGCTACTTACACACTACTGTATGTCAAATGCTTCCCTACAAAGATGTTCATTACTTCTCTACTGTGCACTAATCCAAGAGAACTTGGATTAGGTACAGAAAGAGGGCGTAATTCCCAGAGGCAATGGAGTCGCCTGCCTCTGGGCTCCAAGCCCTGAGGGGGCACCTGCGTTTACAGAAGCACCTGTGTGGTTCACAGTGGGATCGAAGTGTAATCACGGCTCATCCAATTAAAGGCACATACACACTAGAAGATTTTCATTTCAAAAGACTTTGCCAAAATCTGTGATAGATATATCTGTCACCAAAGTAGTGCATACACACCGAGCTATTATCCGCAAAGAGCAAGAGATTTTCAGGAGGCAAAAGTCTTTGCTGAAGATCTTTCAATATAAAAGACAATTTACGTAATGGTCTGGGTTTGAATTCCAAGGGTTCCATATGTACATTACTGGCACCACTGCCCACCATTGTATAGGAATAAGCCGGTAATGTAAATACCTTGCTGGACTCGACCAGCAATTTATATACCTTACCGTTTTTTTATATACATTGGTGAGCAGTAGTGACGGTGACTTATTCATTGCTGGCTTGCGCCAGCAATATACAGATAGAGCGCCTTTTAGCTTTGCTGGGTCGGGCGGTTGGATCGCCAGACGCCAGGAGGGGATGCAGGAACACACATTCTGGGGTGACCCACGCCAGCCTCTGGACATTGCTGTGAACTACTTCCATTCTTGTGGACACCATTCCATCACGATTTCCCACCGTGGATACCTTTTAATGGCGGACACTGTGCTCAGGAACTCATGGTAAACAAGATCCATACCAGTGAGAGCCACTCCTGGGCACGGAAGCCACACTCCACATTATTGCAGAAACATCTACTAGGTGCATCGCTTTAGTTATCCCTCCGGTGATTCGAGACAAGAAAAACATTCTCTCACCCCTAATAAGAGGACTGAACAACACTAAGCGAGCTACTTTCCTCCAGTGGCAATCCACTCAGCCACAGACATCGTGAGGACTCCCAGTTCTGCTACCTTCAAAGGACATCTAATCCTCAACTGGTAATGTGCACTTACCTGTTCCCCAAAAAGTGACCATAAATAATTCACTCAGACGTGTCCATTGAGGCGGGGATTCATTTAATTATTATCATTTTTATTCAATCCAATTTACGTTTATTTCCCCACCTGATTCATTATACTGGTTTTATTTCTGTAATTTATGTATTATATTACCTTGTATGCATTTTAAACAGTAAATTTTGCTATTTTTCCTACCATTTGGTATTATTCATTGATTTAAGCGCTGCTTGACTCACCTAGTGCGTGCCTTTTTCTCTCCTTTTCCACGAGTGGGGAGTGACTGCCCCCACACCTGAGCAGCAGCTTTTACTGGAGATACAGCTCAATACCAGGCTCCTGACTATTCCTAGTGAATAAAACCCTTTTTTTCCTGCAGTGGGAAAGTGCCAGAGTTGAAATACCATTTAAAGCTAAATGGTATTTCAACCCGTTTTCAAAGCAGAGTCCTACACGTTAAAATAACGTTTAAGAGGCAGTGGGAATGCCTCTTAAACGTTATTTAGCCTCCAGGCAGTCCAGTGCCTGATGAGAACTAGTAGTTCTCACTTTGTGCATGTGTAATGAGTGCATGTGCATAATTATGAGCCGCTCATTACATATGTGCATATGTAAAGAGCGGCTCATTATTATGCACGTGCACTCATTACATATGCGCAAAGTGAGAACTACTAGTTCTCATCAGGCACTGGGACTGCCTGGACCCTGCATGGACCCCCGCTGCCTCCCCACTGCCCTGCATCCCCGTGCAGGTAAGTACAAGGGGAGGGGAGGTGGGGGCACAGGGCAGGTAGGGGGGGTTAGGCACTCTTTACACTTGGGGGGGGGGGTTAGGCACTGGGAGTGGTACTTAAATGGTATTTAAAACAGTAATCTGCTGCAGTGGGAATGCTAATCCCGTTTTAAATATCATTTAAGATTACCAGTACTTTAAACTGGTCTGCAGTGGGAAAGCAGCATAACTAAGACTCCATCCAAAACACTTATCACCCTAAACACTGTACATTTACAAAGTTTTACCACATGCATTATAATAACTTTATGATCACCAAAGGCAACATACTGTAAAAAGCCATCTACCATAATTGTTGTTCCAGCCAGAAACACTATAGATTACACCAGCCATGTGCCTATACACATAAAATGTTGGCCACTGACAGCATGTCCTCACAGTATTTGTGCTTAAACACTCTCTGCAATGATACCTGCCTGCAAATCCATTGGTTTTACCTCTCATGTAGAGATGTCTAGAAGTAAACACACAGGGCGGGATGTATTAATATACATCGCCGCCCTTCGCATGGCAGCCACCGCGATGCTGCCGCATATGTACTAACATATGCGGCTAGCCTCGGGTTGCGGTGACTGAGACCCCCGCGATACCTGTGATGTGGTCTGCGGGGGTCTCCGTCACCTCCCGGCGGCTGCCAGCGTCCCCCTGCATCTCCTCCTCCCCCCTGAAGCCGGATGTCCTCCCGGCTGTGACACCAAGGGGAGGAGGAGATCAAAGGAGGATGGGAGGGGGGGGGCGCGCGCGGACGGTGAAAGAAGCCCATAGGCTTCTATAGGGTATCGCCAGAGGGTGGCGATACCCTGCCTAGCGAAAATGGGGCGGACAGGTATTGATACATAGGAAAATGTGGTAAAACGAGTGTTTTACCGCATTTTCCCTTTAGTACATCCCGCCCACAGTGATATGTTCAAATTTGACAACCATACTAGCAAAGCATTTTATAGAGCACTGTCAATGCATAATTGGTGTCCCCCAATTATCGTGGCTGCCAGGTAGGCAACGATTACTCTAGATCTTGTTGAAATACAGACGAAAGACAGACCCATCATTAATAAAAATGAATGTAAGCAACTTCCCAGGTTATATATACAATGGTCTCTGGCAGCAATGGAAACCATGGCGAGCAGAGAAGGGATAGATGCCTTAACAATTTCATGAATTAATTATTTCAGCAACAGCGAATGGCAAATAGCCAGTACTCCTACTTGTGCTAGCGCTATTCGTGTGAGCTGCCATTTTGTTAAATGACTGTAAAGCTTTACCCCTGATTAGCAGAGCAGAGTAGAAATACACAGAAGACATTTGCGTGACAAAAACACAAACAGGACTAGATGCTTCATATTTGAACAATTATAGTTGAAATTGATATTACAGTACACCAGACATCCACTACAAGTTAAAAAGCTGGGCTGGAAAATATTAAGGAAGATACAATTTCAGAATTGGGTCTATATTACTATAATTGGCCACTTGAACTGCTTGAATGCTGGGGAGAAGGGAAGAGAGACAGCGATGCAAGTGGTAGCCCAATCTTGGTAACATACATGTTCAATAGGCCATACTTTAATAGAGACATGGTTTACTACTACAGAAAATGAACACAACAAAATCAATTTGAAAACCACAGAAGTATTCCTTTCTAAATTATAGGACTAAAATAAATGTAAAAACAAACATTTAAAAGGATATAAACTCAAACTTGCAGCAAACCAGGAAGAAGAGCAGATACTAAAACCAGTTTAAACTACAACACTGATAAACCAAACAAAATACTAAGTATGCCAAGTGGAATGAAAACATAGACAATGGAAAAAGTACACTCACCTGTACAACTTCATTTCTCACACGGACAGTGTGCAACCAGTCACTGACTTTAGGATAACTGTTTAACATCTCTGTTCTCTCAGGACGAGGCACGTGAAGCTTGCACTGGAGCTGTTTGCTAATGTAGTTCATCAGCTTTGCCTGCAAACATTGTGAAATATATTAGTATACTACCAGATACATGTTAAGAAGATACATTTGCTGTACTCAAAACATTAAACAGTATTTTACAAAAAAGTAATAATTCAGGGATATGCCATAAAACAACGCATTGACCTTCAATTTGTGACAGCACTGTATTAACCAATTCACAATGACTTGGTCGCCAGACATGCAAGTTATGTTTCAAATCTTTTTTTTTTTTTTGAAGGGGGATGACGACGACAATTACAGTAGCTGTAGTAATTTACACCTATTCAATTACAATTGTAAAATCCTACAGGCTGCAGTTAACAGAACTTTTTATCAGAAATCCCTGATTTCAGCCTGTTTTATCCCATACATATTCTATGTGTTAATGTCCATTAACAGTTCATTGTGATACCAGGCGGAAAAAAAAGTGCCTCTGAGTGAACAACCGTACAGTAATACCCCTTTTCCACTAGCCTAAATATCCCAGGTTTTCGCACTGGAGTGCGCAAAACAAGGGATTTTAGGCAGGTGGAAACGCTCCTTATAGAAATAATCCAGGTCGTGAGACCCAGCATTTGTACCCAGTTAGCAACCTGGGCTGAACACGGGTTCAACCTAGGTCACTGTGTAGTGTAAACGAGTAACCGTGGTCGATGCAACCCAGGTCCCGTTCACTACAATGCAAAAGCCGGCGCTGGGAGATTCACTACAATGCAAAAGCCGGTGCTGGGAAATGCCGGCGCTGGGAGATGCTCCCCAGCCCCACCTCCCGATGACTTCACCCGCCCAGCATTATGCCGGGTGGGGACTCTAGTGTGAATGGATTCACAAGCCGGGTCGCACCGAGGTTGTAGCCAGGTACAAAATCTACGGTGCGACCCAGCTTGTAGAGGGAAAAGGGGTATAACTAATCTTTTGCACATCTGGTTAGTTATTGTGATGAATTGGATTCCCCCTTGTTGAAATACACAATAAGGGGCCAATTCTGGATCACTCACATTTCTGCACATGTGCAAACCCGGGCAGCGAACAACCGCCACAAGTTACACACTCGCCGGGCCTTTTGCAATGGGGAGGGAGGGACGGGGTTGGATGGGACCACCCAGTGTTTTATGGGTATTCCCATGAAAACGATGGGCATTCCCATGGGTACAAGTACGTCAACCGCCGAACGTGTCTTCGGCCAGGCACACACAAATAACATTCAGTTCAAACTGACTTTTATGCTTGGTGAGCTGCAATGTTTGCAGCTTAACAAGCAAAACAGAATCAGGCTCTAAGTGTTAAAGCTAAAGCTACATCATAAAAACAATGGTCTACCTCTGTGGACTTTTTATTTTTTCTAATTACTAAATGCAATAGACCTACCTGGTCTATTTTACAAATAAATGTGTATATCTGGCTAAAATTTGTAAGAATGTATCCAGCAGATGCTTTACTTGAAAAATCATCCAACTAGAGATAATCAAACCAATAGATCCTGCAAAACAAGAATACAATGTCCAAAGAAGGTAGACCATTCTTTTAGAAAAATGCATATTAAGGATAATTATCCTAAAGAGAAAGACTATAGTGGGTATTCAATCTCCCGCAGCCATCTCCCGGGCTGGGAACTGATGAGCTCCCAGCTGCATCTCGCCTCTTCCCGGCCGCAGCTTGCGGCCACGCCCCCTTCTCGTCCTGCTGTAGGTGGGACATTGAATCCCGCCTGCAAATTCTCTGTCGAGCAGACCGAGAACAGGACAGGGTCACCGCTGTCAGACCAGCTCGACAGCCGTGACCCAAGATTGAATATCCCCCTATATTTCTCTAATAATTTTTATTTTTAGATATACAGATATTGGTATTACTAAGGTTTTTATCTACAAGTCTCAACTTTAGAGCAAAACTTTAGTTTAATTATCTCTGGTATAATAAATGCAGTGGTAAAAGCCAGATTTCTGTCTAGGTTGCAATGACAATAGAATATCACAATGGATTGTCAGTGGGATTAGGCAGAAGCTGGCAGCATAGCATTGGAACATCTGAGACAATAAACAAGTGATATGTTTTTCAGGTAAAAACAAAAAAAGTATGACAGGTGGTTTGTAATGAAGCTTAATAAAAGATATCTAATAAAAAAAAGATTGGTACTTGTGAGTTATCCGGGCGCCCGATTTCAAAATCGGGTCGGATCGGGACATCGCATCGCATCGCATGCGACCATCGGATGCGATGCGATGCGATGCGATGACCCGATTTTTCCATAGGAATCAATGTTAAAATGGACTGAGTCCATTTTAACATGGAATTCAATGTGAAAAAGGGGTCCTTTTCATACCCCTACTATCCAAGTGGGCATGGAGTTGGATATAAACCTGTGGCGAGCGTAGCGAGCCACCGAGCCCGAAGCGTGGCGAGCCCCGCGAGGGGACACGGAATACCGTCCCCTCGCGGGGCTCGCTTCGCTCGCCACGCTTCGGGCTCGGTGGCTCGCTACGCTCGCCACAAGTTTATATCCAACTCCATGCCCACTTGGATAGTAGGGGTATGAAAAGGACCCCTTTTTCCATAGGAATCATTTTAACATTGATTCCTATGGAAAAATCGGGTCATCGCATCGGATGGTCGCATGCGATGCGATGCGATATCGCATCGCATCGCATCTGATTGTATGCCTTAACTTAAGGCATACAATCAAAAAATCGGGCGCCCGGATAACTCACAAGTACCAAAAGATTTTAAGTAGGAATTTTACTAGTTAAAATAAAATTAAGTTATTGGAAAGTACAAGCTTTGTGGTGCGTACACACTAAACGATATATTAGACAATATGCACAATATTTTTAACGATATTTGTTAACAGAATTATTGTGCATATTGGCTCATGTGCATATACTATGGGAGGTAGTCAATCCTTGATGATTTTTTTTTAGCCAAATGGCAATGATTCGACAATCAGTATTTAATAACTGATGTTTTTGCCCATGCCGTTTAATTTTTTTATTCAAATCGGCATTTGTGAAAATGGCCGCTAAATAGGACGAAAATGGCTACGAATTTGACAAAAGCACGGTGAGTCATGGCAAATTTCTGATCCACGCGTTTTTCAAGAGTGTAAGAATTTCACCCAGGTGCAAAATCGGCACAGTGACTGATTAGGATGAATCTTATTCACCCTACAAAAAATTGAATACCCCCTTTAAATAGTTAAGTATACTTGTGCAGGTCATTAGCGACCCACTCTGTCGTACACGCAGTATAATCCTGACTATATCGTCAACAAGAACATGCTGCTGGATGTGGCCACTCAACAACATTGTAAAAATCGCTCCGTGTGCACGCACTATATCATTTGTGCGAGTTCCAGGGAATTAAATTGTCTTCATTGCATAATTTGTTGTGTTGTCTAGTGTGTATCCAGCTTTAGTTAATGGGCATGGGAATTCATACTGTTGACAACGAAACTCTGTGAGGAAACAATCACATTACGAATAACAACAGAAAAAACAACCGCCCCGTGACAGACTCAATGCACCATTCCAATGACCAATTTGTTAGTTTGATTTGTAAAATATCTACTATTAGCAGTCTCCTAGGCCGAGAGTATAGAAACACTGGTAAAGATCAGATGGCTATTCACATCTTTATTTATATAGGAGAATGCTGGAATATACTCAAAGTCAACAACAGATGCAGAGTATGCATGTGTGTGTGATTTGCCTGGAGGAAAGCTACATGACTTAACAAGTAAAGTGCAGGTAAGCCAACCCACAAACCAAGAATCAAGTGACTCATCACAAATGTCTCTCACTATAAAAAACCTGTTATGTACTTCAGTAAACACAACCTGATCCTGTGAAAGCTACTTGATTGGATTATAAATAAGTTGATTTAAAATTGAACACAAAAAGGATTCTGTTTTAACATGGTCACAATCTAAAAAGCGCCACTCCACCCAATTTAAAAAACAAAAGCACCCCAGTGCAGCACCACAGTAAGCGCCTCGCCTCAAGTGCCGACCGGAATGTATAATTCAAACCTGTTGCACTGCACTCCAAAGCAGCAAGTCAGTAACTGTAAAGGCTCATACACACGGTGTGCTGAGCGCGCTAGTCTAGTCAGATCGCTCAGCACACAGGGCTTGCTAGATCACCCATACTCACGTTTCAGTGTGTGTATGGGGCGATCCGTGCGAACCCGTGTTCTCTGATTAGAACACTGGCATTTTGACTAGATATTTACTACATATTGAATAACCCCATATGTCACCCAAATGTTTTGGACAATGCCCCCTGTGCCAACTCTTACATGCATGCTCAATGGAGCAAGATGGTGCTCTGCACATAAAGGTTACTTTAGAGCAGGCATGTCCAACCTGTGGCCCTCCAGCTGTTGTGAAACTACACATCCCAGAAGGCTTTGCCACAGTTTTGATAGTAGGGAATTCTAAAACGATGGCAAGGCATGCTGGGATGTGTAGTTTCACAACAGCTGGAGGGCCGCAAGTTGGACGTGTCTGCTTTAGAGCCTTCTATGGTCCACTTAAGTGTTACTTAATAATGCAATATTTAGTTAGAAATAAGTTTCTATTGTAAAACAAATGAGGGTGAATCTAATGTACTTATGAGTTTCAAGTCCACATAGAGAAATGGAAAATTCATGTGTCTGGAATATGAATAGAGATTGGGATAGTAACAGGGACAGATTGAGGCATCTGCTACATCTCAAAACATTTCCATGGTTTACACTGGTTGAATGTACATTACTAATCTTCCACTTTCACTCAGGAACTTAGCATCATGATCAGCACTGTGAGGGCTTATGTGAATGACTTAATGTGGTTGGATTCAGACCACTTAATAAGGCTGAAAGCAGCATAGCTTGCTTAGGTACTGTGCTATGACTTTAGTGGGTTGTCTATTGAATCTTTTACCCACTTTGTCCATTTCCTGCACTTACCACAAGTATTCTGTGTGTCACAAATTTTAGATCACACTGGACTATTCTGGATTTTATGTTCAGTAATCATTTATTATTTAGCATTCATTGTGATTTAGGGCACCCTTTTGTATGCAGCAGCTAACTATTTCAGAGCCTGGGGGAAAACAAAAAGATCAGCCGATACAGTTTTATTGGAAATAAGGGTTGCACGCAGTGTACGCTCATGGGGGAAAAAAAAAAAACCACATGTTTTTTGCTGTAATTTACCCACAAAACTAAGCATTCATACATCAATGGATAAGTGACATCACCGGTAGAGCATCAAAATGACAGTATTATATTGCAAAGATGAGAGATTATTTACCAAGGCACTCTGTAGTCTGGGCACTTTACACTACAAGATGGTGGCAAAAATGAAATATCCCATTCAGTTTTGGAAGAAACATGTGGGGAGGGCCACATACCAAGTAGAGGAGTCTACAGGGTCATAAAATATTACCCTTTTTGGCTTCAGTACCAAGTTTTGCACTGTGAGCTTTAACACTGTATGTTATCCAAAGTACATGACTACCATTAAGCATGGCAGTCAGAAGATAATGATATTGAGAAGAACAGAAAAAAAGGGATTGGGGGATTGAAAGCTGGTTAATATAGAGTGACTCCAGGATCTGAAATCTTGTAAAAATGTATAAGACTGAGCTAAACGCGCCGCTATAACAGTTCCTGCTTTGCCTCATTAGCGAGGCGAAGTAGGAGGGGACTCAGACAAGATGTATCAACATCTTGCCGGCCGAAGCGGGGGAGTGTTATCTCCCCCCTCCGGCGATGTCCCCTCCTGGAGACAGTGCATTAGTTAATACTGATGCGCCGCCGTCTCCTCCCCCCCTGGCCGACTGACTGCGCATGCGCGGGATCTCGTTAATCTCGTGAGATCCCCAGCGCAGCTCAGAGCCAGCAGCAGGGACAGCGCTGTCCCTGCTTTGGGCATAGGGCATCGCCGCCTGCAGCTGTCAAAGTCAATAGCTGCAGGTGGCGGAACGGTCAGCGATGCTGACCGTTCATAAATTAGGCAGGTGGCAGGCGCGCACTTCGAAATATTGTAGCTGCGCTATGCCTCCTGCCCCACAGCGCCACACGATAGACACCTGCTCGGCTATAGCGCATATTCCCCTGATCGCCTAATAATAAATCTACCCCCGAGGACTCAAAAGCATATTTCTATTCCAGCAGGACAGTGACCCAATGGTTAGAGAAAAAGTTACACTGAAATTTAAAAGGAAAAAAATTAAATCAAATAAGTCACCCACTCTAAATCCTGGAGAGAATGACTTAGAAAAGTCTGTGGAATGACGTTAAAACAGAATAAGGAATGTCAACCTAATGCCTTCATCGGCTTTCATCTGTAAATAATTTCAATAATAAAAAATAAAAATCGCCACAACACTACATATACAACACACGTCTTGTGAGGATAATTATAGATAAATTCACATAATTCAGAACACCTCCTCCCTAGATTTTACAAAAGGGTATCCATGGAAACTAATCTTTTGTTTAGTTTTAACTACTATTAAACCTTCAGAAAAATAAATTCAAGATTTTCTATAAATAATGACAAACTAAAAACCATATGCACATTAACAACATGAAACAACTCAATTATGGCATTAGCCTTCTAATATAATTCACATTATTCCAATCTAAAAAACTTTTTTTTTTTTTTTTTGCTGTTTTAATTACTTCATATTACCAATTCATATTCCTTTACTAAAAATATATATATATCTTTGGACAAGTTGACAGATTTCAAATGTCAAACTGACAAATGATTACAACCCCAAAAAAGCTATGGATCAATTTGAATTCATAAAGCGATATTGGAAACACAAAAAAACGATTTCTACCCTGTGCTAGTGTTCAGTTGTAGTTACTAGTTAAACGGACGTAAAGTAACTGACGTTTACATCTAAACTTGAATTTTGAATTGTTTTTTTTTCCCCAAAACAATTAAACCCTGTACCAATTGGGCATATAAAGCTGGGCACACATATAATGAAATCTTGTAATATATGGGAGAATATGACAATCAACACTTTGCTCCCAAATACCGGACATCAGACAAAAATGATTGCTAGTATAAATTTGTTAAATCAAATTGATTTGAATCAGTTTGTATGAATGACCACTGTCTGCTTTCCAGTTTTTGATAGCAAATGGTAGATGGTCATTTGCTCCCATATATCACCAGATTCAATTTGAGGACATTGATGATGGTTTGATTTATCAGGGAAATACTGAAATACTGCCTATTAAAAATCCCACACTCACCAATTAAGATCATTTATTGGTTAGATTTGGCAAACAGAGGATTTCTCCAATCCCCTCACCCAATCATCGGCAGAATGGGGAATTGCCGATATTTGCTAGATGTATAGGCCCCTTAATTCATATGTTGAGCCAAACAGTAGAATCTATAGCAATCAATTAACATTTAGGTGGGAACACAATTGACAGAGAAGGGTGCAAACTGCCATTGTTGCAGCATTTAAATGCCAGCAACAGTAGCCTAAACCAGTGGTTCCCAACCCTGGTCCTCAAGTACCCCCAACAGTGCATGTTTTGCAGGTCGCCACACAGAATCACAAGTGATGTAATTAGCTCCACCTGTGGATCTTTTAAAATGTGCCTGAATAATCTGTGCACCTGCTGGGTGACCTGGAAAACATGCACTGTTGGGGGTACTTGAGGACCAGGGTTGGGAACCACTGGCCTAAACCCATAATCCTATGCAGCAAAAAAAAAAGAGTATCAACAATGTTGGAAGAAACTAGTTTTGCAAAAGGTTATCTTGGAAACAGAACATGAGGCTTTAGATACTAACTAGACCTTTACCCCAAATTCTGTAGGTAGATTATTAGTACCATGTGTATCCCATGCAATAACTGTTCAATCTATCACTGTATCCTATGCATAAGAAATGCTATTTAGAGCAGGTAGCCAACATTACAAAATACAGAATCAGCAAATTAACAGAAATGTCATGACCCAGCGGCATTGTGCTACTTTCCACTTATTACTTTTTTTTATGTTCTAATAAAGAAAATATACCTTACAAAGTAACACAGCTTTCCGCCCACTTACAATTATAGCAAAAAAGACGACCATATTCTAGATATATTTCATCCTTTGTTCACACTGCCTGGCTAAAAGTGGAAATAAATCCAAATCTAAAAAATATATCCATCAATTTGACAGGTTGTTCTTGAGACTGAAGTGTGTGGTTGTGCTTCTCTCTGCATGTCAGTGCTGGTTAATCAGAACTTTAGGAAAAAGCTTATCACTGAAAGTTGACATCACTTTGCAAAAGTCCATCTCAAATTCCTTGTTACCATCCTTAATACATTCAAAAACTAATTTTTTTTTCTTAAACATAAAAAAACTCAACAGATCATTAAAAACATTTAAATTGTTAATCAATATTCTTTGTCTCATCATATCTCAGACTGCCAACCCACTTAATGTCCATACAGACTGGGCATTTTTTGCCCATCGTGTATAATTGTGATGGGGAAATTCACTGGGCTGAGAAACGTACACATGGAGCGTTTTTCGCCCCGTTTCCATAGCAGGATTCCATGGAATGCCGTCCACCCCATCACTCATCTGTGGTGATACCAGCAGATGAGTGGCGGGGCCAGCGATGATGCGGGATTGTATATCAGCGCTCACCGCGTACACACTCGAACACACTGGGCAGCTTTCAAGCTGAAAGCCACTCAAACGAGATTGCTGAGCAGCTTCCAGCTCCGTGTGTGTGGGCCTTAAGAGAGACATTAACATCAGATTTGTTCCTGAAATGTCAGTTTTTTGGTACCGATCATCTCTCACAATCTGTACTTATTCAGTAGGCCTTATGAAAGTAAAGGTTTAGAAAAAATCTTTATAATACTGGGGCAGATGTATTAAGCCTTAAAAAGAGATAAACACTAGTGATAAATGTCCAGCCAGTCAGCCCCTAACTGATATTTTCAAACACAGCCTATAATGTGTCAGTTAGGAGCCGATTGGCTGGGCGTTTATTATTTACTCTTAATTACCCATGTGTTTATTTCTTTAAGGCTTAATACATCTTCCCCAATGTTCTGTAAACATGGAACAAATTGTAGTCTATCCAATGTCTGCATAAATCAATGAATTGCCTCTACATCATAGGGCAGTATTCAATGAGAATACTCGGCATGTGCAGAGAGTTTAGAATTCGCTGCACAGTCGCCGTGTTCCGGAGGACAGGAGCATTCGCTGCCAGCCCTCCCTGTCACCCTATTCAATGGCAAACGCTGCAGGGAGCTGGTGGATGGCGGCAGGCAGGGAGATGGAAGCCTCCCTACATGAGCCGGAAACTGTGGAGCAAAAGAAGGGCTCCCGTGGACACAGGCAACAGAAGCTGCCCCCCGGGAGAGCTGGCAGGGGACTATCAGACAGCGAATTGTCCGTCATTCACTGTTCGCCGTCTGCGAACAGTGAACGTTGAATAGGGTGAATCACTTTTTCAGTAAAAAGATTCACCTTAGAGCACGAAAATAGCAAACATTTGCTGTAGAACATGGCGAATCAGCCTCATTGAATACTGCCCATAGTGGGGTAGATGTATTGAGCTTTAACAAGAGAAAAATCCAAGGGTGATAAGGAGAGACAAATGCCCAGCCAGTGCACCCCCAGACCACCCCCCAGTTTTGCCTATGTTGGCAGGAACAGGGGAGAAGGGTGCAGAGCTGGAAAATGCAGGGATGTCAGTTGTATGGTTGCAGTAGGAAGGTGCAGGGGTGACAGTTATAGGAGGCAGGGGGTGCCATGCATATGGTAGAAGGGTTTGGAGCTGTGAGGGGAGAGCAAAAGCTTAACCTGTGTGAAGGAGGGTTGTGTATTGGGAGGGAGTAAGCAGGAGAGGGGAACATGTGCGGATGGGGAGGTGGGATCAGGGATGCGTTGGATAGGGGGGTTCAACCTATTTAACAATGGGGAGGGGGGTCTATGGTACCTGTTTTGGGAGAAGGGGGTTGTAGGTGCTGCGGTGGTGGTGTGTGTATGTGGGGGGGTTTGTAGCCGGAGGAGGGTGGGGGTCACAGATGCAGTTGATGGGAGGGTTTGATGCATGTAGGACTCCTCCAAGCCGCGGGGCTCTTTAAATCTCAGAACAGAATCCCTTTTTCCAGACATGGTGCAGACTGCAATATACCATGTGCAGTAATCACAGTCTATATACCACAATCACTAATCACAGTCTACATACCGGTTACTCTCCTGGTGCCTATTGTTATTTCATTGTGTTTCCAGTTCATTTTAACTTCTACATATTAGCTAATGATAGCCACAGACTAAACCTCCATGTAGAAGGACCATGGTATAATGTGCTCCCAGTTATTTCAACAGTCATCAGGCCCACAGGAGAATGTCAGGGTTGAACTTCCACCATGTCTATCTAGATAATATGTCAACATAATGAACGGCCAACAAACCGTCATTGGCGGTCTAGTGGCCATTTAGCTTCTTCTGATGGCAGCAGCTCCAACATCTTTTTCTAGGTCCTGTGACTTCCGGTGCAGACTGGTGTTGTTTCATTCCATTGAGATTTTCTCCCCGTCCCTAACTGCAGCCCCCCCCCCCCCATACCTAAACCATACACAAATGACTGAACCCCCTACCCCCGGGCCCCGCATCTCCTTTGAAGACTAACCTAACTGTCAACATTTCACATGACAATATTGTGTGAACAGTCTGAGGATGTTGACCTGGTACCTATTGTTAGTTTAAACCATATCAAAGTTATGAACATCAACAAGGTTATTGTCGACTTTCAAACTGGATACCTTGCTGGAGACCCTGACTGTCTCATAATCTAAGATTTTATGTGTAAGACCAGATCTGTATATAGTTAAATTGTACAAGGTTTTAATTGCCATAAATTCCACAACATGGGAGCTGTAGCAGCAATAGCTGTAAGGCGGTAGCATACTAGCATGAAGGAAGAAATTAGTTAAAAAAAAAATACAGCAACTGTGAGGAGCACTGCTATTGCAAGTTTATTTGGACTACAATGCCATGTCATTCTAATATGTAATAATGTAGATTTTAAGTATGGTATTAGAAATTATGAAGGCATTCATTTGAAAGACTGATAAAAAAAATATGACAAAATGAAAGAGTGAACAGAATATGGATGGACAAATACAGGTTTCCAGGTCTCCATGGCAACTAAGAAATGCGCCCTGGCAACTGGAGCAAGTTCACCTTCTGTGCTCCCTTCTTCCTTTCTTTAAATGAAGCTGGAACATTGCACAGGGTTCCTGGTGTCTACAGCTTACTTGCACATTGTCATACTGTAACTGCTAATACTTTCAATAGCTGTATTTGAGAAAGCCACTAATGTTGCTTTGAACACAATAGGTACACATTAAGCAGTAGATAAAGCATTAATCCCAATTTTGTGTCAAATTAGTTTTTCCAGGAGCATTTTGGCCATATTTAACAATTTGTCACCACAATGTGTTTCCCTTTTTGGCATCAGAATTAGGTTCTCCTGTTCTATGAAAGTGCTCATAACAACATCTTCTGTGTTATGTTTGTCAGACAAGTGACAAAAAGCAAAGCCTTCACACATTGCCTCCATAACATGCAATGGAGGCAATGTAATTAAAGGAAAAAGGGAGTCGCCAACAGAGAAATACAAGATCAAATAATTTATCTTATGGTTTTGGAGAAGCGGAGATAAGTCCTTCTTTAGATAAAACCACTGGAAAAAATTACTTCTCTTCACTTGATATACAGTCATGAGCTAAATTATTATGACCAACCCCATATATATACAGTAGCAAATGACTGTCCAGGTCAGAGACAAATTAGACAGTGAGCCGATATTAGAAACTTGTACTTAACCTGCAGGTGTATACAACAAATTGTTACAGCTAGATGACTGGGTCAAAGCATTTTCGAAACGGCAAGGCTTGTGGGATGATCAAAGTCAACTCTAAGTGGTATCTACCAACAGTGGTGCAAGGAGGAAAAACGCTCAAAATGCTGATTGGGTGGTACAGGGCCAAGACCCATCAATGCAATAGGGTGAATATGGCTATAATCTTGTACAAATTGCAGGAAAATGTAATGATGGTTGTGTCAGCAAATATGACACAGTGCATTGAACCCTATTGCAAATGGAACTGTGCTACGCAGACCAGAGTTGTCATGCTATCCCTTGTCATTTGGAAGAGTCTACAATGTACATTCAAGCATTGGAAATGGAACATGGCTCAACAGAAGAAGCTCATCTGGAACCATGAAATTTAATTTCCTGTTACATCATGTAGATAGGTTCGTCATTTACCTAGCAAAAAAGGGCATCAGGATGCATTGTAGGGAAACATCAAGCCGATGGATGGTGTTGCTTTTGGCAATGTTCTGCCAGGAAACCCACTTTGTCCAGTCATTCATCTGGACATTGATTTGGTGTGAACAATCTACCAACATCAAGTAGATCTGTTCATGGCAATAAAAGTATACACTGCATGAATGTTCCGGTATGATTTGAGAAAGATGATGAGGAGTTCAAAGGTTGCCCTGGCCTCCAAATTCACCTGGTGACAATACTATCAAACAACTGCATTATGTGTTGATATAAAGCATCCAATACAAATTGCAACTGAAATGAGTTAAAAGTTCTGCTGGTACTGTCCAGGTACCAGATTCCACAGGTCACCTTCAGAAGTCTACCAGGTTATAGCACTTTTGGAGGCACAAGCATATAATATTTTGGCTCATCAGTGGACAGACCCCTAACTTGCAACATTGTACATGTGATAGTAAATCGCAGAGAGGAAAAAACGCAACGTAGAACCATATAACAATGATTATGCAATGTCTACAATGTCTAGGTCTACAGTCATAATTGACCACTATAGATCAAAAAGGTCTACAGTGGTCAAAAGGTTGACAGGGTCAAAAGGTCCATGCATATAACAAAGACTAAATATAGTATAAATGGCACTATAATGGAAACTACTGAGGAAGAGAGGGATCTAGGTGTCACTATTTCAGGGGACTTAAAAGCAGGTAGGCAATGTAACAAAGCAATGAAGAAGGCAAGTCAGATGCTTGGTTGCATAGGGAGAGGTATCAGCAGTAGAAAGAAGTAATAATGCCACTGTGTAGGTCATTGGTACAACCTCATCTAGAGTATTGTGTTCAGTTCTGGAGGTCATATCTCCAGAAGGATATAAATACATTAGAGACTGTACAAAGAAGGGCAACTAAAATGGTGCATGGCCTACATCACAAAACGTACCAGGAAAGACTAAAAGATCTTAATATGTATACTTTAGAGCAGAGAAGGGAAAGGGGGGACATGATAGAAACTTTCAAATATATCAAGGGTTTTAACAAGGTACAGGTGGGAGACATTCTTCACAGGAAGAGGAGCAACAGAACACGAGGACATGCAATGAAACAAGAGGGAGGAAGATTCAGGGGAAATGTGAGGAAGAATTGCTTCACAGAAAGAGTAGTATATAAGTGGAATAGCCTACCATCAGAGTTGGTAGACGCAAATACAGTAGTACAATTTAAACCTGCTTGGGATAAGCATATTGATAGCCTTACAAAAAACTAAGGATCAAATATGGTTTGAGGTAAAAAAAAAGGGGCAGACTAGATGGGCCAAGTGGTTCTGATCTGCCGTCAAATTCTATGTTTTCTGAGATACAGAGTTTAAACCCTCATTTCCTTCCGCTATAATTTTTACATGAGGGGAAATAGTAAGTGTTAGTGGCTAGTTCTACACAGGTCTTTTCTCACTGTACTGATCTTCATTCTCTTCAGCCCTTTATACAGAATATCGGGTGGTCAGAAGAAAGTCAGGTAGCATCCAATGTAATTCGTAAAAGATGTTGCACAGCAGCTATTCTCCACCCAATGTTGCATCTTTTCCTACTTGCTCTATCTCTGTATCAAATTGATTGACCAATAATAACAATTGAAACCAGAATTGTCAATTGAACAAATCAAACTGTTACATTGAGAAACAAATATCAAAGTTATAACGTTGCGGTTGCAACTCCAGAGATTAGTGAAAAGGAACCTCAGTATTTATCCTCAGAAATATTGCAGATTACTACATAATCTGACAGATTTATTTGAGAATATAATATTTTTTTGCACAATTGCATGGTAATTGAATAAATTGACCTATTTAGGCTTAATTCCACACTATATCGACAGATAAATATATTAAGTGGGAACGGAGTACAATAGGTGTACACTACTGTGTGTGTCCGATGTTGTTCAGGTCTATTTCAACAAATCCTAATTTTGAAGGATTTTAGATTTAAATATTAAATTTTGTATAGAAAGAATAAGTGCCCCCAAAAAAGAGAGTTTCTTTCCTTTATTCATCCATAGCTCAAACTCTGAGGGAGCACCGCCAGATATAATATTTCCCAATATTTCCCTATTATACAATAAACATGGATGGATGGATGGGGTTACCATAGCGTCACAGTAACATCTCTTTTCTACAATTCTGGTAAATTTAATTGTTTATCGCCTGTGCAGAGTAATATTCCCTCTTTGCACTACTAGGGGGGAAAAGGTTGACGGGTCAAAAGGTCGATGTGAGTTTTTCATGGTTTTTTTGTGTCTATGCTGTCATGTCGTATAGACACCATCTTAGTCTATCACGTTTCCCCGCACATGGCTTACTGTGCTTACCATGTATTCTCACTCCATGCCATAGTGGATGGTAGGACATGAAATACTGCCTGTTAGCACGTCGGCTCAAGGTTTTTTTAAAGACGCATGTCGACCTTTTTTATGTCAACCTTTTCCATGTTGAACTTTTGACCCTATCAACCAATAGTGGTCGACCTTATGACTGTCGTCCTAGAGTTAATCAATCATGAGTCCGGATACCGGACCATTTCCTAACTAAAAACTTAAATTAACTGTCATTTTAAGTACTCTTGCTGTTAGGACACAGATACATTTTTAAAGACTGAATAATATGGGATACATAAGATATCCTGGTATTGAGGATGTCTGTCAAAAGACCAACCATGGCATCTTTATATGGAGAATCCTGACAGGGGCTCAGCAAGTAATTTAACCCTCTCCCACTACACCCTAACCCTCCCTTGTGGAAGCCTATTCTTAAACCCCCCTGCAGTCTGCCCCCAACCCTCCCCATTAGTGTCTAACCATAACCCCTGCAACCTTCTGTCTAAACCTTACCCCCCTCCCCGCAGCCTAACGCTGCCCACCCCCCCCCCCCCCCTCTTACCCAGCCTATCCCTAAGTTCCCCCACTAGGCAGTTACAGATTACCCTCCCATCAGTGATCCCTTCCTGTCTTTAAGAGCCAAACCTCAATCAGATAGGTCCCACATGGTGAGAGATCAGCATAGAGTAAACAGTGTTGCAGTCATGTGACCAAAACAGAGCTCAGCCAATAGTGGCCCATTGCTGGACTAGAAATGGGGGATATTTTTAGTTATAAAACTGCAGAATTTTTGCCATTTGCTCATTTTACAATATAATATTACTGCAGATTCCCAAAATTTAAATGACTATATATTCACACCAAAAACAAAAGATTTTTTGCATAAACATGGAAAGTTATTAAAACAAAACAATCAAATTGTATTTTTCTACAAAAAAAACCTAGGCCACTTGTTTAAAATTATGTTTATAACCTCGCCCTTGCAAGAGAAGCAAAAATACACCTACAGTAGTTATTTCTTTTGATTAGGATTATGCCTGTAATACTTTGACTAATATAGATATTCAACAGCTGGTAGCACAAAGAAGAAACAGCAAACTTGGCACTACAAACCAAACACAGATCAAAAGTTCAGGATCTTGACACCAAGGCAACTGAGATGACTGTATAAGTATGCAGTCATTGGCTATACAATGGGCTGTATTCAATAAGGCCAATTCACCATGTTTCACGGCGAATTTGTGCTATTTTCGCATTGGAAGGTGATTCTTTGGGCGGTATTCAATGAGCCTGATTCGCCATGTTTTTATGGCGAATTTGTACTGTTTGGCGAATTTTGGACTAAAACGGTGAATCACCCTATTCATTGACCACATGGCGAATACATTTGAAGGTTTTTTTCGCCATGATTCACCGAGTAGCAATCGCTATCTTTTTATGGAGAAGTGGAATGTGAACTTTTAAAATAAAGTGTTTTGTTTTTTTACATTTGGTGTAAAAAAAATCAGGAATTTTATTCTGAGGAGGGGCATGCTACTTTTATTCATGTGCTGTAAGCACATGAATATATATTTAATTTAAAAAAATATATATATTTTTTTTTTTACACAGCAGCCAGCAGGGGGTGCCGGAGCCGAGCCGCTCATTACATATTCATATATTCACTGCACCCGATCGTTACGATCGGGTGTAGTGAATATACGGTCCCCTGCTGGCACCCCGGGGGGCAGCCTGTGCTGCCTAGCACCCGGGGAGCCCACCTCCCCCCCACAAACGTTCTGGGGCAGGCAGAGCGACTTTCATCTCTCTGCCTGCCACCGTCCTCAGGCTCCCTGCGGCATTCGCCGCAGGATCTCATATTCGCTGGTCAGGGGCTCGCTGCCCCTGACTCGCTGAATACCGGAGCCGGCGAGGCTCCGGAACGTGGCGAATGTGCAGCGAATCCAAAAAAGGATTCGCTGCACCTCGCAGGTATTCTCATTGAATACTGCCCTCTGTGTCAGAAAGTCAATCACCCTATTCAACGTGCACTTTTCACCATCTGCTAACAGTGAATGACTGACAATTCGCCATCTGATAGTCTCCGCCATTCGCTGTGGTTTTTCAATGGGTTTTTCAATGTGATTCACCGTGATTGTATTCAATGAGAAGATGGCGAATTGCTTTCTAAGTGATTTTCGCTGTGTGTCACCGTGTAGCAATCGCCATCTTTTTATGGAGAAGTGGAACATGAACTTTTAAAATAAAGGTTTTTTTTTTATTTGGTGTAAAAAAAAAAAAAATCAGGAATTTTATTTACACATAACAGCCAGCAGGGGGCCGGGAGCCACTCATTACATATTCATATATTCACTGCTCCCGATCATTACATATGCACGATCGGGAGCAGTGCTAGCGGCTCCCTAACCGGTCCTCTGCTAGCTCTCCTGGGGGGCAGCTTGTGCTGCCTGGGTCCCGGGGAGCCCTACCCCCCCCCACATACATCCGCCGCAGGGGTTAAGAATCACCATCAGGGGCAGCGAGCAGGCTCAGGAAGTAATGCAGGTACCACAAAGGTGTAGCAGGTCACGGTTTTCTAGGAGGTGTTTAAACTTGAACGCATTCATTGATGGCAAGAACATACAGATGTTATTCTGAATCATAACATAGTCCATCTGTATGACCATGTCATACTAGACCCTGCCACCACACGTTCCCCCACTCTGTCTTAGGCATGCATAAGCTACTGGCTGTGCTGCCCTTTCCGACAAGGTAGTTTATTGCTTGACACAGCGCTTTATGTTAACAAAGTGTTTTTTTACACATCACCACCGAATACATAATGGGCCCCTCTGTATTTACAGCAACCACAACTGCCACCCATATTGCATTCTTGCAGTGGGTTGAGGTGCTGGCAGCCCACAGAGGAGCTTTTGTGACTTGTGCCTGGCTCTCCTCCAGAAAGAATGTTGCACAAAACAACCTACACTCACCAACAATCAGCCACTGAACACACTAACTCACTGTACTAAATCTAACCAATAATATCCTCAAAAGGCAGGGCTGATTGGCTCCTTTTATATGCTTAGCCAGTGAGTACATGACATGTAACTGCTTCAACCAATCAGAACATGTTTCTAAGGTGATACATACATTCTCATGATTGCTTTTACAAATACACCCAAATATTGCACATGTTTATTGTCTCACGTGTTTTAAAAGGATGTGGACATTTGTATGCGTGTTTGTACCAAAAATTACTTTGAATTTTGAAAGTTTGGTCAGAGAAAACTCTTGGGGGACTGTGAGAACCAATTCGTGTTTAATCTCACTCAAACTCCTTTACCCTCAGATCTGCGGTTTGTACAGTTGTGAGCTTCCATTTGTTGCTTCAACGCAGTCTGTCTGTGTAGTGTTTGCAGACTCAATGCTTGCCTATTTTCCTTTAATTTAACACCTGTTTAACACCAAAATTGTGCTTCAAATCTGCACTTTGACTATATGCAGTTTAAATAATTTTACAGCCACAACAACCTAAACATTTTAATGGCCTAAACAATGACTCAGGTTATTTGAGTGAATAAGAAACATACACGGTAAATATTTCTGAAGAACATGTACAGTAGACACTATTTCATGGTGCAGTTAAAATAGACTTTTGAAGTCATGTTAGAAGGTTCCCAGGAAACAAGGCAACACAACAGGGTAAACCACATTTCCGAGACGAGAGCAAGTTCTAAAGAATTAGTGAGGCAAATAATATCTACAGTATAGGCCTCTCACTTCTCAGACCACAAGGTGACTGATAGTAAGACACATGACTTATTTTAAGCTGAGTTTAGTAATATTTCGCACAGTGTATATCTGTTGAATACTTACACAGTGACTAGATTAGATGTGCCTATTTGTCTAAAAAGCAAGAAAGCATGGTGGCCACTTTAATGGCAAAGCAGTCAACATGATATTCCAACAATCTAGGATTGTCACCTAGATTTATCAATATATGTAAGACTTTTGTAGTATGTGCTAATAAATCATTTTGCAGAGACAAAATATGTTCTACTTTTGATGGTTTTTAATTAAAAAGAATTTGTAAGAAAAATAAAATATAAAATCGTATTAAAATTAAATAGTGTATTCACCCAGGATCTCACATTATTTAATAGAAACCAATGCCAAATATAACTTTCTTAAGTATCTTTGGCCAGTCTCGGGTTTACCTTCTACAACAGCTGCTGATCTCTATGCAAACAAAGGGATTTATTTTGTGGGTTAGACTTCAACATCAGAGAACTACTAACTAAACGACAACTATGAAATCTTTTATTATAAAGATAGTATTGCTAATCATCACTAGAGCTTCCCTAGCATGTAAGGCAGGCTAAAGTTCCATACATACTGGGTGATTTTACCCAGCATGTATGGACGATGATGGGGAAAATTGCAGGGCAGAAAAACATTCCGTGCAAAACAAACTGATTGATTTTCACCCGTTTTAGCGATATTCCCTGGGGTGGATGACTTTTTATAGCAGGACGCTATCACTTAATACCAGCAGATGAGAAGTCAGGACAGCGATGATGTGGTACACACTGGTACACACTGGGCGGCTTTCCAGCGGAAAGCAGCTCAAACGAGTAAAATGAGCTGCTTTCGGCTCAAAGTCATATGGGCCTTAAGGAAGATATATAAACCACGATGAAAAGGACAATTGAGTGTCAACATCTCTGTGAGATATGGGCAAGATATCCACTAAAGATGCCAGCATCGCTCACATTTGTTATATAAATGGAAATAAAAAACGTTGTATATAAGGTAAACATTACTGGTCATTATGATGAATAAAAATTTTGCTTGCCAATTTTCACACCAATTTTGACAAATTCACTTGGCTCTCAAAGGGTTAAGAGATAATTAAATGGATTCATATTACAAATAATGGGGCAGATGTATTAAGCTTTAAAAAGAGATAAATGCAAGGGTGATAAAGAGAGATAAAAGTCCAGCCAATCACCTGGTAACTGCCATGTTACAGGCTGTGTTTGAAAAAAGTCAGTAAGGAGCTGATTGGCTGGACATTTATCTCTCTTTATCACACTTGAATTTATCTCTTGTTAAGGCTTAATACATCTGCCCCAATGTTAACAATAGTAAAGGATGTATTTACCAAAGCTTGGAGTGAGAAAAAATTATGAGAGAAAAAGTACCAGCTAATAAGCTTCTGCCTTGCATGTTACAGGCTGTGTTTGAAAACTGTCAGTTAGGAATGGATTGGTTGGTACTTTAGCTCACACAATTGTATCTATTAACAAGCTGTAATAAATATTCCCAAGTGTTACTGTTACTTTAAAAATATATATATATGTTTGATTCACTTCTTGGTTGATAACTATGCCTTTGGAAGGTAGGAATGAAAAAACAAACATTTCTTTTAGAAAAAGATCACATTTACTTTACATGCGGCAGCATGGCTTCGCTAGTGCCATCCCGATTTAACTGCATGTACAGATATTAGGGATATCGCTAACAGGCAAGCGGGAGCACGCATAACAAAGTAGTGGGTACACACTGGAAGATTTTAAGAATTTGTCATAATGACGTGGTTATCGCCAAATTCATTTAAAGTATTGTCTAGTGCAGTACTTCTCAAATACGGTCCTCAGGACCCCACACCATTCAAAACTTACAGGCCACCCAACAAGTGTACAGGTGTAAGCATCACTCACTGACACAGTTTTAAAGATCAACAGGAGGAGCAAGTTTGATAACCTTTGGTCTAGTGTGTACCCAGATTAAGGTTTTTTGTTTAGCATGAATAATGGCGCAGTTTACAAAGACATTTCCATTCAGTTTTGCGCCCTCTGGTGGGGATTTTTTTTTTCAGCATATATATTACTTCAGGAATTTTATTTCAGTAAAACTAAAATTTTATATACCTCAACTAAAATAATACATGTACTTTAAAGTAACATTTTTGAGTCTCACCGTTAGCGTTTTATTAGTCAAGTAAACTTTTTGTCCTATAATTGCATTTAGCGAACATTGGGAAACATGTAATAATAGCCAGGCATTTGCTTCGTATGCAGCGACTTCAGCAATTTAGCTGGGACGTTTAAAGCAGCAAATTACATTTTTAAAAATTTACTTGGCTACGAAATTGGTAAAATCTTGGCACTTGCTGAAAATGAATGTCTGCTACTTTTGGTTCACTGTGTGTAAAGGGGCATACATACGGAGCGATTTTTTACTATTTTCTAAGCAATCTAACTAAAGATTATGTCAGGGGCATTGCAGTGTCTGTGTGCCATATTGTGTCAGGGGCATTATGGTGTGTTCAATTTTTCTCATGTAGCTCACACCCAATTAAGGATGGAGACCGTGCAATAGGTTGACATGAAAATGGTTGACAGTCAAAACATTGACATGAAAAAGGTAGACAAATGAAAAGGTTGATATAAGTTTTGCATTCATTTTTTATTAAACTGGCTTATTCGTCAGCATAGAGGAAGAATATAATAGTGTGCCGTGCATATTGAGGCACTGAGCTCAGAGCATGGCTACACTAGCTACACTAACTAGGGGTCCATGTCAACATAAAAAAAAAACTCATGTCGACCTTTTCATGTGTCTACCTTCTTCATGTTGACATTTTGAACCTGTCTACCTATTGACCGTCTGTCTAGACGCTGTCTATAATAAACTACAACCAGTGACTAGTATGAAATGATTTTTAGCAAATTAATAGAAATCCGTATTGGTGTCTACCATGTACCATCTCTCAGGGCTGTCTTAACAGCAGTGTGGGCCCTTGGGCAAAGCAATGCACTGGGGACCTTACCCATTCTCCCCTCCTAGGGGTGGGGGTGCTATCCACAGCAGCTTTGATGTCCCACGGGTGGCAGGGGGTGCTCTATCTTCCATTCAACATGTAGGACCTGGAGCAGTCTTTTCTTCTAATTACTCCTTTACTGCACAGGTGAAGGGAGGGTGAACACTAACGTGTGGAAGGGGCACTGAGCTGAATGAAGGGTCCCTTGTAAATGACTTCCAGGGAGGTAGGGGGTGTTTTATACGAAGGGGAGGGTTGGATAATGGAGTGGGCTTAATATTCATTATTTTCCGGTGGAAGGGCAGCTTGTTTGACTGCAGATATCGCCAGTATCTGGAAATAGATTTCTTAGCCTTCAATAGTATAAAAACCTAGAGTCCCAACTTTCAGGAGGTGCAGGGGACTTGGGGATCAGAGATCAGGAGCCAGAGCAATCCATTGACAAAATATAAAACTGTACACCAGACGTTTGGAGCTGGAGCAGGGACCGGCTGCTGGAAGGCTGATATCTCTGGTTCTGGGCACGATAGAGACAAGTCGCTAGTGTCGACAGAAAGGGGAGAGCCCCAGCTTTTGGATTATACTCAGAGAGAACCTGAGAAATATGACTGAGAATTGCAATTAACAGGTTGGATGTGGACTGCTGCTTTGAAGTTGGATATCTCCAGTTCCTCAGGAAAAATTCTGATATCCCTGGAAAAAGGGGATCCTCAGCTATCAGCATAGGGCCCTTATACAGCTGGGGCCCCTGGGCAAGTGCCCATTAAGCACATACAAAAAGACGGCCCTGCCATCTCTCCAATACTGTATGAGTTTCATTTAAAATCAGACACTCATCAAATGTAGACTAACTATTAAAAATGATACACGTTCCTTGGCAAGGAAGTAAAAAGGTTGAATTTAAAAGATTATGCCACATGCCTCTGAAGAAAACCTTAGCAACCTTGCCAAAACAAAATGAACTTAGCCAAGGACACTTTGCCATGGTGGTTATCAGGAACAATGCACTTCCAAACAATTTTGGTCTGCATGTTTAATTTCATTCTTCTGTAACCTGACACACACATAAACATGCTCTTGTGAGCAGCTCTGAATAAAGAATCTGCTGTGCAGCCAGCTGCATGATTTTTACTTTATAGGAGCCGCTGCACCTGCTCCTGCTATCATTTATTAAGAAATGGCATTAATAGACAACCAATTAACTCAGTGCTCCCTGGATTTCAGCTAGAATATACCATTCAACGCTCCCAAACATGTATTGAATACTACAGCGTGTTAAAGCTAGCCTCAAACACTCTTACTATTTGTCTAATCTTTGCCCAATGGACATCTCCACCTTAAACTACTTTGTTTTACTGAGCAGTATTACAATGCTTACATGACCGCAATTACTCAACAAATCCCTCACTCCCCTAGCCAGCTATGCAAAAGCATATTCAATGGAGGAAGATGCCCTATTTTAAAATGACGTATTATATAAGTTATACATTGTTCTGGTTACTGTACTAATGTAGTTTGAAAAAAATAAAATAAACAGGATCTGCAAACGCACTGATTTTTTTATTTTATGTAGTGGTTTGCAATCCATCTAGGAATAATGTATCTGTAGCACCATGGGGCATGGGGTCAACTCAATTTATGTCGACATGCTTTGGGTTGACTACTAAAGGTAGACATGTCTAAGGTCGACAGGGTTGGAAGGTCAACAAAAGCATTAGGTCAACAATGGCACGGTCGACAATTAGTTTTTTATGTCCTGAATGTCGACATTAACACTGTCAAAGTTTACCACGGTTGCTCGCTGCACTCCACACACTATTTTATTCTCCAACAATGCCATAGTGGATGGTAGGGCATGAAATACTGCCTGTCGGCACATGTCGGCTCAAAAAAACAACAACTCATGAAAACCTTTTAGACTGTCAACCTTTCCATGGACAAATGAAGACATGTGTCCACCTTCCACCCATGTCAACCTATTTCAGGTGTCAACATAAGTCCTATTGACCTTCAGTGGTCAACCCAATGCATGTCGACCTAAATAGGGTCAACCTTGTGACTATGTAGGTGTTGCAGAGGATCAGTATACTCACTGAAGTTATTAAAATGACATAGGCGCCAAGAAGAAGATGGCAAACTGATGACGACAACACCAACAGGTGACATCTGTACTGATAGGCGACAATACTTTCTTCTGTGAATATCTCCTTTATTCACAATTTTAATAGTGGTTTATAGATTCTTTAAACATGCTGAATAATGACCTAGTTCATTTAAACTTCGATAAATCCTGAGAGATCTAGGAGGAAACGCCAAGTAAAATAAGCCCCAGTAATGCTCATTTCACCAGTCTACACCAGGGTTGCCAACCCTCCCGGAATGCCCGTGAGGATCCCAATAATCGAGTCCCCCTCCCGGCCCCCCAGAAAGGTGGGCAACCCTTCCGGATTCCGGCAGTCCCCTTCCTCATGTACCTGGTGGCAGAAGCTTTAAATTGCAGCGATTCGCGGCTTTTCGTCGGAAGGGGCATGGCTAAATATGCAATTTGCGCTTATGTAGCCACATCCCCTCATTGGAGACCCACATATTGCGGGATTTGCATTACTGGGGGTAGGGACTGATGATGTCTCCATCAGGCCCCGCCCCCAGAAGTGATGCTGACAGTCTCCTCTCTGGGGTTCTCCCGGAGAGGAGACTGTAAAAGTTGGCAACCCTGGTCTACACTCCTGGCACTCTGGGAAAACTTAGTGAAAGTCTGAAGTCTACCCAGACATTCTGGGAAAGCAGGCAAGTATAACATCTAGCCGTGAGCTAACGTATACCCTTTCACACTGAGCGGAAAAACTGGGGATGTTAATGAGGCAACCAGAATCTTAGCTCAGGGCCTGCCGGGTCAAAATTGCCAACGCATCCACCAGGGTTATTCCCATGTCATTAGAATGTGGTCTTTAGATGATACCTTTATGCAACAATTCCAGTATACAGCTAATTGGGTACTTGTTTCCTAGCACGGCCACAATCGTGTGGATCGTGTACCTTTAAGTTAAGGTACACGATCCACACGATGGACCCGATTTCCTTTGAAATCAGGTCCATTTTGCCGGCAAGGGTACAAAATCGGGGGCATCGCGTCGGTCGGGACCATTAACATTGGTCCCGACGCGACCGACGCGATGTTCCCGATTTTGCCATAGGCTTCAATGTTAAAATATTTTTTAACATTGAAATCGGGAGGATCGCGTCGGTCTTGTGCCATTATAATGGCACAAGATGAGATGGACTTGATTAAGTCCATCTCACCTTTAAAAAAATGTGAAAGATGTGAAATGGGCCAATATGACCCATTTCACATTATAGATGTCCCCGTCGTCACCCCACGATAGACGCCAACCCAAAGCGTGGCGAGCGGCGGCGCTGCGCGTCCTCCGACCTTTTCATTCCCCTACTATCCACGTCGGCGTGGAGTTGAGAACAGAATAGTGTGGCGAGCGCAGCGAGCCACCGAGCCCGAAGCGTGGCGAGGGGACGCGTATAACTTCACAGGTATACACTGCGCTCACCACGTTTCGGGCTCGGTGGCTCGCTGCGCTCGCCACACTATTCTATTCTCAACTCCACGCCGACGTGGATAGTAGGGGAATGAAAAGGTCGGAGGACGCGCACCGCCGCCCCTCGCGGGCTCGCCACGCTTCGGGTTGGCGTCTATCGTGGGGTGGGGTTTACATCGTTAAATTTGGGGGTCTAGGGAATATTTTACATTGAATCCAATGTAAAATCGGGTCCCAGGGACCCAATTTACATTTCATTCAATCAAAAAATCGGGTTGGTCGCGTCGATCGCATGCGTCCAAATCGCATGCGATGCGATCGACCCGATTTTTCCGACACGACCACCCCGATGTAAATCGGTGTGGCCGTGCTAGGAAACAAGTACCGCTAATTGTTCTATTACTTTTGTTTAGTTTCATGATAACTTCACCATCTTATTTATTAAGCTCTTAACAGCAACAATTTTCCTTTTTCTGTGTCAAGGATCTTAAAAAGGTCACCTAATCTAGATGGCGGTAAGCTGCTTAATCAGCTGCTATTCTCATGCGCTTTTACCTAGCTGCTCCTTGGCTGGCCTTGAATCCCCCAGCACAGACTTCAGCAGCGAGACATTCTCACATGTAGAAACAGTGACTAGTTTCAGCAGACAAAATACAATGAAAGAATGCAGTCAGTCCACATTCAGTCTCTTGTTCAGCATAAGAAGACAAGCTAGTAAGCAAAAATTGTCTGATATGCTTAATATCAGAGAAGGTTAAAAGTAGCAATGGATGCCAACTGTTACTGTCAATATTACTTTTTGCCTTGCAAAATTAGAATCATTAAAACGTATGTATAAAACTGTTTTACATGTGTTAACCCTTTGAGTGTCAAGTGAATTTGTGAAAACAGGTGTGAAAATTGCCAAGCAAACATTGTTACAACCTGTAATGTGCAGTACGGACGGTGTAATGGTTAGCATTACTGCCTCACAGCGCTGAGGCCATCTGTTCGATTACCAACATGGCTCTAACTGTGCAGAGTTTGTATATTCTCCCCGTACTTGCGTGGGTTTCCTCCGGGTTCTCCGGTTTCTTCCCACAATCCAAAAATATACTGGTAGGCTGATTGGCTCCCAACAAAAAGATGAACCCTAGAATGTGTGTGTGTGTGTGTGTATATGTGGTAGGGAATATAGATTGTAAGCTCCACTGGGGCAGGGACTGATCTGAATGTTCAAATATTCTCTGTAAAGCGCTGCGGAATCTGTATGCGCTATATAAGAAATGTTTAATAAATAATACTGTATACCTTATATAGGAAATATCTTTTTTAACATACCATTTTTTATTTGAATTTAAATAACAAACGTGAGTGACGCTGGTATTTTTAGAGGACATTTTGCACATCTCACAGAGATGTTGGCACTCAAAGCGTTAAGAATACAGTTCGTTCAACGTAAAGTGATGTATATACATAAAAAAATGCTACTGTATTAGAACGCTACACCTGCATTTACTGCAGCACATTCTGCAAAAGCAGGAAATCAAGAAATCAAAATAAACCAGACACAGTATTTTGCTCCGCATATCCACTTGAATGGATACAGCACAGTTTAAGTACTTTTTAGACAGTTATACTTTAGCCAGACATAAATCCATTCACAGCAGATCTCATGTAAATGAATCATGTTTAAGTGACAAGCGCATTGCTATAGTCATTGATTAACCAAACTGTGCTCAAGGGGAAAGAATGTGGCTTTAAAAAGTGCTTAGTCGTCTGCTGATGACTTGTCCTTCTATCAGCAAGCAAATTCAAAGTATACAAGAGTGCGATGGCTATTTTTACTCCTGTTGAAACCATTCTGCGTTTATTACTTTCTGTAAATCAGTTGTTATCCATTTTATGCAATAAGCACTATGGTTTGTTTTTACACTTAAGGTGCCCCTACACGGTGCGAAGAACTCCGTGCTCTTAGTACTAGATACCATGCAATCTAGTACTAAAAAGCACGTCCAGCACATACTTTATGTGCTGTGCAATGGGATGTGTGTGGCATCGCATCACACTGCCCTGTCGCACCATGTATGGGCACCTTTACACTATACAGTGTATATTTTTGTGTTCTTAAATACAATACACGCAGATTGGTTTAACTGAATATAAGGCCTACATTTAAGGCAGAGCATTACAACACCCTGATGTATTACCAACTGTCTAGAATGCCACTGGACAGTTCAGGAATCAGTAGTGCTGTATGCAGGCTTACTCATCCTAAATGAGCAGTGTTGTGTAAATCCCATGACGTCAAATGAAAAGTGAGGCTGATGTGAGCCAAGTTCCTTCTTGGACAGCCAGTGTGCGTGGCAGAGGCAAGCCAGGGCAGGGAGCAGTGTATGTGGAGATAAATCAGATTGGTGTCTTGTGAAACTTAAGCTATGTACACCCACTTTGATTTGCTTTAGATTCGATGTTAGATTTGATTTTTTTTATTAGATCTTTCCATTAGATCTGGCATTAGATCTGTACATTCGATTCAATTCAATATCAATTTCACAATGTACACATTCGATTTACTGGATTGCATTCGATATTTCCTTGGCTGCAAAGACTATTTTTCTTTTCGATATAGAGAAAACGGGAGCGCGCATCAAATCGAATGCCAGTCGAAAGTGTCCTAAATACCATTCGATTTTACTTCTATAAGCAAAATCGAATAAAAAACAGGGAACAATCAAAGCATGTGTACAGTACACAGCTTAAAGGTGCGTACACACAGTTAGATCTGGAATTCGATTAGATATGCCATTCAAATTTTGATTTGATATGCTTATCGATTTTTACTATTTATAGTCTCACCTGGCAAGATTTTTTTTCTTTTCGATTTCCACTAAACGTGAAAGCGCATCGGAATCAAATCTGCATTGAACACTGCTAAATACATTAGATTTTGATTTGATTTTGCGTCTATAAGCAATTGAATAGAAACATAGTTCATCTCTCACCCTCTATTATGGAGCATACACATGGGGCGTGATGCACTAAACTAAAAAATGCCATAAAAAAAACCCAGTTTTCGGGGGTTTTACCGCATTTTCATATGCAGCAAAGCTCCACGGCCGGCGCTTCGCTGCGGAGGGTTAAGCCAGTTCTAGATGGCGTAACCCCATGGAAGCCTATGGGCTTCCCTTTGTGTCCCACGCCGCATCCCCTCACCTGTGTCCGGGCAGCCTCCTGATGTGCTGCCCGGACCAGTGACCTCCTCCTCCCTGCACAGCTTTCAGGTGCAGGGAGGAGGAAACAGAGCCCTCACAGCCGGGTAAAGGTGCAGGGAGGGAGGACGGAACCCACTGCATACCGCTGACCATCAGCTTTGAGTTAATAATCGCATATGTTACTGCATATGCAATTATTAATGCGAATGCCGGCGATGTGTGGCGGGGGTTATTAGAGAATCCCGCCCCCAGTGAGATATGCTCTATTATTCTATTAGATTTTGCTCATCAAAGCAAAAGCGAATCGGAATGGAAAGCACATGAAATGCTTTTTTTTATTTTTATTTTTTTCATTCGATGCAGATTCGATCTCCATGCGCGCTCCTGTGTAGTGGAAATTAGATAGAAAAAAGTATTGGCAGACAAGACTTTATAGTGGAAATCTAATGGTACAGTATGAACACACTGTGCCAGAGGCAGAACTCTGGGAGGCAATAGAGTCATCTGCCGCCGGGCTCCTGCTCCCAAGGGGGCACCTCTCCTCCCCTGTGAGTTTGAATAAGTTAATTGAAAGCCGTTGATATCGATTCTGTGGCGGTCTCCTCCTCCTAGCAGGACCATAAATGTCACACTCTATTCTAAACATAATATCCATAACATACATACATATATTTGTATAAGATGGTGTGTGTGTGTGTGTGTGTGTTGGGGGGGCACCAATTTTTGTCTTGCCTCCGGGCCACTGCAAAGAACTTACGCCACTGCACTGTGCGATAGCTTTGCTATTTAATCCCAGGAAACTATTACATGCTATTATTACAGTGTCCCCAACTTCCTACTCATTTGTTTCAGTTTTGCACTTGGACTCAAGACTGGAATTAGTCAACATTATTGTTTTCAGTCACCATTTATGTGGCATAATGAAGCTCACTGCTTATCAGTTTTACATGTGTGCAGAGTCAGACTGTGTACACCAGGACCTTAGCCAACAGTGGTGAGATCATTCTTCAGGAATGAATTCATTACATCATAACATCCGATATACTGATCCTCTTGCTAACTATTACTTTAGAAGAAATCTACAAAGAATATAATTCTAGTAACCCAAATTGCAGATCTCCAGTTGACATTTAGCATAGAGCGTGATATAGTTGAGAGATAGAAATCACTAACCAATCAGCTTTCAACTCATTTTACAGGCTGGGTTTGTAAAATGACAGGAATAAATAACTAACCAATCAGCTTATTCCTATCTACTTTATCACTAAAAACGTATCTAAACGCCGAGCTAGAACCACATGCATGCAGAGTCCTACACAATTATACAGTTTGAAACTGGAGAAAGGGAGACAGAAAGAACACAGAGGGCTATTTCACATGTGCCGGCTCCTGCCAGGTGGCGAAACCCTGCATGGCTAGGAAGCCGTGCCGCACACAGCAGTTTACAATGGTGGAGATGGCCACAGCCCGGCAGCCGTCCCTTCCAGTGGTGGGATCCGGCTGCAACCGTGCCGTGGCCGTCCCAATTGAATGGACACAATCATGTCCATTAACAACTACTGTGTGCGGCACGGCATTTCGCCACCCGGCAGGAGCATGTTAAATAACATAGAGGGCAACAGACTACACTTCAAGGGGTAAATTCACTAAAGCTTCTAAATAGAAAAAGAGGTTATGTTGCCCAGAGAAACCACACAGCGTCGCTCTATCATTTCTAAATTGTATCCTAAAAAATAATAGATAGAATCTGGTCTGTTATAGGCAACATCAAATATTTACATTTTTAGAAGCTTTAGTAAATTTACCCCCAAGAATCTCTAATATTTAAGAGGATGCACATCACCCGCAATAGCAGTAAGAAGTATAAAACATATATTCAATGTCGGGGACGAGCTGTGACAGCGAGCAGTGCTCCCTGCGAGCTGGTCAGTATTCAACTGTGCCCCCCCCCCCTCATTACACCCCTAATTATAACATACATATTATTTCTGCTCTTTCTTCCTCTGCATATCTCATGCCTCAATAGGGGGGATGTTGGGGCAACCTCAGTTGATTTTGGGCCCCAAAAGGAAATCATTTAAGGATTTAGCTGATGGACGTGTCACACCCAAATGCACTGGGTGTGTACAGTACAATGGGTCTGATTCAGGGTTGATTACTAATGTGTGTGCAAACTGAAGGATTATTAATTGATCGTGCATGCGTACCAGTCAAATTGCATGTGCGCAAGTAGAAATAGATAAAGGAAAATGTGTATGGATCATAATAGAAATCCTTTCACAGTTTGACTGACTGTTTTCTGGGTGTGGTGGAAAAAACACAGACGTTCCTACAGTAGCCTCTGTCATCTTTGCTCGGAGCCCGCCAGAGCCTCTGGGGAGCGCCGGCGGACAGGGACTACAATGAACTGGGACCCACGTGCGTCTCATGCGTGTCCCAATCCTTCAGCGGCGGGGCAGCGGCATCCTGCCTGTTTTTTCTTCAAGGAGACTGGCAGGGTTGGGGGGCGGCAGTGGGGACCCAGGGGAAGCTCCGTTGCCACAGGGTGCGCAAGCATCTCGTGCGCGTGCGCCACCTGGCGGGAGCTGGCAGAGGCTGCCGAAAATTTCGCCAGCCCCTGCCTGGATGAGCCAGGCTCCATCTGTAGGTGTTTTTGAGGAGGGTCTGTCATTTGAGCAATGACCAATTCCAGTCTGTCTTACTCACAGATTAGTGGAAGCCTCAGACCTACTCACATTTGCTCAGACAGTAAAATCCTTTCGATGGTTCCTGAACTGCGCTTGGATTTGCTTTTATTTTTTTTTGTACTGCAAAGGCAAATGTAAAGCACTCTGAGTCCGATTGGGAGAAAAGTGCTATATAAATAACACTATTATCATTACTGTTATTATTTGCAAGTGGATGGTGATTAGCGATCCATGCTCAATTCTCTTGCAATTTTGCAAAGGGCAAAACTCTTTGGGCAGTATTCAATGTGAAAAGTTCTCCGTGTTTTGTGGAGAATTTGTGCTTTGTTCGCCTTGGACGGAGCATTTTGCTCTCCAAAAGGGAGCAACCCTATTCAATGTGAAATATTCTCCGTCTTTCTAAGTGATTTTCGCCGTGTCTCTCCGTGTAGCAATTCTCCATCTTTTGATGGGGAGCTGGAATGTGAACTTTTAAACTAAAAGTTTTTTGTTTTTAATTTTGGTGTCAAACAATCATTTTTTTTTTTTTGTGAAGGGGCATTCTATTTTTATTCATGTGCTTATAGCACATGAATATATATTTAATTTAAAAAAAATATTTTTTTCAAATTTTTTTTTTCTTTTTTATACAGTGCAGCCAGCAGGGGGCCGGATCGCTCGATACGCTCATTACATATTCATATATTCACTGCACCCGATCGTTAATATGCACGATCGGGTGCAATGAATACTGGGTCCCCCGCTGGCTATAGGGGGGGGCAGCCTGTGCTGCCTGGGTCCCGGAGAGCCCCCCTCCCCATTCCTCTGGAGCAGCCAGGGAGACTATAATCTCTCTGGCTGCTTCCGTTCCCCGGCTCCCTGAAAGCTCCCTGCCGCGGACGCTCATCCGCTGCAGGGGTTAAGACTCGCCGCGAGTGGCGGCGAGCATCAGCCACATTGAATAGTGGGTAAAGTGCCGTGACGGAGAATCTCCAAACATGGAGAATCTCCGGAAAACACGGAGAGTGCATGGAGAGCGAAATAAAACGCTCTCCATGCACGGAGAACTTTCTCATTGAATACTGCCCTTTCTGTCTGTGCAGCAGCTTATTCCTGGCAGTCCACTGCAAATTCTCATACAAACGATCAACTCTGAACCATGCCCAATAATTTATATGAATTTGGGTACTTGTTTCCTAGCACGGCCACAAATCTTGGCCATCGGGGGTAATTTGAGTGGCCTGCGACGCGACCGACGCGATGCCCCCGATTTTTCCATTGAAATGCATTGAAAACAGTGAAAAATCGGGTCGGTCGCGTCGTGTGCACCTAAAAATGCTTAAATGGTCCAGACGCGATGCCCCTGATTTCCCCATAGGGAACAATGTTAAATGCCTCAATTTACCCGCGATGACCACGATTTCCCATAGGAAACAATGTTAAATGGATGAATTTACCCAAATCAGCATAGGAACAATAGTAAATGGGCCAAAAACACCCCTGAACATTGAAATGTCCCCCCAAAAGTAGTTGACGCCACCCCGCCATCAACGTGAACCCGAAGCGTGGCGAGCGCAGCGAGGGGCGGCGGTACGCGTCCTCCGACCTTTTCATGCCCTACTATCCACTAGGGTGAGGAGTGAGAATAGAATAGTGTGGCGAGCGCAGCGAGCCACCGAGCCCCGCGAGGGGACGCGGATACCTTCACAGGTAAACGCGTCCCTTCGCGGGCTTCCCAGGTGTCCGCGTCGCCATGGACACCTGGGAAGCCCGCGAGGGGACGCGTATAACTGTGAAGGTATCCGCGTCCGCTCGCCACGCTTTGGGCTCGGTGGCTCGCTGCGCTCGCCACACTATTCTATTCTCACTCCACGCCCTAGTGGATAGTAGGGCATGAAAAGGTCGGAGGACGCGTACCGCTGCGCTCGCCACGCTTCGGGTTCACGTTGATGGCGGGGTGGCGTCAACTACTTTTGGGGGGACATTTCAATGTTCAGGGGTGTTTTTGGCCCATTTACTATTGTTCCTATGATAATTTGGCTAAATTGAGCCATTTCACATTGTTTCCTATGGGAAATCGTGGTCATCGCGGGTAAATTGAGGCATTTAACATTGTTCTCTATGGGGAAATCGCGGGCATCGCGTCTGGCCCATCGCACCCGATTTTTTAGCGGCCGCGATGCCCGCGATGGCCCCGATTTTACCCCCGATGACCGCGATTATGATCGTTGTGGCCGTGCTAGGAAACAAGTACCTGAATTTGAATTCCCTAAGTTACTTTTATGTCCTCATAGTCTTCACCAACCAGGTAATGGATATACCAGAGACCATCCACTAATAATGAACAACCAATAATGAATCATATCACCCTGTGATATTACCATGCCAGTCAGTGTTTTCCTCTTCCTGCCCTTGCTGCAGTGTGCAGTCGAGTGATTAGAAGCAGCTACTCTACTCCTGTTTTATTTAAAGTCTGAGCAAAAGAAATGTAACATAAAAGATGATGGCTGATAGAACCACTTGGCCCATCTAATCTGCCCATGTACATTCACCCACTTGCACACTAGGCTTCCTTTTTGTCAGAAGCCATTTAACCTTCCAGTATATTTTTGTATTGTTGGAGGAAACCCACACAAGTACCAAGCGAATATACAAACTTCCCACACCATGGTAAGGGCCATGATACTATACCATACTTAGTGCTCTTTAGAATTTATAGAAGCAAGACAAATATTTTTTTCCTAACATTTGATTATACATAACTACAGAGGGATGGAACTATGAGAAGGTGTGTATGCACTATGCCACAGGTTCACAAACTTGGTCCTCAAGTACCCCCCAACAGTGAAACAGTGCTTGTTTTCCATGTCTCCTCACAGAATCACAAGTAAAATAATAAGCTCCACCTGTGGATCTTTTTAAATGTGAAAGTGAGTAATGAATGCACCTGTGCACCTGCCGGGTGACCTGGAAAACGTGAACTGTGTAGGGTCCTGAGGACCGAGTTTGAGAGCCACTGCACTATAACAAATTATATCGTTAATTTTGGGCCTTCTGAATATCGTTTGTAATAATGTCTAGTGCATACGCTAAATAGTGTCCTGCAAAGTGTTAACGATCCCGTTGTCATCTGTACCTGTAACTCAATTTGACTACATGTTCAGCGGGGGGCCGGGTGACGTCACAAACTAATATAATGAATGGTATCAGTCAGTGTGTATGCACTAAATCATTTGCCAGGATGCTGCACATACTTTTTGTACTGCCTTCGCATCGCATGCAAATCGCATGCGTTGCGATGCGATCCAGCCCATAACGGGTGCGATCATCGCACCAAGTATGTGCACCTTTACGTGATAAGATTTCACAGATTTAAAAGCCTTTTATTTTTTTCAGAATTAACCATTGGTGCTTTTTTACACTGCTTTAACTGAATTGTCACAATCGCTTTACAAAAGTAATTCACAGAATGCATGGCTTAAAGTACATGCTTTATCAATGCTTTTGTGGAAGGGGAAATCCAGTGGTTAACACTGCTGAAGGAAATACAGGTTGAGTATCCCCTATCCGAAATGCTTGGGACCGCGAGCATTTCAGATAGGGGAATTTTCCGGTTTTTGGAATATTTTTTTGCAGCCATACTTACCTGTCCCCTGATGGTCCCCGGGCGTCCCTCGGCGTCCGCGCAGTCCCCGGGCGTCCACAGCAGGCCTCCGGCATCTTCTCCTGGTCTCCAGCGGTCCCAGGAATGCATTGCGCGAGTGTGCGCGCGCACCGGTGACGTCACCGGCGCGCGCGCACACTCGCGCAATGCATTCCTGGGACCGCTGGAGACCCTGGAGAAGATGCCGGAGGCCTGCTGTGGACGCCCGGGGACTTGTTAAGTATGAAAAGAGGGTTAGGGGTTAAAAAAAAAAAAAAAATTTGAATGATTCCAAAAACCACGATTTTTGGAATAATTCGGATAAGGGATGTCCGGATACCGGATACTCAACCTGTACACACTATTTCACAGAAAACTGAACACTGTCCAACACAAATAGGACTCCACCTATGCTACAATAAGGACAAATACAGGAGCTTGGTGACCAAGAGTCTTTTAGGTCAAAATCAAGGATATTTAATAAAACTAAATATAAAAATCTAAAATTATTTATTTATGATATCATTCATTGGTCTGCTAATGTTGCAGAATTCTTACCAACACTTGTTTAGATCATTTCTGTAATCCTTTTACGCATTAAAATTTTTCAAAAAAAAATCTAAAGCTACTATCAAGCCTTTAGGCCCATACACATTGGGCGACTTTGAGCTGAAAGTAGCTCAAAATAGCAAGTTTGAGCGGCTTTCAGCTCAAAGTCCCCCAATGTGTATGGCACAGCGATGAGCGGTGAGCCCTGCTGCGCGCTCTCGCATCATCGCTGGGAAAGCCGCTCATCTGCTGGTATTACCAGCAGATGAGCGGCTTTGAAGGCGGCTTTGCATAGTGATATGCAAAGCCATCAGCCCCCCCTGCTGACCGTGCCGGGCAGGGGGAAAGCCGCTCAGTGTGTATGCACACAGCGGCTTTCTCCCTAGCGATGACAGCAGTCTTAACGGTAAATACACGCTGGGCATTATCACCCAGTGTGTAATATGGACCTTTAGCTAAACAGGGGAATTTTTGGAATACCTCTGTGACTATGGAGCCTACTGTATGTATGTATCAAAGTGTGGAGAGAGAGAGATAGCATGTTACAGACTGTTTGAAAAATAGATAGCTGGGGAGGCCACAAAGTGATGAAAATGGGGGAAGCAGTGCTACCCACTTGCCCAGTAGCCCCACCCTCTTTTTGGGCCCACCGCTATGGTCCAAATGTAAAAAAAAAAAAGTTGGGAGGTATGTATGTCACTAAATTCTGCAAGACTAAAATCAGTTTGAAATCTTTGGGCAAACATCCATAAATTATTATCAGATTAACCATGATAGAGGACAGAAAAAGAAATTTGCGTACAGAGGCCGTCTCTCTAACCCAGGTGGAAAAATAAGGGGAGAGAACGTGCCCCTGTGAACGCAAAAGACAGGCGCTGGAAGGATGGGTTATCTCGTGTAGCGGCTCACACCAGTGGGGGTGGTCATTCCCCCAAAGGAAGATATGGAAGAAAAAAAATGGGTAGGTGAAGCGCTGAATCAATGAAAGAATCAAATCCTAATGAATTATAATGTAATCCCAAGTATCCAAGCCCCAAATATAGGGGTTGTTTCATACAAAGTGCAATATACCATCAATAGATGTTTTAGCTATATATGATTTTTTTGTGTGATTTATGTAATTTTATTCATGTAATAAGTTGTTTTATACATTTACATTATAATTGATTAGGATTTGATTCTTTCATTGATTCAGCGCTCCACCTACCCATTTTTTTCTTCCATAACCATGATAGAGGGCAGTATTCAATTGCTTTAATCGCGCTGTGCAGCGAATCCTGTTTAGGATTCGCTGCACAGTCGCCATGTTCTGGAGGACTGGAGCCTTCGCTGCCAGCCCTCGCTGACACAGTATTCAATGCCGCAGGGGCTCGCTGCCCCTGACGGCGAATGTTAACCCCTGCGGCATCCGAGGGATGGCGGCAGGCAGGGAGATGGAATTCTCTCTGCCTGCCCCAGAATGTACAGTAAGCACATGAATAAAAATAGCATGTTCCTTCACAGAATAAAATTCCTGATTTTTTTTACACCAAATGTTTTTTTTTTTTAAAAACATTATTTTAAAAGTTCACATTCCACTTCACCATGAAAAGATGGCGATTGCTACACGGTGACACACCGTGAAAATCACTTAGAATGCAATTTGCCATCTTCTCATTGAATACACTGGCGAATCACATTGAAAAACCCATTGAAAAACCACAGCGAATTGCGGAAACTATCAGACGGCGAATTGTCCGTCATTCACTGTTCGCTGACGGTGAAAAGTGCACGTTGAATAGTACTATTCCCAACGCTAATTCAGGCCCAATCAAAGGCAAAATTACCATAATTTTTTCCCGTATTTTCTAAGCGATCTGTCCAATTAAGCTCACATTGCCCCATAGCGATGCGCGGCCCGAGTGCCAAACTGAAGAAAGCTAAGAGGTTAAGCACAGGTCAAAGATAGAGAAGAGGCCACTGTGTTCCTGCCTCCACCAAGGTACATGCCCCCTGGTATTCAAACCCTGTAGGACAATGTCTTCCTGTGTCATTCTTTCCCTGTTACCCACTCTTTTTCTCTGTCACACTGTCTCCCCCTGCCTTACACTATCGCCCTCTCCTGTGTTGGAATCGGTACATCTGTCAGACCACACTTAGGTCTACAGTCATTAGGTCGACCCCACTAGGTCGACTGGCAGGAAGGTCGACCTGATTTAAGGTCGACATGGGCCAAGGTCGACATGACTTCAGGTCGAATTTGCATAAAGGTTGACATGAGGAAGGTCGACTGGTCATAAGGTCGACATGGGTTTTTCACTGTTTTTTTACCCGAATGTCGACACAGTCGACATGGACACAGTTGGCAATGAGAATCAGACCCTCGCATTGCTCGCTTCGCTCGCAATGCTTCGGGTACGGTGGCTCGCTTCGCTCGCCACAGCTTTAGTAACTTCCTCCACGCCCTAGTGGATGGTAGGGCATGAAATACCGCCTGTCGGCACATGTCGGCTCAAAAAACAGTGAAAACCCATGTCGACCTTATGACCAGTCGACCTTCCTCATGTCGACCTTTATGCAAATTCGACCTTAAGTCATGTCGACCTTGAGTCAGGTCGACCTTCCTGCCAGTCGACCTAGTGGGGTCGACCTAATGACTGTAGACCTAAGTTCATTCTAATAGATGACCGCTTCCCCCTGTGTTGCATATTGTTACCTTGGGTGTGGTTGGAAGAGGGGGACCTAAATTCTATATTTGCACCGGGGCCCACAACTCACAAGCAATATATTATAATATTTAATTATTATTATTTTTGAGGGGTGGGGGGTTAATAGATAACATTTCTGTCTTACATACACTGCAGTCAACTGCTTACATCCAAAAAAGCTGAGAGAGTCCATTTTCACTTTGATTGTATTGTATTATTGTGCAGGGGATGTATTTAGTATGCCGGCAATAAGAATGCTGGAGGTCGAAATCCAGGCCGTGACACCAGCGTCAGAATCCCATTATCATTGGAGATGCACCACGGAACCCGAGCAAAAAACATGAGTTTCCGTCCCGGTGGGCATCGAGGGAGAATAAAATTGTGTGCCAAGTGCAGCGAGGCACCGTGTCCAATGCAGCAATGGGCCTTTGTACACATTTATGATGTCCATATCCACCTATGTTGTCATAGGCAACATTTAAAAAACCTCACATTGACCTTTTTCGTGTCAACCTTTTTGACGTCTTGACCAATAGTGGTCGAACTTTTGACTGTCTACCTAGACACTGTTCACCTAACAACCCGTACACTAAAGAAAGAAGTCTGCTTGAAAATTCAGATTTTGCCATAAGGGCAAATGAGATGAAACCTTGTCAGTTCAAATTATATGCATTGCTATTCACAGGTCTACATCTGTCAGGCTCAAAAAAGAAATAATTTCCTTTTCCACAGTCACAGATACACTGTCTAAACTCTATATTGGGTGTAAAAAGGGGAAAGAAATGTTTTACAAAGAAAGATTCATGCCCAAACTTCATTTTCCACAATTTTCATTAAAAACTTACAGATAGCAGAAGGGTGCCGGACAGGATCCCGACAGTTATTTACCCGACATCGGGATCCCGACTGTTAAAACACAGACGGACGGGTTCCCGACAGCCACCGGCTATTCTCCCTCGTGGGGGGTCCACGACCCCCATAGAGGGAGAATAGAATAGGTGGCGAGCGTAGCGAACCACCGGTCCCGCAAAGCGCTTTGTTGCGCTCGCCATGCTGTCTGAGTCTGGCCAGTCGGGATCCCGACATTGGGCTAATGACTGTCGGGATCCCGACTGTCAGCAACCCTATACCACACCCATAGCAGAGTAAGGCAAACATGCAGAAAAACACATTTATACTGATTGTTGTATAAAAAAAAAATTTTAAAGTATGGAATAATTGATATTGCTTCAAGGTGCGTACACACGGGGGGAGATATATTGCTAGCAATATATTGCTCAGTGTCTCCTTTTCATCAGCGACCAGATATGGTCGCTGATGAAAAGGAACCTCTGCTGGGGGAGCCACAGAGGTAATTAGCTGGTCGCAGGAGCAAGCTCCTGCGACCAGCGATTACAATGGGGCAGAAAACGGGAGCGCGCACCCAGCGATTTACCGCCGGGGCACACTCCCAATCACTGCGACCATATTCCCAGCGATTATAGCCCCTATCGCCCCCGTGTGTACACAGCATCAGTCTCTCTTCTGCACGGATCACTTAGCTCCCATTTACTATTACAGGACTTTCATCGGGCTGCTCCCATCCTATGGAATGCCCTTCCACACACAATAAGACTCTCCACTAGCCTCCAAACTTTCATGCGTTCCCTGAAAACTCACCTCTTCAGGCAAGCCTATAATATTTAAGTACCACACGCATAACCCTCTGAGGCACTTGTGTATTATATAGCTTCCCTTCAGGACATGCAACTTGGTGGGACTGCTATGCTATTACTGGTGCCTGTCCTTGTGTTTCCCTCCTATGTCCCTATAGATTGTAAGCTTGCAGCAGGGCTCTCCTACCTCCAAGTCTGTCTGTTGTTACCCAGTTTGTTTTATCACTGTCTACTATTGTAAAGTGCAACAGAATCTGCTGCGCTATATAAGAAACTGTAAATAAATAAATAAATAAAGAAAGAAAGAATGGCACTTGGAGAAAAATGGGAGCATAGAAGGAAATAAAAAATACCCCCAGACTAATGCACGGTGAGATTCCCTTGCTATTCGAGTGCTATGCAATCTTTGCTAAGCCTGTACTATTTACATACAATTCACGCTATCTACATTCGATTTGCACTATATAGTCATTGCTGTCCATACTATCTGGGTTTCGATTTGTGCTGCCACGGGAGCGTGCATCGGGATCGCAAGGTAAAAAACCTGTGCGATCTACATATGATCTGCATGCGGCCCCAATGCAATTTTGACTATATAGTCAAAATCTCATGCTGATTGTACCGTGTGTACACATCATAAGCCATGTACACATCAGGCGATATATTAGACCATGTATTTTTCAGGAGTGGATCAGAACAATAACTTGTTCATAGCACTTAGTGTGCATGCTCTCACCCGTCATAAGGATCTTAACATCTTCACATTGGTTGGCCCTTGTGAAGGCAGCATATACTGTAGGCAAGACACATCAGATAGAAGATTAGTAAGTGTGTATGCACTTACCAATAGTCAGAAAAGTCATCGGATCAGCTGATCCACTGGCCAAGTGGGTACCTACCTTAATATAACAATTTGAGGAAATAAACACAACCGTCAGTGGTCGTGTACTGTAGACAATACAAACCAAAGATTTACATTTTTGTTTTGCACAAATAAAATATCTAGGGAGGGATTCTCTAATAAATGCGGCTGCACATCGCCGGCATTCACATGGTTAATAATCTCATATGCACTAACATATGCGATTATTAAGGCAAAGGACAGCTTTGCGTTGTGGCCGCCGATGTGCAGCGGGTCCATCCTCCCTCCCTGGACCTGTACCCGGCTACGCTTCCTTCTCTCTGCACTCGGAAGTGGTGCAGGGAGGAAGAGATCACTGGTACGGGCAGCACAGCAGGAGGCTGTCCAGACACAGGTGAGGGGGGTGGTGCAGATCGGCGGGGGGCACGCGAAGGGAAGCCCATAGGCTTCCATGGGGTTACGCCGTCTAGAACTGCTGTAACACACCCCCCCCCCCCCTCGCAGCAAAGTTCTGGCGGCGGGGCTTTGCTGCATATGAAAATGCTGTAAAAACCACGAAAACGAGGATTTACGGCATTTTTTGTTTGCAGCATCTCACCCCTAGTCACTTATTCAAGGACAAAGTCTACGCCGATCAGCCATAACATTAAAAACACTGAGAGGTGAAGAGGAAAAACAGCAATTATCTCATAATATTGGAAACCGTCAAGGGGTGAGATATATTATGCAGAAAGTAAATACTTCCTTCTTGAAGCTAATGTCTTAGGAGCTGGAAAAATGGCCAAACAGAGGTCTGGGTGACTTTGCAAAGGCCAAAATGTGATGGCTAGAAGACTAAATCAGAGCATGGCAGTTCTTCTGGGATGTTCTTAGTATGCAGTGGTTAGTAAGTTCCAATGGAAGGACAACTGGTGGTTCAGGGCCCCTAAAGGGGCATTTGATGAGCATAGGAAGATAAGTCCATCTGGTCCTATACCACAGAAGAGCTACAGTAGCACAAATTGCTGAAAAAGTTAACACTGGCTATGATAGAAGGTGACAGAACACACAGTGTATTGCAGCTGGCTGTATAGTCAAATACCAGTTACATAACCCATGCTGACCCCTGGTTGCCGCTGACAATGCCTACAATAGGCACATCAGTGTTAGAACTGAACCATGGAGCAATGGACATCATTTACCAGAATGCACTAAGGGAAGCAATGTGATGCTCTGGGCTTTAAAACCCAGGCATTCGTGTGGAACTTACTTTGTCACGTACTACTTATAGTACCTAAGCACTGCCGCAGAGCATGTGCGCCTATTCATGGCAACAGCATTCCCTCATAGCAGTGGCCTCATTCAGTAGAATAGTGTACCTTGCCACACTGCAAAAATTGTTCAGGAATGGTTTAATGGTTTGATAAAGAGTTCAAGGTGTTGATAAGCTTAAGTCCCCAACTCACTAGGCGATCTGATAGAATTCACAATATCGATAATTTATATCATTCAGCGATGCTATGTAGCCAAAATGACCTACATGTACAGAATACCTCAATCATCGTTAACGATATTGAGTGTACACACTAGACAAAATAGTAAAATATATTGCTCAGAAGGGAACTTATGAGAGATATCTTTTACTATCTTATCTAGCATATATGGGCTTTAGCCTCCAAATTCTCCAAATCTCAATCTGATCGAGCATCTGCATCATGTGCTGGAAAAATAGGCCTAATGCATGGAGACCAACCTCACAATATGCTGCTAACGTCTTGCTGCCAGATGCCAAAGGAGACCTTTAAGACCCGTACACACGGGGGGAGATACAGGGCAAGATGTATTAAACTGAAAATGCGGTAAAACCCAGGTTTTACCGCATTTTCCTATGTATCAAAACCCGGCCGCACCGATACCGCATTGAAGGGTATAGCCACCTTTGGGTGGCAGTACCCTATAGAAGCCTATGGGCTTCTTTTCGCCGCCTCCGACGTAAACCCGCCGCTTCGCCGACCCCCCTCTGGCTTACCTTCCTGAAAGGTCCTGCTGGACCCCGGAAGGTAAACCCCTCCTCCCCTAGTGAAGCAGCCGGACATTCTTCCGGCTGCTTAGCTGTCCCCGGCATGAGGGGAGAACCAGGCGGCATGGAGGAGACGGAGACCCCCCCCGCACACCACAGTACAGGTATCGCGGGGGGTCTCTGTAGCCGCAGAGGTAATCAGCTGGCCGCAGGACTAGAACGGTGCTGAAAACGGGAGCGCGCACCCGGCGATTTATTGCCAGTGACACTCCCATCACTGGCAATATGGTCGCCAGCGACCATATTTCCAGCTATTTCAGCCCCTATCGCCCCCGTGTGTACATAGCTTTAGAGCTCTGGTGGAGTCCGATGGTCTAGAGCAGGGCTGGGCAATTGCGGCCCTCCAGATGTTAATGAACTACACATCCCAGGATGCTTTGCATTAGTTTTGCTATGTGGCCATGCAGAAACTGATGCAAGGCATGCTGGGATGTGTAGTTCATCAACATCTGGAGGGCCGGTGTTGCCCAGACCTGGTCTAGAGCTATTTTGGTGGCACGAAGGGGACCTACTTAATTTTTGGCAGGTGGTTTTCATGTTAAAGCTAATCTCATCTTTATGAACCAGCTTCAATTAAAATCTTTCATTTACTGCATGAGGAAAAGGTTTTTGGCCTCTATTCAATTACAACCACTCTTCTGCACTTGATAAAGCTGCGGCTAAAGCACATCACTACATAAATTCTGGGAAAAGAAGCCTACAATTATAAATGGGCCTTGTGTTTTCTAACGTGGGGCCTGATTTCATATCTCAGGATAGTTACAGCTTCATGAGCAGGAGAATGGGAAAATGTATTGCTTTTAAACCGCCTATCTAAAGGTAACTGAACGGATTCTGATCTTGACATAGATCTGGAACAAACCAGATTACCATGTAAGAGGAGCAAAAACATTTATCTTTTTTTCTGTGCATGGTAAATACTGACTGCTTTTGAATGTAGCCCACAAATGCTGTTGGTCAGCATCATTTTTTAAACTGCAAATTTAGATTTCCAGTTCGAACACTCCCCACCAAAATCTAAAACTCTCTGCACGTGTTATATCTGCCCCACCTGCAAGGCAACATTATTTTGCACAGATACAGTACAATTACATTCCTTATTTGCCTTTCTTCCATTTCCATGCTTGCAAATCATAGCATACTTTAGTGCACTATGGAGGTAGCATGGGCATTACAATGCAAATATGGATGCCTTTAGGCCTTTAATTACTATTTTTAGACATTCTGTTCAGCGATCTAAAGAGAATTTCTGTTTCTACATTTTAATGAATAAAGGGTGCGGCTAAACACTGCTGCATATTGTTGCATGTTACATCAGTTATCAACATTTCTCAGCTAAAACAGACTTACATCACACATATGAACGTACAAGATAGCCTTATTGCCTTTAGTCATTAAAAAAGTTAAATATTAATGAATGGGGCGGTCTAACCCTATGTTACTGCAATCATGCAAGTGTATACATTTATATTAGTTGTGCATTTACTTAAGATGCCATACATCTATATGACTCACTTCACTTGCCTACCTGACCCTCTCCATGCGGGAGAAAATGCTCTGTTTCTGGACTTCCCTGGTAATGTATAATTGCCATAACCTGTGGTGGTCTAGGTAATGCTGCTTTCAGACCGCATAACTGGCTTTGACCCTGTATTTGAAAACGTTTCCAAAAACGGGTCTGCCAGGTTTAACCCCTTTCACACCGCATCTCTTAAATGGTATATTACCGTTTTAGTGCAGTTTTTTTTACCTGGCAGACCCATTTTTGGAAAAGCTTTCAAATACAGGTTCAAAGCCAGTGCAGGCAGCCCCCCCCCCCCCCTCCCCCCCGAGAACGCTGGTCGGGGGACACTGGGGACTAGTATACAGGTGTGTGTGTCCGTCCGTCCCCCCACCCCCCAGAGAACCCCCGGGCATTAGCGTCCACATACACACCCCCCCCATCGCAGCCCAGGCTGAGCCGTCTGTCCCCGCTGCGCTGCCCGGGGGGGAGGCTTTTTATTGTGCTGACACAGGGGCTGCTGCTACTGCTGGCGCCGAGGAGGTGAGCGGGGACGGGTGGCTCTGGCTGGGGTGCGGGCAGCTATCTGCCCTGACTCACTGTCAGCCTGTAGGTTCCGGAGCGGGGCAACAGCGGAGTGCGGGCAGCGGGAGTCCGATGTGGATGTCCCGCTGCCTCCTCACCCTGGGGGGGGGGGGGGTGTGGGTACTGCTTATCACTGCTCGGAGAGACACAGGCAGCAGCAGCGCAGGGTGTGCTGATGAGAGGGACAGAGAGCAGCCAGCGGTGCAGCTGATGGAGAGCGGGCAGCGGGAGCCCGATGTGGATGTCCCGCTGCCTCCTCACCCTGGGGGGGGGGGGGTACCGGTTATCACTGCTCGGAGAGACACAGGCAGCAGCAGCGCAGGGTGTGCTGATGAGAGGGACAGAGAGCAGCCAGCAGTGCAGCTGATGGAGAGCAGGCAGGGGGGCGCATGGTGAGGTGATGCCCCCCCCCCCCCCCTGCCCGCTCTCTATCAGCTGCACCGCTGGCTGCTCTCCGTCCCTCTCATCAGCACACCCTGCTCTGCTGATGCCTGCGTCTCTCCGAGCAGTGATAAGCGGTACCCCCCCCCAGAGGGTGAGGAGGCACTGGGACATCCACATCGGGCTCCCGCTGCCCCCCCCTCCGCTGCTGCACCTCTCCGGAACCTACAGGCTGACGGTGAGTCAGGGCAGACAGCCGCCCGCACCCCAGCCAGAGCCGCCCGTCCCCGCTCACCTCCTCGGCGCCAACAGTAACAGCAGCCCCCGCTCTCACCCTGGGCAGGGCAGGACACAGTGCCCCGGCGGACACTTGCAGGGACCCCCTGCCCCCAGCGCGACCATTCCCTTGCCTGCGCTGGGGGGGGGGGGGGGGGGGGGGGGAGGGGAGGGAATACCGTTCCAGACCCGTTCAAGACACCAAATAAACGGGTCTGAAACGGGTAGGACCCTCCATATTTACCGTTTCCCAAAAACTTTTTTTGGGAAAGGTAAAATCACTCTGCACCTTTCAGACCGCATACATTACCGTTTTGAAACGGTAAAAAACGGCAATATACCGGTTAATATGTGCGGTCTGAAAGGGGCATGAAGGTATTTCAGCACAGGTGATGGCAATCATACATTACCAGGGAAGTCCAGAAACAGAGCATTTTCTCCCGCATGGAGAGTGTTAAGTATTCTATATGATGAAACAGGCATGCCGTATAATTGTTCTCAAAGTATTAAGAATTCTTTTATCCAAATTAGCTTAGAATATTGTTAAGAATGCGATTGTGAACGTGGCACCTAGAAGCGTGGGTGTGTAGTGCTACATCTAAAAAGAATCTTTTAAAATGACTTCTATCCAAATGTAGATGAGCCCCAAAGCAGTTGGTGAGAGCTTCTATACTTGCTAAAGTGCTAGGAAATTGACCTGATGATTCAATGTAAATGTATCTATCATTCCCTTTTCCCCAAAAAATGTAACAGTGTAATGTGGGCTAGGTGAAATGAGGGAGATTGCCAGACTAATGAGGGAGAGAAGGAGATTGCTGCTATTTCAGGAAGTCTCCTGCAGAATGCAGGAGGGTAGGCAGCTATTCACCAAGGTTGAGATTCAAATAGCCATGTCGTCCAGAAGAAAACAGGCAATTTTGACTGATGGTCATTATCAGGCTTTCAGGAATAAAAAAAATCCAGTTTATGTGTAAAAACACACGGGATCCGGGATAAATTCCCAGACGTTATCGTGTTATCGTGGCTCTGAGGGCTGCCTATCAGGATTATGCTTTGTGTGTCTCATAAGTGACAGATATTGGTCATCTGTCTACCTCTATAGCCCTGTGAATCCATTACCTGTGATAAATTACCGCAGCTAATTGGGTACTGCCCTAAATGTGGAGCATACACACTACACAATAATTGGTTACCTGATCAGGCCGATCTGCACATCCATTACAAATTCAGTTACATCGCCTTTCTGACAGGACCAACATATCGTGTACAGCACAGCTATGTCATTGACTGACAGGTTATCAACCAAATGCCAAGTCCTGGTGCAGTGTACACACAAAACAATTCTTGGGCCAACAGCCCAATATCTTACAGGTCAGCCATTGAAATATATAGTGTATACACAGTTGTAGGGGTAAATGCAGCTGAATTTGCAACTGTGCGTCTAGAAAACCAAAACTATGATAACATGTGAGCAAACACATTTTTTTTATCCAATGGACCAGAATCAGTCTTTGCTTTTAGCCAATCACTAATGCGGTTACAGGATTATTGAAACAAACTGACCTTAAAAAATGTAATAGAAGTTAATACTAAAGGATAGAATCTTTGGTATTCAGAAAAACAATCTTGTAACACAGTCCATAAAACACACTGGTAAAGTAACTATAAGCTCCACTGGTTCAGGGGTTGATGTGAATATTAAGCACTGTACTGTATAATAGGTTTCCGTGATAAAAAGATTAATGAAAAGGTTAAGAACCCTTATTTTGCATTATCATTACACACCAATTCAACTTTATATTTCTAAAATTACCAGGGGGTGATTTTCCTTTTTAATGATGTAAACCCTTTGCGTGCCAATGTTGCTGTGAGATATCTTTAAAATATCCGCTAAAAATACTGGTGACCACCGTCACGGGGACTCAGCTAAGCCCTGATTGACTAAGCATTTCCATGAAGACGCCTACAGCCAATCAGGCCTCAGCTTAGACCTGATTGGCTGTAGGAGGAGTCAGAAAGACCCCCAGTCTTTTTGACTTATCAGCTTAGGTCTGATTGGCTGGTAACTTGCCCGATTTTTGTTTTATGAAAAATCGTACATTACTAAAAATTACACCCTATTACAACTTGTCCACAGTGTCATTTTTGCTATGTATACTAGCATTCATCAGACATGTGTTCTGAGGTGAGTTGGAGAATGAGCAGCATCTTTTGACTGTAGGGACAGAGACAGATGCTATGCTGGCCTGTCTCAGCTGCTGGTTGCAAACTGGTTTCCTCCCACAATCCAAAAATATACTTTTAGGTAAATAGGCTCCCAACAAATTAACCCTAGAATGTGTGTGTGTGTACATGTGGAAGGAATATAGATTGTAAGCTCCACTGGGGCAGGGACTGATGTGAATGTTCAAATAGTCACTGTAAAGCGCTAAGGATTGTGTGTGCTATATAAACCACTGGTAATAAATAAATTATAAATATTAATATAGATGAATACTAATGTGCTGAAAAAAGGAGTTGGACATTGATGGCACATGATGAGAGTGCTCCCTGGCACATAAATTAATTTGGGGAATCTCTGATGCCATATAATTGGGGCATGAAGAGGCAAAAGGTGCCCATACACCTGGGGTAGCCAACCCTAGTCCTCGAGAGCTACCAACAGTGCATGTTTTGCAGGTCTCCTCACAGAATCACAAGTGAGCTAATTAGCTCCATCTGTGTATCTTTTAAAATGTGTCAGTGATTAATGAGTGCAGCTGTGCAGCGGCTAGGTTGTCTGGAAAATGTGAACTGTTGGTAGCTCTCGAGGGCTAGGGTTGGCTACCACTGCCATACACGGTGCGAAGGTGCTGTGATATGCGCGCTCCCGTGGGCTTCCCATCGCACAGCACGTGTGTTCAGCCCGTGCTTTTTCAATTAGGTCACGATCGCATCCCATGCAAATCGCATGCGATGCGATCTAGTTTAAAACGCACAGGGAATATTGTACCGTGTATGGGCACCTTAAGGCTTACATAACAGAATGAGTGGTGTCCATGATTGTGTTCTTTAATAGATTGGTGAAACCCAAGTTATTTGGCACTTTTTAAATGTAGACATTTATGTTCTATCTACAGTGGTTTCAAGACAGGTGCAAAACTTTCCAAGATGCAGACAGCACCAACAGAGATTAAAACAATAGCTGGCAGCCGCAGTACGTGCCAGAACTTGCCTTGGCCTGGTTTTATTTTACGCACATTTTGCTTGTTGCATGTTTTGCATGGTAATTTAATATCATGGTCTGGTTAGTGGTAGGGGGCTAGCAGGATTTATTATTCACCACTTTCACCCAACAAACCTGCCAGTGACCCTCTCTTCTTCAAGTGGGGTGCGGTACTTCAATTGCAAGCTACAATAACAATTGCATCTCTGTTTTGTATACCTATTTGGCATTAATTGTGCCATGCGTCTAAAACCATGTACAACATAAGTAAAACTGAACTCGGGAATATTTCTTTTGGAGGAATTTAGTTTAGGAGCTGTAATAATTTGTGCCTCATATCACATGGTGTTGGGGAAGGGTCTTTTTCAGAGCATGTGAGACACAGGTGTAGGAATTAGGGCTAGAGACATTTGAAAAAAATAGGATTACAAATGTTGAAGAGTCCTTAAGTGCTGGGACTTTGGGCCTAATTCAGATCATCAAATGATTTCTTCAGCCTTCGCTCTTCATAAAAGTCCATGCTTACTTTTCAGATGGCCGCTGAGCTCCAAATTCTGGGTGGGTGCTGACGTCATGTAACATCAGCCGCCTGCCCCGAGCTGGCACCACCACACCTGCATTCTCAGGGGAACGCCCAGCGCCCATAAAACGATGGGAATTCCCCTGCTGCCGTCCCCTATCTGCCCTCTTCCATCCCCTCACAGAGCAAACGCCTTGGCGAGTGTGATACTCGCCAAAGGCATTCGCACAAGGGGGCACATACACATATTCACGCATGCGCAGACTGCCACCATCAAAAAAGGGGCCGAATTCAGACCCGACTGAACTGTATGAATTGGCCCCTTTATCCTTTGTAAAAATGTGAGAACTTCTTTGCTTACACTTGTTCAATTGTGGATCTGAAAAAGGGGTGCACAAATATGCATTACATGTACATGTGATATGAGAAGACCTGAAAGTGATAAAGCTATATGATGTACATGTATGTAGGGATGCCAACCCCAGGCATTTTTTCAATCCCGGGAATTGGGATTGAAAAATGCTCAATCCCGGGATTTCCAGGATCGGTATTCCTAATAAAAAAAAAATCACCCACGTTAAATTACTTGAGAAAGCGGCACAGGCGGCAGCATTGCAGCGGAACAGGTTTGAGGAGAATGGTGACAGTTGCTATGCTGGGTGCGTGTGACATCCTATGTGCCATCGGGAGCAGTCGTCACGACGGGTGCGGTGGATTCCAGCGGCGGAGGTGCGGCCTGTGCAGCATGACCTATGACCTAGTTATGCTGCGCAGGCCGCACACAGGGGTAGGGAACAGCCAGACAGCATCTGAGCGCGTGCTCAGACGTTGCTCAGCCTTAGACTGCGCGTACGCGCAGTCTAACACCGATATCTCAGGATTGGATACTACAATCCTGATATTAAAATCCCAGACATTTTGGGGCCAAATACCGGGATCCTGCCGATTCTGAGATTCACCACCCTACATGCATAGGTGTGCGCACATTGAGTGTTAGGGGTGCACAGGCACACCCTAATGCTGTGCACATCATTCTGAACACCTCCCTGCTGCTAGCAATACCAGCAATACCTTTTACCAAAGGTTTACTTTTTAGAACTGTATTCCATTAAAAGAAGCGCCCATCAATCAATTGTGTGTTTTGCACTGTTAATTGTACTAGACCATTGTCATATCACTACATACCTGCATCATCCATATATGTTTTTGACAGTATTTGCATGTACTGTTATACAAAGTAATTTGAAGATGTAGTAGTAATTAAAACTGAAATAGGCAGGAGATTACGATGTGGCTGAGAGACGTTTTATACTATAGTGCGTGCCAATAGATGGAAGACACACCTGATTGACACACCCAATGGGCAATGTTATTCACACTCAATAGGTGGTGCTAGACACACCCCTATGGCGGTGTACCACCTGATAAAATGTGCTGGGCATGCCTATGCCTACATGTATGTATAGAAAGGCTATACACAAAAAAATGGTTGTTTCTATTTCGTTCCTGGGAATAGTTGTATGTGGGTGCCGCCAAAGCAGAAAATAGAAAAGCACAACAGTGTTGCATGTCTATACCAATAGAACTGTCAGGTGGGAGTAGAGTATCATACATGCCAAAAGCCTGCTCCTATTTAGTATCTGGGAACGGAGCTGCAGGATACTCTGAATTGACAATTCAATTCATCTTTTGCTGTGGCCAATGTGATTGTACTCCTAATGCCAATATAAAGATCTCAAATAAGCGATCATCTCTCATAACTCACGTACATGCGCATTTTATTATATTCTATGTGTGAGAATCAAACTTTGTTAAACAGTATTGATATATGGAACTAGTGTTCATTCTAGCACCCGCCATATTTGAAAACCCATGCAGTTCCTCTTCCCTGCCTGGGGTGTCGCTGTCTGCTGTGGTGCTTCTAGAACTGGTCTGGCTTGCATATCAGTGGTGACATACAGACCACACTGTGCTCGAAGCACTATTGCAGACAGCGACACCCCAGGCAGGGAAGAGGAACTGCACAGGTTTTTAAATATGGTGGGTGCTAGAATGAACACTATGGAACACCCAGAGCTTAGCTGGACTCTTTGGATAAGCTTAAATCAGCTTATATGTACGCAGACTTCTATATTAGTAACTTGAACTAATGGATATACAGTATACTATACCACTGTGCAATATTTTTATTTTATTAGATTAACATAACAACCAAGAAACTAACTGAGAGAAGCAAGGTTATGATGTGATAAGCCAGCAGGCTTTTAGTCCACATAATACTATGCTCCCTCTGAGAAGTCTATGGGTATAAAAATATTACAATATTGTAGTGGTCATTCTAGCACCCGGCATCTTCCAAACTCTGTGCAGTTCCTCTTCCCTTCCGGCACAGGTTTGGTTTGCAAATCAGTGTTGAAATGCAGACCACACTGTGCCAGACGCACCGCAGCAGAGAGCGATTCCCAAGCATTAAAGAGGAACTGTATGGGTTTTGGAAAATGCAGGGTGCTAGAATGAACACAACTATTGCTTTCCTACTTTCTGCTTTGGAGGTTACCACAAAAAAAAAAACAAGAAGAGCATAAGATTGTTATTAATTAAAACACACACACACACACACACACATAGAGTGATGTAGGGAGGAATGCCTGGGGATTGCTATTCGCTACATATGTAGGCCCCTTAAGATAGACAGAGACAGACAATAATGCCCGAAGGGCAGGGTCTCTGTTATGTGAGAGATGGGGATAATCTGTAGTGGCGCTGATGAGAGCAAGCATCAGATATCTGGGAGTATTGTCAGGAATAGCTGAGGTCATGCACAGATAATAAGAAGTCAAAACACTGGACCAAGGCAGACATCACAGTAATCTGGCTGTTTGTCCAAATAATTCTTCTAATAAAACAAAGACAAATGGGTAAAGCGGAAAGTCCCTAACAATATATCATGCCCCAGTTTCAGCAAACAGATACTGATTAGTTTAGGTTTAATTATACCTGCTTATAATTAAGCCACTCAAAAGATAAGTGCAAATTGAATCTGCAAGAAAATGCATTTATGTGACTTATTCACATTTGATGGAACATGTAACTATGGGCCTTATTCTAGTTCACTCTGACAAAATCCTCCTTAGATGGACAAACCATGTGCACTGCAGACGGGGCAGATGTTGCTTGTGCAGAGAGAATTAGATTTGGGTGAGTTATTTTGTTTCTGTGCAGGATAAATACTGGCTGCTTTATTTTTACACTGTAATATAGTTCTCACTTAGAAGTAAAACGCCACCCAAATCTAATTCTCTCTGCACAAGTAGCATCTGCCCAACCTGCAGTGCACATGGTTTTGTCCATCTAAGAAGGATTTTGTCAGAAAGAGTGAACCAGAATAAGGCCCTATGTCAGGGGTGGATGGAATACATCTGGAGGTGTGCGTGTGCCTACAAAACTAAAATTGCTACAAAATGAAAAAATATCATAAATGAATGGGTACTTTTAACTTTGGCCTAGGTCTGTTGGAGGGTCCGAGTCTGCTCCCCCCTCCCACATTGCAAGGAGCAGGAGAGAACTGCCGATGCAGCAGCCTCTCTCTCTCTCTCTCTCTCCATCCCTGCACACACTAGTCAGTGCTGTGGGTATACAGTCATTGAGTCGACATGCATCGACACATGAAATAGGTTGATATGACTAATGTTGACATGAATGGAATGTTGACACAAGCATTAGGTCGACGGTGAAAAGGTCAACATGGGTTTTTCCCTTTTTTTTTCTGAACTGACAAACTGTATTTTATGCCCTACCATCCACTAGGGCGTGGAGGGAGAACAGAATAGTTTGCGCAGGGAGCCCTGCGAGGGGACGCGGTACATCGATACAGTGTGGATGTTGAAAAGTGGAAAACCCATTTTAAACTTTTCACTGTTGACCCATTGGTGACCTTTCACCCATGTCTACCTTAGGCATGTCGACCTATTTCATGTGTCGACATAAGCCATGTCAACCTTTAGTGGTCGAACCCAATGCACGTTGACCTTATATTGGTCGACCCAATGACAGCAGAATGTATTCTTCACCCTGCGTGCAGGTGTACCTAATTCATTTTACCAGGGCATAAGAAAGACAGAAAAAGGACTCTTTTTTTGGGGCACAACTTGTTTAGTAATATGTTTTGAATTAGTTAAAAATTAACTTTTATTATTTTTGGTTAAAATATATGAGCCAACTCTTGACACACAAATGTATACACATATCCAACATTAAACATATAAACTCTTGCAAGGGTAGATATCTTTCCCTCTATAGAGCAAGAAAGTTTTACCGGGGCCCAGCTGAACTATCGGTGCCCCTGCATGTGGCATGCGTGTTTAATGGGGAAAAAATTGTACTGCACCAGTGGGTGCCCACAAAATAAATTAATTCCCCTCCTAATGCCAATTTTTTAATACATTTTCACAATTTAAAATATTGGCATCTGCAATTCAGAACTTTCCAGCCAACTGCATTTGTGAGCGACCAACATCTTAGTTGCAATTCATGACTACTCACCTACACTTCTACTATACTTTGGCAGCATCTGCATGTCCCGATGAAGAACCTGGGGTATCATCATCACCACACTGCTCGCTGAGTCTGAATATTAGCCAATGTGCGGCCTAATGGGGCCTACACACAAGTGCGATTTCAGGGCATTTTAGAAGTGATCTCACTAGATTGATTAGCAAAATTCCCCTACATCACTCCGTGTGTAGGGGCCATATTGATAGCGATGCGTGTCTCTATCGCCCGGCGATTAATATCCAGCATCCTTGATAAAGCAAGTTAATTGCTGTGCAGGGCCAGTGCTCTCACCAGAGAACACTGGCCCTGACAGATCTCTCAGCACACAACGCTGACATCGCTGTGTGCTGAGCGATCTTGCTGAATGCTCTGAGCGATCCAGCATCACTCAGAATGCTCAGCTGAATCTCCTTAAGGGCAGGCCCAACAACTCAGCTGCAAATTTTAAAAAAATGTTCACAGTCCCAAGTGAGCTGGTTACAGAATAAGCAGCTTTAATCTTGCATGCATTCATGCATGCGTGTATACTCACCAATTGCTTTTCAAAATGAAGCCAGCAGCGGTAGTACATATATAAAAAAAGATCAAACACAGAATGAAAAGGGAGAACCGACTGTCTATTTCCCTCTGGCATCCATCCACAGATGACTACAACTGAGCCGCCAACACATGGACCTGTCAGCGGAATCAGCACCAGAACTGCAGTGATACTTAGGGCCTTGTTCTAGTTCACTCTTTCTGACAAAATCCTTCTTAGATGGACAAAACCATGTGCACTGCAGGTGGGGTAGATGTAACATGTGCAGAGAGAATTAGATTTGGGTGGGGTTTTACTTCAAAGTGACATCTATATTGCAGTGTAAGAATAAAGCAGCCAGTATTTACCCTGCACAGAAACAAAATAACTCACCCAAATCTAATTCTCTCTGCACATTTTACAGCTTCCCCCCAGCAGTGCACATGGTTTTGTCCATCTAAGAAGGATTTTGTCAGAAAGAGTGAACTAGAATAAGGCCCTTTGTTCTGTTGGGATACGGTCATTAGGTCTACAACAACTAGGTCGACAAGCATTGGGTCGACACCACTATTTCGACATGCAGCAAGATCGACATGGGTCTAGGTTGATACAAGCATTAGGTCGACAGTCAAAAGGTCGACATTGGGTTTTTCACTGTTTTTTGAGCAGACATGGGCATGGTGGGAGAATAAAATAGTGTGCAGAGCGTAGCAAGGCACTGTGCCTGAAGCATTGCAAGCGAAGCGAGGGGATGCGATGCACTTCAAACTGTGTCCATGTCGACTGTGTCAACATTCGGGTCAAAAAACTGTGAAAACCCCTTGTCGACCTTTTGACTGTCGACCTAGCCCTTATCAACCTAATGCCATGTCGACCTAGACTTATGTCAACCTAGACCCATGTCGACCTTAACCCAAGTCGACCTACTGGTGTCGACCTAGTTGTTGTAGACCAAACAATCCACACCCGTTCTGTTTTAACTTAGAACTCTGCACGTGAATCAAGAATAAAAAAAACAGGTACTTATGTAGTATCTGGGCTGCCGATTTCTAAATCGGGTCGGATCGGGAGATCGCATCGCATCGCATGCGACCATGCGATTCGATGCGATGCGATGCGATGCGATGACCCGATTTTTCCATAGGAATCAATGTTAAAATGGACTGAGTCCATTTTAACATGGAATTCAATGGGAAAAATGGGTCCTTTTCATACCCCTACTATCCAAGTGGGCATGGAGTTGGATATAAACCTGTGGCGAGCGTAGCGAGCCACCGTGCCCGAAGCGTGGCGAGCGAAGCGAGCCCCGCGAGGGGACGAATACCGTCCCCTCGCGGGGCTCGCTTCGCTCGCCACGCTTCGGGCTCGGTGGCTCGCTACGCTCGCCACAGGTTTATATCCAACTCCATGCCCACTTGGATAGTAGGGGTATGAAAAGGACCCATTTTTCCATAGGAATCATTTTAACATTGATTCCTATGGAAAAATCGGGTCATCGCATCCGATATCGCATCCGATATCGGATGCGATGCGATGCGATATCGCATCGCATCGCATCTGATTGTATGCCTTAACTTAAGGCATACAATCAAAAAATCGGCAGCCCAGATACTACATAAGTACCAAAAAACATGTTGTTTTTTTTTTCTCAAGTAACACAAATATGTAAAAACCCCTTGCTTAAGGTTCCCACACACAGTGCGATGTGCTCTGTACATTTTGTACTAGATGGCATAGCATCTAGTTCAATACGCTTGCGATACGCTATAATAGAATGCGTCTTGTACTAGATGAAATGCAATATAGTACAAAAAGTACAGGCTGCACATCCTTTTTTTTTTTACTTTGTGATGTGCGCAGGAGCGAACTTCACATTGCAAGGAAAAAATGCACCTTGGGTGCTGAAAGAGGGTAGGCGGCAGGCAGCAGTGTAGCGAATCGCTGTGAAGGAGGGATGGCAGGCGGTGGCGGCAGAAGTTGAAAAAACAATTTAAAACACTGGGTGGCCCTTTGATTGGCTGAGAAAGCTTTCAGCCAATCAGAGGCCTCACATTCAGGCAGCTGCTGATTACCTGAGAGCTCTCACCAATCAGAGGGCCACCCAGCATTTTTAAAAAAAATTTTTTCAAATTCTGCACATTGTTATAGGCAATATGAGAAGTGATTATCATATCTATAAGCTGGGTAGTTGAGGGAAAGGGTGACTCCTGTACTGCAAATACTACAGTTTAATTAATTGTAAAATACTTCAGGGTCAAAATGTAGAGCATGAGATGCAGATAGTTCCCAAAGCAAAGTCTATGGTGCAACCAGTATATTTTAATAAGCCCCTTCAAAATATGCATGTTCTGAAAACAGAGGATTAGAGCAATACAAGAGAAAGAGAAGAATGGAATGTCAAGGCTTTCATGTCACGCCCTCTGCTGTGCGCCCAGATGTAATGTGCTGGTGACAGCATTGTTCTTACAAGAAATGTTTGCCAGACAGGTGGCATTGAAGAGTAGCTGAGCGGAGACAGTATTAAACTTATTAAAACATTTTTAAATCCTTGCAGATATTGCTAACTTGTTGGATGGACACAGAAATAATTATGTCCTGAGACCCAGTGCTGCATGCTGAGGCTCCATCACCCTCTCTACGATACAATTGTCTTGCTTTATAAACGGGTATGGATCATTAGGTCACCAGCATATTGGTCGACAGCCATTAGGTCGACATGAGTCTAGGTCAACATGCAGGAATGTTGACATGAGTCTAGGTCGACAGGGTCATTAGGTCAACATAGTCATTAGGTCGACATGGGGGTAGGTTGACAGTCCAAAGGTCAACATTTTTTTTTTTTTTTTTTATTGTCCCGAATAGCGACATGGACACTGAAACATAGCACCGCGTACGCTTGCCGTGCTTCGGGCACGGTACCTCACTACGCTCGGCAACTTTTTTATTCTCCCACCATGCCCTAGTGCAGCGGTTCTCAAACCGGGGGTCGCGACTCCATGTTACTGACCATCAGGCTGATGACTTTTCTAATCTCAGTCAGTGATTCAAGGAGTCAGAAAGATCTGTTGAATTGTCTGTTATGTTAGACTCCTCCCATAATTTTGTGCCTCCACAATGCTGCCATGTATGTGCTGTCTGCTGACTACATATGTGATGTGATGACCTTCTGCAGTAACTTGCTGGGGACCTGTCATTATTGTTATTGTCTGATATGGTCCCAGAGCAAAGTAGTTTGAGGACCCCTGCCCTAGTGGATGGTAGGGCATGAAATACCCATTGGTGGCACGTCGGCTCAAAAAACAGTGAAAAACCCCATGTCAACCTTTTGACTATCGACCTAACCCATGTCGACCTAATGAGCCTTTCGACCTAGACTTATGTCGCCCTAATGACTGTGGACCAACATGCTGGTGACCCAATGACCGTATCACTTATAAACTGCACCCTGGAGCATGAATCTTCAGTTCTAAAGGTGCGTACACACGGGGGCGAATTTGTACAATATCGTGGGAAATATGGTCGCTAAGAGACCATATTGCCCACTCCCGTTTTAACCCCTGTAGTGATCGCTGGTCGCAGGAACATGCTCCTGCGACCAGCTGATTACCACTGCTGGGCTCCCCCCGGCAGTTTCTTTTTCATCAGCGACCATCTCTGGTCGCTGATGAAAAGGAGAAACTGAGCAATATATTGCTCAGCCATATATTGCTCAGCAATATATGGCTGAGCAATATATCTCCCCCCATGTGTACGGGGCTTATGCTATACTAATTCCTTACCATTACATTCAAAATTGTAATTTTTAAAAATGTTTTATGTACCCTTAATTTCTACAAGACCTAAAATGACCGGATGTTGGCAATAGTACATACAGCGATCTATTTTGATTGATAGAACCTAAAGCAGGGCTGGGCAACACCGGCGCTGCAGATGTTGATGAACTACACATCCCAGCATGCCTTTCATCAGTTTCAGCATGGCCACATAGCAAAACTAATGCAAAGCATCCTGGGATGTGTAGTTCATTAACATCTCGAGGGCCGGTGTTGCCCAGCCCTGACCTAAAGTCATAATTCTGTACTTAAGTTGAAACTAAATACATTTACTGTGGAAATATGTTGAACGAGCAGTTTTCATATGCAATTCTTATATACAGCATACTTGCCTACCCCTCACAGAAGCTCCTGATTTATGGGTTTATTTTTCACCCATGCCTTTTAAAAGAATAATGAAATTATATGGGGGGGGAGGGGGCCTGGTGAAACTGCTGACAATTAAATACAACAGCAGTAAAATATAGAAAAAACGGGACTAATTGAATGCACCCAAGGCATGGATTGAAAAATATATATTTTATTTTTATAGATCTTAAAAGTACTGGGTCTATTTATTAATGTGCTTGTAGGAACAGCACAAGTGGCATATAAAAAAGCTGGGTAGAGCGCCCAATATTTGGATACTTTGGAAAATACCTAAAGAACAAGCAATGTCGACAATCTAGGTCTGGAATACAAACCGTAAACAAAGTTAGTCACCAGAAGTGTGAACTCTAGTCATATCATTAATCAGGAGAAAAATTAGTAGCCAAGCTTGATCAGACATGCATTAATGAATTGGAAATCAGAATATGGAAAACCAGGACATAGGAACACAGGAATGGTGAAGCCTTATACTTTAAGTACAGATCTGTGCACTGCCCTGCCTATTTTCAAATGCTAAATGGAAATAGTAGTCATGTGCCTAAAGGGCTATTTCACACGCTCCGGCTCCTGCAGGGCGGCGAAACCCTGCATGCCCGAGAAGTCGTTCCACACAAGGAAGTTTAGAATGGAGGGGATGGCCACAGCCCGGCAGCCGTCCCTTCCAGTGGTGGGATCCGGCTGCAACCGGGCGGCCGGGCCGCGGCCGTCCCATGTGAAAAGACACAATTGTGTCCATTATTCACTACTGTGAATTTGCCCATTTGACCGTGCAGGGTTTCTCCTCCCGGCAGGAGCCGCAGCGTGTGAAACAGCCCAAAGACTTTTCATTTTCGGCAGAGAGATGGATTAGGTGTGTACAGAACTAAGCATATGCAACGACAAGAATATCAGCCGCAGCTCTACTTTAATCTCTGCATCAACAGATCAAATTCTGCTTAAAGGGGGAATCCGTACACATCAAATTTGTTACAGTTGTCTTGCGAAAGAGAAGATGTGTGATTGAAATCGGAGTGAAGGTATGTATTCCATTTTATTAGTAAATTTAGACTTGTTTTTAGAAGTATAAAAGGTACAAGTGGCTAAAAATGCTATGCACGAGTTTCCCTGGGGGTGGAAGACTTGAAAAAAAATCCTTCCCCAGGGCTAAAATGAACAAGTCACGGAAAATTTGATTATCCCAAAGGCTAATTTTGCTGCACTGAGGAACGAGTCTCTGATGAGGAAGAAATGCATGTTCAACAGGAGCCCAAGAGTTCTTTGAATCTTGGCAATCTCTATATTCCGTCTTTGCTAAAGTCATGATTTAATGAATAAGGCAGGAGGCTACTAAACAAACGTTGTAGCGTGTACTTCTAACTGACATTAGTAGATTGTTGCAATGTGTCCGACACATAGCGAGGGGTGTATTCACTGTTGGTCGTTAGGTCCATTCTGTCTAAAACAGCATATATTACGCCTGAAAAAAAAGTCTAGATGAATTGTAGTATTCACTATCATTTTTTCTAGACAGTCTAAAGCATTTCACCTGTCAACTCTTTTCGTTTGCCTCGCCTGTCTAAATGAGTCATTTGGACTTTTTGTTTCACTTTGTCTAAACTCAGCCATGTTAATCTGATTTAGCCTATTCAGTGTCTGATTGTCTAAATGGATTCTACAGTTTTCAGGCAGGCTTTAGACAAAGTGAACTAGACAATTTCTTCTGTCGGGACTGCTCTACAAAACATAAAATATTATTTTATTTATGTAGTTTTTTAAATGAATCAATGTAATTTATTGTCATTTTGCTTATAAATACATGTTGTATGTCTATTATTGCCTATATGAATATATTTAGATTTTTTTCATAATTTTTTTTTTTTTTACTCTACCCATGTAGCATTGTGTTTTACCAGCATTCAGTGTTGTACCCATGTGATACTTATACGTATTCCTATTTTTGGGATTTACGATCCTGAAAATCGTATTCATGGCACATTCTTATACGTATTAATGAATGTATACGCCATTGAAAGAGTATGAATAGGAATTACCGTTCAAAAGAGTGGTGATTCCTAATACGACCGGTAATTAGCGGGATACGGCTGCTAATTGCCATCCAAATATGCCTGGAAAATACACTTTATTTTCCAGGCGTATTTGGCTTTAGCCTGCATGGATCAGTCAGATCCGTGCAGGCTGAAGTGTAAAAAAAGAGAAAAATAAATAATTAAAAAAAACGGCGTGGGGTCCCCCCACGGGCATAACCAGTCTAGGCTCACAGAGCCGGTCCTGGTTTTAAAAAAATCAGGGACCAGATTAAATAGGGTTCCCCATATTTCTTTAAACCAGCACCAGGCCCAAGGGCCGGTCCTGGTTCCCAAAATACGGGGGACAAAACGAATAGGGGTCCCCTGTATTTTCAGAACCAACACCAGGCCCAACCAGCCAGCAGGGTAATGCCACAGCCGGGGGACACTTATTATATAAGGTCCCGTGGCTGAAGCATTAAACTACTGACCAGTCAGCCTGGGCAGGGGTCCTGGAGAAGTGGGGACCCCCCTAATAAAGGGGTCCTCCCCCTCCAGAACTTACTTGCCCAGGCTGAAGCCTGGTGCTGTCCCCGGTGCCCCTGGGCTTTGGGCACTGGGCTAATGAGGGTGTAAAAATAGAAAGAACCATTGGGTTCTGCTGTGGAACTACTGTATAAGTCCTAGCAAGCCTGGTACGCATACTGGGACTTGGAGAACCACAAGTCTCAGCATGTGGCCCATTAATGGGCTTGCTGGGATTCTTAGTTCCACAGCAGAACCAATAGTTAAATAAAAACACAAAGACACCTGAAAAATAAAAAACTTTAATGCACACAGAGCCCATTCACGCAGATACTTACCTATCTTGATAGTAGTTCGTTCCCCTCGTCCAGTAGAAATCCAGTATGGGTACCTGTGGAGGGAATCCATACTCACCTGGGTCCTCCGGCGTAGATTAAATCCTCTTAGTTCCAAAGTAGGCATCCAGGGCACTTTGCTAAATAAATAAAAAAACGCAGTACCCGATACCAGCAGGGACTGAGGAGAGCCGGAGGATGTCTGTATACATCCTGCGGCTCCTCCCCCCGAATTGCGCTATTGTCTACCTATCGGCCAATCAGGAGTCGCAAGGCTGCTAGGCAGCCAATAGCGCTATTTGGCAGCAGGAGGGTGAAGGAGGGCAGCAGGAGGGTGCCAGAGGGTGAAGGAGGGCAGCAGGGGAGTGCCAGAGGGTGAAGGAGGGCAGCAGGAGGGTGCCAGAGGGTGAAGGAAGGCAGCAGGGGGGTGAAGGAGAGCAGCAGGAGGGTGAAGGAGGGCAGCAGGAGGGTGAAGGAGGGTGCAGGTGTACAGCAGGAGGGTGTCACAAGGTGAAGGAGGGCAGCAGGTGGGTGCCGGAGGACAGCAGGGGGGTGATGGAGGGTGCAGGTGGGCAGCAGGATGGTGCAGGTGTGCAGCTGGATGGCGCCGGAGAGTGCAGGTGGGCAGCGGGAGGGTAGCAGTGGTATGCAGGAGGGCAGCAGGGGGATGCAGGTAGGTGTAGGAGGGCACTAGGAGGGTGATGGAGGGCAGCAGGGGGATGCAGGAGAGCGCCAGGAGGGTGATTGAGGGCAGCAGGGGGATGCAAGTAGGTGCACAAGGGTGATGGAGGGCAGCAGGGGGATGCAGGTGGGTGAAGGTGGGCAGCAGAGGGGTGCAGGAGGGCAGCAGGTGGGTAAAGGTGGACACCAGGAGGGTGATGGAGGGCAGCAGGGGGATGCAGGTGGGTGAAGGTGGGCAGCAGAGGGGTGCAGGAGGGCAGCAGGTGGGTAAAGGTGGACACCAGGAGGGTGATGGAGGGCAGCAGGGGGATGCAGGTGGGTAAAGGTGGGCAGCAGAGGGGTGCAGGTGGGTAAAGGTGGGCACCATGAGGGTGATGGAGGGCAGCAGGAGGATGCAGGTGGTTGAAGGTGGGCAGCAGGGGTATGCTTGTGGGTAGCACAGAGGTGCAGGAGGTAAAGGTGGGCAGCAGGGGGGGTGAAGGTGGGCACAGGTGGCAAGCAGGGGGATGCAGGTAGGCAGTAGGAGGTCAGCGGGTGGGCAGCAGGGGGACATCTGGTGGTCAGCAGCAGGGGGGTCAGGCAGAGATATCCAGCCAGCGCAGCGGTGTATGTTTTTTCTTTAAAAAATACTGTTGCGCTGCGCTGGAAGTGCCCCTTCCCCCCACCCTATCAGCGTCTGTGAGCCGGCTCCGGGGATCGGGTGCTGAACACCCGGAGAGAGGCTGCCCGTAATGTTAGTGACAGGAGTGTGCACTTCCGATGCTGGGCACTTGATCCGTGGCGCCGGAATCACAAACTTCTGTCACTGACATTACAGGGCTGCCTCTCTCCGGGTGTTCGGCACTCTGTCTGTCCCCGGCGCCGGAGAGAGGCAGCCCTGTGATGTGTGTTTGGGCAGCAGACGGGGGAGCACTCCATGGCGGCTCCCGGGGGGGGGGGGGGGGGGACACGGACCTGGCGGCGATGCAGGAGGACGGAGACAGCAGCGGATTCGCTCCATGGCTGCTGGGGGCAGCAGGCTGCCAGCGGACGGGTGCAGGGGGTGAATATCGCTGGCGGCAGGCGGGGAGGATGCAGCCCTGGGGAGCAGACGGGGGAGCACTCCATGGCGGCTCCCGGGGGGGGGGGGGGGGGGACACACGGACCTGGCGGCGATGCAGGAGGACGGAGACAGCAGCGGATTCGCTCCATGGCTGCTGGGGGCAGCAGGCTGCCAGCGGACGGGTGCAGGGGGTGAGTATCGCTGGCGGCAGGCGGGGAGGATGCAGCCCTGGGCAGCAGACGGGGGAGCACTCCATGGCAGCTCCCGGGGGGGATACGGCTGCAGGCGGGCGATGAGACTTGTGGATGAGAAGCCACAGGGTGCACCCCGGAGACCGCAAGTAGGAGGGAGGGATGGAAGGGGGACACTGGGCCAGCCAGTTTGATGGGAGAGCGGGGGGCATGGGTGTCCAGCAAACTCCCCTGCATGTGGCAGTAAGAAGAAGGGGAGTTAGGAAAAAATAAAAGTTTTCAATCTCCAAAAGTGCTCCAGAGCACTGCAGCACCACAGCACCTGCAGGCGAATTGTACATGCCCCCTCCTTTCCGCCTCATTGGTGTTTTTACGCCAGGAGGCGTTCCGCCCTGTATTCACCCTGAATACAGTAATTGGTGAAAGGGTGAAACAGAATCCGCCTGTCTAGCTGATGTAAAAGCTAGAACAGGCGGAACTGGGCTTGCTAACGACGGACCCTGAATATGCCCCTATGATGTTTTCCTCTTACAGCCAACAGATTTGCTTCTAATGCAATGGTTCCCAAACTGTGTGCCGTGGCACCCTGGGGTGCCTCAGAGCACTTGCAGGGGTGCCCTGGGATGGTGGTCTAGGTCTAATTCATTTTATTTATGGTCAATGTAAAAGGGAAATCAGTGCTTGTGGCTTCCAATCATAAAATATGTGAACAACCCAGAGTGAATACTGTCCCTCACAACATAACTGGACTTAAGGATCACATATAAACACAATTTATGTTTTTTTTTACGTAATCAATAAGAAACTTTTGGCCTAGGGGTGCCACGAAAATAATTCTGATACTCCAGGGTGCCGTGATTTCAAAAAGTTTGGGAACCCCTGTTCTAATGCCTTGGACAGCAATAAAATCAATATATAAACAAACAGTCCTTCCAGAGATCATATTAACTCCTCTACAGATGCCCCCAACACATTGTACTCTGCCACTGCAGAAATGTCTGATGCATCACATGATCTAGGCGAGTTGCGATCCTGCATTCATCTGAAGCCTCCAGCTCTGACTTGTTTTGCTTTACATCATAAAGCAAAGAACACAGAATGTGATAGGATCAGTCAGCTTCAACATCACATGACTTCCTTTACACAAGGCAAGGAGGTCACCAGCACAAACAATCAGTGGAGAGCATTGTAGTGCACACTACAAGGCAGGGACATACTGGGGCTGCCTGACAGCCATGTTACTAGATCTAAAGTGGGTGCTCACTTGTATGGGGCTTTGAGAATCATGTGGGGAAAGTGGAGGATCTGTGTGAAGATCCTTAAGACATTTTTGGAGTAAATGTCTTATCTGAGAGCATGTGGGACATTTTGGGATGAGTATTGTTATGTCAGCCACCTACCATTGGCAGGCATCGACCCGCCTGCAATCCCAGGGGAACACCCAGCATTTTAGTGGGGACACCCATAAATGCTGGTTGTTCCCCTGCTACTGTCCCCTGCATGCCCCACTCTCTCCTTTCCTTGCAGTGAAGGGCCTGGCGAGGGTGTAACTGGCCAAAGCAGTTCGCTGCTGGGGTTTGCATATGCACAGAAATGTGCATGCACAAACCCTGGGCATCAGGGCTGGGGCTGACATTGGTTTGCTGCAAACGATCCTGAATCGGTCCCTGATTTTGGAAAACACTGCCCTAGTTGGGCAGAAAAATATTAACTACATTGGAGGAATAGAAACATGTACTACAACTTTTGTTAGGCAGGTGCTACTGTACAAGATGCCTCTAATAAATAACAAAAGTCTTAAAATATTTTTTATTTTAGAAAGGTCCTTTCCTGGCAACTGAGAGGATATAGGAAGTCTTAAGGGACTGAATAAGCAGATGTCCTGTACGGAGCCACTGAAGACACCCACAGCACATCCAGTTAAAATATGCAAGTTCCCTGTACTGCTTGTCCTACCCGGCGGAGGCTGAAATCTGACACAACTTTGCCATGCAGTATCAGTAGTACTGTATGCCTGATGACATAGAGGATGTTTGCATAATGTATCTTGTCTAAATGCATGCTGTGTATGCTCTGGAAAAGTGTGCAAACATGGCTATGCAGATACACGTGCAGTTTGGATGCACTGAAAGAGGTGGGCGCATATAGGTGCACCTACTATAGGATAGCTACTGATGAGGACTAGTACAATCAGGCACATCTGCAATTCATGCTCTGCACATGTGCAAAAACATGTTGTTTTACTTGCACATTTCATCTAAGTAAAGTATCTCCAATTTATTTTCAATGCTGACATGCCCATATACTGTCCAATCTGATGTTTGCAAGAAAAAATATATATTTTACAAGGTATTTTACAATATCAAATGATAACTGTGCTAACTAACGCGTTTCATTGTACTCCAAACATCTTTCTTAAAAGGTGAGAAAATTGTTTGGAGTACAACGAAATGTGTCAGAGGCACAGCATTATCATTTCATATCGGACACTAGAGACTCTCTTTTGGAAATACCCCCGTTTAGAACCAGCTTTTCCCCTCCCCCTCCCTAGTTTGTGGGTGACAAATGGAAACCTAAAGCAGAAATTTGGGACACCACTACCTACTAATCCTTGGCATTGCCTTCCCACAACGTCTTGAGGTAGCTTCACAAGCCCAGAAGCCCAACATCCCCCAGCGGTAAATATTACCAAGCAAGGTTAATGGAGCCACATGCTGTTATTTCCACCCATTACACCTTGGAGGTTACTCTTTTTTGAGCCAAATTGGAACCAAGCAGGACTCCAACACCTAAGTATAACCAATATATGTGTCCAGTTTTTTTTTATTTTTTAACTAAAGTGCACCATTTTATGTTATTATTAACATTATATGTTTTTATGAATAAATGTACTATTATTATACCCAATTGATCCAATTTACAATTAATCATTCTAGAATAAATTTTCAAGCATATTATAGGACCTCGAGAAATGTTTATAGTTTAGTACATGAAGCTCAGATTTATTTATTTTTTGTACAATATTTGGGGAATTATACATTATTATGGCAAGCGCATATCACAGAGATCTGCTAACTTGTAGTCATATCCACAAATCTAGCTCCGCATATTTTATTTTCCATGACATTCTTCAGGTTTTCGCCACTTCCTGCTGTAGATTTCAAGAGCACACTTTAGTATAATGCTTTGGTGTTTGGCCGGTGGCCCAACACCACTTTGAATATAAGTTTTCTCATGTTCTAACCATTCAAACAATAGATATGTCTGAAGACTACAAGGACAATAAACAAGGTCAATATACTCACATAATTTGATAGTCAATTTATATACATATACATTTCTTAAGACAAGAACTCTGTACAAAAAATAAAAAGCATACTGTAAGGTAGCTGTTAGGGAATCCAGTAAAATGTGAGACCCCTAGAGCCCTGGCCCTTCTGCCTATAACAGCCACCTGCTGTTCCCTTAGTGCTAGACTCGCACACCGTTACGGGATTTATACCTCCAGCAGTAGGGGTTTACACAACTGCCTAGAGACTGCAGGTGATTCGCTGGAAAGTAGAGGATTGGTCTGGAAGACATGGCTAGAAGAAAGAGCAGGTCTGGAAATCAGCAGCTCAGAGTGGTCATAAAGATGGACAATGGCACATATTATAACCACTTGCAAGCTGAGTGTTAAGGAATATGTAGGAAGCAGACTAGATGATAAATGGACAAGGACAGGAAATCATGCAGGGTTCTGACCAGGGCCAGATTAACAATGGAGCGGATGGAGAATCAACTCCAGGCCTCCACATACAAATAGCCCCATCCTCCTGACAGTGTGATGATCACCAGGGGTGTGGATCATTAAGTTAACAAGCATAAGGTGGAGTCAATAGGTGGACCACTATTCGATCGACATGCAGAAGAATGACACATGAAATAGGTCGACATGGAAAATGGTTGCCATGAGTTTTTCAGGATTTTTTGGGGTCTTTGGCTACATAGGTCGACATGGGCACCATATTAGTGTACAACGGCTAGCAGGCTTTGGGCACGATGCCTTGCTGTGTTTGGCACACTGTTATATTCTCACTCCACGCCCACTGGGATGGCAAAGTATGAACATGTCGGTTAAAAACTTGTCGGTTAACATTTTGCTGGTGTTGACTTTTTGACCATGTCGACCTTGCTCATAGTTGTCGACTTATTGAGTGTTAAACTAGACACTGCCAACCTAATGACCACATACTGATCATCAGACAAACCACAGCTGGCCACATGTTGGCCGTAAATCAAAAGTATTAAAATTGCATTTCTATTTTACACATGTATGCGATGTATGTACTTTTACATATTTAGGGAGACACTAGGGCTCATAGTGTATGGGTTCTACATGCCTACATGGCATTGGCCTCACCTCTTCCACTATTCATTATAGGCTCTTCTACATTTTCAAGGCTTACGGTCGTATTATCGATTACACTTAGGTCGACACCTTTGGGTCGACAGGCAGGAAGGTCGACAGGGTTCTAGGTCGACATGGTTTTAGGTCGACGTGGTTTTAGGTCGACGTGGTTTTTTCCACAGTTTGAGCCGACATGTGCTGACAGGCGGTATTTCATGTGCTACCATCCACTAGGGTGTGGTGGGAGAATAAAATAGTGTGCCGAGCGCAGCAAGGCACCGTGCCTGAAGCATAGCGAGCGAAGCGAGGTGTAGCGGTTGACTTTAAACCGTATCCATGTCGACTGTGTCGACATTCGGGTAAAAAAGTGAAGAAAAAAAAACATGTTGACACAACCCATGTCGACCTAACACTATGTCGACCTTGTCCCTATATATAAATTAAACTTACTTACCATAACCTGCGGGGTCTAGCAGGACTGACTGCCTTTTAAAGAGAGACCAGAGACAATCAGGAGTACCAGCAAGACCAGACTTGCTTAATGAGAAACTGCACCACAGCTGTACGCACACAATCACTCCTGGCTGTGGCAACCCCAGAATTCCCTGCTGCTATCCGATGTCCTCGTTGCTTAGGGCCAGATGTATCAAGCTTCAAATGTGATAAAATGGAGAGTGATGAACAGCCAGCCAATCAGCTCCTACCTGTCATTTTTCAAAACAGCCTGTAACATGATAGGTAGGAGCTGATTGGCTGGCTATCACTCTCCATTTTTTCACTTTTGAAGCTTGATACATCTGGCCCTTAGCGACTAGAAGTGATGTAATATGCCAGTCACCTAGTGATGGTCAGGACCTGACCTGAGAATGAGCTGTGGCCTGTAACAGTAGCTCAGTCAACTCTAAAAAAAATGTGTAAGCACAGTCAACGCTAAAAAAAATGATACAGATGGAGCCACCCTTATCCGAGAGCTCTCATCCTGCCATCTGCCACACTGCGCCATTGCCAAACCGCGGATGGGGCATGTACATCAGAAACGCTCATGCGCCCCATTCTCAGCAATGGACACGCGGGTGAGGCGATCGCGTGTCCGCCGCCCCGCCAGCAGCCAACAGATCCTGAAATCTGGCATCCTGGTGGCAAGGGGGAGAACGGCCCCAACTGTATCAACCCCATTTAGAATTCAGGGTCTGTTCCTGGTAACCTTGGATCACACACTTTGGCCCCAACACCAAAGAGTGCAAATTAAATGGCATTGTACTACTGCCTGAAAATGTGCTGTCATATTTGCTAACACCCCCTCCCCCCCCCCCAAATAAAAAAAATTAAAAACAGTATAAAACGGTAAATAAAATGGAACTATGAAACTATTCCTTACCAAAGCCAATGCGAGATCTCTACTTTTCAGCTAAACACATTTCAAACGATAAGCCGTTTAAACAAAATTGCTAAACATGTCAGGATTTGTCAACGCAATTTCACCCACACAGTGAAATATAATACACCACTTTGTATGAACATGTCATTTAAAAAAGAAAAAAGGAAAAAGTGTACTGCAAGAGATATGAATACACGCTTCAGTGCTGTACTGCAGCAAATTGGTAATTTATAACAAGGAAGTAAACCCTTTCCACTTGTCATCAAAGACATTAAAGACTATTCATTGATACACATACAAGTCAAAAGAAAGAACTGCAGACAGGAGTATCAATAGCAGGATGAGACAATGTTATTACTATCTGCTTCATAAATTACTCGGCACAAGATGAGAGAGACATATATATTAGTGTGTTTAAGCACACTAATAATTATGGAATCATGCAACTTAAGTCAGCCATGCCACTGGCCCGGACACTCTACTGCATGTGTCTTCAAACGATGGCCCTCCAGATGTTGTGGAACTACATGTCACAGCATACCCTGACAGTTTTGGCATGCTCTTATTGGAAAAAATGTGGCAAAGCATGTTAGAACATGTAGTTTCACAACATCTGGAGGGCCACAGTTTGAAGACCCATGCTCTACTAGACACAAACTAAAGGAGGTTTCCTTCCTGACCTTCTCAGAATTACAACTCAGACTAGGGGTTTTATTTTCCTTCAGAAAATTATTAGTATGGCCCCATACATTAGCCCGACTTGTCCTAGGGACAAGTCGGACCTGATTTCCCCGGCAGCTCCCCGGGAGGGGAACACACGATTAGGCACTTGATGTGGCAAGTTTTGCATATGATAAATCGCCATGCGATTTATCATATGCCACTCCCGGGGAGCTGCAGTGGGAGATGCGGGCAGAGGGAGAGCCGGGCAGAATCAGCGGGCGAGGAACACTGGGGAGCTGCAGGGGGGGTGCCAGGCGGGGACACAGAGGCAGCGTGTGGGGGGACGCCGGTGAACCGACGAGGGAGCTGGGCAGGAGGATCGGGGGCTCACTCTGATCCGGGTAATTTTTGCTGTGTAAAAGGGGTTTTTGTGGTACAATTGTAATTTTCAATATGACATTGGCTCTAATGGATGAGAAACAAGAATTAACAATGACAATCACTTACAGTACATTCTATAATGATTATGGAGTGACCATCCAAATTATTTGCGAGTCTCACCATCTACAAAGTTTAGGGAGATTCCCATAAGCACGTGTTATTGATAAGTTATCTTTTAGTTGAAGATATCCATTACCTCAAAAAGTAGAACCAAATCGAAAAAAACTTTAAAAAAAATTCATTCAGCAACCCATAAATACCCATGAAGTCATTCAAATATACTTGGCAACTAAACCATTTTCTTTGCTGGGATGAGTAATCAGTAGGCTACTGTACTTTCTACCATGCTCCCAGGAGACAGACTTCCCTTAAAGGAAAGCATTTAATTGAAGTTAAATAAATTCTTATTCAAGAATATACTGTATAACTAAAATGTGATTATGCAAAGTGTTTCCCATCCGATTTCTGTAGTTCACCCGCACTCCACCAATTGTATTTAACAGAATTGAATGCAGCCAAAATGGCAAATAACTTCTTTGAAAAAATTCAATGCCATGCTTATATTTGTGTATATTGGACTAACATAACTGATTAGCTGTACCACTATTGGGGAAGATAGATTACAAAATACAAGTACAGTACACTTCTAAATAAAGAGAAGTCATACTCATCCTATCCTCCTATTCTCAGATATGTCACAGAAACACTGCAAAACGTGTGCAGCACGTAAGTATAAATGGGTAGGCAGATGCAAGATCGGAGACGTAAGTCTGAGCAGTCGCAGTGTGGCCGATAAAATAAGGCCAGGTTGTACGTCTTAATGGTTGTTAAAAAGGTAGGTTGTTAAGTGAGGAATGTCTGTATATACACACACACACACACACACACACACACACACACACACATATATACATACATTCCAATATAAAAAAAACTCTCAATATACACAAACATGTCACCCATGTAAAGTAACACACACAATTTCATAAAAAAAAAAAAAAAAAAAAATGTACAAGAAGCAAACAATAATCAGAAAGATTAATGATAGTGTTTCAATGATAGTGTTCTACTATTTCTTGGAAATAAAATGTATTGCATCAAGCAAGGCTGTTCACATTGATAACCTTGGAATCTAGACACGTTAGAGTGGCGATCCTAGAGCAAGGCCTCTGCATAGCATGTTGTAAAGCAGCTTGTTGATTATGTTTGCAGTGAGAATATTGCCTGAATACAACAGGAAGTATAAGAATATACTGCTATGGGACTTTCACCTTCAGTCCCATACATTTGCATAATAATCAGCAAATATATCAAGGAGTTGGAATACATATGTATATTTTCTTTGAAATTAAAACACCCCTGATCATGGCCACACACAAAACATCTCCACATCCGCACTCCGCCACCACACAGAGAGAGAGGCCGGTGGCGGGCAGGAGATTTCAAATGAATGAACCTAAAAACATAAATTGTTAGATTCAAAGACAGGTAGAAGGTAGGAAGAAATGGAGGTCCGGGCTGGGAGATAAAATAGGTTTTAAGGTAGATTTGAATGAAAAGGTATGTTTCAGTACACATTTGCATCTCAAGGGATTGGGAAGTATATTATTGGTCTTGGCATTCCCTCATGGTTATTTATTTAAAAAATTAGACTAGACAGAGCAGGGTTTTATTTTAATATTAAGGAAATAAAATAACAAACCAGAAAAGTTGCTAAGGGATGTGTGATGTGTTTATTTTTATTTGTTAGGTGCACACACCATGCAAATATCATTTCTTTATTTAAATCTTCAGATTTCAGTAGGGTTTACTTGGTGTCAAGGTGCCCATATACTGAGCCGATTTGGGCCGATTCTGACGAATCAGGCGTGAAATCGGCCCAGTTTGATGTCCCCTCAGGTCCCGTGCGCATCGGACTTGAGCCGGTGGCCGGGCCTGCTGGCCGCCTGACCTCCCGACCTCGGAACTCCCTCCCTGTGCAGATCGCAGTGTGGTCATGCCTGTACCACGCTGCGAGCCGCACAGGGAGGCTCGTAGACACTGTACACTGTCCACTGTTGGCTCCTAGTGGTGGACAGCTCATACTGGCAGGCGGCAGGGTCCGTCCGAGCAGCGGCGGCGGATGAGAGCTTGTAGCGGCATTTTGCCGGGCGACGGGGTGGGATACAGCTGCTAAATATTTTTAATTGACTGGCCAAACGTTGACCGGCTGAGAGAATTCTCTCAGCCAATCAGTGTCCGGCTAGTCATTTAAAAATATTCTTCAGCTGCATCCCGCCCCCCGACAAAATGCGGCTACAACACGGGTGTCAAACACAAGGCCCGCGGGCCAAATCCGGCCCGCCAGACCTCGTCATGTGGCCCGCGCGAGGAGATAGCACGCAGGGGCAGTGTGTCTAAAACAGGAGTGCTGCGTCCACGTCCGCGGCCGCCTTACCTGTTCCTCCACTGTCGGCAGCCATGTTCCTGTAGGCACATATGTATGCGGCTACAGAAACATGGCCGCCGACCTCCACGGCTACGTGGAGGAGGGCCCGGCCACCTGTTCCCTCTGATTCCCGGCAGTGACAGACACTGGGTGGGGACGTCATGACAATGACGCCGCCCGCCCATGCGTCTGTAGAGAAGTAGGAGCAGGCAGGGAAGCTGGACCGGGAGTCGGGGACAGTGTGGCCGCAGCAAGCAGTGAAGAAAAGCTGGAAGCCGCAGCAGCTGCAGGACAGACGGAGAAACAGTAAGGGAGGATGAGGATCACACTCACAATAAAAAAATATATATATATCTGCTGTTTCCTGAGGTATCCCCATGTATAATAATAATAATGCCATGACACCACAGGTTGCTCCTCCTGGTATAATCATTTATGTGTCATGGCATTACTTTTATTATATTATACAGGGGGAGCAGTCTGTGGTGTCATGGCATTATTATTATACAGGGGGAGCAGCATGTGGTGTCATGGCATTCATTTTATATTATACAGGGGGAGCAGCCTGTGGTGTCATGGCATTATAATTATACAGGGGGACCTACAGATACAACCGGCCCTTTGAGGGTGACCAAACTGCTGATGCGGCCCCCGATGAATTTGAGTTTGACACCCCTGGGCTACAAGCTCCGAGCCGCCACAGCGGCGTGGACGGACCCCGCTGCCGCAACTACAAGCTGCGGCCCCACACCGCCACCAGCAGCAGCTGGCCGGACCACGCAGCATCTCCCCGGGAGTATTATTACATGCACATCAAATGCCAGATCGCATGTGAGCCTCCCGGGGGGCTCTCAAGGGCAAACTGGTCCAGCTTGTCCTTAGGACAAATCGAACCAGTGTATGGGGGCCATTATGTTGTATAAGAAAATGTGTCATCCAGAGCCTGTACCCAGGGTATGTTGGTTACCAAATTTTATTTTTCCACCTTTTTTTGGCCACTTTGTTTTCATTTTCTGTGTGCCCCAGCTTAGTACTGTTTTGTCTAGAACTGGTGGCCGGACTTATTTCAGTATATACTAGTTACAATCCTGTCTATTGTTTCTATGTTATTTTTCTGTGTTCTAAACCTCCGACCACAGTCCAGAATCAGAATCATCTTTATTGGCCAGGTATACTTGCGTATGCTTGGAATTTTTTGTGGTAACAGTGCAGCATCAATCAGGGAACACAAAGGGGGTGGGAAGAGAGGCATAAACATACATCACATACATTTCACATATATCTAGAACAGTTCGAGTTAGTATTTAGTATTTGGTACGTTCAATACGGTTTAGTTGGTGGACAGCTATTGGGAAGAAGCCTTTTGTAGTTCTTGTCGTCTTTGCTGGGATGGACCTAAAACGTCTGCCTGACGGAAGGGGTTCAAACAGGTTGTGGCCAGGGTGTAGCTTGTCCGCCAAGATCTTTCCTGCACGCTTATTGACCCTGGCTAGGTATAGTTCTTGGACAGTGGGGAGCTCCGCCCCAATCATCTTTTCTGCCATCCTCACCACTCTTTGCAACCTTCGTCCACATTCTGGGATGCACCATTCTAACTGAAAAATCACTTCTAAAAAATTGTGATGAGCAGATTTGCAATGAGAAGTACATTTAGGGTCATAATAAACTACACTGCATATCTGGGCAACGAATACAGCATGTATAATACCCTATAACTTTACACTCAATGGTAAGTATTGGCTAGATAAGACTGCAAATACCTCAATGCTCTGCCGGATAACTTTATCAGCTAACTCAGAAGATCAATAGTAAGGACTGGCCAGTTCTTCACAGGTAGGAGAACTGGTTGGTGTAGAATACCTGTTTTATTAAAACTAAATTTGGAAAGTTCTGTGCTTAATTAGACTTGACCAGGTACCAGGGCACGACACTAACTTTTTAAAAAAAAAGGTATTTAATCTAAACATATAAAAGAAGCACACAATAAAATAGAAAAATTATTATTATACAGACATATAAATACTGTACACATGTAAATAATACTAAATAACTTACTAACTGCGAGGTGGATCAGAAGCAGTAGTATTTTTGATAATAAAAAATATATATATATACTCTAAAAAGGCATAAACAAGGAATTTATTTTCCTTCAATCTCGATGCATCGAATAAAATGTGAACTGTAACAATACCATTAGATGTAACTAATGTAAAATACCTGTTTTATGCAATATGATTGGCCCTAACTTTTGGATATTTTTGTAAATACCTAACAAACTATATTAAAAATGTATTGTCAACAGATAGAAACCAGTGACATTCCATCTACAGGGTTAGTAACATATATTATAGGATAATGATGGGGTGAGGTTTGAAAAAAAAAAAAAATAGTCCTCAATACTAATACTACATTCTCTACTGTGGTGTCAGCATGTTACACGCAGAGATCAGTCATCCCTGACGGTGTTACAATAACAGAAGCTAAACTTTGGCCAGGGACAAGGCAGTTCAGTCTTATGGGGCCTACACACAGATTGCTCAGCACACAACACTGCTCAGCACACACACAGCGATGTGTAGCAAGTACTATGTGCTGAGCGAGCTGTTAGCGCCAGTGTTCTCTGGTGAGAGAACACTGGCGATAGCAACATTTGTGCTCACCGAGCATTCATCATTCTACCGGCCATAGCGCTGCGCGGGCCGATCTAGTTAAATCGCTTAGAAAATAGCTAAAAATCGCTATGTGTGTAGGCCTCATTATATTTATATCTTGCAGGTTTTCTGTTTGTACAATAATGTGGACTAAGACAAGGCTATTACACATCTGAAAAAGACTTACCAGAATAAACAATTAATTTTTTCTAGGTGGAAATCAGTAGAGGCCCATACACTCTGGGCAACTGAGCTGAAAGTCACTCAAAACAGCAGGTTTGAGCGTCTTTCAGCTCAAAGCCGCCCAGTGTGTATGCCCTGGCGATGAGCGCTGCGCGCTCCCTCATCATCGCTTTGAAAGCCGCTCATCTGCTGGTTATACCAGCAGATCAGCGGCTTTGAGGATGGCTTTGCCTAGAGCTCGGACAGGGGGAAAGCTGCTCCTTGTGTATGCACGGAGCGGCTTTCCCCCCAACGATGAACGCAATCATCGCTGTCCATACACGCTGGGCATAGCGCTCGGGCAGGGGGAATGTCACTCAGTGTGTATGCACTAAGCAGCTTTTCCCCCAGCGATGAAGGCATTGTCACCCAGTGTGTATGGACCTTAAGTTACAATAAAAGTCTACACAGACTCATAATATTCAAAATAATTTTTTTTTTTTTTCGCAAAATTGCTTTTTTACCCCTGGTCTCATACACAAACAAGAACTTAATTAGCAGTGTAGCAAATATGTATGTTCAGACAAATGTTAATCAAACATTTTGAAATATATGGCCCTAACGGAACTTTCTGAAATACCACAGAAGCCCAAACCTCGGAGCAAAGGGAAATCCAAAGCCATCTAACAAGCAGCTTCAACTCTCAAATTAAAAAGCTTTAAACATTTTTAACATACAAAAATGAAGACACTTTTACCCCTTTCACACCAGAAATGCAGAGACCAACCCGGGAATTAAATTCCAGGGACATGCAGGGACATTCCCGGGTTGGGACCCATTGACACATGCTTTTGAAGCAGGGACAGCCGGGGTTCACACTTTTCACACTGAACCCGGGATGACCCTGCATTTCTATGAGCATATCATTAAAAATGGCCTTTTTTAGGCCCACAAAGATGAGGTATCTAGGGAGAGGGGTAAAGGGAGAGAGGGTGGGCCTATGCAGACATTGCAGGCTTTTAGGGGTGAAATAACACTGCTGGTGTCTGTTGTGCCACAGAGCTTGCACAGTGTCTTCCTGTATGCTGTGTGATTGCCAATGCAGACATTCTTGGCTTTCAGGGTGTTAAAACGCACTTCTGGGGTCTGTGGTGCCACAGAACATGCACAGTGTCTCCCTGCACGCTGTATGCTGCCTCTGAGCGTCCACCACAACAGGAAGTTGCCCTGCTAGCAAATCCGCATTAGCAGAGGCAACACGGGACGGAAGGACATGTTTCTGCACCTTTCACACCAGCCAGTAGTCCAGGAAGGACCCAGGAGCAACCCAGCTACCTAGCAGGGTTGAAATGCTGGCAAATTTACCCGGAAATTGTCCCTGGAACCTTTCACACCTGCGCTAGTCACCGGTTGTTCCCGGACCCAACCCGATAATTTAGGCTGGTGTGAAAGGGGTATTAAATGTAGCAGGGGAATAACACTTTTATTTAAAAGCTGCTGCAAAAGTGCATATGCAAAACATTAATAAAAATGCATAAACTAGCACTGTGGAATATGTGTGTGCTATATAAATAACAAATAATAATAAACTATGGAAACCAATTTAAAAATGCCCATGGACAGGTATTCCCAAATCTGAAACCATGATCACATTGACAATGACCGCATTTGTCCCTCACAATGGCCCTTATTCTGATCGGTGCGGAAATTCCCGCATGCGGACGGACCGCCGATGTTGATCGTCTGCGCATGTGCAGAGGTCACTCTGCGCATGTGCAGGCGATTTCGCCGCACGGATTCTTTATACGCCGCACAGGGGGCGTAGAGGGGCGTGAGGGGCTACTTAGCCTCATTACCCTATGCATACGCCCCCCGTTTCATGGGCGTTCCCATGCAAACGCGGGGCGTATGCATGGTAATGAGGCCGTGACGCGTGGGTACGGGGCGGGCATCTGACATCGCCGGATGTCAGCTGCCCGCCCCTATACATGATTTCACACGGACAAGTGTCCGTGTGGTCTTGTGTTGCGGGACCTGGTGGAGCGTGCGGCCCTGCATTCGATGTTCGGCGACCATCGAATGCAGGGGCTGCTCCCACCATGGAGGAGGCGTATCCCCGTACAATTTCATGCGGATCGCCACATATCCGCATACGGACGGCAGGTGGCGATCCGTATGGAAGGCGGGGATTCGCCTGCACGGTTGCGGCCGCATATTCTGATCGGGCCGCACCGATCAGAATAAGGGCCATTGTAATGCAGCGGTTCTGAAACTGTGGGTCCCGACCTTCTCAGCTGGCTGATGACTTTTCTATTCTCAGTCATTGATTCAATGGGGCAGATGTATCAACCAGCGTTAAGTGCAAAAATGCACTTAACGCTGGTTAACTGGGGGGGGATTACGTCTATCCCGAATGTATTACTAGCGCACCTAACGTGCGCTAGTGACAGCCCGCCGAGTTACGCTCGGCGGGGCTGTCCCTGCAATCCCCCCCAGGGATTAACGGCCGGGGCGATGTATTAACAGCCTTCAAGGCATTAATTCGCCCCGGCCGCTTCGCCACCTCAGGGCTAGCGTTGTCCTATCCCCCACTATGGGGACAACGCTAGCCCTGCGTCTGGCTTGGGCTGCGCTGGAGATCTCGCAGTTTTAGCGAGATCTCGCGCATGCCCAGTAAGCCGGGCAGGGGGGCGACGGCGAGTGCGCATGTGCGGGGCGGCGAGGGAGCCGATAAGGAGAGCCGTTAACGCTGGGGATAACGGCTCTCCTTATCGGCATGGGGGATGTTAATACATCTCCCCATAACGAGTGCCCGCTTCTCCTCGTTATGCAGGAGAAGCGGGACGTTATTTCAGAAGCGCAAAGGGGGGGGGGGGTTAGTACATCTGCCCCAATAAGTCTTAAAAATCTGTTGAGTTGTCTGCGCATATTCGGTCTGCTGACTTCACATGTGATGTGATGACCTTCTGCAGTAACTTGCTGGGGTCCTGTCATTATTTTTATTGTCTGATGGGGTCCCAGAGCAAAATAGTTTGAGGACCCCTGATGTAATAGACTCCCCATAGTGTTAAATGGGTGCCTATAACGAACGAATCGCCTTTGAGTCCAATTGGGAGAAAAGTGGTATATAAAATATGATAACATTATCATTATTTAGACTTCGAAATAGCACCTCAAGGCTAGAACTGAAGTCGTTCTCAGATGTAAAACCCAAATTGACTGCATTGATAAATCTAAGAAAATGAAAAATATCTGTAAATGTTCAGGCTTTCCCATATTGTTAATCACCCCATTTGTGTGACCACACTACAGATAATCATTTATCAGCTTTGAAGCAATCTTGTGCTGGTATTCTACAAAAGGTTACACACAGAGGAAAAGAACTTTGACTCTTCTGACTATTATCAACGGTGTCTTTGACATAGAAAAAGGATTTTTTTGTGTTGAGCTTGGTCCCTATGCGTATTTAAATGGATCACAAAGTTATAGTTGGGTAATTTTACTTGGTGATAACGTATATATACAGTGCAAAGTAAGACATCATGATGCCAAACAGATATACATTATGAAAAGAATGCAAAAAATAATAAAAAACAAAGAATAAAACAATCCAGAGTGATACAGTAGCGAGTGCTAGTGTATGTTCATAAACAGTACCAGAATCTCCAAATTTGATCGACGGGCTTGTAGCCAGTCCTGTCAAACCTGGGAGATCAGTCTCCTGGTTAAGCTGGATTGTGGGGGTATGCTCGTCCTCCTTAATTCAGGGGGATGAGGTTTGTCCAGAGTAAGTGTCTTTATCTGATTGCGGCGTCCCGCAGATCAGATGGTGGATGGTTGATTGCAATTTATTCGGGTACCCCTTTTAGACGTCAATATGGGTGTCTCGAGTTTTCGGGAGGGGGATGGGAGGTGCAGTATAGGGGTGCCAGTACGTTGGGAATGTCCAGTATGGTGCGGTGCTGCACACGTGTGATACAATACAGTGTGCCGCAGCCGCAGTGATCTGGACTGGTTCCGGGTGTAAGAACAGCAAGTGGATGCACGTCGCCGTAGTCAGGTAGCTGACTTGTGCGCCGTGTCCTCCGTGCTGCCTGGGATCCCTCCTGCCTCACGTCACCAAGCCCCGCTTCCTACTTACCGATTCTCCACGATTGGTGAGTCTTCTGCTTCGCTCCCGCTGACGACTTCTGACAGGTCACGCTGACTCTTCAATCTCTGCTGCCGGGGGATGGATGGTATGCAGCGCGGGGTGATCGTCCTAAAGTGCTTCTCAGGGTATGTAATTCCTCAACGCGTTTCTGCTCATTAGAGCCTTCTTCAAGGAGGTTGTTTCCGTCTGGTGCATTGTGAGTTTAAATGTCCCTCTTTAGCATTTCATTGGTCCGTGTGTCTGATTGTTCATTGGCTCAAATAGCTGTCAATCTTCATTAGTTACTTGATTTCAGATGTGTATCTTCATTAGTTACTTGATTTCAGATGTGTATCTTCATTAGTTACTTGATTTCAGATGTGTATCTTCATTAGTTACTTGATTTCAGATGTGTGTCTTCATTAGTTACTTGATTTCAGGTGTGTATCTTCATTAGTTACTTGATTTCAGATGTGTCTTGTAGCTTGTTAATTTGTCAGTTTAAAAGGCTACATTTCTTGTGAATACAGTCTTGTTAGTGCAATACAGTCTGTAACACCTCTGTATTGTTATGGTGTTTCCAGCTATAGGCAGTAAAGCTGTTTAATTGGAATTAGTGTCCAATTGGGGATTTCAAATGAGGTGCAGTAATTGGCAAGGTGTCTGGTTTTTACCTTTCCATTATTTTGATTTTATTTCTATTTTTTCCCAATGATGGCTTTTACCTCATTGTCCAGATTAAGTCCTCTAGGTGCAAATGTTTTTAGATCGTACATCCATTTTAATTCGGACTTATTGATCTTATGTACATAGTCTCCTCCTCTCCAGTTAGGCTGCACTAATTCTATCCCTATAAATCTCAGGGATTGTGGGTTGCTGTTGTGATGTGTTCGAAAGTGGTTAGATAGGTTATGGTCCTCATATCCTTGTTTGATATTTCTGATGTGCTCATATATGCGGTCTTTCAACGGTCTCGTAGTACGGCCCACATATTGTTTATGGCATGCACATTCTAGGAGGTATATAACCCCCTTGCTGTTACATGTGATAGTCTGTTTAATTTTGTGGACCTCGTGTTTAGTTTGAGATTTGAAGGTGGGGATTGATTTTGTTGATTTCTGTTTCTGATTTTTGCATCCTACACAGTGTCCGCAGTGATAAAAACCTTTACCCCTTGGGTTTCCGTCTATTGTGGTTTGAATTTTTGATCTTGGTGGAATGTGGTTACTGGTTAGTTTTTGTTTTAGGTCTGGGGCTTTTCTGAATGTTAGTTTGGGTCTTGGGGGTATGTGGTCGGCTAGGACCTCATCCTCTAATAGTAGCGGCCAGTGTTTATTTAGAATTTTTCGTAATTGGATTGATTGGTTTGAATACTGTGTTATAAAGTGTATTTCTTGCATCATTGTGTCTTTATTTTTGTTTTTGTACTTGAGTAGGTCGCTTCGGTCTGTTTGTTTTATCTGTTGGAATGCTGTGTCGATAGTTGTATCGCTATATTGTTTATCCTTAAACTGTTTGGTCAATTGGGCCCCTTGTTCTAGGTAATCTGACATTTTTGAGCAATTACGTCTTAGTCGGGTAAACTGGCTTTTTGGTACAGCCAGCTTGGGTGGTGCCAGCTTGTTGATAAAATATAGCTATTAACATCCACCTCTTTTTTGTAAGTTTTTGTGTGTATTTGATGGTCCTCTATGTGGATGCATAGGTCTAAAAAATTGACTGTTTCTTTACTGTAGTTTGTGGTAAATGCTAGATTATTGTCATTAATGTTCAACTGTGATATGAAGGTTGTGAGTGATGTCTCATCTCCCCTCCAGATGAAAAACAGGTCATCTATGTATCTGGTCCATAGCACGAGATTCGCCTCCAGCTCGCACCTCCCCCAGATGTATTGATCTTCCCACCAGCTCATAAAGAGGTTTGCGTAGCTGGGGGCGAATCTCGTGCCCATTGCAGTCCCTGTGGTTTGTAGGTAGTAGTTGTTCTCGAACCAGACATAGTTGTGTTTGAGTATGAATTCTATACTGCTTATGGTGAAATGTATCTGTTCTGAAGTGAGTTGTGTGTCCTGTGTTAGATGGTATGTTGTGCTCCTTAAACCTTGGTCGTGATCTATTACTGTGTAGAGTGCTGTGACATCTGATGTAACTAACCAAAGTTCATTATCCCATTTGATGTTTTGTAGTTTGTCCAGAATGTGTGTAGTGTCTCGCAAGAATGATTTCTGTTTGTAAACGTATGGTTGTAGCAGAGTGTCTATGTATTTGGATAGGTTTGATGTTAATGAGTTTATCCCTGAAATTATGGGGCGGCCTGGTGGGTTTGATGGATTTTTATGGATTTTTGGCAGATAGTAAAAGACTGGTGTCACTGGTTGGGGTGTTTGTAAAAACTGTTGTTCTTGTTGGTTCAGTATGCCTGCTGTGAATCCTTTCTGTATGTGTAAGTCGAGTTCTTGTTTAAATTTTGTTGTGGGGTCCTGTTTCAGTTTAACATATGTGTTAGTGTCTCCCAAGATCCTATGTGACTCCTTTAGGTAGTCACTTTTGTCTAGGACTACAATCCCTCCCCCCTTGTCCGCAGGTTTAATTATCAAAGAGTGGTTGTTTTGTAGATCCTGAAGAGCTTCAGTTTCCTTCCTGGTTAGATTGTTTCCCTGTGTCTTAATGTCAAGATGTTCTAGATCTCTCTCCACCATTTTGATAAAACTGTTGAGTTGTGAGCCTTTCATGTGACTTGGAAAGAAGGTGGATTGTGGTTTCAGGTTTGTATGTATGTATTGGTCTCCTGGGTCTGTGTTTCTTAGTGGTGCTGGAATTGTGTTGGAAAAGAATTTTTTTAAAGTCAATTTCCTAGAGAAATTGTGTAGGTCTAGATAGGTCTGAAATTTGTCCAACTGTTTGGTTGGAGCAAATTTCAGGCCTTTGTCCAGAAGCTTTTTGTGTTCAATGGTCAATGTGTGTTTGCTGAGGTTAAAGATCCCCTTACCTATTTCTGTTTGGTCTGTCTTGCCCTTTTCTTTGTTGCACCCTCCCCTACACCCTCTCCTAGTTTTTTTGTGTTTCTCTTTCTTGTTAGTGTTTTTATCAGCGGGGGTATTTTTGTTTTTGTTTTCCTGTGTTTTACCCCTAAAAAAAGGGGTGCTAGGGTGGCACATGATTGTGTGTCTGTTCTCTCGCTAGGTGGGGTTTGTTGGTTGTCCGATGTGTCTGTCCCCAAGTCCTTGTTGGTCTCTAGGGTGTCTTGATTGCTAATGAGTTCTTGATTGGGTTGTTTATTTGGGGTGCCCTGATTTGTGGTTGAATCTGTCTCTAGTATTGAGTATCTGCTGCTGGAGTCCCACCCTTGTTTTAGTGACAGTCTTGCTAGATTGCTGTATTGGAGATTGTCTTCTGTCTCAGATTCTACTTCATGTATGGAAAATGAGTGCTCAGATAGGAGTGAGTTTATTGTCTCGTCAAGTGTTGTGTTTACTTCTGCTGCAACTTTTATTGTTCGGTTGTTCTGGTTGTGAAGGGATGTCATGTACTGTTGGTACGTAAGGTTGAGTCTCTTATAGACTGGGCTGGATCTTAATTTTGATTTGTCTTGTATGACTCTAGCCTGTTTTTGAGTGTTTTTGATGCTGGGGTTTTTCTTTTCTGGTTGTACTGTGAATCTGTCTCTAATAAATTTCTTTTTTTTGTTTTTTTTGGATTCTATTAGTAGGGTCTCTCCTCTTGTTAGTCTTGTAGAGGTCAGGTCTGCTAGTGTGATGAATTCCTGACTGTCTTTGAATGGGTCAAGGTTTTTGTCTAGTTGGTCTATCTCTGTTGCTAGTGAAGTCAATTTAGTTTTATTGTCCTCAATGAGTAAGTCTATTAGTCTCATTGAGCAGTCTCTGAGTACCCCTTCCCAGTCCTTCATGAATGCTTCATTTTCTAGATTATGTGATGGGATTTTCTTTATCCGTAGGCCTTTTGGTATAGTGTTGTTATCCTTATACAGTTTAAGTGTTTCTGTGTCCCACCATATTTTTGTTTCTTTGTTGATTAATTTTTCTAGTCTTAGGAAGGTGTCGCAGAAATTGTTATTTAATTCCTGTGTTGGGTATGTTTCTGTCAGTGTGGAGAAAACTTCAAGTGCCCTTTGGTCCCTATTCTTTCTTATGTCGGTCAGGCCCATGTGACACTCTTGCTGCCGGTATCCAGTCAGAGGTATACGAGATGTAAAGGTTGTGGTATACCTGCGCACCAAGTGTTACTGTTGTGGACTAGCTGCAAAACACTAGAAGGTCTGACTGTGCCTTCCTGTTAAATGGTACATAGAAAAAGGATTTTTTTGTGTTGAGCTTGGTCCCTATGCGTATTTAAATGGATCACAAAGTTATAGTTGGGTAATTTTACTTGGTGATAACGTATATATACAGTGCAAAGTAAGACATCATGATGCCAAACAGATATACATTATGAAAAGAATGCAAAAAATAATAAAAAAACAAAGAATAAAACAATCCAGAGTGATACAGTAGCGAGTGCTAGTGTATGTTCATAAACAGTACCAGAATCTCCAAATTTGATCGACGGGCTTGTAGCCAGTCCTGTCAAACCTGGGAGATCAGTCTCCTGGTTAAGCTGGATTGTGGGGGTATGCTCGTCCTCCTTAATTCAGGGGGATGAGGTTTGTCCAGAGTAAGTGTCTTTATCTGATTGCGGCGTCCCGCAGATCAGATGGTGGATGGTTGATTGCAATTTATTCGGGTACCCCTTTTAGACGTCAATATGGGTGTCTCGAGTTTTCGGGAGGGGGATGGGAGGTGCAGTATAGGGGTGCCAGTACGTTGGGAATGTCCAGTATGGTGCGGTGCTGCACACGTGTGATACAATACAGTGTGTCTTTGACATATCAGTGTAGGTAAATAGCATCAGATCCATACGTTTTAAATATTTAGGGCGGGATGCTCTATCATCCGCGTCCCCTTACCACCGCACATCGCTGGCTACCGCACACCTAATTATCGCATATGCTGTAACATATGCGATAATTATGGCAAAGGACAGCTCTTGCGTTAAGAGCTGTCCTTTGCGATCTTGCCGGCGATGTGCTGCGGGTCCCGGTGGCTCCCCCCTCCCTCCCTTACCCAGGGCTGCTGCTGCCGGGGGCCTCTCCTCCTCCTCCCTGCACCCGGAAGAGGATACAGTGCAGGGAGGAGGTCAAAGGTCCAGGCAGCACACGCTGTGCTGCCTGGACACAGCAGGTGAGGGGAGGTGTCGGCGCGAGGCGGCGGGGGTCCGTTCGGGGAGGCGTGGGTCGCGTTAAGAAGCCCATAGGCTTCTATGGGGTATCGCCAGCTTTTGCTGGCTATACCCCTCGCAGCAAAAACCCGCCGTGCGGGTTTTGCTGCATATCAAAATGTGGTGAAAACCCAGATAACGGGGTTTTTACCGCATTATTGCTTTACAGAATCTCCCCCATAGGGAGTTGTCATCACAAAGGGTGTACTATGGGGTCAATTCAATCAAAGCATCATTAATAGCGACGTAAAGGATGTACCAGATCAATTAATTTGTTCTTATCGTTAGTTGGGAGATGGCTTCTTTTGCACCTGAAACCAGGTGTTTAGTTGTGAGGACTGGCATTCGCTGACTTGTGCCTGCTGCAATGCTGTTTGCACCATGTTAAAGGCAGAAAATAGCATTGCAGCACTAGTTTAGTCGGATTTCTGGAAACACTTCAAGAGTTGCAAGCAGAAATTCTGTATTTTGAATAGCTACGGCACCTCCTTCGCAGCACTATTTACATTGCTTTATATCAACGCCTATGATTGTTAAATCACTAAAGTGATCATTCTAGCAGCCTGCACCTTTCAAAATTCATGCAGTTCCTCTTTCCTGTCTAGGGTGTCGCTGTCTGCTGTGGTGTTTATAGCACAGTCTGGTCTGTAATGAGATGAAAACCAGACTGTGCTATAAACACCACAGCAGACAACAACACCCCAGACAGGAAAGAGGAACTGCATGAATTTTGAAAGGTGCAGGCTGCTAGAATGAACACTACATTATTTGTTTCACTTCATTTAGATAGAAATACTTATACTTAATGATTTCTTTATATCTGTGTCACTGTCATAGGCTAGGTTGCTAAATAAAAGAATTTAAAAAAAGTGGGGCCAAAAGGAAAAATGTAACTGCACCTTGGAAAAATAATGCTGCTCTGCCATTGGGGTAGATGTTAGGACAGAGAGAGATAGGTACACACCTGACATATGTCGGTTGACCTACCGTCACTCCGACTGAGCGACTTATATGCCTATACACACTTGCCAATCGACTTCTTAATGTTGGTCCTTGTCATGCCACTGGGAGGGACTTTAAATTGGCCGGCTAGCTGTGATGTCAGCTCCCACAGCAAGTGTATGGGCAGTCAACACACACAGTCATATGGCCCGATATATCTGCAGATATTTAAGCTACCGGCTGTGCTACACATCCGATGTGATATGCCTGTATGATGATGATCAGACATATCGGGGGTACACATACACACACCCACCATTGAGCACACAATATATCAGCCAGCGTACGCTAAGCATTACTGAAATCTAGACTTCAGTGTAGAAATAGAGCTGACCAACATTTGTGGGCTACTTGCAAAAGCTGCCAGTATCTTCCGTGCTGAAAAAACCACAGCACCCGTAGCATTGCCAAATAGTTTGTTCAGGTGCATAATTACTCACTTTTAGCTTAACTCCCAACTCAGAATCAGCCCAAGTGGCTGCAATGTCCCTGTCACAGTTTACAGGCAATGACGCAGAAAGATTTCTAGAAGACACATTAGAAAGCTTTTATAAGGTTAAACATGTGGCTTGGCTGGGCCAACATTAAATTCCACCCAAACCACAAACTAAACAATCCCTCTAATTAGCCATTTCCTTTTCTTTACTGTAATCATGGTAGTTTTCCTGAGTATATCATAAAAACATGTGAAACCTGTCCAACTACCCAACACCTTTATGCTGAGACAACACTAAGCCCCAGCAGGAGCACCATCTACTGTATTCTAGCAACACGGATTAAGCCTGCAGGTAAAAGAAAAGTACTTGAACAAACAAGTAACGTGTTATTATTTTGTTTTTTAAATATATAGGGTTATGTTTGGACATGTATAATAGCTTATAGTAAACTTGAGTTTTTCAAGAACAGTTTATGAAGTTGGAAGCTGTAATAAGTCTGTCTGCACATCAATGATATGTGTGACTATGACAAGATCACAAGTCAAACAAGTTATCAACTATTTACCAAAATAGACAGGCATGTTCCACCCATGGACACACTAGCCTGCTTGAACCAGCTTAAAGAGAACAACACCCAAAATTAATTAGAAAAATAAGTATTCAATTTCGGATGGGGAACGGTGAAATGTGTGTGTTCGCTATTATTCACATATTTTTTTTTTTTTTTAAAACACACTGGGGACATTTTTATAACAAATAGCCTTATATGCCAGGACTGCTGATGGATGCAAATATCACAAGTCACACTTCACTTAACTTTTCCTACTCAGCATTAATCAACCCCTAACGTTTCCATCAGAGTATATAACGCTTTGCTCATTTTGAGTGATGTTATCTGGTAGGAGCATCCGCAATAGGCTGCAACAATTGAGTTGTAAAATCTCTAGCTTCCATCCTGCTTTCAGCCTACTCACATACAGGAAACACAGTTGAGAATACTTAAGAGAACAAAAATGCTGTGACAAGCAGCAACCAAATGTTTCAATTCATTTTCTGAACTAAAGCGTAAGTATGTGTACCAGTTTTCACATATGCAAATGATGTGATATACATCAAAATCAAACAAAATAACTTTCCCTTATCTGTTGGGAGGAGATTCAAAGTTCAGCAAAGTGCAATATACATCTGCAAATAATATATGTATTTATTACCTTGCTGCACATTTTAGTATTATGACAGCAGCTGCTGTTCACAATGTCTGTTCTACACACTCAGTATGGTGCTACAGACCCCTTGTTGTGCCAAATAGATATAGATTATATATATATATATATATATATATATATATATATATATATATATATATAATTTTTAAAATTATGTAGACTAGATGGGGTGAGGAGAAAGGTTACTATTAGAGATAGAACTTTTAAGGATTTCAGTGTAACTATTGCCCATACTAGATGCCTCTAGTTCTTGCCCAGGGATTGCCAGCATGCCTGCACTGGCGATCGCTGGAGCAGAGGTGCTCCATCTGACTGGGTCGCGCGCGCATCTCACGCGAACGCGTGTCCCAGTTTCCAAACGGCGCCACTAGGGTCCCTGCCTGTCTCCACGTCAGGGATGGCGGGGCGGCAGGGGCACCGGGGGAGGCGGCGGGTGGCGGAGAAAGCCATGTAGCCACGCGAGCATCTCGTGCGCACACGCCCATGGCGAGGGCCGGCCGCTGGCGATAGAATCGCCAGCCCCTGCGAGGATGGAGCCAGCTCCGTCTGTATGATACAACCAGCATGAACACATAGCAGCCTTCAGTTGTGTATTGCCATATATACCTCTATCACATTGCACTTCGGTCCCGGGTTATAGCCAGGTTGGTGAATTATGGACCCGGGTCGAGGTGTGATGTGAAAGCACCAAAGCTTATAACCCAGCAATTCAACCAGTATTATAAGAAGGGTTAAACCCAGGTTGACCTCTGTATAATGGGTGACCCGGTTTTAATGTGAAATCGCTGGACCCGGATCAGAGCCAGGTCCAATCGAGGATTGCAATCCCAGGTCCAACCTGGCTTTGCGATGTGAAAGGCGTAATACATAGAAAGAGTGGATGGGTTTTAGCAAAGAGTAAAGAAAAGAAACACTAATACCTCTTTCACATCGCACAAATAACCTGGGTAGATGTGCGGTGTGAACGGGTAACCAAGTAGAGCGAGGCAGGTCCCGTTTACAATATAGGGAGGAGGCAGCATCAGCTCCAAGCACTGCTTTTTCCCCCAGCCACATTCTGAGGTCAGCAACCTGGCTTATTGCCAGATCACTGTGGGGGCTAAACATTGCAAATGCCAGGTTGCTCCTAGGAAGGACCCATGTCCAAATCCCGGAAGGGACCCAGCATTTCTGATGTGAAAAGAGTATAAAGGGCATATTCGGCTAATTCCTGTGCAGTGCAGGGAAAGGCTATTCTATTAAATAGCTGTTACCCATGCATAAACACAAAATCCAAATATATACTGGGTTTTCCCCAGCATGAACGTGAATTTACCCTGCAGCTCATTGAATGTGCCTAATATACTGCACATAGCAAGCATGACAGCCTGCTCGCATGCCACTGATGGTCGGGATTGTTTGACTGCACAGAATAAGCATGATGTGGGACACAGTGGAGTAAATTTACTTTTATTGAAGATGGCATGTTGTCCATAGCAACAAACCAGATTCTATATATTATCTTCTATAATATGCTAAATAACTAGAATTGTGTGGTTACTATGGGTGACATCCCATAATGAATAGAACTTAATAAAAATTTACCGCAGAAAGGATTTGCTTTTCAGAAAAAGTTCTGTATTCTTATATACTACAACTGTGCCAGTATGCTTTATTGTCCATATACACACACACACACACGTTTTCCAAACATGTAGGTCCTATGTAGATAAAAAGACTATTCAGCATTGATTTTCCATAGGGTAAAGAAAACTGGTCCTTTATCAATTGAAAACACTTTACATGTACCCAGTATTATGCCTGTTGATACGTCATATGTATTAAAAGTTGACTTTTTGGCAAAAGCTTTTCCCTGGTGATTGCAGTAACTCCCAATGTCAACCTTTTGTTACTGAATATTACAAAAAGTAGATATAGGATATGAAACATAAAAACAAATAGAAATGATATATCTGGTGTATCAGTTACATAACATTGGCATGCTCGCACTGGCAGCAAACACTACTTTGTTTGATTGCCTTTAACAGGAATATAATGGCATCCAGTAAACCACCAACACATCAGGGTATACATACTAAAAAGCTGATTTTAAAGCTCCTGCTGGTCATTTGTTCTGTATGAACGGGAATAATTTGGTAAAACTACTATGTTAACATAGTGTGCAAACAGGTTAGAATGTCATTATTTGTGTATTATCTATTCTAGACCATTGTAATCCCTGCATTATATATGCAATGTGATGTCAAGAGATCTGCAGTATATATCAAGCAAGTTATTTATATTGGATGGTACGGTTCCCCTCTGAAGTTAAAATAAAAGAAACGGATTTATAGCAAGGTGACACGCTGATGGTTCCCATCATCAATTTATATTTCAACATTGCAATCATTTCTGGATAACATATTGTAATGGCTTATTCACACACACGGTAAGATTGCACATTGCATAGAAAACACTACGCTTTTGATAAATTTAACCCATTTCTCCATAGTATGTACCACAGAGAAGTGTTGCTTACAGTGGGAATGAGCAACATATCATGGACTAGGAAAGACACCTGAGCTGTGACAGATGCCCAGGTGCTGCTGCTGGAATAAAGCCAATAAAGTCATCCAATGCAATGTCAGCATGTACAAAGCATATGCGAATACAAATGTGAAAACATAATCCTGCATACTGATGTGTATCAATCACTCACAACCAGTGACGGCCAGTCCACCAGTGACAGACACCAGGGCTGGATGTATTCAGACATTTATCAACCCATAGAACCTGATTGATATTGTTCAAATCTATTACACAGTGTACAATCCTGCCATACCATGATGTTTCGGACTCGGTCCAATTTGGCAACAAAACTAAGCAACCTGATTGGACAAATCTTGCAGCTCATCTCTGGGGCCAATAGGATGGCTCTTTTCTGGCCTCACTGGAATTTATATATTTCAGCTTGTCTGATTCTTATCTGATCAATTGTGACTGGGTTTATAATTTAACATTATTGTTCACAATTGGCTTATATCAGTGTGTGTAATCAGCATTTCTGACCACAAATGCCAATTTTGTTATTTGTATGGCAAGATCAAACACAACACCAAATCATTGATCATGAGGTCAATAATATCCCCAAGTGTAAGGGGGGCCCATGTTAAAAAAAAATAGCACATACAGTACTGTGTACGTCTACTTCTAGTTCCTTATAGAGCAGTTAGACATGTGTTATATAGGAAGGAGTATTACATAATTTTTCATAGTTTGAGACATAGCGAAACCTGCCATAAAGACAAGCTACAAGTCTGCCCCATAAAATGTAAAAACAATGACTTCAGTGACTACTATTCCTCCTGGTGTGCTGTTTTGTTTCAGATGCTGAACACAATCGTTGTTATAATTAGATACAAAAAGAACACTTGAACCCTAGTATAAAATAAAGCATCACAGACATTACATAAGTCTCACATTCCAGCAGCTCACCTACGCCAGAGACATGCAGCACAAATTGCTCATACAAGAGAGCAAAGTGCACAACATGTAGCAGCAGGACAGAGATGGTCTCCCTGCCCAGCACATACAGTAGCCATGGATTACGCCCTACACAGACTGGGGAAATACTGTCTCACACACTGGCGGCGGCGGCTGCAGCTTATGGCAATGGTGCGGGCTGCGGGCAGGAGAGGGCACTGCCCCCGGCGCAGGCCTGCCCAGCAGCAGCTCCGTTATACAGAGCCGGGAGCCAGTAGTGGGTGTGTGCTGCCGGCTGTCAGTGCCCCCTGTAGCCACTACTAGCCCCGCTGCGGGGCATTACTGCTGCACCCTCTATCTATATTCACAGGACAGGGAGCGGCATGGAGGCAGCTGCTGCCCATTATTACCCACCTCCAGGGTCCGGATCTCCTGCTGCGTGAGGTCGTTAGAGGCGGCACACTGCGTGCGGAGCCCCCGCAGGTTGGACATGGAGATGTCGATCATGTTCTGGATGAGCTCGCAGTGCTGCCGGGCGGACAGGGCCAGTGCGCTCTCCCCGCTCCCCAGCCCGGTGCCCCCCGGCTTCATCTCTACCATCTTCCGGCTCTGCATCTCCTCGGCATCGGGAAGCGTGCGGCGGGGAATGCGGCTTTGTACCAGGGATGAACACAAGGGCAGCGCTGCGGGGACGATGGCAGCGGCCGCTGCGTGACTGTCAGGCACTGTCACACGGCGAGAACCGCACAGGAGCCGCTTACATGGCCGCACGGACGCTGTGCATTGGTACAGGGGCTAACCGTGCGGCGGTGCATCCATGCAGGGTGGGGATTACAGGCAGCAGCCCGGCTCTAGGTCGCTCTTCCCCAGCCGCCCAGCCTGACAGGCAGCGGCGGCAGTGATGCTATTACAGTGCACGGTGGGGGCGGCGGCAGCAAGTTGATGTAAATAAGAAGGGACGAGTGAGATAGTCTGACAGCAGCAGCAGCAACAGCACTCAGCCCCGGCTGCCAGCAGCTTCCCCCCCTCTCTCTGCTTTCTAATGTCAGAGTCAGACAGAGCTCGGGTCAAACGCAAGGAATGCTGGGGCTTGTAGTCTTCTGCATGAGAGCACACACAGCCCTGCTTAGGGAAGATGCTGCAGAAGAGCTGATTGGTGTCTTCTCCTGTGGGAAATACTTTCACTTCTATGTCACTGGGATGCTGCTGACACTGCTCTCATCATCACCATACTTATAGATAATGCAGACATAAATAGGCAAGTCCAGGCTGCCAGGGTCATTATAGTCTGCTCTTCAGAATAATAAGTGATGTAGATCTTTTTGGAAGCATTACAGTGCAGTTATTTATCCTAGCATCATTATTGGTGTAGAACATCTTCTAATAAATCAATTGTGGTTGTGCATTTGGTGTTGGTATGCATCTAAGATGTGTGATTTTGCACATTTACTTCACAAAAGAGATTGGCCATATATTACAGTCAGATACCCCTGCCTATCAGCAGGGATAGCAAGTAGTGAAATGTCTGGAACATCACAACACTGTCATATTTGCATTGCCAATACCCATGTCTACACACAGCATTCCATTAAGGGTGACCAATATTTTTTTTAAAGTTGGCTCCGTTGAGGCCAAAGGTCATTGCTTGAGCGACCATGACATTTGTGCTGCCACTATACCATACTTACCTATTATGTGTGCCATTTCCAGAGGGAAGGCCAATGTGAAATGTGCACGGGGCATGACAATTTGGTTCATGTCACTATGGCCCATAAGATTGCACTTTACAATATCACAGTTCTTGGTATCACAAACAGCTGTAATGATGTGAATTGCATTACACAGCCAAAACCTGCCCACTTTAATAAGGAAATTCGGGAAGTTTCATGGATATTTACGGAGAGAAGTCAAGTATGCACTAATTTCTATGCATCCATTTTTTATATAAATGTAAAGGGAACACCCTACAAATGTCTTGAAAAGTTGCCTTTTATGAAAATCAGTCCAGTTTCCTGTCCTAAAGCACACACAACTAGGACCTTATCCTGGGCCATTCGCAGTGGCTGCTTGTTCGCGGGGACCGATGTTCTGTGTATGCGCAGCAGCATATTTTGGGTACGTGCGGCATGCACCCAAGATTGGGGGAGGGGGGTGGTGGCAGATAGTCGCGCCCATGGGAATGCCCAGCGTTTCATGTGCGTTCCCATTAAAACGCTGGGCGTTCCCATGGAAATGGTGATGTGGGCGCCGGGGACGGGCAGCTGAAATTACCGGATGTCAGCTGCCCACCCACTTCCTTTCCGAATGTCCAAGCAGAGCTAAGGTTACCACAGAGTATGTTGATGTGGGTGTTCCCCCACAACCTGCAAATGGATGTATTTGTTATAACCTCCTAGTGTCAAAAGTGTTTCACCACACACACATTGCATTTGAAATGTGCATTTGAACATATACGCAGAGACATATTTTATATATCCAAAATCACACATCATAAGGTCTCTACATGGGAGATCTGTATTTCAGGAAGAAAGCATCTGTAAACTCTATAGACTAGTAATGTACATAAACACCTGAAGCGCTGCAATGCTTTGTTTTTGGTGCTGATGCTATATCTTGGAATTGTTTCCTACATGTAAACAGCACTGGTCCTACCTTTAGATTTGAGCCTCTGCATTGCATTCATAATCATGTTGTCACTCAGACCTCATATTTTTAATTCTGCTAGCACCATTTTTTGCACGTGCGCAACTAGAACACTTTCTGGCTACTGAGTAGTCTGCAGCTCCTATAAACACTGTAGACTCAGTGTTTCGCATTTCCGGGTTCCAGCCAGAAACTCTTAAGACACCCATCCATTACTCAGACATATCTGTAGCTACAAATCTCGTTATTGCTGCTAATCACACATTGGTTGTCAATCCCAAGGGAAGGCGTTTCCTACTACTGGGACTGCCCTTGTGTGAAATTAGCACTTTGGGGCGAATTCAATTAAGGACGAATCCGTTAACATATCTGAATCTACTTAGCAGGTGCCGCTCTTTACGGCAGCAGGATCTTGCACACAATTTTTACCCTATAGAGTAGCAAGGACTTTTGTGTGAATCAGCATTGGGTGTGAGATGGATTCTATTGCCTGTGTTTAAATGCTGCAGCATTGCAATTCAGACCCTTAACCAGCAATTGAATCCCCCCTAAGTGCTTCTAATATCAAGCTACTATGTGTCTGGTCTATCTTCTGCAGAGTAAGGGCTCACTGTGGATGGTGTGGGGAGGAGGCCAACACTACAGCTCCAAAAACAGGGCATATCTGACCAATGCCACCTCTGATGGTGGATGATTTCTCTGTACAGAGAAGGGGAGTGGGCCACACATGGTCACATGGTAATTATATATGTCATTACCATGCATGTTCAGTGTAGTTTCACTTCGACTCCTATAAGCACTCTCCCAGAGGCAGCAAAGCAAAATAATTTATAAAGCACATATGGAAGAAAGTGTGGAAATGTTGTAGAAAGAATGCACAATGCATTTCATTTTTCTTAAAGTGGATTTTTATTATTTATTTAGTTATGATTTCTTATATAGCGCAGCAGATTTCGTTGCACTACGATTGTAGACACTGATAGAAAAAACTGGGTAACAACAGACAGACATGGAGGTAGGGGGGCCCTGCAGATCAGTTGATGTCCATACACGCTACTCGATCCATCGGGACTGACATCACATCTGCTGTCAATCACTGCCGGTTCCTGCAGCTGCTGTACAGGTTATCGGTGGATCGCCCATACACACAGCACGATGCGGCCATCAGCTTTGTTGCACAGCTGACTCAATGTGTTGGCATAGCGCATGTACACACTGGGTGATGGTACAGCGATATATATTGGTCAGCTTGGAAACACCTTGAAGCTGGGCACACACGTAAAGATTTATCTGTCCAATCTGTCTGTTGAGAACCAAACTTTGTTAATGTAAGGGAGTAAATGATAATTTGCTCCCAAATACTGGAAAACAGATAATGGTATTTTATACAAATTATTTAAATCCCTTTGATCTAAAGCTGGGTACACACCTACAGATTTATCTGTCCAAACTGAGTGGTGGAAACAAAGGTCTGGTAATGTATGGGAGCATTGGAATTGAACATTTGCTCGCAAACACTGTAAAACAAAGAAAGGCTGGTCAGAAAAATTGGTAAAATCCATTTAATTTAACAGATTTATCAGAACAATAATTGTTTTGCCCATTTTCAAGTATTTGGGAGCGAATGGTTCATTATCATATGTTTTCTATCATTCATTACCAGATTTTTGCTCACACCAGACAGATTGGAAAGATAAATCTATAGGTGTGTACCCAGTTTTACAGTACAAAATGTTATATAACATAGAAACATACAAGCTATAAAAACATTGCAGCAATTTCCACAAAGCAGTGCTGCTTGAGCCCACAGGTTTGCTGCCACTGTTGGAGATGATAATATACAATAGGTCAGGGAGGTAAAGGCACAAAAGGGAAGAGGGTCATGCTCATTAGAAGGGGGAGGGGGAGGCAGATGGGTGACATTGAAGGGAAATTCCATTTTATAGATCTACAGAGGTGACAATGGATAACATGATTGGTGCATCTATTTGCAGTTTAACTGTTCCATACATCCAGGGATGGCTCCTACCTGTTTTGTTTGGGGGATGCTGTGCCGCAGGACCCTCTGTTCGTTCTCCTGTGGCCCCCAAGGTACCCTCTTGTTCATTCTCCTGTGTCACACCATGACAAATAGTGTCGGGGAAAAGGACAAAAATCTCAGACAGTTGTAGCGCGTATGCGCACTGACTTCTATGGGCTGTACAGGAAGCATTTATCATGTGTATTTCAAACTCCTACTTCTAAAGGAGTGTCCACCAATTAGAAGTAAGTCATCAAGGTAGTGTGTCATTCTGGATTCTCCAGTACCAGCTTCCATACAATAATGGAGAAAGATGGTTATCCTCTCAAAAAAAGAATAAGAGGTAGAACACCCCATAGGGAAACATTTGTCTATGAAATATATTGAAACAGAAGGAATCTGGATGCAGAGGTAACAGGTGAAGTCAAACTCAACTACAATTCTTAGCCATGAATACACCAGGACCAAAAGAATTAACTAAATCAAAGGCATTGTTAAAGGACCCTTATGGCTGACAGGGGGAAATTGCGCATGGGCAATTGCACCTCTGTTTCTTGCCTGTGGCTTCTATGGACTGCATCATGCACAGTCCATGAAGCAGCGCAGAGCTGGCAGAAAGGCTTCCCATTGGAAGCCGTATCTCCCGATCATAGCCCAGCATGTGGTTAGAAGATAGTGCTTCCAATAGGAAGCATATGCAATCACTCTGCGTATTGGTGGATATCATAGGCATGCGCAGCCCATTTTCTTTGGGGGTGCACCATTGAAGGGGTGTGTCCATCACCGCCTACTGGATGTGCCCATCACCGCCTATTGGCCATCAATGCAAACTAAATAGAAGGTGACTTATTTATGTATATGCACTTCACACTGAAATCATTACCCCCACACACATACCGGAAACAGAGACACTGTAATGTCCATTACACATAATGCCACACATAGTAATGCCCATCACACAAAATGCCACGCATCATAGGGCTCACACAGGAGGCCGTATTTAGACGGATACTCTGGGGCTGGCGCAAGTTTCAATCGGTCTCTCATGCACGCACTCCCCCTTCCGTCTGAAGGTGGGTCGTGGCGGTTGGCGATAGAATCGTCAGGACCCACAACAAAGAGAGGCGCTCCATCTGTATATAGCTTCCCTTCTGGACTTGCAACTTTGTAGGACTGCCATAGTATTACTGGTGCCTTTACTTGTGTTTCTCTTCTATGTTCCTATAGATTGTAAGCTTGCAGCAGGGCCCTCTTAAGGCCCATACACACTGGGCGACTTTGAACTGAAAGTCGCTCAAAACAGCAGGTTTGAGCAACTTTCAGCTTAAAGCCGCCCAGTGTGTATGGTCCGCAACATCGCTGGGAGAGCCGGGCAGGGGCCAGGCTGGGGGAAAGCCTCTCAGTGTGTATGCGTCTTTCCCCGCAGCAAAGATTGTCATCATCGCTGTCCCATACCCTCCAACATTTGAAGGGCAGAAATAGGTACACATTCAGAAAGGGGGCGTGGCCATGTGGAAGGGGGCGTGTCACAACGCAAAAGGGGCGTGACATTACACAACACATCGTAATGCCCGTTACACATTTTAGTAAACGCCGTAATGCCAATTACACATAAGGCCACACACCGTAATGCCTATTACACATTGTACAACACATCGTGATGCCCATTACATACTAAATAACAAACCATAATGCCCATTACATATTTGATGCATAAATGCTGCTTAACCTACATGCTCATTGCTAGAGGGTTCTTTCTTGATGCCAGGGCTTCATGTTTGATGTCAAGGAGGATTTGGCTTCATGCTTGTTGCCAAGAGGGAGTGGCATGGCATGTTGCCAAGGGGGAATATAATGCTATAATGCCGATTGCAAAGGGTGGGGGACTTGCTCGTTGCCAAGGGGGGGGGGGGGGAGAAAATGCTGTTGTCAAGGGGAGGGAGAAAATGCTCTTGTCAAGGGGGGGGGATTGCTCGTTGTCAAGGGGGAGCCGCCGGACACACACAATTGAATAAAATGATAGCCGGGCAGAGAGAGCAGGCTGTGCGCGCTGCCCGGCTGTATAGTGTAAGCAGCGGCAGCATCCTCGTCCCTGACCCTCACTATTTTCAATTCTCCCGCTAGGCGCCGCGGCCGCGAGCCAATAGGAGGTCGCGGTCAGACAGCCAATCATGAGCGGCTGCTAGACCGCGACCTCCTATTGGCTCGCGGCTGTCCACTGACTCCAGCCTGAGCCTAGGGAGAAAGAGCCTGCCCTGGGCTGGGCCTTGAATTACGCGGCAGAGACTATGCTGCTGCTGCCGCCGCTTTAGGTAAGCAAAGGGCAGAAAGCCAGAAACTAAATCCAGCAGGGAAGCGCACAGACAGCTCACTGCTGTCTGTGCGCTGCCCGGCTCTGAATTTGGTACATGTTTAATTTGCCGGTACAGACCGTAAAAAAACGGTACTGTACCGGCAAATTCGGTACTGTTGGAGGGTATGCTGTCCATACACGATGGGCATAGTCGCCCAGTGTGTATGGACCTTAACCTCCAAGTCTGTCATTACCCAGTTCGTTCTATCACTGTCTACAATTGTAAAGTGCAATGGAATCTGCTGCGCTATATAAGAAACTGTAAATAAATAATGAAGTAAAAAGTGTTGGTTTTTTTTTCAAACACTTTACACTTTAAACTCTAAAATGTACACTATTGCAGATTAAAAACAAACATAAGCTAAATTAGAATAATACACTTACAAGTCTCATTAATATGGGCATACTTATTTTCCCCTCCACAGTTTTTATGTTTGCTCAGCCACTGGAAAACAATTGGCAGCTGCTGGGCATGAGGTCAGGATCATCATACAGCTGAGTCCTGAAACATGAAACCAGCACACTGTTATGAAATACTCCTCTCAGTATTTCCAGAAGTGATGCAATGAACACAACCATTATTTCAAAGCATCAACAGCTTGGTATTTCTCATGGACTCTCCCAGAAAGCCACCTTTTTACATCATAAACATGTCTGTAGAAAAAGCAATGAGTAATACCAAGATACAGTACGATGCTTTAAAGTATCTATTCAGCATACTGTATCTAAAACAATATATACAATATATAAGACAGGAGGACCGACACTCCCTTAAAAATTCCCTGGTGCCTTCACATGGATGTAAGTGCATAGTAGGCACTGAAACGGTGACATTAAAGACACCATATTTTAGTTTCATATATTGAATTACTGAGCGCCGTAATATATATATGTAATATATATATTTTGGGGGTTTTTTTAACACTTTTTTCATTTTATTCAATTTTTCATGAACTCTGATTAAATAGAGTGGAAAACACTTACAAAGAAAGTAGTTAAAGAGCAAAACTACTTTACCCTTTCAGAGCCAACATCTCTGTGATTGATGTTCAAAATATCTGCAAAAAATGCCAGTGTCGCTCACATTTGTTATATAAATTCAATAAAAAAATGTTATGTAAAACAAGATTATATTTCACATTACATTACAGGTCATTATGATAAATAAAAATGTGTGCTTACCAATTAGTACAAGTAGTTTCACCTGCTGGGCATTTCCACTTATTGAAACCAGTGTGCTGTTAGGGATTTGGGGTGGGATTCTCTAAAATCCGCAGCCCAGTATCGCCGGCATTCGCATTTCTAATGACCGCATATTCTCTAAAATATGCGGTCATTAACGCAAGGGACAGCTCTTGCGGTAAGAGCTGTCCCTTGCAATGCAGCGCCGTTGCTGGACTTCCGAGTCTATGACCCGGGAGTCCGTCTGCGCATGCGCAGACCGATGCTCCGGCCGCGGGGCATGCTGGGAGGGATCTGTGATGGATCCCTCACACAGCGCTGCGGTAAGAAGCCCATAGGCTTCTGCAGGGGATCGCCAGCTTTTTCTGGAGTTTCTCTCCGCAGCGCTGACACTGCGAAGGGAGGTTAGAGAATACAGAAATGCGGTAAAAACCCTGATAACAGGGTTTTTACCGCATTTCTGTGATAGAGAATCTCGCCCTTGGTGCCTATTCCTGGCTAGTGGCGCAGAGAGTGGGGGGGAATGGCTACAAATTACCCAGACCCTGAGCTCATGGAGGGGCCTGGGGCCACCACTCACCTGCTCACCCCATCTTACTTGTCAGTTTCCTTTTCCATCCCTATCCCATACTACAGTTACCGCAAGGAGGCTGCTGCCACCAAGCAGCAGCCGCAGCCTTCTCAGTTTGTGCGGTGGTGGAGAACTGATCATAGCACGCTCTTTATCTGCTCCTGGCTGTAAAGCATGTGGTTACACCCTTTTTCCATTAGGACATGCCCTCCCTTTACCTCGGCCTGGCCACGCTGCATACGACCATGTGTCTGGGTTCTACACTGAATGGTTGCTGCAATGTTGTATTGATTGTATTGATCAGCTGACTCTGCTTTCTCCCAATCATAGAGGGAATTGGCTTACACCTGAGCAGAGGCACCAATGACTGATCAGAGTACCCTATGTAAAACCCTCACTTGCATCTGCTCATTGTGACTTCTGGTCTACAGCGTGTATAACACTACTGGGACAGTTGAAGCAAATGTTTATGAGCGTACTAACTATAGTGGGTTCCCAACTAACATATAAGTACTCTACTAATTGACACCTGTAGAATTCCTAGCTGTGTCAGATCTACTGTAGCCATTAACTCCTTAGTTACTGATTGCCCCATTCACAATCTGTGCCAGTTTTTGCAATTCCCATTTGCCTTGCTGTACAATCAGTGCAACCCAAGGGGTTTAAGTTCCCAGCTCAAACTATCAGTCATTGCTTGTGCATCATCGCTTATCAGCTCTTATGTAGTGTGAGCTTGTTTCCAGACAGCCTCCAGTGCAACCACAACCAAAACAGTCCAAACTCTGTTTGATGAAATGCATCTGCTTTTAGACCATTCGATTTTTACCCCTTTTACAATTTGCCAAAAGTTTAGTGTCCTTAAGGTCAAGGTCCTTGTCTGAGGTATTTAATGGCCAGTTTTTTGTGGCTACTATTAATATTCAAACTGTTTGTATTAACCCCTTCCCGACATTTGACGTATATATACGTCATGGCCGGGATGTACTTCCCGACACATGACGTATATATACGTCATGACTTCAAAGTGCCACTGCGTCTCGAGACGCAGTGACAGAGGGACGATGTCTGCTGTCCCTGACAGCAGACATGTCCCTGCATGCCCAGGGGGGGCTGCGATGCCGCCCCCCCCGTCGGCGATCGCTGTGATTGGCTGTTCAGTGTGAACAGCCATTCACAGCGTTTTCCTGTGTTACCGGCGAATCAGACGCTCGGTAACACAGGTGTCAATCACCGCCGGGCGTCAGGGGGCATGAGGGGGTCATCGGTGACGACGACACCTCACCCCACCTGCCCCCAAGGCTGTGATTGGTCCGTGGGACCCACGGACCAATCACAGCCAAGGCGCGTGATTTAAACTAACGGTGACTGCGCTGCAGACGCCATTCCAGTCTGGAATTGCGTGCAGAGCGGTCACCGTGCCAATCTGTCGTGATACATACCTGATCCTTGCCTGAAACTTACCTGATCACCGCTGATCACCGCTGGTAGCGTGCTGCCAGCAGCTGGATACTTCCTGGATCTTGTGACTTCTGTGTGTGCTGCTGCAGCAGTGTCATAGAGTCACAGATCGTGAGAGATAGGGACAGATAGTGACAGAGAGTGATAGAGAGTGATAGAGAGTGATAGAGAGTGATAGAGCGTGATAGAGAGTGATAGAGAGTGCTATATTTTGTGTCTGCTGCACCCCCTTTTGTGCTGATCACTATATCTGAGGTGATCAGCAACTTTTTGGGGGTGCAGAGGTTTTTTTTTATATATATACCTGTCAGTTGCAGCAAAGGTTGTGCTGCCTGTGCAACTGACTGCTGCCCCCCCCCCTGCTGCCCCCCCTTTTGTGCTGATTGTGCTGATTAATTAACTGATCAGCAACTTTTTGGGGGTCCAGGTTTTTTTTTTTTATATATATACCTGTCAGTTGCACCAAAGGTTGTGCTGCGTGTGCAACTGACTGCTGCCCCCCCCTGCTGCCCCCCCCTTTTGTGCTGGTCAGTTTTAATTAATTAATCAGCAACTTTTTGGGGGTCCAGGGTTTTTTTTTTATATATATACCCTGTCAGGTTGTGTGTCTGCTGCCCCTCACTGCTAATCAGTGGTGCATCACTGCATCACTGATCTGCAGTTTTTTTTTTTTTTTTTGGAGAGTGCAGTGGGGTTTTGTTTTTACACCCACGTTGCTTGTGTGGGTGTCCTGTGGCCGCTGAGCGCTGATCAGTGACGTACAATCACTGAACAGCATTTTTGGCACAGGGTTGATATCATTTTTTTTTCTGCAGTTTTTTTAAATTGTTTTTTTTTTGGAGAGTGCTGTGGAAATTTTTTTTAAATTGTTTTTACACCCACGTTGCTTTTGTGGGTGTCCTGTGGCCGCTGATCAGTGACGTACAATCACTGAACAGCATTTTTGGCACAGGTTGATATCATTTTTTTTCTGCAGTTTTTTTTAAATTTTTTTTTTTTTTTGTTGTTGCACCCACGTTGTTTTTGTGGGTGTCCTGTTGCCTTTGAGCGCTGTTCAGTGACGGACGTTACTGACCAACATCTGTGCTCAATTTTTGGCGCAGGACCTTTTTTTTTTTTTAACCCCTTCAATTTTTTTTTTTTATTGGGATCAAATTCCTGTATAAAGTATTTTTTTTTTCTGCACTACATACACACTACACACTACATACCCCCCGTGTTGAAATAAAGTTTGTACCCCCCCCTACACTATACACGTGTTGAAACATTACACTTACAGAAACACAAAAATAAAAATGGCATCCCAAATGTCATCCCAAATGTCATCCCAAATGTCATCCCAGTCATCCAGAAGAATGTATTCAGCGGAGGAGGCATATGCCATGCTTGCCTCTGACTCTGACTCTGACACAGCCAGTGATGCAAGCGGGGAATTTGAAGGATTCGCCTTAAGCTCCTCTTCCTCCTCTGCTGATGAGGGACCCCCTCAAAGACGCCCCCGTAGAGCAGCTGAGACCCCCCCCCAAATGATTGATCCCGTATGGACCCCACCACCAGACAATTTTGAGCCCCAGGTTCCTGAGTTTTTGGCCATCCCAGGAATCCAATTTGATTCAGCAGGTCTCAGAGAAATTGACTTTTTCAAATTATTTTTCTCTGATGATTTTATAAATTTAATGGTGGACCAAACTAATTTATATGCCCAGCAGTTTATTGCTCAAAACCCCACGTCATCATTTGCTAGGTGGACTCCTGTAGATGCAGTAGAGATGATGACGTTTTGGGGTCTGGTGTTACATATGGGCATAGTAAAAAAGCCAGAAATTAGGCAATATTGGAGTACAGATGTTCTGTACAGCACCCCATTTTACCGTATGGCCATGACTCGGGCTCGTTTTGAGATAATCCTTAAATTTTTACATTACACCGATAATACACTGTGCCCACCCAGAGATGATCCCACCTTTGACCGGCTATTCAAAGTCAGGCCGGTCATTGATCATTTCAGTGCCAAATTTGCAGAGATGTACATCCCTGAAAAATGTATTTGTATTGACGAGTCCCTTTTACATTTTAAAGGAAGGGTTAAATTCCGCCAGTACCTTCCCAGTAAGAGGGCAAGGTATGGCATAAAAATGTATAAGCTGTGTGAAAGCACCTCAGGGTACACCCACATGTTTAGGGTATATGAAGGGAAGGATTCAAGAATTGAACCGCCAGAATGCCCCCCCTCCCTCGTAGGTGTTAGTGGAAAAATTGTCTGGGATTTAGTGCACCCCTTCCTGGATAAAGGTTATCACCTCTATGTGGATAACTTTTACACTAGCATCCCCCTGTTTAAGGCCCTTGGTTCAAGAGGTACAGCAGCTTGCGGTACTGTGCGTAAGAACCAAAGAGGCCTCCCAAAAACGCACATTGCCCAAGTAATGAGAAGGGGTGAAAGCAGGGGAATATGCACCGAAAATATGTTGTTGGTCAAATATAAGGACAAGAGGGATGTCCTTATACTGACAACAATTCATGGAGACAGTACCACCTCCATCCCTGTACGAGGTACCAGTACCCACACCTCAAAACCTAATTGTATCCTAGATTACAATAGGTACATGGGCGGAGTGGATCTTTCAGATCAGGTACTGAAGCCGTACAGTGCCCTGCGGAAAACAAAAATCTGGTACAAGAAGCTGGCCGTGTATATCATCCAGATGGCACTGTATAACGCTTACGTGCTATTCCGTTCTACCAGCCAGAGGGGGACATTTATGCACTTTCAAGAGGAAGTCATAAAGGGCCTAATATTTGGGAACCAGCAGGCAGAGGGCCCCAGTACTTCTAGTACTGGCCCCCGTATTGTACCAGGGCAGCATTTTCCTAACGAAATCCCCTCCACTGCAAGAAAGGGCAGGACACAAAAAAGGTGCAAAGTTTGCTATAAAAAGGGAATAAGAAAGGAAACTATTTTCCACTGTGAAACTTGCCCCGACAAACCCGGCCTATGTATAAAGGAGTGTTTTAAAATACACCACACATCTATGGATTATTAGGTTCATCATTTCACCGTGCTTCGGGGGTCTTGCTAATGCCACATAGCACCCACCATTCATTCCACCAGAATCTGAGCTGCAAAATCCAAAAATCATTCCTTCCCTTCTGAGTCCTGCCATGCACCCAACTGGTATTTTTTGGTCACATATGAGGCATTGCCATACTCGGGAGAAATTGGGGCACAGATTTTGGGGTGCTTTTTCTCCTTCATACCTTCTGAAAATGAAAAATTTTGAGCCAGAACTGCATTTTTGTGTAAAAAAATGTAATTTTTCATTTTCACTGCCCAGTTGTATCAAAATTGGTGAAACCCCTGGGGGTTTGAAATGTACACTATACCCCTAGATGAATTCCCTGAGGGGTGTAGTTTGCAAAATGGGGTCACTTGTGGGGGGGTTCCACTGTATTGGTGCTTTGGGGGTCTTGCTAATGCGACATAGCACCCACCAACATTCCACCAGAATCTGTGCTGCAAAATCCAAATATCACTCCTTCCCTTCTGAGTCCTGCAACTTTTTGGTCACACATGAGGCATTGCCGTACTCGGGAGAAATTGGGGCACAGATTTTGGGGTGCTTTTTCTCCTTCATACCTTCTGAAAATGAAAAAGTTTGAGCCAGAACTGCATTTTTGTGTAAAAAAAATTTAATTTTTCATTTTCACTGCCGAGTTGTATCAAAATTGGTGAAACCCCTGGGGGTTTGAAATGTACACTATACCCCTAGATGAATTCCCTGAGGGGTGTAGTTTGCAAAATGGGGTCACTTGTGGGGGGGTTCCACTGTATTGGTGCTTTGGGGGTCTTGCTAATGCGACATAGCACCCACCAACATTCCACCAGAATCTGTGCTGCAAAATCCAAATATCACTCCTTCCCTTCTGAGTCCTGCCACTTTTTGGTGACACATGAGGCATTGCCGTACTCGGGAGAAATTGGGGCACAGATTTTGGGGTGCTTTTTCTCCTTCATACCTTCTGAAAATGAAAAAGTTTGAGCCAGAACTGCATTTTTGTGTAAAAAAAAATGTAATTTTTCATTTTCACTGCCCAGTTGTATCAAAATTGGTGAAACCCCTGGGGGTTTTAAATGTACACTATACCCCTAGATGAATTCCCTGAGGGGTGTAGTTTGCAAAATGGGGTCACTTGTGGGGGGGTTCCACTGTATTGGTGCTTTGGGGGTCTTGCTAATGCGACATAGCACCCACCAACATTCCACCAGAATCTGTGCTGCAAAATCCAAATATCACTCCTTCCCTTCTGAGTCCTGCCATGCACCCAAATAGTATTTTTTGGTCACATGTGAGACATTGCCATACTCGGGAGAAATTGGGGCACAGATTTTGGGGTGCTTTTTCTCCTTCATTCCTTGTGAAAATTAAAATTTTTGAGCCAGAACTGCATTTTTGTGTAAAAAATGTAATTTTTCATTTGCACAGCCCAGGTGTATCAAAATTGGTGAAACCCCTGGGGGTTTGAAATGTACACTATACCCCTAGATGAATTCCCTGAGGGGTGTAGTTTGCAAAATGGGGTCACTTGTGGGGGGGTTCCACTGTATTGGTGCTAGGGGGGTCTTGCTAATGCGACATAGCACCCACCAACATTCCACCAGAATCTGTGCTGCAAAATCCAAAAATCACTCCTTCCCTTCTGAGTCCTGCCATGCACCCAAATGGTATTTTTTGGTCATATGTGAGACATTGCCGTACTCGGGAGAAATTGGGGCACAGATTTTGGGGTGCTTTTTCTCCTTCATTCCTTGTGAAAATGAAAAATTTTGAGCCAGAACTGCATTTTTGTGTAAAAAATGTAATTTTTCATTTGCACAGCCCAGTTGTATCAAAATTGGTGAAACCCCTGGGGGTTTGAAATGTACACTATACCCCTAGATGAATTCCCTGAGGGGTGTAGTTTGCAAAATGGGGTCACTTGTTGGGGGGTTCCACTGTATTGGTGCTTGGGGGGTCTTGCTAATGCGACATAGCACCCACCAACATTCCACCAGAATCTGAGCTGCAAAATCCAAAAATCACTCCTTCCCTTCTGAGTCCTGCCATGCACCCAAATGGTATTTTTTGGTCATATGTGAGACATTGCCGTACTCGGGAGAAATTGGGGCACAGACTTTGGGGTGCTTTTTCTCCTTCATTCCTTGTGAAAATGAAAAATTTTGAGCCAGAACTGCATTTTTGTGTAAAAAATGTAATTTTTTCATTTGCACAGCCCAGTTGTATCAAAATTGGTGAAACCCCTGGGGGTTTGAAATGTACACTATACCCCTAGATGAATTCCCTGAGGGGTGTAGTTTGCAAAATGGGGTCACTTGTGGGGGGGTTCCACTGTATTGGTGCTTGGGGGGTCTTGCTAATGCGACATAGCACCCACCAACATTCCACCAGAATCTGAGCTGCAAAATCCAAAAATCACTCCTTCCCTTCTGAGTCCTGCCATGCACCCAAATGGTATTTTTTGGTCACATGTGAGGCATTGCCGTACTCGGGAGAAATTGGGGCATAGATTTTGGGGTGCTTTTTCTCCTTCATACCTTCTGAAAATGAAAAATTTTGAGCCAGAACGGCATTTTTGTGTAAAAAAATGTAATTTTTCATTTTCACTGCCCAGTTGTATCAAAATTGGTGAAACCCCTGGGGGTTTGAAATGTACACTATACCCCTAGATGAATTCCCTGAGGGGTGTAGTTTGCAAAATGGGGTCACTTGTGGGGGGGTTCCACTGTATTGGTGCTTGGGGGGTCTTGCTAATGCGACATAGCACCCACCAACATTCCACCAGAATCTGAGCTGCAAAATCCAAAAATCACTCCTTCCCTTCTGAGTCCTGCCATGCACCCAAATGGTATTTTTTGGTCACATGTGAGGCATTGCCGTACTCGGGGGAAATTGGGGCACAGATTTTGGGGTGCTTTGTCTCCTTCATTCCTTGTGAAAATGAAAAATTTTGAGCCAGAACTGCATTTTTGTGTAAAAAATTTAATTTTTCATTTTCACTGCCCAGTTGTACCACAATTGGTGAAACCCCTGGGGGTTTGAAATGTACACTATACCCATAGATGAATTCCCTGAGGGGTGTAGTTTGCAAAATGGGGTCACTTGTGGGGGGGTTCCTAAATTTTAGCATCTTATGGTGCCTAGAAACCTACATGGTGCCTAAAAAATAATCTCATAAAAAGGAGGCTCCAAAATCAAGTAGGTGCTCCTTCTATTATGAAGCCTGTGGTTTGGTCAACGTGCACACTAGGGCCACATATAGGATATTTATGAAAACAAAAGAATTGGGGGAATCAATTTTTAGTCACATTTCTCTAGTAAAATCTACTGTGTTCCTTAGAAAAATGTATTAAAATTGCAAATCTGCAAAAAAAATGAAATTTTGAAATTTCACCTACACTTTGTTTTAATTCCTGTGAAACACCTAAAGGGTTAACAAACTTCCAAAATGCTGTTTTGAATACTGTGAGGGGTGCAGTTTTTGAAATGGCATCATTTATGGGGGTGTCTCACATACAAGTCCCTCAAAGTCACATCAGAACTGAACTGGTCCCTAAAAAAATCAGTGTTTGAAATTTTCTTGAAAATTTGAGAATTTGCTATTCATATTGTAAGCCTCCTAGTGTCCAAAAAAATTAAAAGGAAGTTGAAATAATGATGGAAACATAAAGTAGACATATGGTCTATGTTAGTTATTAACTATTTTGAGTGGTATGATTATTTGTCTCACAAGCAGAAAATTTAACATTTTGCAAATTGCTAAATTTTCCATTTTTTTTACGACATTTTGGTATTTTTCACAAAAAAACACAGACTGTATCGACCCAAATTTACCACTAATTTGAAGTACAATGTGTCACGAGAAAACAATCTCAAAATCACTGGGATAAGTAAAAGCAAAAAAAAGTTATCCCCACTTAAGTGATACATGTCAGATTTGAAAAAAAGGGCTCTGTCAGGAAGGCAAAAACTGGCTGTGTCGGGAAGGGGTTAAAGGTAGTAATTCAAGATCTTTTAATAGATTTGTTTTTGGACAAAAAAAAAGTCTGACCAAGGATAATGCTTTATCTCTAGCCTGATCAAGCAGAGTTTAGTAGACATTTCATCAATTTATGCTGTTGCTAATTCAAGGCTGTTATTAATGCGAACCACTGGGAAAAACTGGGAATGCAGTAAACCAGCCCGCAAGGGTGCTGGATGAAAACTCTGATATTGAAGTCAATTATTTCAGATTCTTTTGAAAACAGTATGGTGGCAATACCATTAGCAGATGTCATAATTCTGACATCTGAAATTTCCTGTTGGCTCATGACATATGCGAACTTAAAGGGACAATCTTTAAAGTTATGATTCTCAATCAAATCTACAAATTCTTGTTTAGTCCCTCTCCAAAAAATCAAGAGATCATCTATATACTGCACCTCAATGCAATATTAGCGGCTACAGGAGGGTCATCAAAATAAGCTTCTTGTTCAATCATGAACATAAAAATATTTGTGTACGATGGTACAACCGGAGAACCCATTGCGCAGCCTCTAATTTGCTAGTAAAATTCTCCAGGATCCAGAAAATTGATTTTTACTGAGAATCATTTTTAATAACTGTAATATCAAAGTTAATTAAGGAACACAATAATCAGTATGATTCTGTAAATAGCATTTAACACTGTATAGACCAGCCATGTTCGGTCGGAATCAAAGTATAAAGGCTATTGACTGAACAAAGACACCTATCATCTGAATAACTAGAAAAAAGTCTCCAGAGAACTCAATAATGATGTTGAGTCCAATAAGTATCACGTATGATGGACAATACACGGCTGGAATAAAGAATCCAAATACGTAGAAACTACATGTAATAATGAGTAACGGATATATAGAAAACTATATCAATTGAAAGGTGCTTGGTATGGGTGTGCTTGGCTAGAAGCAGCAATCTAAAAAAGAGGGAGTCACTCCCAATACAATATACAGGAAAAGAAGAGTGGTCGATTGCGCTAGCACTAAATCACACTCAAATTATAAATTAAACAGAAATGGTCAGGTGTGTATATAGGTAACACTTTAATTATAAAATATAAAAATCATTATTAAAAAATAATAATTATTAAAACTAAGGAACATGGGCAAGAGATCGATAGTCACCCGTTATAGTTGAAATGGCATGCCAGTCCTTGGAAATTACCCAAATGGGTTTTGTGGGGATCTGTAGGTATAATTAATATTTGTAATCCAATCTTTCTTATGTTGGAGGAGGAGGTAAACACTCCAATGCTGGTACCACTTTTTCCACAGGAAATGCCGGGCCTTTTAGGATGTGGCGTGCTTCCAAGATGATCTTCTGCCATGGATTGTGGTAGATGGACCAGCCCACTTTGTCCTCAGAGACAGATGTCCCAAGTGGAGGGTTGGATATATCTTTTTGAGATCCACAGTGTTGGAAATTTAAACTCGTCTGGCAAGGGGGATAAAGCGATCTGAGGTCCCTTTTGAAAATGCTTTTCAAAAGGGACCTCAGATCGCTTTAACCCCCATGCCAGACGAATGTAACTTTTCCAACGCTGTGGATCTCAAAAAGATATATCCAACCTATATACACACCTGACCATTTCTGTTTAATTTATAATTTAAATGTGATTTAGTGCTAGTGCAATTGACCACTCTTCTTTTCTTGTAATAATGAGTCCCTAGCCGCAATAATGGGACATCCTGTCGGCTGAGTTGCATTCTTATGCGGGTGTGGTATAGGGTTCCGACAGAGTCATTCGCCCAACGTCGGGATCCCGACTGGCCGGACACAGACAGCATGTTGAGCGCAACAAAGCCCCTTGTGGGCACGGTGGCTCACTATGCTCGCCACCTATTCTATTCTCCCTCTATGGGGGTCATGGACACCCATGAGGGAGAATAGCCGTTGGCTGTCGGGAACCCATCTGTCAGTGTTTTAACAGTCGGGATCCCGACTTTGGGTAAATGACTGTCGGGATCCCGTCTGGCACCCTCTTATGCAGTTTTGGTAATATATACATCAATGGTGTAACAGGAAAATGCAGAATTAGTGCTTATTTAAGCTTTTTGCAGTCAACTGCTTGTTGTAGACAGCATTCCAGTTCTTTTTTGAACAGTGGTGGGATCACATGGTAACGTCCTGTATGTTAATTCATCCTTGATTTGTCCTTCATTCTCATTAATCATGCAAGTTCATTATGACCAATACACCACCTTTATCAACTGAACGGAAAATTACTTCACGTTTTTTTAACAGTGCAGACTGCTCATCCTCAGATAAATACAAATACATTTTTAGAAAAGCATTGGAAGAGGGAGGGTCAAAATGGGATTTTAGAATCACTTTTTGTACTTGAGGTGGTAAAGTAGCAATATTTTTGCTACTATTCTGCTGTCTGGCAAATAATTCCTTAAAACATACCTTGCGTTGCAGCTCATGCAATTCAATCTGCCATTGTAAAGGATAAAGCTGATTAGTATGCACAAATCATGTTGGATTCTGCACCTCAGTACTTTAGCTCCACATATCGTGAATGACCAATTAGGTCTCAGCTGCTTTGAAACAAACTAGCTTTTCTAGTTAATTATTTTTCTGATAGTGTTAATTCATTTATTTATATACTTTACACCAGGCATGTCCAACGTTGGCCCTCCAGATGTTTTGAAACTACACATCCCAGCATGCTTTGCAATAGTTTTAGCATTCTTTAATAGGAAAACTGTGGCAAAGCATGCTGGGATGTGTAGTTTCAAAACATCTGGAGGGCCAACGTTGGACATGCCTGCTTTACACGCTTGTTCTATTTTCATGTTTAAGATTTTTAGCTTGATGATTATTCTTAGACAACTGCAATCTCTCTTTATTAATATTGTTATAGTAATTTTTAAAAAAAAATGTTTTATATTGCTGTCTACTTATTTGCATGATCTATTATTGGTGTTTCAGTGTGTTATATTGTTGTTTACAGTTGCTATGTGATGGTCGGGGCTTCGCTGACCAATCTCCATGCAATTGGGTGCCATATCAGCCTGAAGTCCCACAGGGCTCACTTCCGGTGTAAGCACTCTGTCCCCATAGTGGTGTGCATTCCACCCAGCATAGAATGCATTCCACCAGCATTTCGCCTCGATCCTGCCAATCAGCTCCTACCTGTCATTTTTCAAACCAAGCCTGTAACTTCACAGCTAGGAGATGATTGGCCAGAGATAAAAACCAGGCATTTTATCACTTCAGCGAGCTTCATAAATCTGCCCCTTAGTGACAATCACAATAGCAACCCCAGCGCAATATTATTGGTTACCCCTGTGGGGATGTGCCCTGCTACCAAAACAGCTTTATTGCTCCCAGCACCGGAGCAGCAGCAGGGGGAGAGGGACTATGTCCGCAGCTCCATCCAGCACAAGCGCTTGGTTCTTAATTTAGATATGAGAACCCTTCACATACTGTATAAGCTATTTACAGTAAGGTGTAATTACAATGAGGGATTGGTATGGATAAGATCATGAGGTTAAACAAGCTGTACCACTCACTGTCCAATGATAACTTCCGAATTCCATAGATAAGTGCCCCTTGCATCGCAGGCTGTAGAGACTTTTCCAGGATTAATTGTGCACTTTGCATCAGCCTGGTAATGATAAGTGGCTGGTAATGATAAGTTCAAATTGTGTAGATTTTTATGTGGGCTGTGTCTGCCTCCATCTCTAACTTAACAAAGAAACCTTTGTTATAACAGACCAATATATACACATTGTGCACATACCACAAGCTGAGCTGCATGATTTATTTCCAAAGTGGTGTCTGTTTGCATTGGGGGAGTATGCTGAAATCATAACGGGAGAAAACATAAAATATTACAATTTGGTTTTTGGTGTCTGGCATTTTTGCTTATGACTAGGTCTGTATTTTTTCATTACTGATGAACGGCATGTGGGTAACATCAGTGGCGTAACTATAGCTCCGCAGCCCCCGCGGTGGCGGGGGGGCGCAGAGAAATTGGGGGCGCCGCCGGGGGGGCTGCGGGTGTATATTCTTCTAAAGTAAGAGACTTTTTTTTTTTTTTTTTTTTTTAAGAGGAGTGTTTGGCAGCACATTATATTTATTTATCTTTTACTATAGCAGAGGCAGTTAAAACCTTGCATGTTAGCAAAACAAAAAAACACTGCTTTTTTTTGTGGGGGTGGGGGGCCCGAAACATATTTTTGCACCTGGGCCCACAACTCACTTGTTCCGCCACTGACTGTACATCCAGGGATCAATCAGCACGCTGATTGGCTGAGATCAGCGTGCGCCGTGCTGCCAGTGTTTTCACAACAGAAGCGCTTCCGCATAGCCCGGCGGATAGCGCTCGTTATTTCTAATGGTCTGCAGGGACCCCCGCTGCCTCCGCCGCCAGATTTAAATACACAGCGCCGTAGGACAGGTACCCGGACGGCAGGGGGGGGGGGGCAAAATGCCGCCCTCCAGTGGCCGGCGCCCTAGGCAAATGCCTAGATTTGCCTAGTGGTGGCGCCGGCCCTGGCTACAATACACTTAATCGAGTATGTTTCACCTAGCACATATATCCTAAATACAAAAATCTCATGAACTCCCTCCCAGTGTTCACTTATTTATCAAAAATGGGAAAAGAGGAAAGTTACTTAAAACACTGAAACTTAAATATTGGTGGTCATAATTCCACATGCATTGCCAGGTGTCACTGTATCATATACATATGACCTGTGCTTTCCGGATGGTAACAATATACTCCTATATCTTAAGTCAGTGGTTCCCAAACTTTTTTGAATCACGGCACCCTAGAGCATCAAAATATTTTCAAGGCACCCCTAGGCCAAATGCTTCTTATCGAGAAATTCAGGAAAAAAATTTAAAGTAAGTGCATTGTGTTTATATGTCACAGTTATGTGGTGAGGGACAGGATTTGCTTCTGTTTGTCCACATATATTATGATTGGCAGCCACAAGCACTGGTTTTGCCTGGTTTATTGACAATAAATAATATGAATTGATCCTGGTCCACCAATCCAAGGCACCCCTGCAACGGTCCTGAGGCACCCCTGGGTGCCTAGGCACACAGTTTGGGAACCACTGGCTTAAGTAACAGAAATAAAACAGAAATACAGTAAAGTAAAAAAAAAGGTGGACTGGTGGATACTATTGCCCTATAACCCTTAGCTGGTTGAAAATAGGCCTTAAAGGTGTATCTTCCCAATCTGATGTACGGCGTGAATTGGAACCACACGATAGGAGACACCGCCAGAGGGAACTCCTAAAAGATACACCTTTAAGGTCTATTTTCACCTAGCTAAGGGTGATTGCAATAGTATTCACCAGTCCATTTTTCTTACTTTACTGTATTGCACTATACAGTATATTTCTGTTTTATTTCGGTTGATTAAGATATGTGTGTATATTTTTAGCATCCGGGCAGTACAGGTCTTTACGTAACCTTCCTGTTTTCCCCTTTTTTGAAATAACTGAGCACTATTGCCACCCATACACTGTGCGACGGGGCGGTGGGATGAGATTCGTGCTCCCGCACACATCACATGGCACAGCACATGAAGTATGTGCTGCAGGTACTTTTTGAACTAGACTGCATCGCATCTAGTTCAAAACGTGCGGTGCAAGAGCCCATTGTATGTGTTTTGAAATAGATGCAATGTAATATAGTTTAAAATGCATGGTGCACATTGCACCGTGTATGGGCGGCATATGAGGGGGTTCATCAGATAGTTAAATAAATAAACAGACTGACAGATATTAGACAGATAGACATATGGAGATAGATGATAGAGAGAGAGAGAGAGAGAGATGATAGATAGATAGATAGATAGATAGATAGATAGATAGATAGATAGATACAGAGATAGAGATTTTGGGGCCCATTTATCAAACCATATTTGTGGCTAAATCCCAGAAAACACCAGTTTTCGGGGGTTAGCCGCAAATATTAAGTATCCCCTAAATGTATCACAGGGGACCACAGCAGGAATCTCCGATCCCTGCTGCGATGCCCCCCTGCTGCGATGCCGGCCGCATCCCCCATAGGTTTCTATGGGGGATGCGAAGCTGCCCGATGTATCAACATCGGGCAGCCCAGCATTGCACCCCTGGGCTTTCGCCATTCTGATATGGCGATAGCCCATTGTAGCCTATGGCTACACATCACACTGCCCGAGCAGGGCAGTGCGGTAAGAGGGGTCGGCGGGGGTTAGCGCATAACCGCTCATGCGCAGACCCCCCGGTTTCCGGGTGCCCATAATGATACATCCCGGCGGTATTAAAAGCAACTGCAATGCGATGCCCGGCGATGTCACCACGCCGGCATCGCACATTAATGATAAATGCGCCCCATAGAAAGACAGACAGAGAGAGAGAGAAGGAGACAGATGATAGGTAGATAGATAGGTAGATAGATAGATAGATAGATAGATACAGACAGGGATAAAGATATATGGAGAGACAGAGAGAGACAGAGAGAGAGAGACAGGGATAAAGATATATGGAGAGAGAGACAGAGGCAGACAGGGATAAAGATATATGGAGAGAGCGAGACAGACAGGGATAAAGATATATGGAGAGAGAGAGAGAGAGAGAGAGACAGACAGACTTCTGTAGATGATATGATAGACACAAATAAAAACAAACTCACTCAGCCAGCTCCTCTGTAGGCTCCCCGGCCATCTCTCTCATGCAGAGCTCCATACTGAGATGGGGGCATCTAGTGGCTCCTGCCAGTACTGCAGTTAGTTAGCAGTAACCCCGGAGCCTCTTCCGACACTCACCCTTCCCCGCGTGCAGGTTGGTGCTTGTTGATGTCTGTCAGACAGTGTCACAGGCCGCGGCAGCCGACAGGAGCAGGGTGCAGAGCAGGGAGAGCGCCTCTGCTGGCTGGCGCCTCCCTGCTTTGCATCCCTTACTGAGCGGGTTCCGCCGACCCTGCCAGTAGTGGCCCTTTACACATTGCCCACATTAGTGCCCTTACAGAATTCCCATATTATTGCAGGAGAGGAGAGAAGAGTGGAGGAGAGCACTCACTGCCATGGCCCCGTGTGGTGTGCATTCAGCTCCTATGCTGCTGAGCAGCTCATACCAGGGCTGACGGACATTTAAATATGGCACAGGCTCGTGAGCCAATCGGAGCTCGCGGCCCGGCAGCGAATCGCTAATTGCGGCTGCCGATCCACGAGCTCTGATAGGCTGGTGGCCAAGTGCCATATTTCCGTCAGCACTGGTGTGAGCCCCTCTGCAGGTAAGGAGCTGAGCACACACCCCACAGGGCCATGGCGGCGGTGAGTGGCCCCCTCACTGTAGTATAATTATTAATTAACAGCCCCCTCCCTGTAATATAATTATTAATTAACAACCCCCTCCCTGTAGTATAATTCTAAATTAACGGCCCCCTCCCTGTGTATAATTATTAATTAACGGCCCCCTCCCTGTAGTATAATTATTAATTTCACAGTCCCCTCCCTGTAGTATCATTAATATTTAATGTAACTGGCCCCCTGTCCTCTGCAATTAAAATGTCCCCCCCACCATAATAACTTAGATAATACCTTACATTGTATGGCCACATGTTGAGGCTCCGCACTGCAGTGGTGATCAGATCAGACAGGAACCCAACTTCCTGTCTGACTCTGAGTGCAGTGTGTTCTGGGCTCCCATTCAGCAACAGGCAGCCTCACGATTGGCTGCCTGTTGCTATGCTGCAGCTGCTGACACTGACAGGAGGCGGAAGGACCGTCACCCCCAGCATGGATGCAGATGCCGGGACTGCATCCGTGCCTGTCAGCTGTCCGTCGCCTGCCCGGCGGCATCCTGTTAGGTGCGTATCTCCTGGCCGCGGGCCCGCACACCCACGCTGCCGCTGCTTTAAGATAAAAAAAAAAAACGGAATTGGCAGCGGCGGTATGCAGTGCGCACGGCAGCGGTTGCGGGCCCCATGATCCTGTTGGGCCCCGGTGCACTGACGGTAGTTCCGCCTCTGAGTACAGTATGTCCAGTGCAGTTATGGCCAGCAGAGACAGTACAGTATGCTCAGTGGGGTTATAGCCAGCAGGGACAGTACAGTATGCACAGCGGGGTTATGGCCAGCAGGGACAGTACAGTATGCACAGTGGGGTTATAGCCAGCAGGGACAGTACAGTATGTCCAGTGCAGTTATGGCCAGCAGGGACAGTACAGTATGCACAGTGGGGTTATGGCCAGCAGGGACAGTACAGTAGGCACAGTAGAGTTATGGCCAGCAGGGACAGTACAGTATGCACAGTGGGGTTATGGCCAGCAGGGACAGTACAGTATGCACAGCGGGGTTATAGCCAGGAGAGACAGTACAGTATGCACAGCGGGGTTATGGCCAGCATGGACAGTACAGTTTGCGCAGTGCAGTTATGGCCAGCAGGGACAGTACAGTATGCACAGTGGGGTTATGGCCAGCACGGACAGTACAGTATGCACAGTGGGGTTATGGCCAGCACGGACAGTACAGTATGCACAGTGGGGTTATGGCCAGCAGGGACAGTACAGTATGTCCTGTGAAGTTATGGCCAGCAGGGACAGGACAGTATGCACAGTGCAGTTATGGACAGTAGGGACAGTACAGTATGCACAGTCTGGTTATGGCCATCAGCCACAGTGCAGTTATGGCTAGAAGTCACAGTGGGGTCCAGTGTAAAACAAATAAATTGCAGAGCACGCCTGCCAAGTACGCATCCTACTCTCTTGCATCCCGTGGAATGGTGCCGAGCCGTGGGCTTGGCACCTTATATTGGATCCAAGTCTAATGGTGTGTACACATGGTCAGATGTGCCTTCAGATACTATCCACGATCCGATCCGATTAGATCATGGATAGTATCTAAAGGCACATCCGATTTGCATACAAGTCTGACTATATAGTGCAGATCTACACTATATGGTCAAGGCAGACAAGACTTTCTGCCTTGCGATACGTGAACGTGCATCGGAATCGGATCGGAATCTGAAGGGTTAAAACCCTTGCGATCTGCATCCGATTCAAATCTGATGTTGACTATATCGTCAACATCGGAAGGCAAAAAGGACCATGTGTACACACCATTACAGTATCCGACATCGGGAAGATGGCATTCGGCCTCACCTCAACTTGGGATCTGAGTTTAGTTTCCTGCTATAACACACCCATACTGATGCCAGCAGGGCCTCCAGCGAGACTACAGCCATTTTTCAGACCAAAGAGGTACTATTGGCCAACTGATCCCAGTGCCACAACTCTTTATATTATTATATATGGTACTTGTTTCCCAGCAGGGCGCCCAGATTTTTTACGTACACAAACGTAGTGAAATCGCATCTCATTGCATTGCATGGTACGTTTTTACAATGCGATGTGTGCGATGCAATACGATGCGATATTTGATTGTACAAGCACCCATGCCATGAGATGTGATGAGTGCTTACAATGAGATGTGATGGGTACTTGCAATGAGATGTGATGCTATGTGATGTGTGCATAGTATGTGATGGCTGCTTAGAATTGTAAGCACCTGCACCTACGCCATTGTTTAGCGTCAACCCCAGTATCCACGCCACCCCAAAGCGTGGTGAGCGTGGCGAGCGCAGCGAGTCCAACGAGGGGCGGCAGTACGCGTCCTCCGACCTTTTCATATCCCCCACTATCCACTTCAGCGTGGAGTTGACTTTAGATAGTGTGGCGAGCGCAGCGAGCCACCGAGCCGGAAGCATGGCGAGCGCAGCAAGCCCCGCGAGGGGACGCAGAATACATGTAAAGTTCTCCGCGTGCGCTCGCCACGCTTCGGGCTCGGTGGCTCGCTGCGCTCGCCACACTATCTACAATCGACTCCACGCCGACGTGGATAGTGGAGGTATGAAAAGGTCGGAGGACGCATACCGCCACCCCTCGTGGGGCACGCTGCACTTACAATTGTAAGCACACAGTGACATCACATCACATACAATGCACACATCACATCACATAGCATCACATCTCATTGTAAGCACCTATCACATCTCATTGTAAGCACCTATCACATCTCATGGCATGTACAATCAAATATCGTATCGCATTTGGTGCCATGCGATCCTATGCAATATTTCATTGTATAAGCACTCCTGTGCAGTTAACATAGACATTTCCTACGCAGAATAGCACACTAAGCTATTTGCTTAGTGGCCACCCTGCTAGGAAACAAGTGCTTTTTATATATATATATATATATATATATATATATATATATATATATATATATATGGCAAAAATGCCCAGCACTCATCCGTACTTGTGGCAGCTTGTGCGGTGCACGCAATCTCCGGTAGAGAAAATGTAGAAATCACTATGGTATGCGGCACTGTCTTGATAAAGGGTTTCAGTACCCGAAACGTTGACTTACCGCACTGCCTGTTGGCTGATTTATTTGCGTTGTACCTGTTGTTGGATGGATGAGTGCCGCATACCATAGTGATTTCTATATATATATATATATATATATATATATATATATATATATATATATATATATATTAAGCCTGGTAAAATGATAGCGTGGTGATAAGATAGAAGATGATAACGCACCAGCCAATGAACTTCTGTCATTTTTAGAACAAAGCTGATTGGCTGGTGTGTTATCACCTTCCCCTTCTTTCTTTCTCTCTCTCAATTTGAATGCATAGAACTGCCATGTTCTCTATCTTTATAATGAAGACATTGCGGGTGACATTCTATGCTTTGAGATAAATGCGCATGTTTTTTTAGCGCACCACATCGCCGCTATTCGCACTTTTTAAAATCGCATTTTTCAGTCATAATTCGCATATTTAATGTGATGCGATTTGGAGGCTGAAAAGTGCGAAGTGGTGCGATTTGCGGCGAAGTGGTGCGATGTCTTTAGACCTGAAAATGTGCGATTTTCATGTCTGAAAATCGCACGTTTGCAGGAAAGCGCAAAGTAAAAAAAAAAAACGAGCATGGGGTCCCCCGCCAGAGCATAACCAGCCCCGGGCTCATTGAGCCGGTGCTGGTGACATAAAATCAGGGTCCCCGTCAAATAGGGGTCCCCTTGATTTAATGAAACCAGCACCAGGCTCAAGGTCCGGCGCTGGTTCCCAAAATACGGGGGACAAAATGACTAGGGGTCCCCCGTATTTTAAGAACCAGCACCGGACCCAACCAGCCAGCAGGGTAAGGCCACAGCCGGGGGACACTTATTATATAAGGTCCCGCGGCCAAAGCATTAACCCCCTGGCTGGTCAGCATCGGCAGGGGTCCTGGGGAAGTGCTCCCATCTGGTACCCGGCTCACCGGACTTTCACAGGCGCAGAGATGTTTCTTCCTCTGCGTCTCTAGTCAGAATGATTTCTGGCCAATCAGGAGCCGAGGAAGAAACATCTCTGCTCTAGATGCGCAGAGATGTTTCTTCCTCGGTGTCTGTATTCAGAATGATTTCTGGCCAATCAGGAGCCGACTTTCTCGGCTCCTGATTGGCCAGAAATCATTCTGACTAGAGACGCTGAGGAAGAAACATCTCTGCGCCTGTGAAAGTCCGGTGAGCCGGGAACCAGATGGGAGCAGCGCTTCTGCCGGAGAGGATGCCGAGGTCGTCGCCGGGGACCAGGTGAGTAGGATTTCCTTCCTTAGGTACCCCTGGGGACTACCTCGGATCCTGGACCCCGGATTCTTCAGCCCAGGAGCCCCGGAACACCGGACCAGCCCCGGAACCAGGACCAAGGCCCCGGAACCGGACTCTTCTGCCCTGGAGCCCCGGACCCAGGGACCGACCTACGGGCTCAAGGTAGGTAAGTATCAGTGTGTGTGTGTTATGTGTGTATTAAACTTTTATTTTTCTGGGTGTCAGTGTGTTTTCTTTAACTATTTTTTGTACTGTAGAACTACAAGTGCCAGCGGGCCCTTTAATGCCCCGCATGCTGGGACTTGTGGTTCTCCAAGTCCCAGCATGCGGGGTAGGCTTGCTGGGACTCATAGTTCGCCAGTAGAAAACAATAGTTTATATTCTTTTTTTTACACAATCCATTAGCCCGATGCCCACCGCCCAGGGGCATCGGGGACAGCCCCGGACTATCAGCATGGGCTGGTAAGTCCTGGAGGGGGGGGACCCCTTCATTGGGGGGGTCCCCACTTCCCCAGGACCCCTGCCTATGCTGACCAGCCAGGGGGTTAATGCTTTGGCCGCGGGACCTTATATAATAAGTGTCCCCCGGCTGTGGCATTACCCTGCTGGCTGGTTGGGTCCGGTGCTGGTTCTTTAAATACGGGGGACCCCTAGTCATTTTGTCCCCCGTATTTTGGGAACCAGCGCCGGACCTTGAGCCTGGTGCTGGTTTCATTAAATCAAGGGGACCCCTATTTGACGGGGACCCTGATTTTATGTCACCAGCACCGGCTCAATGAGCCCGGGGCTGGTTATGCTCTGGCGGGGGACCCCGCGCTGTTTTTTTTTTTATTTTAACCGTTTTTTGTTTTTTTTTACACCAGAACCCTGCACAGAACATTGCGATCTGTGCAGGGTTCTGGCTAATTCGCCAAACAGAACCTGGTCTGAAATAAGGGCGAATATTAGTCAGCTTAAAAGTGTGATTTGCGAAAACGCATTGCATTAAATAAGCGATTTGTATACTTTTCTTTACGAAAACATCTGGATGCGATAAAAATGCGAATTTATCTCGCACTTTTGGTCAGCATGCATTAACGCACATAATATGCGATTTCTGTCCCTTAGCGCATCCTATTAAATATGCGTTTTGAAGGACAATTGCGATATCGCCATTTGTTTTACTAATTAACGCAAAAAAACGCAAATCGCATCACATAGAACAGTGGTTCCCAACCTTTTTTCTCTCCCGTACCCCTTGATTAGGCTTTTCATTGATGAGTACCCCCTCCTCTCAATTTGAAATATAGACAGTACTTATGGGTGGAGAGGAAGTGAGCGGTATGCCTATCCTTATGCATGTCCTTATATTAAGGAGTAACGGACAGGAATTGTGCCCTTCCATGTCTGGCCGCTGGTTGTGTATTGTCTCCAGGGTTCCCACTCACACCTGTAGGATTAATGCCGCTGCTTTCTCCACCTGTCAGCACAGGGTAGAGGATTGCTGATGTCTGAGGGCAGCATGGAAAGCTCCCATTGGATTGCTGGTCAGGCAAAAGTGCAAGGAAACACTGATGATGCTGATGACGCTGAAGACAGAACCGTGACAACATGGTTCTTCTCCATGGCAATGGGTCTTCTTCTGCCTTAAAAATACTTTTTTTCATCTTCCGCCATTACCAATATTATTTTCAAGTACCCCCAACTGGTCTGCAGAGTACCCCCAGGGGTACTAGTACCCCAGGTTGGGAACCACTGACATAGAATGTCACCCTGCATGCGCACCATTGTACTACTTAAGAAGATATCTATGCTAAAATTACTTCTCCCACTGATTCCTAGACTGGAAGCCCCATTTGTTATGGCAACAACAAACAAATACAGCCTAGTGCACTGATACTGTATTTGTATAGTGTTGTATTAATGAGTCATTCATAGATTTTAAATAGCAATAACAAATAAAGACCTGTTCAGGTGGACAAAGAAATGTAGATGTTGAATACTTTAGTGCTTTATGTCCTATCTTTTATATTCAACTCCTATATGAAACTTGTATGTCATTACTAAGAAGTAAGGAATGTGGTCTGATAAAAGAGAGGGTTTCTATATCTTACTGTGTACTACAATTTCAGCCTTTCCTTCATTGTTTACTATTGTAAAAGTACTGTCATTCTATGGGGTATATTTACTAAACTGCGGGTTCTTGTAAGTGGAGATTTTGCCCATAGATTCTACTTAATATTTATTGGAGAGGAGCGGGTTCGGCTCCTAGAGATCCGAACCCCCCGAATTTACCTAATCCGAGGCCAGATACAAGGAGTTCACCGGGTCCCACCATCTTTCCGAGTCCAAACCGCAGCCAAAACGTCATCATCCCGCGTCGGATTCTCGCGAGAACTGATCGCTATATAAGTCCCGGCTCCGGTGCCATCTTCATTCCGCAAGTGAATGTCAGACAGCACAGATGTGTCCGTGCTGTCTGCAGAGGGGGATGACACACATAGGGGCTGCAAGGGGGAGGGGTGACACACTAATGGGGAACTAAACAGGCTAAAGGGGCTGCTGGAGGGGGGGCAAACTAAAGGGAGGACTAATGAGCAGGCAGGGTCCAATTATTAAGGGGGATCTACTGAGCGGCCAGGTACAAATACTAAGGGGGAACTACTGAGCAACCAGGGAACAAATACTAAGGGAGAACTACTGTGGAATAAACTTCTAAGGGTACTATTCTGTGGCACCACTAGGGGGGCTGCTGATGGGACTACTGTGGGGGACAAGGGCCTCTCTGAAAGAAAAAAAAAAAGATTTTAATTTTTACTGCAGGGCTGCCCAGTGTCCCCTATCAGTCCAGCTGTGCTGCCCGGTGTCCCGTATCAGTCCAGGGATGCCCGCATGTGTCCCGAATCAGTCCATGTAAAAACCCCTACGTGTGCCGTATGATTCTATGGGTTCCCCCATGTGTGCCATATAATTCCATGGGTGCCCCAATGTGTCCTGTATCAGTCCAGGGGTGCCCCCATGTGTCCCATATCAGACCAGGCCAGCTGCCCTTTTTTATAAGAAAATAAAATTACTGCAAGGGCTGTACATGTGTGCCGTACAATTCCAGGGGTGCCCCCATGTGTCCCATATCAGACCAGGAGTGTCCGCATGTTTCCCGTATCAGTCCAGGGGTGCCTGCATGTATCCCATAACAGTCCAGGGATGCCCGCATGTGTCCTGTATCAGTCCAGGGGTGCCCCCATGTGTGCCATATAATTTCATGGGTGCCCCCATGTGTCCTGTATCAGTCCTGGGGTGCCCGCATGTGTGCTGTATAAATCCAGGAGTGCCCCCATGTGTCCCATATCAGACCAGACGAGATGCCCTTTTTTTTATAACGAAAATAAAAATAAGGGGTGACATTCTATGGATTGAGATAAATGCGCATGTTTTTATATCGCACCACATTGCCGCTATTCGCCCTTTTTAAAATCGCATTTTTTTGTAATAATTCGCATATTTAATGGGATGCGCTTTGGAGGCTGAAAAGTGCGAAGTGGTGCGAATTTAAGTCACAAAAAAGTGTGATTTCTTCCGCCGGTCATGTGCGAGTTTTGGACCAACCGGAGTGCGATTTACAAAACTGTCTCCGCATGACTAAGAACCCCCCAACCTATTGGCCCACCTCTGTCCCCTCCATTATGCATCACACCCCCTATATAAAGGGGTACTGGCGCCATTTCACTCTTTGATAGGAAGTAAGGAGCATGGAGAGGAGCAGTGGCAGTGTGAGTAGAGGAAGAGGTGTTGGTGGCAGAGTGAGGAGTGGCAGAGTGAGGAGTGGCAGAGTGAGGAGTGGCAGAGGAAGCAGTGGCAGAGGTAGCAGTGGCAGAGGGAGAAGTGGCAGAGGGACCAGTGGCAGCAGCCAGCCAAGTGGGAGAGCCAGCAGTGTGGCAGGCAGCATGGGCACAGCAAGGCCAGCCCCAGACCAGGCCCTGGGCGTCCAGCCCCAGCAGGAGGAGGTGGAGGATCCGCTGGCATCCCCATCCTATAGCCAAGACCTTGACCATACCCCACAGCAGCTGCAGGAGGGCCACATGTCAGAGGGGGAGGAAGATGGAGGTGTGGAGGAGGAAGACACTGGCATAGAGGAGGAGGGGTACATGGCTGGAGTAGAAAATGAGGAGGAGGAGGAGGTAGAAGCTGGCCGCACAAAAAGTGGCCGAAAGGTCAGATTCTCCTACGAGGAAAATGCTGCGCTTGTCGTTGCTATCATGCCTGTGTTTGACCGGTTACTTGGGAAAACTCATCACAAGACCACTGCACAGCGCAAAAGGGCTATGTGGAAGGACATCACCCAGGCGGTGAACGCTGTAAGTCAGCACAAGCGCCTGGTCAGAAATGTCAAGAAGAGATTCAATGACATCAAAAGGCAGCTGAAAAGTAAAATGGCCATGGAGTTGGAGGAGGCCACCAAGACTGGCGGAGGAAGCCCCACCACTGTCTGCTACACGTCCTATGAGGTGAAGTTGAAGCGCATCATACCCCCTGAGGTCCTGCCTGGCATGCACGTCGCGGATGTCGATAGGCCGCAAACGCCATCCAGAGCTGGTAAGTGTGACCACATGCAATCTTAAACATACATGCCAATGTTTTCAAACTGTAATGTTCACTTGAATTGTTATGCTAAGTAAAGTGCTGCTGTGGAACTACATAGCCTAGCAAGGTCATGCACAAGAAATTGCCTGCTCCTACTTTCAAATTGCTCATAATGCTGGGCCTTGTAGTTCCACAACTGCTGATATTGATCAACACTGTAACATTCTTTCTAGCAGCCTAACATGTATGTGGCCAAAAACACATAGGTGTACTGGTGGTTTAGCTGCCATGGCTACATACCACAGATTATCCAACAGTTGTAATGTGTACAATAGTTTAATAATACTCTAACAAAATAATCAGGTAAAAAACAGATGTCAAATAATGTGGGGACTAAATAATGTAGTCCTTAATTAACCAAAGGAAGTATTGTCCATTAATGTCATTTCAATGCATGTTTGCCGTAAATGCTTATCCATTGCAAGGTACATAATGGCTGCCCATCTTTCCTTTCACAGATTGTCCATCCCGAAGTGCTCACGCATCCAAGACAAGAAGGCCCGTTGCTGCAGAATCTGTGGAAGCAGGTAAATGAACAAAAAACACGCCATTACACATACAGTACACACACCCATGTCACCTCAACAATATGTAACACTACATTCATCTCCTGCTGCTACATTGCAACGGAAATGAATGTAATCTGACCTAGCCATCTGATTTATTATTAATGTCAATGTTACATGCTGTATCGGGGTACATGTGTAAGTACATAAGACCCCTAGGTATGTGCGTCCAGCATCTCAAGCCCTTTCTAAAACAGTACTGAAGAGAGTCTGGCCTATATATGCATCAGTACTTACCTCTTCATCTGTATCCACAGGTACTATACAACTAGGAACACATCAAACTGATTCTTCGATGATGGTGTTGGACGAAATGGACATCATTCTTGAACCCGTGGAGACCTTTGCGGCAGAGGAGGAAATACAGACCTCATCACAGAGTGATCTTCCCCCAAGTGGGGTGTCTCCCAACCCACTCCCACCCACAAACACACACACACCCCATACAGCAGCTTCTGCTTCCCAAGTAGCTAACTCCTTGGTCAATTTCAAGGAGAAACAAATAGAATTTATGGCCTCCCAAAGCCTGCAAATAGGTAACATCCAGGGGTACATGCGTAACACGTTTCTTCAATTACGAAAAATTGCACGTAGTGTACGGGTAGGTGTAGGCACTCATGTGCGCATTGCTAATAGCATTGACACCCGTTTTGCAGATCTAACTTCTGCTGTAAGGGAACAGAATAGCCATATTGGCAGCCTTGCTCAAAGTATAGCTGCACTAAGCCAATCATGCACAGCGCAGACCAATGCCTTAATAGGTATGCAGGCCCAACTACAGCAGCTGGAAGGCAATGTCGTAGGTGGCGCAGCATCAACTCTCAGTAGTGTATCTAGCACCCCAATAAGTGGCTCCCCCACTTCCCCACCCCGTCGGAGTATTAGGACCCGTGGTGGCCTGGGTGCAGGTTCTAGAAGTGGTGTAGGGTTGCCTGATGGTGGCAGAAGATAGGTAATATTTTTGAAAATTTTGTAATATGCAATACATCTTGTTACATCCCCCGACAGTTTTAATGTTTTACTGACAAAAATGCAGATTGCTTCTGACATAGTATACTGCAGTAAAAATGTCTAACCGCATACCATTTTGTCAGTGTATTATTTATGAACCAATTGTTGTGTGAATTATGACATAGTGTAATGGTATATGACAATGGGATTGCTGTAAAGTAGTGTTGGATAACTCCTGGCCCGTCAAAGGTTGTGGAACTACATATTCCAGCAAGCTCTGACACTCATGGTTTGGACTATAATGGTTATAGTGTGTCAGGGCATGCTGGCACGTGTAGTTCCACAACACCAGTGAGCCATGTTTTACAGCAAACTTCATTCATACATGTATCAAATGTACTTACAAGCTTGATACCAGCAAGGGATAGGTCAGCACCACCAGCAGCATCCGTTGGGCTCTGTGTATTAGGCTAAATGTGGGTGGAAACAGATGGTATTGGTAAATAATTTGTTTATGAGTACACTTACAGCAAAGGTACATTTTGGAATACAGGGCACATGTGCTTACCAGAAAAGTAACGGCTGATGATGTGTGTGCGCACCAGATTCCCCCTCTGCGTAACCCCCACTACCCGAGGTGTGGTAGGTTGGGCTTCCTGCACGACTGCTGCATGTTCCTCCTCCACATAGGCAGGTTGGGACAGGGCTATGTTGTGCAACATGCAGCAAGCCTGGACGATCATCACTACTTTTGCAGGGTGGTAAAGCAGCGTACCCGATGACCGGTCCAAACACCGGAATCTACTCTTCAAAACGCCAAATGTGCGCTCCACCACATTGCGGGTTGCAATATGGGCTTCATTATACCGGTGCTGTGCAGGGCCCTCTGGGGAGCGCAAAGGTGTCATGAGCCAGGAAACACACCCATATCCTGAGTCACCTAAAATACAGATAGGAAGTGATTGCCTTATATGGTAAGGTATGTGTTTTTTGCAAACAGGAGACACTGGTAGAAGAACAATATGCTTGTGAAACAGGAAACACACACATTAGAGCAGGTACAAATACAGACAGACAGGGTAAAATGTAAAAAGGTACTTACCTAGTAGCCAGCCCTCTGGCATTTGGTGGTCGGTAAATCGGTTCCAGAGGGCTGAGTGTCTCAAAATATAGGCGTCATGGCAGTTCCCAGGAAAGCCTGCAACAACACTCAGGATTTTGAGGTGAGCATTGGAAACACGCCTATTGACGTAGACGTGGCCCCGCACGTGCGGTGCCCTAATCCCAATGTGTGTGCAGTCTATAGCTCCCAGCACGTGAGGGAATGCTGAGAGTCTATAGAAAGCCAACTTGTGGTCCTGCCACTCCAACTCAGAACTGGGGAATCTGATGTATGTCCGCCACAACTTCTTTAAAGCAAGTAACACTTGAGTAAAATGCTTAGAGAAAGTGGCCTGTGATACCCCCAAGGACCATGAGGTCACAGACTGAGTGGAGCCTGTGGCCAAATAGTAGAGGGCACACATTAATTTGTGCAGCCCAGACACTGCATAGTTGCCTCCCCCAAAAGGGTCCAAATCATCTCTCACCTGCTCATATAAGTCCAACAGGTTAATGCGGTTCAGCCTAAACATCCCCACAACCTGTTGATCCGAGAGGGAGTCCAGGTACAGCCGAGCACGATACATACGTGGGGTACGCAGTAGTCGGGGGGCTACCTGGATCTGGAGCGCAGCTTCCTCCCTCCTGCGCAGCTCCTCCAAATGGGCCACATCACAAATAAGCAACTCCAAACCACTCTGCAAAATCTCCATGTCTCAAACCCTCACAGGTGTCCTTAATGATGTTGGGGTTTATGTAGGGGTGTTTCTGAGTGAAAAGGAGGGCACCTGTGCTGAAATTAACCATGTGTGCACTTGACCAAAGTGAGTTCTGGGCCAAATCGCCAAACAGAACCTGGTCTGAAATAAGTGCGATTATTAGACACCTAAAAAGTGCGATTTGCGAAAACGCAATGCATTAAATAAGCGATTTGTATACTTTTCTGTACGAAAACATCTGGATGCGATATAAATGCGAATTTATCACGCACTTTTGGTCCGCATGCTTTAACGCACATAATATGCGATTTCAGTCCCTTAGCGCATCCTATTAAATAGGCGATTTGACGGAAAAATGCGATGTCGCCATTTTGTTTACTAATTAACGCCAAAAAACACAAATCTCATCCCATAGAATGTCACCCCATGTGTTTTTTTTTTTTTACTGCAAGGGCTGTTAAATGTTCTGTAGTAATGGGGCGAGCCAAGAGTGCTGTTTAATTCATGGGGTGCTGTTATGTCTGCCATATAATTCCAGGTGTGCTGCTCTTTTTTTTAATTAAAAGAATACCATTTTTAATTTTTACTGCAGAAATATGTCTGCCGTATAATTCCATGCCTGCCCCATGTGTACCGTATCAATCCAGGAGTGCCGCCATCTGTACTGTATAATTCCATGTGTGCTGTATCAGGTCAGGGATGCCCACATGTGTGACGCATAATTCCTGGGGTGAGCCAAGTGTGTCATATAATTCATGGGTTGCTGCCAAGTCTTCTGTATAATTCATGGGGTGCTGCTAAGTGTGCCGTCACAGTCCAGGGGTGATGCTAAGTGTGCCGTATCAGTCCAGGTGTGCCGTGACTTTCCATGGGTGCCCCCATGTGTCCTGTATCAGTCCAAGGGTGCCCGCATGTGTGCCGTTAATTTCAGGGGTGAGCCAAGTCTGCCATATAATTCATGGGGTGGGTGTATCAATCCAGAGTAGCTGCCATTTTTTTTAATTAAAAGGATAAAAAAGTTTTATTTCTTTTTACTGCAGGAAAGTCGCAATGTGTGCCGTATAATTCCATGTGTGCTGTATCAGTCTAGGGGTTCCGCCATCTGTGCCGTATAATACCATGTGTTCTGCCATCTGTGCCGTATAATTCCTGGGGTAAGCCAAGTCTGCCGTATAATTCATGGGATGCTTCACACCAGAAAAGTCCCTGCATTTTCTGGTGTGGGAAGGAGGTGGGCAGGAGGCGGGCAGGACTCAGGAGGCGGGCAGGAGGTGGGATGGCGGCGGAGGCGGTGGACAGTACTCACCCGGGGTTGCCGGTACTCGGTACCAGTCGTGGATTCATGCAGGTGGTGGGCGCAGATGACAGGTCAGACAGTGGGCACAGATGACGCAGCTCTCCGGGCGCCGGAGAGCTGGGTCATCTTCATCCACTGCCTGTCCTGTCATCTGCGCCTGCCGCCTGTGAGGATCCCCGGCCTGACCACCGACACTGTGGACAGGCAACCTGGGTTAGTACCCCTACCCCTTCCACACCGGCCAGGATCCCTAGCTAGCAAGGTTGAAATCCCGGCAAAATTTCCCGGGATATTGGCCCGGGAACCTTTTATTTACAGTTTCTTATATAGCGCAGCATATTCCGGTGCGCTTTACAATTGGAAACAACAGTAATTAAACAAACTGAGTAGAAACAAACTGACATAGAGTTAGGAGGGCCCTGCTCGCAAGCTTACAATCTATAGAACCTTTCACACCAGTGCTAGTCGCGGGTTGTTCCCCGGCTCAACCCCGGAATTTAGGCTGGTGTGAAATGGGTAATAGTGACCTGTGATTTCCCTGTAGTGCCCAAGCTATATACATTTGACCCTCACAGTAACAATTCCTGTATTCTAATATTTTTTTTTTAAATTGTATTCCTGATGAGAATTGTTATTGTATTGCCATTGTGTTGCTTTGTTTTTATAATTGTTATTATATAGGACTCTGTAGTTAAAAAATAAATATATAGATGAGATAGCAGCCAAGTAATAGTTAAATAGTTGAATAATTCAAGTTGCCTTGTCAGTGATGGACAGGAAAGCATGTGCATGTGTTATTCCTTATATTTTTATGGATTTGAGGTATGCATTTGTTATAGAACATTATTATATGCATCTATGGTGGGTCATAGTTGCCTACCCTCCTGCATTCTGCAGGAGACTCCCTGATAAAATAGCTGCAATGTCCCTCTCTCCCTCATTAGTCTAGCAGTCTCCCTCATTTCACCTAGCCCAAAGTACACTGTTACATTTTTGGGGATAAAATGAATGAGAGATAGATAAATTTACATTGAATCATCAGCGCCATTTCCCAGCACTTTACCAAGTATAGTAGCTCTTACTAACTGCTTTGGGGCTCATCTACATTTGTATATAAGTCATTTAAAAAAAATCCTCTCATATGTAGCAGTACACACCCACGCTTCTAGGTTCCACATTCACAATCTCTTTTCACAATCTCTCCTTATGTGGAACTAGACACGCCCTTTTGGTGGAGCATGACATGCCCCCTCAATGGGGCGCTTTGCAGAATTCTATTTCCAACTATAATCTCCCTGAAACTAGTTTTCAAAAGTAGGTAAGTATGTGGTGTGTACATGGATTCCTCATTCACTTAGCCAACACCAGAGGTTCCCAAACTTTTTTGAATTACGGCACCATAGAGAATCAGAATTGTTTTTATGGCACCCCTAGGTCATATGTTATTGAGAAATTGACAAAAGTTTACATTTAAGTAAATTGTGTTATATTTCTTATGCACGGGGCGATGTGGGGCTTAACGTTTGTGCTAAGTGATCCAGTTAGCACAGATGGCTTAGCACACAACGCCCTATACACACATAGTGATGTGTGCTGAGCGATCTGTGCTAACCAGTGCTTCTTTAGCACATGCAGGCGATCTATCTAGATCTTTACTGCATGTGCTAAAGATCTGAACAGGCGATGGCAACACGCAGGACCGCGCATCGCCATCGCTATGGGGCATGTACACAAGAAGATGTGTGCTTCATTTCTAAGCCATCTGGACAGATCACTTAGAAAATTATGAAAAATCACCCAGTGTGTATGCCCCTTTAGGCTCAGTTATGTGGTAAGGAACAGGATTGACTTCTGTTTGTCTAAATATGTTATGAATGGAAGCCACAAGCTCTGGTTTTGCCTATTACATTGACAATAAATAATTTGAATTTATCCTGCACCATCAACCCAGGGCATCTCTGCAAGGGTCCAATAGCACCCCAGGGTGCCACGGCACACAGTTTAGGGACCACTGCCCCACACGTAAAAATAGACCATTATGTTGCTTAAAAATACTGTTACCTTCTGTTGCCACTGTCACTCATTAGTAATATTTCAATTTAGCATTGCTTACCCACATAGCCGCTGTAGAGGTTTTCCGCTTATACAGTGGCAGCAAGGACGTCTGCACGCACATGCGCCAGACCTGAGAACTGTCACGTAGCCAGAGAATACTCTGCCATTTAAGGTGCCCATACACGTTGCGATAATTGGATGCATTTTGGACTACTTCACATCGCATGCGATTTGCGTGCGATGCGATCCGAAGTTAGTTCAAAAAGTATTTGCAGCACCTACTTTTTGAACTGTACGATGGGATGTGCGCAGAATGTTTCTCAAACAGAGCGCAATATTTCTTGGGACTTGTAGTTTCTGAAACAATACCTTGATGTGGCAATATTTTGTCTCAAACGAATGACTGATGGTCATTTTTAAACATATGTAGCATGCATATTTAGGGTGACATTCTATGGGATGCGGTAAAATCTGCATGTTTTTTATCGCACCTAATCGCACTTTTGAAAATTGCAAGATTGGGCCGTTTTTCGCATATTTAATGAGATGCGAAAAACGGCACAAATAGTGCGAATAGGTGCGATTTGATGCGATTTCTTTAGTCCTGAAAATGTGGGATTTTCAGGTCTGAAAATCGCATATTTGCAGGAAATCGCAATTTAAAAAAAAAAAAAAAAACTGCGCGGGTTCCCCCGCCAGAGCATAACCAGCCCCGGACTCATTGAGCCGGTGCTGGTGACATAAAATCACTGTCCCCAACAAATAAGGGTCCCCTTGATTTAATGAAACCAGCACCAGGCTCAAGGTCTGGCGCTGGTTCCCAAAATACGGGGGACAAAATGACTAGGGGTCCCCCGCATTTCAAGAACCAGCACCAGACCCAACCAGCCAGCAGGGTAATGCCACAGCCGGGGGACACTTATTATATAAGGTCCCGCGGCCAAAGCATTATCCCCCTGGCTGGTCAGCATGGGCAGGGGTCCTGGGGAAGTGGGGACCCCCCAAAGAAGGGGTCCCCCCCTCCAGGACTTACCAGCCCATGCTGAAAGTCCGGGGCTGTCCCCGATGCCCCTGGGCGGTGGGCATCGGGCTGATGAAAAGTGTAAAAAAGAATAAAAACTATTGTCTTATACTGTAGAACTATGAGTCCCAGCAAGCCTACCCCGCATGCTGGGACTTGGAGAACCACAAGTCCCAGCATGCGGGGCATTAAAGGGCTCGCTGGCACTTGTAGTTCCACAGTACAAGAAATAGTTAAATAAAACACACACTGACACCATGAAAAATAAAAGTTTAATACATACATAACACACACATACTGATACTTACCTACATTGAGCCCGTAGGTCGGTCCCTGGATCCTGGGTCTGGGGTCCGGGGTCCGGGGCTCCAGGGCTGAAGAGTCTGGTTCCGGGGCCTTTTTTATGTATATTAATATTATTAGCACCTTGGAATCCTTTTGTCAGTTTTGTTTGAGGTGAACAATGTAAGCAAGGTTGAGAAGATACAAAAAGCAGAACAACCTTTACCTTAGGAACTGTTCATAAATATTCAAATTCATTTTATTCAAATGCAGAAGTATTTCAAATTTGAATCTATAACTCCTTGTAAATGGGGGTAATTCCATCCTGATCTCACTGCCAAGAACTTGCAAGGCCAGCGCTAGTGTGAAATTCCGCCTTTTTAATGTGATTGCTGTGTGAATGGATGTGTATGGCAACACATCTATTCACAGCCGTTCGAATATGTCCAAAACCCATCGTAACAGGCTCACCATTTGACTGATTTTACCACTGGGCACCAGTCATCCCAGACTTACTTAGCGATGCGATGAAAAAGGGCATCGCCCTTCAGGGGCGGATCCAGGATAAAATGACAGGGGGGGCACCATGATAAAAGAGGGTTTAGGTGGGGGAGGGGCGGTGTTAATGGTGCCAGTCTACATGCTAAGAGAGCGGCAGAGAGAGGGTGGCAATGGGATTAACAATAGGCGCTGGCATTTAAAGTATGCACGCCCACCATGGCAACAAAAGTGAAGAATGCAGTTGTGCGCGCGCCGAAGGCGCGCTCTGGAAAAGGGGGTGTGGCCACTCAACAGGGGGCGTGTCCTGGAGTGTAGTGTACAACACCATATACAACTTCTACACATTATGCAACAAAATACTAGACCCCATTATACTTGCCCCTTACACATGATGCCAAATGGATTGAGCCAAAATTCACATAATAACACACGGATTGAACCAAAATTCAAATAATGCCACATGGATTGTGTCAAAATTCACATAATGCCACATGGATTGTGTCAAAATTCACATAATGCCACATGGATTGAGACAAAATTCACATAATGCCACACGGATTGAGACAAAATTCACATAATGCCACACAGATTAAGACAAAATTCACAATACGCTTCATAAACAGGGACATTGTCCACCAAAGGCGCGCATTAAACATTTACACCAGGCATGTCCAACGTTGACCCTCCAGATGTTGTGAAACTACACATCCCAGCATGCTTTGCAATAGGTTTAGCATTCTCTAATAGCAAAACTGTGGCAAAGCATGCTGGGATGTGTAGTTTCACAACATCTGGAGGGCCAACGTTGGACATGCCTGCTTTACACCATAATGTCCATTGCACGTTAAGTTACACGGCATGATGTCCATTATGTATTATGCCAAACACCATAATGCCTATTAAAAATTATTCTACATACAGTAAGTGCTGCTTATCTACATGCTCATTGCCAAGGGTTCCATGCTCATTGCCAGAGGTTCCATGCTTGTTGCCATGTGGGATTACATGCTCATTGCCAACGGGGAATACATGCTCGTGGTAAATGGGGGACAGCCGCCGCCAGGCAGAAGTGATAGCCACTGACAGTGGCAGAGCCTGGCTGTATTCCGAGCACTGCAGGTCCCAGCTATTTGAAATAATACCCATTTCACACCAGAAAATGCATTCCCAGGTTGGCCCCTTTTACACCAGCCTAGTCCCTGCATTTTCTGGTGTGAGGGGGAGAGAAAACCACCCCCCCCCCCCCCCTTTAACCAGTTATCTCATTTAACCGGCTATATTTTCGGAACTAACTGACCCATTTACATGAGACAAGTATCATATTGAAGAACTTTTGAGTGGGCTTTGAATGATTTTGGTCCAGTGAAACTGGAACGTTTGGTTCCAGAGAAATCTGCCCTCAAAGAACATGAACAGCCATGAAATTACATTTCAAAAAGAAAAAAAAATCGATTTACACGCTAAATCTCTGGAACCGATTGACCGATATGGACCATTCTGGTATCATATTGAAGGCCCAGCGATTTGGAATTGAATGACATCAACCACAAGCTCCTGTGATGCCAGGGGGGGAACTGGCAGCCGTCAGAACTGGGTGGGGGTCGGAATTGACGGGTCCCATATTATCCTATGGGGAAAAAAATGTTACAGCTTTGCCAGGCAATATCTCCGGTTCCCGGGGGGCTAGAGACACGGGGCTGGGCTCGTTGGAAAGCTCTGGTCCTCATCTACAAAATGAATGACAGGGGGGGACGTGCCCGGGCCCCCCCCCCTGAATCCGCCACTGTCGCCCTTGAGGACACATGCTCTCCTCTAAAACGCTTAGTCGTGTCTGCGTTTTCCTTGACACTCCCAGTATTTTTTATGGCACGCCTTTGTTTTTCTTAGCACACGCACTAAACCCACCCCCAGACGCCTATTTCACTGCGAATAGCAAGCAAATAGAGATAGTCGCAGTACGGCCTCGTGCATGCGTACTGTAAACGGTATGCATGTGTAAGGTATCGATAATAGTCCGCAGTGCGCATTTACAGCTGTGCGATCAGGTCTGAATCAGGCCAAGGGTCTATATGACCTATCTGCAAATACAGGTGCAGTCAGCTAGCAAATGCTGTCCAATGTTCTTTCCAATGTTTTTATTCATTCAATCAATCATGAAATAGGTATGGCCATTGCAAAATTGCTTTCAAATAATGGATGATGATACTGCTAACAATCAGGGCCGGATTTTGTCACTAGGCCCGTGAGGCACGGCCTAGGGGCGGCACCTGTTATGGACGGCAGCTGGCAATCCCCTGCACCCAGTTTTTTTTTTCTTAAATAATGCTGAGGGCAGTCCAGTCCCACGCTCCCCTCTTCAGAACTGAGGGGAGAGTGGGACTCCCCTCTCCCCCCCCCCCTAGCAATGCGGGCAGTGCAGTCCCACGATCACCCTGAAGTCCCTGTCTCTCACCAGCGGCGCCTCATCAGCCCCGCTCCCACCTCCAGCACCACAGCTGAAGTCAGTACTCCGCCACCACCGTCTACCATTTCATGCTCCACCCCCCGCTGGCGCTGGTGAGATGGAGCTACCAGACCAGAACCAGTGATCCGCGCTCCTCCCTCCAGCACCGCACGCACCGTGTCATGCTCCCCCTGCCAGCGCTGGTGACGGAAGACCCGGCGACCATGCATTAAATGAGAGACTTGCTGCCAAAGCTGTCAAACAGGTACACAGTAGTGCCACCAATACAGAAGGGGAAGGGGGGAAGAGGGGGGAGGCACACTGCAGCCTGTACTGGTGGGTGGGAGGAATAAGGTGTTTCAAACCCCTGTGTTCTCCTTCCTCCTCTGTCTCCCCCAGACCCATCTGCCTTCTCACATACCTGTCTCTCTCCTCGATCCTGTGCTCTCTCCGCCTGCCCCACCTTTCTCTCTCTCCTTTTTCTGTCTACTCTCTTTCCCTCTATCTACCACCATCTTTCCCCCAGCCCCTCTCACACCTAATAGGAGAGGCGGCCAAAAAAGTTGTGCCTAGGGGTGGCCTGGCCTCTAAATTCGCCACTGCTAACAATTGATGATTTAACCATCGTTATTCAGTGTGCGTGTGCAGTTTGGCCTGAATGATGCCACAAATGATGCTGCTGTGCTATGGGCACCACTCCTGGGTGTCCACAGCTGAATTTACTAGTATATTAACATAGGATGGTCATCAGAACCCAGTGTGCATTCATTTGATGTAATAGCAAACCCGGTTTTGAATGGAAAACCATTTACATCATGGTACAATCATCAATGACGGCTAGTTATTGGTTTCCTAATTCCTATGTCCTATGTATCTTTATCAGCAGCTCACACCAAGGCACCCATACATAAATTATTAGAAATTATATTATTCCTGCCTTCCAAAGGCTTCTGGTTGGGTATTGTAACAGAATTATAACTTTAAAACAAATAGGGTATACACCTTTAAAAGGCTACAGTTTGGTAACTAAAATGCTTTGCTGATGGTCTCGTGATCTGTACAGAGGAGGGCTATAATATATACATTCCATGTATCACATACCAATAAAAATACAACACCAGTTTTCCTTTTCAAACACTTTTTATTCAAAGAATACATTTATTTTGTTCAAGCAGTAAAACATTGTAAACAAGGCTCTTTACTTGTACCCTCTGCCACTGGCACACTTCTCTGCACTGTATTCCTTTCATGTGTGGTGTCTGTCCTTCCCCAGCTACCACTGATTATATCAACAGGCATCATGTGACCCTTCCTGGTCAATTAAAACAGTTTTCAAGCAATCAGAATACAAATTCCCAGGTTGTGTCATTCACACGTGTTATAACCCAGGAAAAAAGACCTGGTAAAAACCCAGGTCAATTGCAGAGTCGGGGACGTCGGAACACAGTCCTAACTTGGTACCTTTCAGACATAAGAATATCCTGGGTTGATGTGCATTCATGTGCAAAAACCTGGAATTTTGAAGTATGTCTGAAAGGGGTATTATATAAATTTGTGTGGTGTTATTTGTGTTATTGTGTAAGGGCATTACCATTGGGGTGATATCTAGAATGTCCTTGGATGCCAGGGCATGTATTTCTACAAATGACAGTATGCTCTGGCACTCCTGTATGCTGGCACTTGTAGTCCTATAAGCATTACCATACCCAAGCAATTTATACTGCTTGTTGTCTTTACTTCTAAGCAACAGTAGGCTTTAATACTTTTCAGAAATACTTGCAGGGCAGACATGAGAGAGACTCTTTTCTGCACCCTACTTGTGTTGCACAATTGTTATGTTTATATGATAATAGTTTACAGCACTAAACGGCTGTGGAAGTTTAAGTAAAACTGTAATGAAAACAAACCCAAAACTGAAAAGTATGAAGCAAGATGGGGCAATAGAGACATGGGACAGTTAGGGGCAATGTTCCCTCTAATTTTACGAAGGCTGTGTGTGGCAAAAGATTTTGGCTGTGCAACTTTGGAAGGAAATTTTAATTTTTGTGCGTCACATATATAACTGGAAAATGATGTTCAGCATTTGTGTTAACTTTTCTTCAAAATGATATTAAACATTCAAAATATTTAAACATTCAAAACACAGCACATGATGTAGTTATTGGGAATGGGAAACATACATTAATTTAATCCACAACTGCAAAAAGTTGACCACTGCTGCTTTGTGCGCTCTGTTGTAATGTCTGTGCGCATGCTCGGCGAGTTGTGTGCGCGCGCACATGCGCACAGCTTAGAGGGAACACTGGTTAGGGGTATAATTAAAGGAGGGGGGTTAAGTAAATCAGGCTTTCTTCATCTGTCTGTGATGCCAGTGCATATAGACAATTGCCAGCTCTACACTCATTTGGAGTATCAAAGGATATTATCTAAATTGATGTTTCTTAAACTCATCAGAGTTTTTAAAAGCCAATGGAACCACTTGGTGCACAGCTCAACATATGTGTCTATAGTTGACAGACGCATTACTGTTCACATAGAAAACTATTCTCATAAAACAGTCTTTTAGGTGGAGGAAAGAAGGACCTTCATCATATAAGAAAAAACAGCTTTGCTGCTGAACAATTAAGGTTTAATTGCATGGCTGCATTCTCGCAGCATGGGCAATTATCAAATGACCGCACATTCGTACATCCCGCAGTGCGCTAGCCTTCGTCTGACAGGAGCCTGTGTAGGCTAGCCATCTCAGACTGCCTCAGGCTAAATGACACCCTGCGGGCATTTGTGGGTGGAAACGCAGCATTTTCTGGGAGTGTCCCAGAAAACACAGGCGTTCCCCAGCAGTTGGGAGGGCTGCTGATGTCATCAGCAGCGGCCTCCTTCTCCCTGCGGCCATTGCAGTGCTGAGTAAGTCAACAGTACCTCTACAAGGCTTAATATAGAATTAAGGACAGAAATACAGTAATTACCGTTTGCATAGAAGATACAGGTGCATGGTTGTTTCTTTCCGGTTGTATACACTGTACATGTCTACAGCTCACTGCAGGACTTTGTTTTTAAAAATCAAGTGTACATTTTCTAAGTGGCATTTAGTAAACTGGTCATGTTTTGTATTTAATATTATAACCTTTTAAATCCAATGGTCAAAATCACTGAAGACAAAACTTCGAAAAACAACAATTCCTTAATTTACCGCTTACACTTTGTTGCTTTTATTTTCTATTAACAATAATGTGCAATTCCAAAGTATGCCTTTTCCTTGTTAATTACTTTATCTAAAAAGAAAAATAGTGAACACATATTTCATTATCTTATCATCTATAAATAATGTATGTCTATTGTCCGTGAGTCTCCAAAACACTGCCATCTGCTGGCAGAGAGTGAAACTACATCTCTTTCTCACACATGCACAAACACAGAAGGTAGCAGACTAGCTTTCAAAGCTTTTGCTTCGAGCGGGCTTACTAGTGTTCTATATGGCAGTGATGGCTAACCTTGACACTCCAGCTGTTGTTGAACTACACATCCCAGCATGCCCTGCATCAGTTTTACTATTTGGCCATGCTAAAACTGATGCAGGGCATGCTGGGGTGTATAGTTCAACAACAGCTGGAGTGTCAAGGTTAGCCATCACTGGTATATGGGCTTAATATAAGAAAAATACCCCAAAAATGATTAATGTAAATTCACCCATTCTGTGGACATCAGATTCGATTTGTTGCCCCTGTGCACACTGAACAATTTGTAGCACAGTGTGTACTTCCTTCAGATGTCTTCAACAGTGAGTGGTGAAAAAGATCCCGACCTGACCATGCTACCATCTGAACATGAAACACATGCTTTGTCCTGGCTTTTATTTTGCTTGACTGGAAGATTAGTTGGAGAGCATACAAACATCACTTAGGATCTTTAAAACATTCTGCATAACAAATTATGTAGGACTAACCTTACACAATAAACGTCTGTTTCAGCTTTGCAATAACAAAGAGCAAACATATGCTGCAACTAAACCTAATAGGTCCAGCTACCAACAGCTGTGCATGCTGCATTTTCTGTATAACATTGTGTAAGGATGATGTTAAATTAGGCCAGCAGCGCCTCTGAGTAACCGCAGGTAAATGAAAAGCAATGCAACAAATCTCTGCTAATAATTTGCCATTATCTGGGTACTGGCTGAAAATTAAAGCTTGTTTCTGTATTCCTAATGTTGCTTTCCCACTGCAGAAACGGGTAAAGACCTGATATTGTTAAATGGGACTTTAAAACGGGTCTGAGCCTGAAACCCCTTTCCCACTGCATGTTCTAAACGGTATATTACTGGTTAATTACAGTTTTTGTACCATTCACATTTGAAAGGTACCAAAACGGTAATTCACCAGTAATATACCACCCATCCCCTGGTACCTGTCTTGCCCCCCCCCCCCCTTGTACCTGGCAGCTGGTACCCCCGCTCCCCCCCTCCCCTGGTACCTGCCAGCTGGTACCTCCGCTCCCCCCTGCCCTGGTACCTGGTACCCCCCCTGCCCTGGTACCTGGTACCCTGCCTCACCGCACCCCTAGTACCTGGCAGCAATCCATCCAGGCAGCGGGACAGTGTAGTAGGCAGCGGCCGGGTACCGGGGGGCGCAGGCAGGACTGGTACCAGGGGAGGGAGAACGCTAGTGTGGGATCTTAAATACCGTTTAAGACCCTTTCCCACTGCCCAAAAAAGGGCCTTAAATGGGTGGGACACTGCTTTTTACCCGTTTAACAAATACCGGTATTTATTAAACGGGTAAAGCAACCTGGAGCTTTCCCACTGCAGCTCGACCCGTTTAAAACGGCAAAAAACGGCAATTTACCGTTTAAGAGCTGCAGTGGGAAAGGTTACCGGCACATTAAGGATTATTAATGAGGAGCTTATTTCCATGCAAATGTGACACATGAAATAAATGCTAATGTATATTTATTCTTCTCATAACTTAAATCCATAAAGGAGGCTACGATAAGTAGTATTTAGAAGAAAAAGAAAGTTGTACTTGTGATAGACAGTGGTCCAAGTAAGTGAAAGCAGGGATTTGATTTGTAGATCTCTATTAAAATGTATATTTATTTATTTTACTTATCATCATTACTTTACAGGACTTATGTTTACTTTTTTTGGTAACCTGTGGACCTACTGGGGGTAATTCAGACCTGATCACAGCTAAGCGAATTAGCAGCATTCAGCGATCAGGCAGACGCTGCCCCTCTATAGTGAACAGGGCTGCCATCAGAAATTGCAGGGCCCAGGACTGTCAAAACAGACAGGGCCCTGGGCCTCCTCTCCCCTCCATCCCATGCTGTTTGAAAACAACCTTTCCCCTTGTAACCAGCATCGAAGTCAACACAGGCTACTAAGCTCCCTCCTCTTCAGAATGGCGGCTGAGCGGCTCCTCTGCCGGCTGCTGTTCTTCTGGCACGGCGTGATAACATTACGTCACATTGCGTGGTAGTAAGGGCTTTGTGGGGGCTTTCCTGCAGCTGACAGCTCCCTGCCTGCTGGAGCGCCCGACGCTGGTAAACGAAAGAGACTGGTGTGTGGTGGGCTGCGGCAGCGGACGACCCGCAGCCAGCCACTGTCAAATCAAGGAGGCTGGCTAGCGCTGTGTGGCTGGAGGTGACCATCGGCTGGGGGGGGGGGGGAGTGTGTGCAACGGAATGGCCCGGGCCCTCCCCTCTCTGCCATAGTGGCGGGGCCTGGGACAGTTGTACCCACAGCACCCCCTTGATCACGTCTTGCAAATGGATGTGCTCGCTGTGCGAATGGAAGTGTATGTCTAGCGTAGAATTCGCAGCCGAGCAAAAATGTCCTTCATTAGAGGCTCACCATCAAATGATTTTTTCCACTGGGCACCAATCATCATAAGCTAGGAGTAGCCAGGGACTTACTCGGCAGCTGTGATGAACACAGGCAAAACCAGCCTGGAGCCGACGTCACACACGCACTCTCCCCTTACTGGCCTTGGCACGCCTGTGTTTTAATTAACACCATAAAATGCCTGGTTACTTCCCCCACACGCCCACTCAGGGACGCCGTCAGCGCCGCTGCGCATCAGTAAAAAAGGGTTGTGGTCAACAGGAGGGGGCATGGTCGGACGCAGACCAGCGATGGTGTCCGGCGGGTGTGACATCCGCTCTGGGAGAGAGAAGACAGGCTGGTGCTGCAGTTGCTTTTCTCTCCTGCTCAGCACATGGCACTGAGCAGCTAGTGCTCAGCAGTAGAGAGAGGCTGTGCTGGAGCAGCAGCCTATCCTCTACTCCCACTGCCTGGCTCCCTGCAGCCCGGGCCCCTCCATCAGACCCATGTCAGGGTAAAAAGTACCCGGTCCCCCCCTCTCGATGGCTCTGCACCTACTTCCTGTCATGGATAGTGAAGGAAGAAAAGAGCAGGATTGGCTGGAAATCGTACTTCACATTAGGGCGGAGTGAGTTGAAATTGAGATATTCAAAATCGGCTAGTGTGGAAAAGTTGTGACTTGAGCTGAATAAGAAATGTGCAAAAGCGTTTTGCTCTAAATCAATATCTTCTGTTCCGGCAAGAGGCCTAAAGTTAAGCTTTTTAGATGATAGATGAAAATAACGAAATGTATGAAAAAGCTCTGATCTAGCTAAAATTATGTCAGGACGTCTTAGAGTTGTTCATTAATAAACTGTTGCATAGTAAAAAAGACTATGAGCTATACGATCTGTGCCTAGCACGGCGCTGGTAACCTAATAGGCTCCAGGTGCTGGCACACCCGCCGACACACTGCTAGTGTTATAATACAAGTCTCAGGACAGTCGTAAGCCCGACCGAGCTCCATGCTCCTTACAGCGTTGTGTGGAAACTGATCCTGATCCTGTAGTAGTAGCTATGCCTCTGTGTCTCGTACACTTCATTTAGTTCAATATATTCATGCACTATATTTAGGCGTGCTTATCAAAAATTAAGCAAGTGGATGTGTAAGGACAGGAGAAAATTCCCGTATATATGATGATGGCCACTCTGTCTGTTCCTTCCTTGTATAACTCTGGTAGTGTGTGAATAAATATATATACATAATAGCTTATTATTTGGATACTTTGTATTTGAGGAGTTAATAACAGAAGTAGCAAGATATGTATGCAAATCACTGGGGAAATCATTCATTACAAATAGATTTTAAGTCATAAATAGCGTGTCTTGTAGTGAACACCTCTCACATAGTGGCAGATCTATATTAAGCCTGGAGAAGAGATAAACTGGAGATAAAGTGTAAGGAGATAACGCACCAGCCAATGAACTGTTGGAAATATGATAGTTGGGAGTTGATTGGCTGGTGTTTTATCTCCTTTCACTTTATCTCCACTTTATCTCTTCTCCAGGCTTAATACATCTGCCCCATTGTGCTCCAGATATTTATGTGTTTATTTAATTATTTTATTTCAAATCAATAAAGGTTCCTTCAGAGAAACATTTACATTAGTATGTGGTCCGTAATTACCCTCAGTGAAGAGAGTCACTCTCATAACTGTTGAAATATTTAACAGCTGATATTGGTAAAGAATACACATATTTGGCAGCGGCAGCATGGATCGGAAAGCTCCTAGTCTTTTTACTATGCAAAAGTATATGTTAGGAGCCATAAATAATGGATCAGTTCTGTTATGTTAGTTCTGTGTTCTGTTTGTCTGTGTTTGGTATTTGACTCTCTGGTGGCCTCCACTGGTGGGTCTGTGCCATTGCAGATCAGTCTCCTGTGAACTAATTTCTGCACAAGTCTGACCTCGGTATCCGAGCCTGGGAGTTGGGCTGGGTCTGCCACAGGTGTGTTGATGACCTGAGCCCTTCATAAGGCATTCTGGCCAGCACTACCCTGCCAGTTATAGTTCCCAGTTCCTAGTGAGTTCTGCTTGAGTTCTGTCTGAGCCTTGTCTGCATCCTGCCATAGTCCTGTGGATCACTCCTGCTGAGCCTTGCTGGTGCTACAGTGCCTGAATTCTTGGTGCCCTTGTGGAGACTAGAGTGTTCCTGGTTCCAGCCAAGCCTGTTAGCAGCGTCCAGAGTACCAGTCTGGCCCTGTGCCTGCAGTTGCTCGCAGTGTTAAAGCTGTCCTGCCTATCCGCTTGGAGGAACTCCTGTGCTGGTCTCCGCTACCAATTTTAGAGATAAGTCAGGAGTTGCTATCCTTGTTATCCTTTGCTCCATTTGGTATCATCTTGTGTATTGTTACACTTGGTCATTTTTATTAGTGTGTCACCTTTTGAGCATCGTTGCTCTCCTGAAGACTCTGGGGGTACCCTGTCCTGTGTGGGTTATTAGTTACTTTCACCTCTTGCCATTTTCCCACCAAAAAGACCTGGCGGCATCGGGGTCGGAGCCGGCATAACCAGCTCCATTGATCGCGGCTGTTATAGGTGAAGCCTAGCACCGCAGGCGTCCGCCGACCTTGGCTACAGACAACGGAGTTATGGTTCAGGTTTGCTGTCCTAACAGTATATTAATGATCCACTCTAAGATGTCCTGAAATCATTTTAATTTTAGCTAGATCAGAGCTTCTTCATACATTTCGTTATTTTCATCTAAAAAGCAAAACTTTAGGTGTATTGCCGGAACAGAAGATATTGACTTAGAGCAAAACGCTTTTTCATGTTTCTTATTCAGGTCAAGTCACAACTTTTCCACACTAGCCGATTTTGAATATCTCAATTTCAACTTTTTCACTCCGCCCTACTACACAAAACAATATCTCAAACAGTAAAGCGCACAAATAAAAGATTATGCAGCCGGAGTGTTGTAGACAGTGAGGTTGTCAACCACCACCAGAGTAAACATATATCCAGGAAAAAAGATCTACACAACCACCAGCGCTATCTCCTATCTCATAGACATATAATAAATGACTTATATTGGCAGTCCAGAGTTCCAAATTCTCTCTTCAATTGTCGCTCACACCAGGATGGTACCACGATCGGACAAAAGGAGAGAAAAAAATATGCAATTTGGTGCAGTATTTCTTAAAAGCCTTGTGTTCTTTATTTTAAAGAGATACACTCACAAGAAATGGGAGAAATAAATTGCTCAATCACTCCCACAGTGGCAAATTCTGCTGGGCAATCCACTTTTCAGGGGTACACAAACCACTTTTGTAAATAATGGGAACCATACCATACTCCCATACAGTGATTTTGATGAAGGAGTAGGTTGGAGGACAAAAAGCAAACAATTGGTGCAGTAGTCCAAAACTGACACGATTTTTAATAAGAAAAAAAACACACTTACAAACAAATGTGAAACAAAGGCATATAAGTCCAACAAGGTGGATGCTGCTGCGCTCACATGAACGGTGATTTCTCACCCACGATGTTACAGGAGAGGTCCAGGGGTCCAAGTGCCGGCTCAAGGTCCCGGGTCTCCGTTCAGTGCTGCACAGTCCAAAACCACCGCACACCTTAACGTGTTTTCGGACCACACAGGGTCCTTCTTCAGAAGTGTGCTAGATTGTGACCAAGCTCCTATACTTATACCCACTCTCATTAGCAGGCATTGATTACAGCTGCAAACACAGGAAGCTCCGGCTTTCAGAAACCGGAAGTTGTCATTGTTACGCTTCCGGAAGTGACGTCATGCGTTCCAAAGTGCCGGTTTACTTCCTTGTTTTGCGTTCCAACTCCGCCCTACTACACATCTATGGGACATATAAAATAACACCTCAGAAGATTGACTGAAGAACAGAAAAGAAGAAAGTGGCATCAAAGGCTACCATTGCCATTGAGAAAGTGCTCATGTATTGCCAAAGAGGTAGACTATGACCTAACTGAGAGGAGGCAGTATGTTATATGGCATGGAATTGCTGGAGGGATACGGTGAGCTACTGTAGTGAAAGAGGCAGAAATGCTTATAAGGGGAATTACTGTGGCCATTATATGTATTAGTGTAGTGTGCACTACACACTAAATGATATATTTCAGTGTCTATGGGCTTGATGTATCAAACTTCATAATGTGATAAAATGGAGTAATAAACAGCCAGCCAATCAACTTCTAACTGCCATGTTGCAGGCTGGGTTTGATAAATGACAGGTAGGAGATGATTGGCTGGTTGTTTATCACTCTCCACTTTTTGAAGCTTGATACATCTGGCCCTATGTCCTATAATGTTCCTCCGGGAGCTCATCATATAGTATGTACAAAGCTAAATGGAGGCATACTGTATGATAAGTTGCTCGCAGCTTAGCATACAGTATGTGATCCTTAAGCAATGCACATGGAGGAGGAGGTGCATAGCACCCACTACCTGCAATCAGAGCCAGATTAAGGTCTAAATGGGCCTGGAGCTGAAAATTATCAAGGGCCTATTATGCACAATAATAGGGGTTGCGGCCAGCATCTAATAATGTGGGGGACGTGACCAGTGTTCTGTTTGGGTGGCCTGCTCATGGGTGTGTCTCTATTTGTGTAAATACTTTCAACTAATTATATATACCTGGAAAATGCAGGGGGCTGGCATAAGAAAAATGCAGGGAGATATATTGGTGGGTGCACTCCAAAGTTGCACCCGCAGGACGCCGATGTCCTAAGATACTTGCGGGGTGAGACGGCACTCTAGTCATAAAAAAATACTGAAAACCGAAACTTGGTAGACAGTATGTCAGCACCTTTTATGTGGTAAACTAAGTTTACCACACCATATACCCCTTATACAAATCATGCAACACAATAGTAACCCCTTATACTGTACTTGCTTATGCCACATGGAATGAGACAAAATTCACACCGATTGAGCAAAAATTTCACACTATGGCACACAGATGGAGTCAAAATTCACGTTATGCCACACAGATTAAGGCAAAATTCACATTTTGCCACATGGATTGAGCCAAAATACACACTATACCAGGCATGTCCAAACAGTGGCCCTCCAGCTATTGTGAAACTACACGTCCCAGCATGCCTTAACATGGTTTTAGCATTCCCTAATTGCAAAACTGTGGCAATGCATGATGGGACTTGTAGTTTCACAGCTGGAGGGCCATAGTTTGGACATGCCTGCACTATATCAAACAGATTGAGCAATAATGCATAATATGCTTCATAAATAGGGGCATTGCGCGCCAAAGGCGCACATTAAAAATTTACACCATAATGCTCATTACATGTTAAGCCTCACAACATAATCTCCATTACGTATTATGCCAAACACCATAATGCCTATTAAAAATGATGCTACATAAATGTTGCTTACCTACATGTTCATTGCCAGGGGTTCCATGTTCATTGCCAGGGGTTCCATGCTCATTGCCAGGGGTTCCATGCTCATTGCCATGTGGGATTACATGCTCATTGCCAAGGGGGAATACATGCTCACGGTAACTGGGGGACAGTCGCCACCGGGCAGAAATGACAGCCAGTAACAGACGGGCAGAGAGCAGGGGGCTGCCCGGCTGTATTCAGAGCACTGCAGGTCCCGGCTATTTGAAATAATACCCCTTTCATACCAGAAAATGCAGCGAATATGGTCCCAGGATCATGCAGGGACATTCTCGGACTGGCCTCTTTTACACCAGCCTAGTCCCTGCATTTTCTGGTGTGAGGGGGAGAGAAAACCATCCCTGCCCCCCTTTAAACAACCAGCTACATCTTCGGAACCAACTGACTCATTTACATGTAGCCTTCGAATGATTTTGGTCCCGTGAAACTGGGCCGTTTGGTTCCAGAGAAATCTGCCCTCAAACAACATGAACAGCCATGAAATTACATTTCAGAAATGAAAAATAAAATAGTTTTATCTGCAATATCTCTAGAACCAATGAACCCATATGGACCAGGTATCAGATTGAAGGCCCAGCGATTTGGGTTCGACTGAGATCAACCTCAAGTTTCTGTGATGCTGTAGGGGGAACTGGCAGCCGTTAGAACCGGGTGGAGGTCGGAATTAGCGGGTCCAATGTTATCTTATGGGGAAAACGTTCCAGGTTTGCCTGGCAGTATCTCCGGTTCCCGGGGGGCTAGCGACGCAGGGCTGGTCTCATTGGAAAGCCCTGACTCTCAGCTACAAAATGGGCCTATTTGGAGAGTGGGCCTGGAGCTATAGCTCCATCAGGCCCATTGTTAATCCGGCTCTGCCTGCAATTGTTTAAGAGAAACATGGAGACCATCGATCGTGGTATCCATCTGCTACTGCAGCCTGAGTATGTCTAACTTTTTCAGGCTACCTGTCGCAGCCCAGCTTGCGAGGCCAAAAAAACTACACCTAATCCTTTGGCATGGCCACTCCATTTAAACTATGGCCATCTCATCCCTCCCCGCGAACGCATCTGCCTTTCACTCAGGCAGCGGAGTTTGCAGTTTTGCTAAGCTATTGTAGGATTGGTCCTCCATGTGCGCAGTTCCCCCACCATCGGGAACTGAGCTGCAGATTGCAGAAGTGTTCCATACTGAATTAGGCCCTGAATTTGGGGCAAACAAAAAACGGCAAGTAACTTTGCACCTAGGCAAAACTATGCAGCACTGCAGTTGGGGCAGATTTAAAAGATTCAGGTGATCCATGTCCAAACTCAAATCTAAATATTAATACATTTACCCTGCATACAAAAATGCATTTGCACCCCCATGCATCGCAACATGGTTTGTTCCAGATACAAAGGGGTTTATTCTAGTTCATTCTTTCTGACAAAATCCTTCTTAGATGGACAAAACCATGTGCACTGCAGGGGGGGCAGATGTAACATGTGCAGAGAGAATTAGATTTGGGTGAGTTATTTTGTTTCTGTGCAGGGAAAATACTGACTGCATGATTTTACACTGCAATATAGGTCTCACTTTGAAGAAAAACTCCACCCAAATCTAATTCTCTCTGCACAAGTTACATCTGCCCCACCCGCAGTGCACATGGTTTTGTCCATCTAAGAAGGATTTTGTCAGAAAGAATGAACTAGAATAACCCCCAAAGTTACTTGGCTTTACTTTATGCGTTGCTCCAACCAATATGGCATTTGAGTGTTTTCAATCTTCATTCCTCAAGTACCCCTAATGGTGCCTGTAAACCAACAGTGTATTGGGGCAATCCCCATTCCCTTGGCAGTCGTGCCGGGAGATCGGGGATATTAAACATGTAAAGAAATACAGATCCTGCAATCCTGGCCGGGACCACGTGATCTGAACTTTTTAACATGCTTAATATTCTCGATCTACGGATGAATCGCTGATCGTCACTAGCCACTGATCAGCATATCTGGTCAGCGAAACGATGTATGGGCCCCTTAAAGCTGTATACACAAAAATTATTTGTCCAGTTTTTGCTGAATGTCTAGCATTTAGGAGCAAATGCTGGATTGTCCTTTGCTCTCATATTCTACCAGATTTTTGTTCCCACCACACAGATTGAACAGAGACATATTTAGGGGGTATTCAATGTGAGGGTCACCGCAGTCGAGCTTGCTCGTCCGCCGTGACCCAGTTCCGTTCTCGGTCAGCTCGACCAAGAACATGCAGGCGGTAATCAATGTCCCGCCTGCCGGGAAGCGAGAAGGGGGCATGGCTGCGAGTTGCGGCCGGGAAGAGGTGAGCTGCAGCCGGCAGCTCGTCACTTCCCGGCTGTCCTCCGCCGGACGAGCCCGCCAGCTTGTGAAGTCTGGCTTTTTCTGCCGAGATACCCTGCTCAATGCTGTTGGGGAAGACAGCAGTGAATAGGGCCCGGCGGGCATCTCTTCGACGGGAGATGCTCGCCGGTGATTGAATATCCCCCTAGGTGTGTATCCAGCTTAACGCCCACACACGGTGAGAACATACAATTTGTGCTCTGGGATTTGGACAGTACACACAGTGCAATTGAAACCACATGTGATTTGAACTACACCTGATTGTGGCTACATAGTCAATTACAGGGTGCGTGCAATCTAGTACAAAAGTACCTGCCTGCACATACTATTTTGCATTGCGATATTGACATCGCATCACAAAGCAACCAATCATGGCGCGATTTGAAATAGACGCGATGCGATTTAAAGTAAAAAGATCAAATTGTGCGCAATAAACTCACCTTGTGTGGGCACCATTACAGTGTACTATTGCAATTTAAATAATTGACTGCACCTGTGAGTCTTGTGAATGTGTCTGACTGGAGCCAATAATGAATACTTTGCACCTGTGCACTAATAAATCCGTAAAGCATGCACTGTCCGTGGTCCCCGAGGACTGGAGTTTGGAAGAACTGCGCTAATATATAGACTTTCTATGAAAATAATTAAGCAAAAATAAACTTACAACCTCAAATTATATAATTTTTCTGGGCATTTTTGCAGCTTTGTAAATAACCATTTTAGTGTATTTCTCAGAGATATGCAAGTGATGCTGGGTCACCGAAAGGCAGAAGATATCAAAAATCTGAATTGTGTATGGTTATATCATCCTTTGGGACTGCAGGAAAAGTGAGCACATGAAACACTATAAATAAAATATTTGCTTCACAGTACAAGCCGTGTCTATTTCTGTGGTGTGTGGGCAGCCTGGCAGATGTGTGGAGACCAGCAATCTCCTGTAACTTGGCTTCTGGCACGCTGCAGTAAGTTAAAGTGAGTTGTTGTGAGTACATACTGTATTTAAGTACTTAGAAATTAGACCAACCTTTATGTGACAAATGAAACAAAAAGGCAAGGGCAGAGAGCAAAGAGAGAGAGAGAGAGAGAGAGAAACATAGGGGAGGAATGTGAGAGAAGAAGATTCAGGGCCTGATTAAGGGGGTATTACATGGAAATATAGAATTTGACGGCAGATAAGAATCACTTGGCCCATCTATGTATTCAATGTCTTAAGGTATTCAATCCCGGTTGAGACTCACCTGCTACAGACCCGCCTCCCTATGGAGGAGAGTCTATATTGTTGTAAACAGCCTTCGACTGCCGTTTTTCCACAAAAAGGATGCGTACAGTACTTAACAATCCTCATACTTTCCGACGCTCGACAGCTGGAAAAATTGAATTCCGGCTGTCAAGTTATAGTCGAGTGAAGGCGGAAACGGCCCAGAATTCTGACTGTGGGGACATTCCGACAGTCAGAATCCCGAATTGAATACTCCCCTAAATGTTTTCGTTGCCCTAGGCTAATAAACATAGAATCATAGAATTTGATGGCAGATAAAACCACTTGAAACCCTTGATATATTTGAAATATTCCATCATATCCCGCCTTACCCTTCTCTACTCTAAACTACACATATTAAGATCTTTTAGTCTTTCCCGGTAAGTTTTGTGATGTACAGTAGGCCATGCACCATTTTAGTTGCCCCTGTACACAGAGGCGCTGGAACGTTTTTAGGTTGGGGGGGGCAAGATATAATCTCATTTTGGAGCCCCCTAAATTGCTGTATGTTACCCCCGGGCACTATACACACTGGCAGCGGCATATATGCGTGGGCATTATACACAGGGCAGCGGCATTTACGTATGGGCATTATACACAGGGCAGCGGCATATACACGTGGGCATTATACACCGGGCAGCGGCAACCCACTCACTGTCCACCCTACAGTACTTTCCCACCCCATTCAAATAACCCCCCCCCCAAAAAAGCACTCTCCCTGGCCCTCCAATATTCACCCACAGCATACACAAAAGTACCTATTCCGTAATGTAGCTCCTGGAGGACTTCTTGCTCAGCCTCCGAGTCCCAGCAGCGACACACAGCAGGCAGCCTGTCAATGAGGGGAGCCTAGGGTGGCTGCTCGGACAGACAGGCCGGGCAGACAGGCTCCTCTGTGCCCATCTCCTTCCTGCCTCCAGCAGCCAGCTGCGAACAGTGTGGCCAGGGAGATGAACGTGCGGGGGGCTGAATAAAGGGCTGAGCGGGGGAGGTGATCGGCTGGGCAGCTAAACTGGTGAGTCTGCCGTTGCCTGGGACGGCTGTCCCCTGTAACCCTCTCCCGTGCCGCTGGTATTATCATCCGCCCGCCCTCCTTTATTACATACCAGGCGCCGGGGATTGGCTGTTGCTGCTGCCGCCGGGGAGATGTGTAGAAGACGCGCCCGCCAATCACAGTGTATGTGGAGGGGATGCGCCAGCAGTGATTGGCTGGCGCGTCTTATGCACATCTCCCCGGCGGCAGCAGCAGCAGCCATCCCCGGCGCCTGGTATGAAATATAGGCGGCCGGGCGGATGATACTTTAATATATAGGCGGGCGGGCGGCTGTAATATGGCGCCTCAGTAATTTTGGGGGGGGCAAGCTGCCCCCTCGCCCCCCCCCGTTCCGGCGCCACTGCCTGTACAGTCTCTAATGTATTTATAACCTTCTGGAGATATGGCCTCCAGAACAGAACACAGTACTCTAGATGAGGTTGTACCAATGAGCAATACAGTGGCATTATTACTTCTTTCTTTCTACTGCTGATTCCTCTCCCTATGCAACCAAGCATCTGACTTGCCTTCTTCATTGCTTTGTTACATTGCCTGCCTGCCTTTAAGTCCTGTGCGATCTGCTTGCGATCCAGATGAGATTTTGACTATATAGTCAAAATCTCATGCACATTGTACAAGTGTGTACACAGTATCTGTAGTCTGTTTCTTTAGAAAGAGATGTCTCATAATGCGAAGATGACTTAATTGCTCTGAAAAAGTGTTATACAGAGCTGTTATTCATAGTGTGAAAGAAAACCTCACCTAACTAATAAACAGACCACTTGTTTCACCTGAATCTACACAAGACAGACAAACTGAATTGGACAAAATTTCAGATATCATACTGTAAATACTGATGAATCACAAGATGCTTGTGAGGTTTTGGAGTGGATGTGTTTCCAACAATGTGGAAGAAGCAGTGTGGAGTGACACCAAACAAGGTGATAATATATAGGGCCTGATGTTCCCCTGCTGCTACCCCCATTCCTCCCCTCCATCCTTCGTGCAAGTGTGAAACTCGCCGAAGCCATTCGCTGCCAGGGATTGCGCATGCGCATGACCCAAAATATTGGGGGAGGGGCAGAATTTGGACCCATAGTTTCTATCAATGAATACTCTTAGGATAATGAATGAATTGGAACACCAGATGTTACTACAAGAGTGCTAGGCATTTGAACAGATATGCGATTTGATGCGATGCAATGTCATTTTTCACAGAAATTATGGACATGAGTTGACATCATGTAAAATGTACCCCAAATGTAATTTTTCACACTGTACCACCCCCACTATCAACGCCAACCCGAAGCGTGGCGAGCGCAGCGAGCCCGCGAGGGGCGGCGGTACGCGTCCTACGACCTTTTCATACCCCCACTATCCACGTCGGCGTGGAGTTGAGAATAGAAAGTGTCCCCGAAGCATGGCGCGCGCAGCGAGCCCCGCGAGGGGACGCGGATACCTTCACAGGTATCCGTGTCCCCTCATGGGCTTCACAGGTATCCGCATCCGCTCGCCACGCTTCGGGCTCGGTGGCTCGCTGCGCTCGCCACACTTTCTATTCTCAGCTCCACACCGACGTGGATAGTGGGGGTATGAAAAGGTCGTAGGACGCGTACCGCCGGTTGGCGTTGATAGTGGGGGTGGTACAGTGTGAAAAATGACATTTGGGTGCATTTTACATGATGTCAACTCATGTCCATAATTTCTGTGAAAAATGACATCGCATCGCATGAGATCGCATGCGATCTCATGCGATCGCATTCAATGCGATGTGATTTTTCCCTGTACGATGCACATCGTGGGAGCCGTGAAAGTACACAAGTACCCAAAGGTTTAACATTGCAGTCAAACAGGAATTTATTGAAGAAATTCAATGATGCAGGGTACACAAGGGTGCCTGAAATGTAAATCTGTTCCAGGATTCATAATATGCTTTGGAAAAGGGAATCAACTGTGCTGTGGAATAATGTCAACTAGGGATATGCACCGGACACTTTTTGTGTTTTGGGTTCTGATTACCTTCAGGTTTTGGGTTCTAATTGGTTTTGCCAAAACACCCCCTAAACGTTTTGTGTTTGGATTTTGGGGTTTTGGGTTCTGATTTTGTTTTTAAAAAAGCATAAAAACTTATTTTTTTTTGCTCCTATGCTATTATTAACCTCAGTAGCATTCATCTCCACTCATTTCCAGTCTATTCTGAACACCTCACGCCTCACAATATTGTTTTTAGGCCAAAAGGTTGCACGGAAGTATTTGGATAACTATGATAAGTGACACAAGTGGGCGGCACAAACAGTAGACTGATACGGCACACTTAATAGCACCCCTGGACTGATATGGCACACTTAGCATCACCCCTGGACTGATATGGCACACTTAGCATCACCCATGGACTGATATGGCACACTTAGCATCACTTGATAAAGATTTTTTTTTATTCCGCATTGAAAATTCCTTTTGTTCGCCTATTACATAATATAGCTTCAGTTTCTTTATTTAACCAATATTTTATGTGGTATTCCTCAATTTAATCATTCATAAGAAAGAAATGGTGCTACCCTTCTCTAATTAAATGAGTATATGTTAGAGGAGCAAAAAAAGTAGAGAAATGATGGGTGCACACTCCAGATATTTATGTTTGGCGTCCAACTGATAATTACGTTTTAAAAAAAATGACTTTTATTTGAACATTCATAAAAAAGAGGTGACTGTTTGCACCTACTTAATAAAAAATATAGTATAGATGTGCAAAAAAGTTTGAAAATGTGATTAAAATCAAGATGTGGAAGCTTTTATATGCATGTCTTATGTACCTTATGTGTTGATTTTCTTATGATCTCACAGTAAGGATATTGTTAATGTGTGTTTATTTATTTTTGATAGTCACTTCTCACCAGTGGCGTGCGGTGAGGTCAGCGGCTGGTGAGGCATTTGGCCAGGCACACGCAACCCCCCCCCCCCCCCTGCACCCGCAGTGAATATTTACGCGTCCCTGTGGTTGGAAGGCAGCATATTTATTAAAATTGGCTAGGAGGGCTTGTGGGTGGTCTGGGGGATGCAAAGTGGCCACACTTTTAAGTCTCGGTGGGGTACACTAATACATCCCCAGTCACAGCTCTAAACCTTCAGGCTGTCAGCTGTGTGTGTGCATATGACTTACACACAGCAATGGTGATATGGCTGCCTATGAGCTCCCCTATCACATGCACCAATAGGTATGCAAGACACCAATAATGCAGGGGTCGCAACCGCAAGCTAGCGCTGAGCGCTGCTGATTGAAATACGTTCAGGCACTGGACAATAGGAATTGTGCTGTGCAGGTCATTTACCTTAAGCCATCAGGCTGCGCCGAGGAGAGCCAGCAGGCGGGTGTGCAAGGTCCTACATCTGTTCCGTTTGTGTGCGGCTCTGGCAGAGGGGAGCACGGAGCAGTACCACAACAGCAGGGATTCAAATGTTGCATGGGGACGGAGCCGGAGAGTGTAGAGAAGGAGCCGGGCCACACACTGACAATGTGTCATTCACAGCCAGTTCCTCGGAAATTGTAATGCGGTGGCGGGGAAGCTTGTCTGCACCTTCCACAGTGTGGCGATCAATGCGTCCGGGACCCAGCATGATAGTTTGGCAGGCCCTGCCATCGGGTAAAAGTTATTTGCCTGGGGGGCTGAGTGCAAGGATGAGCGGCCCGGCAGCTAAGCCTGACAGTGACAGCCGGATGCAGTCACTGTCAGTACTGAATCTGCTGCCCAGTGCCCAATCACATCGGCTTCAGTGACAGTGGTGTGCTTTCATATTGGCTAACAGCAAGCCCCTGTCACTGAGGCACGTGTAAAGGTGCCGCTTTAGCTAGATTTTTTAATGGGCTTTTACAGCCCTCTGCTTGTCCCCGCCCCCTGCCCACCCCCTGCTTTCAGCTATTTGCAATGTGCATCGGGAGGCACCACTTTCGGCGCCTCCAAAAGCAATTTAAACATGATGCAACATTTCAAATGATGGGATTCATATAAAAGAGATACTTATGACACAGAATATGCGTCATAAGTATTTTCTTTGAATTCTTTTAATCACTAATGACAGGGGAGGCACTGCCTCCCCTGCCTCCCCTGCCTGCATGTCCCTGCTTCTCACCTGGTTCTTATTGGGCTTTTTTATTTTCAGCAGATTATTCTGCACTACTGCACAGACAGCTTTATTGCTTAGATACATTGTTGCACTTATATTATCATGAACAGTTTCATTGACAATAAGTGGATACAATTTTATCCGTTTTCACTTCTGATAGTTTTTTAGTGAGTAGCACTAGACGTCTGCACTAGACGGTAATCACTACAGTGTGCCTAAATCATTGCTACTCACTACAAAACTATCAGAAGTGAAAAAGGATAAAATTGTGTCCATTTATTGTCAAGTCAAATTCATGATAATGAATTATACAGCAGACTTTGCAGCAACCCATGAATTATATGACACACTTGGCTCACCCCAGGAATTATGCATCACACATGCGGGCATCCCTGACCTGATACAGCACACATGGAATTATACGGCACAGATGGCGGCAGGCATGGAATTATACGGCAGACAAATTCCTGCAGTAATAATAAAAATTTGTATTTTAATTATAAAAAAGAGCAGCACACCTGGAATTATACAGCAGATTTAGCAACACGTCATGAATTAAACAGCACACTTGGCTCACCCCTGGACTACAGCACATTTAACAGCCCTTGCAGTAGAAAAAAAAAAAACACCTTATTTTTATTTTCATAAAAAAAAAAAGGGCAGCTCCCCTGGTCTGATACGGGACACATGGGGCACCCCTGGAATTATATGGCACACATGCAGGCACCCCAGGACTGATACAGGACACATGGGGCACCCATAGAATTATATGGCACACATGCGGGCACCCCTGGACTGATACAGCACACATGTGGGCACCCCTGGACAAATACAGCACACATGTGGGCACCCCTAGATGGATACAGTACACATACGGGCACCCCTGGACTGTGACAGCACAAATGTGGGCACCCCTGGACAAATACAGCACACATGTGGGCACCGCCGGATGGATACAGACTGATGCAGCACACCGAGCCTGATGTGTGGCAAGCGCAGTGAGCCCCACGAAGGGAAAATGGATTACTTTACATGTATTATGCGTCCCCTCGCGGGGCTCCCTGCACTCCCACGCTTTGGGCTCGTATTCCACGTCCCCTATGTAAATTCAACTCCACGCTGACGTGGATAGTGGGGATATAAAAAGGTTGGAGGATGCGTACCGCCGCTGTCGTTGATAGTGGGGGTGGCGTTGACAATGGGGGTGCATTTAACATTGTAAGCACCCATCATGGTGCTTGTATAATTAAAAATCGCATCGCATCGTATGCCATTTGCTGGCATGCAATGCAATGCGATATTTCATTGTACAAGTACTCCTGTTAATTTAACATGAAAATCGCATTGCACTCATCGCACGCATCGCACACCACTAATTATGGTATGCGATGGGCGCCGTGTTAGGAAACAAGTACCGCACATTCTATTTATTTTTTTACAATGCTTTGGCATTTCTCAAAAATTATTGAGTGTTTTTAGCCAGCACAACTGCCACAGGAACACAGGGGTTTGGAACTTCTGGTCTACAGCGTGTGTAGACTTATAGAGTAAGTAGACTGAACATACAGGAAGTGGCTTCATTTTCCTGCTATCATGATGATCAAATATCTGTGTATCAGAGTCATCTGTGCTTTATGTGGCAGAGTCTGTCATGGTTTCACCTTAGTTAGCCTTGCTAGAGAAATAAAGAGGAAGGAAGATGCTGAACTTTCAGCGCTTTGACAAAATATGTTTCAGTTCCTCACAGACAATTTATATTGCCTCACTATATACCAGTTAATTCATATGATCAACTTTGTCTACCCTCTTGATCCAGGGGAACTGTGGGGAGTGTACATAGTATGTGCAATCGCAGCTGCACTACCAATACAAAATGCTGAGATTTTTGGCATCACACAGCTGGGCAGGACAATAATGACATAATATGCTATGGAACATCACTATGGCCCAGCTAACCCATTTCAGTGGCAAAGGTCCTCCAAACCACATCCCAGGAGCAGAGTACTGTAGGTATTAGAATTTCCAGCGATGTGGAAGTACAAAATGAAAGCCATTTCTTTTGTGATGACATGCACCTGTTTGTATGCAAATGCCCCCACTAAAAGGTCATGTGAGTTAGTTGATGCATCAGTATAGCATCTGTGACTCAGTGGTCCTGGAGAGGTGGGGGAACTCATTTCTCTCTGTAACCTTATTCCCCTCATTTAGGTAGGGCCAGGGACAGTGGTAGGTTTTGTTCCACCCCCTGAGCACACTTTAAACCCTGCTTGACTGTTTTCCGCTTTATGATCTAAGAAGATTAATTGGTACTTGTGTATTAACAGGGCGCCCAATTAGCATAAGAACGCTAGCATAGGGATTTTCCTATGTCATTTATTCACTGCTCTCTTGCCACGGGTGGATCGCATCGCATGCGATCGCACCTCACGCAAAATCACATGCGATCGACTGCGATTTTATAGGGTGCGATGCCATTTACTTTTCTATACACCTCTATGAGATGCTATGAGATTTAGGCACCCCCCCCCCACTATCCATGCCACCCCGAAGCGTGGCGAGCGTCGGCAGAAAGCGTCCTCCCGACCTTTTCATACCCCCACTATCCATGTTGGTGTGGAGTTGATTTTACATAGTGTTCTATGCATTAACCCTTAATGTATCTATATATTAATCATTTCTCCTCTTAGACACCTTTTTCATATGTAACCTGGCTAGCCTTTCCTCAAAACCCAATGACTATAAACACCATCAATTTAGTGGCTCTTCTCCTAAGTTCCAAGATATCTTTTTTAATGGAGTGGTACCCAGAACTGTACACTGTTTTCTAGATGAGGCCATTCCAACAATTTATACAGTGGCAAGACTACCCTATCTTCACTTGCCTCTATTCCCCTTTTTATGCATGCTAATTTGGCCTTTGCTGCTCCCTGACATTGAGCACTGCTGCTAGCTAGGTATACTCAGGGCTGTCTTAATGCAGGGCCGAAACTAGGGTTTCGGGCGCCCGGGGCAAGGCAGTCTTTTGGTGCCCCCCACCTAGTGATGTTGCTGCGCGCCGGAGGTGCGCCGAAATTTTCGGGGGGGGGGGGGGGGCCTAATTTGGGGGCGTGGCCTATAATCGCTGCTCTCCGCGAGGCCACGCCCCCATTTTGCCGCTATGGGGGCATGACCCAGAGGCTCTGTGAGCCTCTAGCCATGCCCCCAGCCCCCTGGCTGCGGGAATAGACGCTGTGCGCATGCGCACAGCGTTTATTCCCCGCTGCTTAGTTAGCAGCTGACAGGGGGGACCGACCAAATGACGCCTTGTCCCTGGCGCCGGAGACCCCCCCCCTCCCCGCACAGCCGGAGACCCCCCCCCCTCCCCGCACAGTCCTCTCACCGTCCATCTCCTACTAGCGCGGCTGCAGGAAGCGCTGATGACTTCAAAAAGACTTGCCGGACGCTGATTGGCTGAATTCAGCCAATCAGCGTCCGGCAAGTCTTTTCGAAGTCATCAGAGCTTCCTGCAGCCGCGCTAGTAGGAGATGGACGGACTCCGTCCGGTGTATGTGGACGCTGTAGTGTAGCGGCGGGCATGTTACATGCCCGCCGCTACACTACAGCGTCCACATACACCGGACCTCACAGCGCCCCTCATCTCCAGCGCCCGGTGCGCGTGACCCCCCAGCCCCCCCCTAGTTACGGCCCTGCTTAATGTATGGGCTCAGGGGCAAACGCAGGATTTTCAGAAGGGGGTTTCCAGATGGGTGGAGAAAAGCACGGAGATGGACACTTAGGTGACCCAGTATATGCCGAGTCAGTTAAAGTATTATAGATAGACCAAATGTATATAAATAATAATAATAATAATAAAAAAATATATATATACATACATATATATATACATACAGGGGCGTCAACAGCAGTGTAGACCCCTGGGCATAGCAATGTATTGGGGCCCCTACCGATCCTCCAGCGGTAGGGGTGGGGGAAGCTTTGATGTCCCGTGGGTGGTAGGGGGTATTATATCAACCGCTCAGCATATAGGGCCTGGATCAGTAATTTCCACTAATTACCCCTTTACTGCACAGATGGTGGGAGATGCGGTGGGAGAAAGGGGCATTGGGCTGAATGAAGGGGCCCTGATACACAACTTCCAGGGTGGTAGAGGATGTTTAATATGCAGAGGAGGGGTGTATAGTAGAGTGGGCTTATTATTCATAATTTTCTGGTGGGAGGACAGCTTGCTTGACTGCAGATATCTCCAGTTCCCGGAAATACATTTCTTAGATTTTAATGGAATTAATTAAAAACTAGAGAATCCCACCTACGAAATGGTACTGTGTACTAGGGGATCAGAGTTCAGGAGGCAGAGCAATCTGCCAATGAGTATATAAAACTACATACCAGGTGTGTGGAGCTGGAGCAGTAACCAGCTGCTGGAAGGCTGATATCTCTGGTTCTGGGAACAGTAGAGACAAGCTACTAGTGTTCATCAAAGGGGGAGAGTCCCAGCTTTTGGAATGTACCATATTAAAAACTCTAAGTCACACAAAACCTGAAGTATCTGACTGGGAAGAGCAATTAACAGGCTTGGATGGGGACCACTGCTTTGAAGTCAGATATCTCCGGTTCCCAAAGGCCGATTTTTAAAATTCTTGTACCTATGGAAAGAGGGGACCCTCAGCTTTCAGTCCAGGGCCCTTAGACTCCTTGGGGGGTTTCCGGGTACTCAGAAACCCCCCCTGCGTGCGCTACTGGGGCTAAGGGTCCAAAACCTACTGCCCGTGTAGGCAAGGCCCAGGCCATCTCGATGGCACTTTGTGCCACTACCACCCACCCCCATCATAAAGGGCCTCCTAGCCACAGCGCACAAACCACCCTAATATCCACTGGTGCCACCGCCAATGTCCACCACCAGCCCCACAGTCTGCAAGCTGTCGCTGCCGCAGAGCATTACTAGGAGTCGTCTGGAAGGGGATGCGGCGGACGCACTTATGACCTGCAGCGGGAGGCGGGATCCCTGCTTCTGCATTGGGGGCTGCTGCCTAGCGGGGGCTGGGGTCTGTGGAGCTGGGGTATTGCTGTCTCTTGCAGGAGCCAGGGGTCTTATATGCATATAAGGGTAGCCTGAAGCTTTGTGCCCAGAGCTGAGACATGAAGCCATGAGCTAAGAACTGGGGTCTGCCTCTCACAGGAGCCTGGAGCCGAGACCTGGAGGTGAGCAGGGAGTTCTTGCACAGCATATGATGTGACTCCATGGGACATTGGGTACATTTGCCCTTAATAAAACCTCCCCCCTCTCCTTCACAAACTACTCCATGGCACATCTGCATCAACTTTACCTCTCTCTCTCACTCTAACTATCTCTCTCTCTACCCCTTTCTCTATCTCCCCCCTCTTCATCAGTGACTGATGATCTATCTATCTATCTTTCTATCTATCTATCTATCTATACACTGAGTGGCCAAATTATGACCACTGTTGGACCACCTTTTGCCCTTAATATTGCATGGATTCTTCTTGGCATGGACTCAATGAGATGTTGGTAGGTGGTATGAGGAATTTGAGACCATATCTGATGAACTGCACTTTCCAATTCCTTAAGGTTTGATGGTACTATTAATTTTTTGTCAATCAAATTGTTAGCCACTTCAGACTCCAAACACACAATAAGGTCTCGTTTGTAAATGGAAGTTGGATCACCTGATAATTTACAATACACGACTTGTCGTCCAATTGTCTGGACATTTCACTGAGGTAGTCCTTGGTGTTAAGGATTACTAGGGCTCCCCCTTTATCCGCGGACCTAAAGATTAAATCTTTATTGTTAGATAAGCGATGAAGTGCAGCCCATTCTTCTTTGGAAAGATTACTTCTGTTAAAACCATCAGCAACTACAGGATTCAACACAGGTAGTTGTTCCACTTGGCGCATAAAGGTTTTTATTGTAGCGTTTGACGACGGAGGGTCAAACCTGGAACGGGGCATTAATTTGCGTACTTGGCTTGGAATAGTGTCCTGCTGGTGGATTTTTTTAAAAAATCTCTTTTATGCGTAGTTTACGCTGTAGGCTGTAGGCTCAAAGTTGTTAGTAGGCACGAACGACAAGCCTTTTGACAATAGGCTGATCTCACTAGTCGACAAAGCATAGTCAGATAAGTTGAATATTACTGACGATTCGTTAGAGGAGGCCTTCCTCTTTTGGAGCCTCTTCCCCTGGCCGCCACGGCGGGTACGGGTTCGCTTGGAGGTTTTCATTTTAATCGTGTCGTTGTGCCTAAAGGGTTTCCCCTCAATTGGCTGGAATTGGTACCTTCATAATCGCTGTTGGTGGTTAAACCACCTTCAGTTGACGTGCCATCAATGGCGGCAAATTTGCGGCCTCTGCGGAAAAAAGGTTTTCTCGAATGCCCAGGGTTTCTAGGTTCTTGCTTATTGCTCATCCACTGATAGACAGTGTGATTGTCATAATCAGCCTCAACCTTGGTGAACTTGTCTCTTTTAAAGCGGATTTTAAGGAATGGATGGCAGCCCACTGATCCTCTATCAATTGGCCTTAGAAGGTGTGAAATCAGACCAACCTGTGGTCTGTAATTTCAAAGACCACAAACATTCCTTACCATCATTGTGCTATTGGATGCTTGAACAGGTATCCCCCTCTTAGTAGAGGTGGTGGCCGACATAAACTGTTGTTGCATCGTGAAGCTTCTTGGATCTATAGACTAAATGTGATCGCCCCAGCAGGGTTCAATGAATACTTGTCACTTAATTGTTTCCTGTAGCAAAGACTGCCTTTACTAGCCTAGCTACAGGGTTAAAGTCTCATGCCCATAGCATTATTTAGCATTGTATATCACCTTGCTTCTCTGATTATGCATCACTTTGTTTTGGGTCTTGTTTGTGCCCTTTAATATTGTTACTATTTTCTTGAGGCTGAGGCATTGTACAGTTTATGCTTGTGTGAGATTCTCTCCCACGGCATTCCATACTCACTTGTTTTCACTATTGTTTATGCAGGTCTCCATGGAAACCCGCTCCGGTTGATGCGGGGCGCGTCAATGATGATGTCAGCTCTAGTCACCGGAGCCGGGACGCTCTGAGGCAGGAGCACAGGTGTATGGTGTGGGAAGCTTATTTAGGTAAGTGTATGGTAACATTTTATTGTACTCTGGAATTACATTTCCGAAACGGTTAGCACTTAGCTGCTTATTGTCTCAACTTATTAATTTCCACTGCAAAGTCCCCATTTGGTTGTCGCCAGCACCGTGACCCTGCTTATATATATATATATATATATATATATATATATATATATATATATATATAGAGAGAGAGAGAGAGAGAGAGAGAGAGAGAGAGAGAGAGAGAGAGAGAGCAAAACTGATAGCCAGCAACTTCAGGTTTTCAAAAAGTATCAAAACATTTTTATGGCATATATAAAATGCAAAGTGACAAAAAACGATAAGAGGAGTCCAGCAACGGCATAATATACTTAGCGGTCAAGCAAGAACAGATAGAATAGAGCCGGTCCTCCTCCACCAAGGTCATCGCACTACAGCTGTTTCGGTGCCAAACAGCACCTTAGTCATGTGCAAGAGACCAACTGATCAGTGCGGGTATTTAAACCAGAGGGGAAGAACGCTGATTGGTCAAAAAGCGCGGGCTAGATGAAAAGACGGCAAAAGACCGGAAACCGGAAGTGCCGCAACATCCGCCCGAAGTTGCAGACACGCATTTCCGGCAGACGTCCCGTTCGCGTCAGCTGACGTCGGGCTCCGGAGGTGTAGTCAAAGCAACCTACCAAACAAAAACAACAGAGCCTACTGGAATGTGTATTTCGAGTGTTAATTCACTATGTAGGCAAAGAAATGGCTAATATGAAGAATGTAGGATTACATTGTACCGGCCAGAGCAGCGCTTTCCTCCTGGGTAAATAACACAAGAGGTAAAACATACTATAAGACAAAGAGAAAAGAAAAAAGTGGGCATAGGAAAGTAACAGACAAAGCAAGAGTAAATATTGGTACTTATGTATTATCTGGGCTCCCATGTTAAATGCACCCCATTTTTTCATACCCCTACTATCCAACTACGCATGGAGTTGATTTTATATAGTGTGGCGAGCGCAGCGAGCCACCGTGCCCGAAGCGTGGCGAGCGCAGCGAGGGGACGCGTTCTCATAAGAAAAACGGGAGCCCAGATATTACATAAGTACCTAAATATTTATATACATTGGGCAAGGAAATGCAAATTATCAAAACACCATCAGGTTCAATTATAGAAAACAATGGAGTGAAAATTGAAAATTCATTTAAACCATGCGGAGCAAGGGATCGCAGCCTATGGATCCACATGCATTCTTTTTGCAATAGCAGCTTGACCCTATCTCCCCCACGTCTCAGAGGAGGGACATGGTCAATGGGCATAAACTTAAAATCTCGAATGTTGTGTTTTAAATGAAAAAAAAAAACCATACATACATACATACATACATACATACATACTGTACATACACGTAGACACACACATGTACAGATTTGTGTGTGTGTGTGTGTGTGTGTGTGTATATATGACCAAAAAGTCTGCAGCTATAACATCCAAGCCAACACGGCGGTGCTCAACTCCAGAGAGATATATCCGATAAATACAGTAGAAGCAGCACAGGGTTTTATGCCCGTTTGCAGGCCAAGGCAGCCGACTCAGAGACGTGAGGGCAGGACAATGCTACACGGGACCGGCAGTGAGTGATCCATCCAGGTGTCCCAATCCGGCCTTGCACCCTTGTAGTTGGAGCAATGCAGGGCAGGCAGAGCTGCTGTCTCTGTGTTTTTAGTGAAGTCGCAGGAGCATGGCAGGGTGCTGAGGGAGAAGTGGGCCCTAGTGGCAGCTCGGGCCCCATATCCCCTGCACCCTCGGTAGTTAAGTCACAGACAGGCAAGGCCGGCTCTACCATTAGGCAGCTTTAGGCAGCTGCCTAGGGCACCAGGACCTGGGGGGTGCCACCAAGTCTGCCTATCAAAAAATTAAGGATGTCCATGAGGATCCTTGTTGTACTTAATGCAGGCGGCTTCTCTGGAACTTCTAAGACCTCACCTCCATACTTTCCCTTGAGGCATACTTCACTACTTTGCTGGCCCTCCTCCTTGTACTCTGTTGTGGGTGGCAAAGGGAGGCCTCCAATGAAGGCAGGGGACTTGCCCACTTTTCCTGGGGGCTGGGAGGAACTTAGGAAAACCTCCCCATCTGATTTTTGGGAGCCTCCATGCCATTCCAGAATATTAGGAAAATATGCCTTAAGGGGTTGGAAAGTAGATATTGATGTCAGTATGGGGAGGAGAGGGGCGGTAGGTTGAAGTTTTGCCTAGGGTGCTGAAAAGCCTTACACCGGCCCTGCTGACAGGGACAGATGTCACCCTGCCCACCTGAACAGCCCGCCACAGATTTTTAAAGGGAGCCATGGTCCGCAGCTTTGCGGGTCCTCTAAACTTTGGCGCCCCCCCTCGCACGTCGATTTCCTAGCATGCAGGATAATGGATGTTTAGCATAAACATCCGTTCACAGCCTTGTGTGCAGTGGCAAAATCATTTGATGGTCACTGACCATCGAATGATTTTGCAAGCGTTCAAACCTCTCTGGGAAAAAATCTGCACTGGGATTGAATAGGCAAATCGAATTCCTCCAAAAAAGGGTGAAAACTGCAGTTTTTTCACCTGGTGAAAATTTATGCCGAATTAAAAACGGGCCCCAGACAGATACTGCTCAGAATGGTTCCACAAGCTTTTATACAATAACTGACATATACATAGCACCACACAAATATCTCATCACGGCTTTTTGCCAGGTACTTTCTTAATAGCTACAAGTAAGCAATAAAACGGCAGGTTGGGTGTAGCAGTGGTTAGTACAGTAAGCTACTCGGAAATTATTGCTACATGAAATATATGAAGTAATATTTTCTCTATAAGCACTATTTTTGGCAAGCTACTGTAATGCCTTTAACTATAGTGAAGCCATATTGATAAGTTATGAAAGCTGTATTAACAATACAGATGTGTCCTTAATTAGCATGCATAAACTCGCTTGCCAAATGCATACAAAACCCAGTACCGATTTTATGTAGCCTGCCGTGACTTGTCATAGAGGCGCATATACATCATGCATTAATATGGGAGTAGTGCATATGCACGTGCCTGCATACTATTTGCAGCAAATGAGACACATGTGCTGTGAGTAGGACTTAGGATGAGAGTGGACACATCTGTACATATATTTCTTTATCCATTCTATTGGAGCCGTTTCCTTACTACATAAGTTGATCAGTTATTTCTGGCATAACGCAAAACTATTTGTTTTATATTAATTAAGTGCACCCCATGCCTTAATTGCTGTCTAATGCTCCATCAGACACTCCACTCATTTATTAACTTTGAACATTAAGAAAAGTTTTCCTAGCCTTTTGCCATGGCCATTGGTTAGAACCCTTATTCTAACTAATGATATGGTTAGATATCTTCTGAGGAAACCGTCAGATGTGCAGGATGGAGAAACGCGTAAAGACTGGGATTCTGAACCTTCCTTTGCCTCAAAGTACTGTCCCCCTGGCTATCTGACTTCAAATTGGACTGTTGTTGTTTTGGTTCCCCCCTCCCTGGACGGATACCATCTTCTGACCGCAAAGAGGGTGACCTGCGGCGATCCCTCCACGCTGTCTGCTGGCCAGGAGAACGGAGGAAAGCTGCCCGGCTGGTGAGGGAGAGCAGGTAGTAGATTGCGGTAGTAGAGTTCGCTCAGTAGAGACTAGATCCCCTTCAGTTTTGATTACAGGATGTGACATTCAGTGAGGGCGGAAGTTGTTAGATGCCCTCACAACGTTTTTTTATTTTATTTGTAATTCATATAGGTGTAGGTTAATTTGTTTTATTTTAGCTGCATTGTACGCTCGCACGCTTCAGGCACGGTTTATATTCATACTATCTCTGCACATGTTAAATCTGCCCCACCTGCAGTGCACATGGTTTTGATTATTTTAAGAACAAATTTGTACTGCGATCAGATCTGAATAAGGGCCTTTGTGCATCAGATATACAGGGAGACCCATACTTGTATGAGTCAAGGACAGGTCTTTTCAAAGTGATTTTAAATGAGAATAAAATGTATGTAAATTGTTACTTTATATCTTAATATATATGTAAAATATATGAAGTATATTAAATAATAATTTTTACATTATTTTATATTAAAATTTGAGATCAACACAGTGCTCTCTCAGTTACTTTGTTGATATGATATTATCATTACAGAGCTATGTTACATGCATTGCCACAATAACTTTGGCTGCTGGGGCATCTACATTTCTCATTTTTATTTTTAATGTGCTGTCACACATACATACAGTATTTGCCTTGTCTATTAAATTGTCCTTTATAAATTATCTTGAGTTAAACTGTCACTCATTCTCTCCCATTTGTTTGCACATTATCAACTGTCCATCTCATACCATTATTATTGTGGCACCTATACACAATCATTACTAGAGTCCTGGACTTTATATGTACCTTTTTGTGGTTTACAGAGCTGGATTAAGCCTTCGGGGGGCCCAGGGCACTTTAGAAAGGGGGACCCCTCCTACTTGTGATTACTGGCTGCAAACTGCACAGGAGAATATTACACTGTCAAAACACAGTAATGGCAGTATAAACTTGGTCAACGGTCAACTGCAGGGGGGGATTAATAAATACATAAAATACCACATGAAAAGCCTGTGTTTGTTCCTCTGTACCCTACTCTGCAGGAGCCCTTGACAGGCTCAGTGCTGCCTCTGATTAAAAACCCTCCCATGACAAGGCAGCTGCTGCTATCCTTCATGGGCCTGAGAAACATATGATGAGCTCCACCAAGCAGAGCTCAGCACAAGCCTCTCAGTCTCTGACCTCTTGTGCAAAGTCTTATGGGACTCCCAGTAATGCATTGCACACTTGTGCAGTCAGTGTGTCTTGACTCCTGATGCCCAGAACCATTCATTATTGTCACATTGGCAGATAGGCAAAACTGCAGCACTACCCCACTCCCATGCACAAAACCATTAGCTTAAAAAAAAAAAAGTTAAATACATGCCAACCACATGGGGCCCCTAGATGGAGGAGGTCCCAGGGGTACTGACCCCTTGTGCCCCCATTATAATCTGGCCCTGGTGGTTTAGTAACTAGTTGTTTAGTCATATGAAAGGCAGAGCATCAGGTGTTGCAATTGGGGCGATAAGAGTCATGTCACAGATTTTGCTTCTGACTCGACCCACGGCTTTGGTATTCTGGGCCTTATTCTAGTTTAGAGAGAATACCGACAGTGATTTTTCAAGCGCTCCCCGTGTTTTTGTGTCTCAATTCCACTCCGTCCTAGATGTCTCTGACGTATTATTCATATAACATGGAAAGGAGAGAGAAACCACATATAGTGTGATATCTTCAAATGCAGTTTCTACCACACAAGAAAGGTATATGGTGAAAACCGTACCCCGTGCTGTGGTCCACTAATTCAATGGTGGACTATTCACACTTTAGATCTGAGGGAGTACTGTGACTCCAAAGGATACTTCAGTCGTCTCCAAGTCATTCCATATAGAAGAACCAGAGAAATATTTTTCCAAAATAGTGAAATACGTTTTTAATGGATTAAAAAACAATACAAATTGAGAAAAATGGGTGTAAACAATGGACTCTCACCGGATGGAATGGTCCACTATAAATAGCAGACATACAGCGCATAGGATGGTAAAAACACAGGCGTCCCTGGATGCTTCCTGTATAACTCCCAGTCCTGGTCAGTTGTCCAATGTCCACAGGTCCCCTCTGCCAACGCGTTTCAGACTTGTGTCCTTTATCAAGGCATAAGGACTTCTCCCCAATCCTGGGTATTTATACCCATATGTGCAATTAAAAAAGCCAGACCTATTTCCAGACATGGATTTCTAACATCTACACATTATTCCCTTCCCCTGGATTCCCAATCCTTTTCTTGCAGATATACTTTCAACTCAGGTGAGCGCAATTTGTAATGTACACGCTCCTTCTATCCAGCGCCGTCCGCCGGAACTTCCTTGCGTTCCACTGACGGTGGCGCCGGAAGTCTATTGCGTTCCAGCCGCGAGTGAGCTTCCCTTCCGATCGGTTCCGTTTTGTGACGTCACCGGAACTTCCTTGCGGTTCATTGATGTTTATGCCGGAAGTGTTCTGCGTATCACTGCGGACTTTCTTCCTTGTATAATGACAGCCGGATATCTTGTTTAAGTATGCGTTTCACCGCTATTCTGGATGGGATGTTAATGCGATTCACCAGTATTTAAACCATAAGGTCCCATATACATTTGGGACCCTTGGAAAAAAGTGCTTTAGTGAATATTGCAATAACCCGGAAATATAAAAGAAAAAAGGCATATTAAAATACATTCACCAAAATACATTATATACAGTAAAAAATGGGAGTATAAAATTACATAAAATCCATATATAAAAGAGGATATATATAAATATATAAAAAGACCTATAAGAACCATTTTAATTCAAAGTCCTTATTCAGGCCACCAGGTATCAATGTTTTGTACTGATAAATCATATTCATCTCGCTCCTGGCTAATTTTGTAGCCAGATTACCACCTCTGTCTCCCAAACTAATTTTTTTCACTGCTGCAAAGTTTCTTATGTATTTAGGATCACATTGGTGCTCTTCCTTAAAGTGCAAAGATAGTGCATGTAACTCCACCCCCTTTTTTATGTTACGGAGGTGTTCCCCTATTCTAATTTTAAGGGACCTACTGGTTCGTCCAATATAGAATTTTCCACATGTGCATTCTATTATATATATGATGTTTACGGAATGACATGTTAGGAAATCCTTAATATTGCACTTTTGCCCGTTAATTAATAGTTCCGTTAACTTGGCACCAAAAGGGTTAGCCACACATTTACACCCCAAACATGAACCACACCTAAAAAAGCCTTTGGTGAGTATGATGTCCCTTTTGGGTGAACTGGGACACAGGCTTTTGGTGAGTTTGGATTTTAAATTGGGCGCCCTTCTAAAGATGCATTTTGGTGCATCAGGTAATAAATGGCCAATCACTGGATCTTTTTTTATGATTGGCCAATGTTTCTTAAAAATGGTTTTGACCTTGTTATGTTGGGTGGTAAAATCTGATATGAATGACCACTTAAACGTTTCTGTTTGTGATGAACCTGTTGGTGGTTTTTTCTTTAGAAGGTCTTTTCTGTCAATATTTTGTACAACTGACATAGATTTTTCCAGGTCCTGTTGTCCATACCCACTGGATAAAAAATTATTTTTCATCTCGTCTGCTTGTGTTGTATATACATCAAGTTCGGAGCAATTTCTCTTTAATCTCTTAAATTGTCCAATGGGTATGGAATTGAGCCATGTGTCTTGGTGACAACTATTTCTATTTATATAAGATCTGGAATCTGTCTCTTTAATAAAGTTTTTTGTTTTTACTTTCCCTTCCTCAATGTAAATTTCCAGATCTAAAAAGCTCACCCTCTGTGCACTGATTTCATAGGTCAGGACAATGTTGCGATTATTGACATTAAGGTAATTACAAAATTCTTTTAAAACTGCCTCCTCACCTCTCCAAATGAATAAAATGTCATCGATGTACCGTCGCCATGACACCAGGCCCGCCCCAAAGGGATTGTTATTGTACACGAATTCTTCTTCCCATGCTCCCATGAAAAGATTCGCGTAACTTGGGGCGAACCTGGTGCCCATGGCCGTACCTCGTTTCTGAATAAAAAACTCCCCTTTAAAAACAAAATAATTGTTGTTTAAAATGAATGAGATGCCTTCAATTAAAAACTCTTGAAGATGGGTATTTAACTCTGAGACTGACAAGGCTTTTTTTGTGGCCTCTATACCATGATTATGTTCAATTATAGTATAGAGTGAACTGACATCTGCTGTCACCAAAAACAGATCGTTACTCCAAATGAATTCCTCCAAGAATTGTAACACCTCTGTCGTGTCTTTTACATGGGACAAATTTTTGGCGACCAGGGGTTGCAGAAAAGAATCTATAAATAATGACAGATTGGCTGTTAAAGACTCGACCCCCGAAATAATCGGTCTCCCTGGTGGTTTAGTGGTATTTTTGTGTACCTTAGGTAAAACATAAATGGTTGGAATAATGGGATCCTCTATATTTAAAAATTTATATTCTCGATCCGATAAGGTACCTTTTTTGTGGAATTTATCCAATATAGTTTTTAACGCCAGGGACATTTTTTTAGTTGGGTCTCCTCTCAACTTTTTATAAGTATTTTGTTCGGCCAATTGTTTGTAGATTTCAGCTTCATAGTCAACCTTGTTAAAAATGACAATCCCCCCCCCCCTTATCCGCTGGTTTTATGACCAAATTGTCCTTCTCAGTCAATTTTTTTATTGCCAATCTTTCTTTATATGTTAGGTTTAGTTTTTTTGTGTCTGGTTTTTCCCCTAATTTCTGTAGGTCTTCTACTACTAAACTGCCAAATGTATCTAAAAAGCACCCTTTCAGGTGGGCAGGATAAAAGGTAGACTTCGGTCTAAAAGGTGTTTGTATTTCCTCAAGAATATTAGTACTGTCCTTTTTTTGTTCGAAGAATTTTTTTAAAGTTAGCTTCCTCAGAAATTTCTGTACATCTACATATATATTAAATTGGTTAATGCCAGTTGAGGGACAAAAGTTAAGACCCTTTTCTAAAAGGGTTCTTTCTTCTTCCAATAGGATATGGTCACTCAAGTTGAAGATTTTTACCTTTTCGGTCATTCTATCTTCTATTATGTTAATATCTTGAGTTCCCCTCTTTCTACTCTGACGTTTTTCTTTCCTTTTTTGTTTGATTTTTTCTTTGTGTTTAATTAAACCTCCCCTTTTCCCCCTTCGTTTTTTCGTAGTTGGTGGTCGAAAGTCCCCCTTCTTTTTCCTAAAAAAGGATAGGGAGAATCGACCCTTTTTAAAGGCGAGAATCTATTTCTTGTGGGTACTGGTGAGTTTTCGTACTCTATGGGGATGGGTCTCCTTCTCATGGGGGTGCGAGGTTTAAATTCTCGTGGAGTCAGATATTCTCTTCTATAATACCCTCTCTGATTTCTGGGTCTTAGGACCGGGGTTCTATTCCTATTTTTATCCTGGAGATGTTCAAGGGAGTGTTCTCTTCTCTCTCCTCTCCAGTCCCGCCTATCTATTCTTCGATTGTTATAATAATAAGAATTTCCTACTGCTTCCCTTCTATGATCTTTGTCTTTCTTTTTAATAGTTTCTTTTTGGACTTTTCTTTGTATTTGATCTTCAATGTTCCCTTCTAAATTAGGGGCAGTTTGGCTTTCTTTGGTATCCCTTTGGAACTTTTTCACTTTCCTATTTATTAGGATTTTCTCTGCCTTATTAATTCTATTACTTATGACCTCTTCCTGCTCTTTATAGTATTTCTGGTCGGTAAATGGTTGAACCATAGTTCTATACTCTTTTATTTCTCCATCCAGGCTATTAAGATTTTCCTTTCTTTCCATAATTATAAGTTGCATCAATTCAATTGAGCAATTTTTAAGGATGCTGTCCCATTTCTTTTGAAACAGGTCTGTGGGGGTGGTATGACTGATTTTTTTCTCCACCTTAAGGCCCCTTGGTATTAGATTGGCTGAGATATATTTCTCTAGGGTGGCCACCTCCCACCAGATCTTGCTTTCCTTCAAAAGTGCTTTTTCCAATTTAATTAAAACATCATCCAGATTTTCATCTAGAGTCTCCAAATCTCCGCTGGAGGAATCAAATACTGTTTTGAAAGCATTGATTCTCTCCTCCCGGAGACTGAACATAGCTGCAGATTGTCTATCTCACAGGGTGAAAAACAATACAATGTGAAAAAAATTTAGAGATAAATTACTGCGCTTGGGTGCAGGCTCAAAAAACTGTCCGGTGAGTGTATCACCTAATACACTGGGAATATACAAATGCAGAGAGAATACCGACAGTGATTTTTCAAGCGCTCCCCGTGTTTTTGTGTCTCAATTCCACTCCGTCCTAGATGTCTCTGACGTATTATTCATATAACATGGAAAGGAGAGAGAAACCACATATAGTGTGATATCTTCAAATGCAGTTTCTACCACACAAGAAAGGTATATGGTGAAAACCGTACCCCGTGCTGTGGTCCACTAATTCAATGGTGGACTATTCACACTTTAGATCTGAGGGAGTACTGTGACTCCAAAGGATACTTCAGTCGTCTCCAAGTCATTCCATATAGAAGAACCAGAGAAATATTTTTCCAAAATAGTGAAATACGTTTTTAATGGATTAAAAAACAATACAAATTGAGAAAAATGGGTGTAAACAATGGACTCTCACCGGATGGAATGGTCCACTATAAATAGCAGACATACAGCGCATAGGATGGTAAAAACACAGGCGTCCCTGGATGCTTCCTGTATAACTCCCAGTCCTGGTCAGTTGTCCAATGTCCACAGGTCCCCTCTGCCAACGCGTTTCAGACTTGTGTCCTTTATCAAGGCATAAGGACTTCTCCCCAATCCTGGGTATTTATACCCATATGTGCAATTAAAAAAGCCAGACCTATTTCCAGACATGGATTTCTAACATCTACACATTATTCCCTTCCCCTGGATTCCCAATCCTTTTCTTGCAGATATACTTTCAACTCAGGTGAGCGCAATTTGTAATGTACACGCTCCTTCTATCCAGCGCCGTCCGCCGGAACTTCCTTGCGTTCCACTGACGGTGGCGCCGGAAGTCTATTGCGTTCCAGCCGCGAGTGAGCTTCCCTTCCGATCGGTTCCGTTTTGTGACGTCACCGGAACTTCCTTGCGGTTCATTGATGTTTATGCCGGAAGTGTTCTGCGTATCACTGCGGACTTTCTTCCTTGTATAATGACAGCCGGATATCTTGTTTAAGTATGCGTTTCACCGCTATTCTGGATGGGATGTTAATGCGATTCACCAGTATTTAAACCATAAGGTCCCATATACATTTGGGACCCTTGGAAAAAAGTGCTTTAGTGAATATTGCAATAACCCAGAAATATAAAAGAAAAAAGGCATATTAAAATACATTCACCAAAATACATTATATACAGTAAAAAATGGGAGTATAAAATTACATAAAATCCATATATAAAAGAGGATATATATAAATATATAAAAAGACCTATAAGAACCATTTTAATTCAAAGTCCTTATTCAGGCCACCAGGTATCAATGTTTTGTACTGATAAATCATATTCATCTCGCTCCTGGCTAATTTTGTAGCCAGATTACCACCTCTGTCTCCCAAACTAATTTTTTTCACTGCTGCAAAGTTTCTTATGTATTTAGGATCACATTGGTGCTCTTCCTTAAAGTGCAAAGATAGTGCATGTAACTCCACCCCCTTTTTTATGTTACGGAGGTGTTCCCCTATTCTAATTTTAAGGGACCTACTGGTTCGTCCAATATAGAATTTTCCACATGTGCATTCTATTATATATATGATGTTTACGGAATGACATGTTAGGAAATCCTTAATATTGCACTTTTGCCCGTTAATTAATAGTTCCGTTAACTTGGCACCAAAAGGGTTAGCCACACATTTACACCCCAAACATGAACCACACCTAAAAAAGCCTTTGGTGAGTATGATGTCCCTTTTGGGTGAACTGGGACACAGGCTTTTGGTGAGTTTGGATTTTAAATTGGGCGCCCTTCTAAAGATGCATTTTGGTGCATCAGGTAATAAATGGCCAATCACTGGATCTTTTTTTATGATTGGCCAATGTTTCTTAAAAATGGTTTTGACCTTGTTATGTTGGGTGGTAAAATCTGATATGAATGACCACTTAAACGTTTCTGTTTGTGATGAACCTGTTGGTGGTTTTTTCTTTAGAAGGTCTTTTCTGTCAATATTTTGTACAACTGACATAGATTTTTCCAGGTCCTGTTGTCCATACCCACTGGATAAAAAATTATTTTTCATCTCGTCTGCTTGTGTTGTATATACATCAAGTTCGGAGCAATTTCTCTTTAATCTCTTAAATTGTCCAATGGGTATGGAATTGAGCCATGTGTCTTGGTGACAACTATTTCTATTTATATAAGATCTGGAATCTGTCTCTTTAATAAAGTTTTTTGTTTTTACTTTCCCTTCCTCAATGTAAATTTCCAGATCTAAAAAGCTCACCCTCTGTGCACTGATTTCATAGGTCAGGACAATGTTGCGATTATTGACATTAAGGTAATTACAAAATTCTTTTAAAACTGCCTCCTCACCTCTCCAAATGAATAAAATGTCATCGATGTACCGTCGCCATGACACCAGGCCCGCCCCAAAGGGATTGTTATTGTACACGAATTCTTCTTCCCATGCTCCCATGAAAAGATTCGCGTAACTTGGGGCGAACCTGGTGCCCATGGCCGTACCTCGTTTCTGAATAAAAAACTCCCCTTTAAAAACAAAATAATTGTTGTTTAAAATGAATGAGATGCCTTCAATTAAAAACTCTTGAAGATGGGTATTTAACTCTGAGACTGACAAGGCTTTTTTTGTGGCCTCTATACCATGATTATGTTCAATTATAGTATAGAGTGAACTGACATCTGCTGTCACCAAAAACAGATCGTTACTCCAAATGAATTCCTCCAAGAATTGTAACACCTCTGTCGTGTCTTTTACATGGGACAAATTTTTGGCGACCAGGGGTTGCAGAAAAGAATCTATAAATAATGACAGATTGGCTGTTAAAGACTCGACCCCCGAAATAATCGGTCTCCCTGGTGGTTTAGTGGTATTTTTGTGTACCTTAGGTAAAACATAAATGGTTGGAATAATGGGATCCTCTATATTTAAAAATTTATATTCTCGATCCGATAAGGTACCTTTTTTGTGGAATTTATCCAATATAGTTTTTAACGCCAGGGACATTTTTTTAGTTGGGTCTCCTCTCAACTTTTTATAAGTATTTTGTTCGGCCAATTGTTTGTAGATTTCAGCTTCATAGTCAACCTTGTTAAAAATGACAATCCCCCCCCCCTTATCCGCTGGTTTTATGACCAAATTGTCCTTCTCAGTCAATTTTTTTATTGCCAATCTTTCTTTATATGTTAGGTTTAGTTTTTTTGTGTCTGGTTTTTCCCCTAATTTCTGTAGGTCTTCTACTACTAAACTGCCAAATGTATCTAAAAAGCACCCTTTCAGGTGGGCAGGATAAAAGGTAGACTTCGGTCTAAAAGGTGTTTGTATTTCCTCAAGAATATTAGTACTGTCCTTTTTTTGTTCGAAGAATTTTTTTAAAGTTAGCTTCCTCAGAAATTTCTGTACATCTACATATATATTAAATTGGTTAATGCCAGTTGAGGGACAAAAGTTAAGACCCTTTTCTAAAAGGGTTCTTTCTTCTTCCAATAGGATATGGTCACTCAAGTTGAAGATTTTTACCTTTTCGGTCATTCTATCTTCTATTATGTTAATATCTTGAGTTCCCCTCTTTCTACTCTGACGTTTTTCTTTCCTTTTTTGTTTGATTTTTTCTTTGTGTTTAATTAAACCTCCCCTTTTCCCCCTTCGTTTTTTCGTAGTTGGTGGTCGAAAGTCCCCCTTCTTTTTCCTAAAAAAGGATAGGGAGAATCGACCCTTTTTAAAGGCGAGAATCTATTTCTTGTGGGTACTGGTGAGTTTTCGTACTCTATGGGGATGGGTCTCCTTCTCATGGGGGTGCGAGGTTTAAATTCTCGTGGAGTCAGATATTCTCTTCTATAATACCCTCTCTGATTTCTGGGTCTTAGGACCGGGGTTCTATTCCTATTTTTATCCTGGAGATGTTCAAGGGAGTGTTCTCTTCTCTCTCCTCTCCAGTCCCGCCTATCTATTCTTCGATTGTTATAATAATAAGAATTTCCTACTGCTTCCCTTCTATGATCTTTGTCTTTCTTTTTAATAGTTTCTTTTTGGACTTTTCTTTGTATTTGATCTTCAATGTTCCCTTCTAAATTAGGGGCAGTTTGGCTTTCTTTGGTATCCCTTTGGAACTTTTTCACTTTCCTATTTATTAGGATTTTCTCTGCCTTATTAATTCTATTACTTATGACCTCTTCCTGCTCTTTATAGTATTTCTGGTCGGTAAATGGTTGAACCATAGTTCTATACTCTTTTATTTCTCCATCCAGGCTATTAAGATTTTCCTTTCTTTCCATAATTATAAGTTGCATCAATTCAATTGAGCAATTTTTAAGGATGCTGTCCCATTTCTTTTGAAACAGGTCTGTGGGGGTGGTATGACTGATTTTTTTCTCCACCTTAAGGCCCCTTGGTATTAGATTGGCTGAGATATATTTCTCTAGGGTGGCCACCTCCCACCAGATCTTGCTTTCCTTCAAAAGTGCTTTTTCCAATTTAATTAAAACATCATCCAGATTTTCATCTAGAGTCTCCAAATCTCCGCTGGAGGAATCAAATACTGTTTTGAAAGCATTGATTCTCTCCTCCCGGAGACTGAACATAGCTGCAGATTGTCTATCTCACAGGGTGAAAAACAATACAATGTGAAAAAAATTTAGAGATAAATTACTGCGCTTGGGTGCAGGCTCAAAAAACTGTCCGGTGAGTGTATCACCTAATACACTGGGAATATACAAATGCAGAGAGAATACCGACAGTGATTTTTCAAGCGCTCCCCGTGTTTTTGTGTCTCAATTCCACTCCGTCCTAGATGTCTCTGACGTATTATTCATATAACATGGAAAGGAGAGAGAAACCACATATAGTGTGATATCTTCAAATGCAGTTTCTACCACACAAGAAAGGTATATGGTGAAAACCGTACCCCGTGCTGTGGTCCACTAATTCAATGGTGGACTATTCACACTTTAGATCTGAGGGAATACTGTGACTCCAAAGGATACTTCAGTCGTCTCCAAGTCATTCCATATAGAAGAACCAGAGAAATATTTTTCCAAAATAGTGAAATACGTCATTTTTAACAAGGTTGACTATGAAGCTGAAATCTACAAACAATTGGCCGAACAAAATACTTATAAAAAGTTGAGAGGAGACCCAACTAAAAAAATGTCCCTGGCGTTAAAAACTATATTGGATAAATTCCACAAAAAAGGTACCTTATCGGATCGAGAATATAAATTTTTAAATATAGAGGATCCCATTATTCCAACCATTTATGTTTTACCTAAGGTACACAAAAATACCACTAAACCACCAGGGAGACCGATTATTTCGGGGGTCGAGTCTTTAACAGCCAATCTGTCATTATTTATAGATTCTTTTCTGCAACCCCTGGTCGCCAAAAATTTGTCCCATGTAAAAGACACGACAGAGGTGTTACAATTCTTGGAGGAATTCATTTGGAGTAACGATCTGTTTTTGGTGACAGCAGATGTCAGTTCACTCTATACTATAATTGAACATAATCATGGTATAGAGGCCACAAAAAAAGCCTTGTCAGTCTCAGAGTTAAATACCCATCTTCAAGAGTTTTTAATTGAAGGCATCTCATTCATTTTAAACAACAATTATTTTGTTTTTAAAGGGGAGTTTTTTATTCAGAAACGAGGTACGGCCATGGGCACCAGGTTCGCCCCAAGTTACGCGAATCTTTTCATGGGAGCATGGGAAGAAGAATTCGTGTACAATAACAATCCCTTTGGGGCGGGCCTGGTGTCATGGCGACGGTACATCGATGACATTTTATTCATTTGGAGAGGTGAGGAGGCAGTTTTAAAAGAATTTTGTAATTACCTTAATGTCAATAATCGCAACATTGTCCTGACCTATGAAATCAGTGCACAGAGGGTGAGCTTTTTAGATCTGGAAATTTACATTGAGGAAGGGAAAGTAAAAACAAAAAACTTTATTAAAGAGACAGATTCCAGATCTTATATAAATAGAAATAGTTGTCACCAAGACACATGGCTCAATTCCATACCCATTGGACAATTTAAGAGATTAAAGAGAAATTGCTCCGAACTTGATGTATATACAACACAAGCAGACGAGATGAAAAATAATTTTTTATCCAGTGGGTATGGACAACAGGACCTGGAAAAATCTATGTCAGTTGTACAAAATATTGACAGAAAAGACCTTCTAAAGAAAAAACCACCAACAGGTTCATCACAAACAGAAACGTTTAAGTGGTCATTCATATCAGATTTTACCACCCAACATAACAAGGTCAAAACCATTTTTAAGAAACATTGGCCAATCATAAAAAAAGATCCAGTGATTGGCCATTTATTACCTGATGCACCAAAATGCATCTTTAGAAGGGCGCCCAATTTAAAATCCAAACTCACCAAAAGCCTGTGTCCCAGTTCACCCAAAAGGGACATCATACTCACCAAAGGCTTTTTTAGGTGTGGTTCATGTTTGGGGTGTAAATGTGTGGCTAACCCTTTTGGTGCCAAGTTAACGGAACTATTAATTAACGGGCAAAAGTGCAATATTAAGGATTTCCTAACATGTCATTCCGTAAACATCATATATATAATAGAATGCACATGTGGAAAATTCTATATTGGACGAACCAGTAGGTCCCTTAAAATTAGAATAGGGGAACACCTCCGTAACATAAAAAAGGGGGTGGAGTTACATGCACTATCTTTGCACTTTAAGGAAGAGCACCAATGTGATCCTAAATACATAAGAAACTTTGCAGCAGTGAAAAAAATTAGTTTGGGAGACAGAGGTGGTAATCTGGCTACAAAATTAGCCAGGAGCGAGATGAATATGATTTATCAGTACAAAACATTGATACCTGGTGGCCTGAATAAGGACTTTGAATTAAAATGGTTCTTATAGGTCTTTTTATATATTTATATATATCCTCTTTTATATATGGATTTTATGTAATTTTATACTCCCATTTTTTACTGTATATAATGTATTTTGGTGAATGTATTTTAATATGCCTTTTTTCTTTTATATTTCCGGGTTATTGCAATATTCACTAAAGCACTTTTTTCCAAGGGTCCCAAATGTATATGGGACCTTATGGTTTAAATACTGGTGAATCGCATTAACATCCCATCCAGAATAGCGGTGAAACGCATACTTAAACAAGATATCCGGCTGTCATTATACAAGGAAGAAAGTCCGCAGTGATACGCAGAACACTTCCGGCATAAACATCAATGAACCGCAAGGAAGTTCCGGTGACGTCACAAAACGGAACCGATCGGAAGGGAAGCTCACTCGCGGCTGGAACGCAATAGACTTCCGGCGCCACCGTCAGTGGAACGCAAGGAAGTTCCGGCGGACGGCGCTGGATAGAAGGAGCGTGTACATTACAAATTGCGCTCACCTGAGTTGAAAGTATATCTGCAAGAAAAGGATTGGGAATCCAGGGGAAGGGAATAATGTGTAGATGTTAGAAATCCATGTCTGGAAATAGGTCTGGCTTTTTTAATTGCACATATGGGTATAAATACCCAGGATTGGGGAGAAGTCCTTATGCCTTGATAAAGGACACAAGTCTGAAACGCGTTGGCAGAGGGGACCTGTGGACATTGGACAACTGACCAGGACTGGGAGTTATACAGGAAGCATCCAGGGACGCCTGTGTTTTTACCATCCTATGCGCTGTATGTCTGCTATTTATAGTGGACCATTCCATCCGGTGAGAGTCCATTGTTTACACCCATTTTTCTCAATTTGTATTGTTTTTTAATCCATTAAAAACGTATTTCACTATTTTGGAAAAATATTTCTCTGGTTCTTCTATATGGAATGACTTGGAGACGACTGAAGTATCCTTTGGAGTCACAGTACTCCCTCAGATCTAAAGTGTGAATAGTCCACCATTGAATTAGTGGACCACAGCACGGGGTACGGTTTTCACCATATACCTTTCTTGTGTGGTAGAAACTGCATTTGAAGATATCACACTATATGTGGTTTCTCTCTCCTTTCCATGTTATATGAATAATACGTCAGAGACATCTAGGACGGAGTGGAATTGAGACACAAAAACACGGGGAGCGCTTGAAAAATCACTGTCGGTATTCTCTCTGCATTTGTATATTCCCAGTGTATTAGGTGATACACTCACCGGACAGTTTTTTGAGCCTGCACCCAAGCGCAGTAATTTATCTCTAAATTTTTTTCACCTTATTCTAGTTTGCTCGGTGACCATCGAATGATTTTGGGCCTGCGAGCTGCCCTGCAAATGGATGTTTATGCAAAACATCCATTCACAGGAGCGGTGGGGAAATTTTCTGGGTGACGGAGGGCAGGCATTTGCATGCCCAGTAGTGTCACAAGGCTCGCTAAGAAGCGAAATTCCACTGCTTAGCGAGGCAACCAGAATCAGTCCCTCTGCCCGATTTTACATCACCTAATGGCAAATGCACATAAATCTCTGCTTTGAATAGGATGCCTTTTGTGCCATCTAGAGGCAGTTTCTGCATGGAAACTTATTTTGTAAATTGGTAAGAAATATGTATATTATTAGAGGATACTACAATTCTCCTAAAGGTGCTCATACACGTTACAATATTTCTTTGCTTTTTGAACTAGATCACAGCGCATAGCACACAAATCGCATGCAATGCGATCCAAAGCTAGTTCAAAAAGCATTAACTGCACACACTTTATGTGCTGTGCGATGGGATGCGATGCCCGCAGGAGCACGCATCGCACGGCACCCTTCACACCTTAAGGGCGAGATGTATCTTATGGAAAATGCGGTAAAACCCCGGTTTTACCGCATTTTCCAATGTATCAAAAATGATACCGCAGTGTAGGGTATCGCCACCTTTGGGTGGCGATACCCTATAGAAGCCTATAGGCTTCTTTTCGCCGCCCGCCGACCCCCCCTCTCGCTTTCTTTCCTGAAGGGTCCTCCTGGACCCTGGAAGGTAAACCCCTCCTCCCCCTAGTGACGCAGCCGGACGTCCTTCCGGCTGCAAGGGGGAGGAGGAGGCGCCGGGTGCTTAGCTGTCCCTTGCTTAGCTGTCCCCGGCGTGAGGGATGCAGGAGCCGGCTGGGAAGTGACGGAGACCCCCCGCACACCACATTTCAGGTATCGCGGGGGCCTCCGTCACCGCATCGCGATGCCAGACGCATATGTTAGTACATATGCGGCGGCATTGCCGCGGGGGGGCCGCGAAGTGCGGCAATGTATTTTAATACATCCCGCCCTAAATGTTTAACTGACATATCTCTAATCCTGGCCTTTTTTCAGATCTGATCGCAGTACAAATTTGTTTGGAAAATGGGCAAAATCATGTGCACTGCAGGTGGGGCAGATGTAACATGGGCAGAGAGAGTTAAATCAGTCGACATGGGTTAAAGTTGACATGGAACTAGGTCGACATGGGTCTAGGTTGACATGACATTGGGTTGACACAAGCATTAGGTCGACATGGGCTAGGTCGGCAGTCAAAAGGTCGACATGGGGTTTTTTACAGTTTTTTGAGCTGACATGTGCCGACAGGCGGTATTTCATGCATTACCATCCACTAGGGCCTGGTGGGAGAATAAAATAGTGTGCCCGAAGCATAGCGAGCGGATGCGGTGCACTTCAATCTGTGGAAAAAAAAGTGAAAAACCCCATGTCAACCTTTTAACTGTCGACCTAATGATTGTGTCGACCTAATATCACGTCGACCTAGACCCATGTCGACCTTGCTGCATGTCGACCTAGTGGCGTCGACCAAATGCTTGTCGTGGAGATAAGTGTGTTTCCTTGTATGTAATGCAGAATTATGTTTTATACAATTTTTATCAAAGCTACCTTAGCTAATGTTAAGCCCCGTACACATTATTAGATATTGTGAAATATTTAGCTCAGAAAGGGCCTAGCGATATCTTTCACAATATCATCTATTGTGTGCACTCAATATGGTTAATGATGTCCCACATGTCGTTAACGACCATTGATGTCAGCTGAACATGCAGGTCATTTTGGCTATATAGTCAAACAACCCACATGTTGAGCGGGTGCAAAGGAACGATATCTTTAAGTGTGTACACTCAATTATCGGTCATGGCTGATATTATTACGCATATCGGCTGCGGCCAGGGTCGCCTAGTGCATGTGGGGTTTTAGTTTGCTATCCTTCAATCCCTCTTTAATGGTATGCAGTGACTGCGGTGCTCACCTAGGAGGTTATTCTGATCGTAGCGGCCAAACGTGCGTACGTTCGCTATTAACGTACGCTATCCGTACGCGGCCGTTGGGGTTAAGTCCACCCACAACTCAGCCGCATTCGTACGGCCAGAAACAACGGCAAAGGGGAGTGGCGTACAATTGAGCGTACGCCAACGTACACGGACGGGCCAGCCCTTACACTCCGACAACTGGCGTACAATTGAGCATATACCACCGTTTACGGACGTCTCTCGGCCGTCTTCCCACCGACTTCTTGCGGCTATCTGAGCGTACGCCAGCTTGCACGGACGGGTCCCTATTGTTTTCAATAGAAAAGTCAGCTTATGTCACCGCTCGTGAGAGTGAGCGTACGTCCGTGTACGCTGACATACCCTTCACATATATGGACCTGCAAATCTTGCCTTTCAACTATAATTATGAAAATTAATTAATTGATTGAATTAATTAATGTGCAAAATAGTGGGCATGGGCTTAAAACATTGCTGAAACATACTTTGTAGGTGTTAGATGTGGTTTATGTTATTGTATCATAAATACAAAACCTATGTTTGTATTAGAGTGAACACGTTGACACATGTCGACTTGTGTAGATTGAGTGTGCTACTGTGTAAAGTCTATGAAAGCACGTAGTGAATGTGTCTAACTGTTTAACAAATACCTACCTTAGCATATATAAGCAGGTCTTACAAAGATTCTTACCTTAAATTAAACAAACCTTTAAATGTCGAGAAGTATAGAAAGATAAGCTTCCAATGTGTTTGAGTGCTGTGTGTGGCTTGCAGGTAGTGAAATCATGGTTTGGACTTAATAGACTGCAGCATTGGTTATTACATTCAGGGGTACTTGTTTCCTATCTGGGCGCCCGTCGCGGGCATCGCGGGTACATTTATGTATGGCCGCGACGCGACCGACGCGATGCCCGCGATTTCCCATTGAAACCAATGTTAAACTTGGAAATCGTGTCGGTCGCGTCGCGGCCGGCCATAAATGTACCCGCGATGCCCGCGACGCGATGCTCCCGATTTCCCATAGGAATCAATGTTAAAAGCCGCGATGGACCCGATTTTACTGTTAAATGCCTCAACCCACCCGATTTGGCCATAGGAATCAATGTTAAATGGGCCACAGAGCCCATTAACCCTTAAATGTCCCCCCCAATTTTTGACGCCACCCCACGATCGACGCCAACCCGAAGCGTGGCGAGCGCAGCGAGCCCGCGAGGGGCGGCGGTACGCGTCCTCCGACCTTTTCATGCCCTACTATCCACTAGGGCGTGGTGTGAGAATATAATAGTGTGGCGAGCGCAGCGAGCCACCGAGCCCGAAGCGTGGCGAGCGCAGCGAGCCCCGCGAGGGGACGCGGATACCTTCACAGTTATGCGCGTCCCCTCGCGGGCTTCACAGTGAAGGTATCCGCGTCCCCTCGCGGGGCTCGCTGCGCTCGCCACGCTTCGGGCTCGGTGGCTCACTGCGCTCGCCACACTATTATATTCTCACACCACGCCCTAGTGGATAGTAGGGCATGAAAAGGTCGGAGGACGCGTACCGCCGCCCCTCGCGGGCTCGCTGCGCTCGCCACGCTTCGGGTTGGCGTCGATCGTGGGGTGGCGTCAAAAATTGGGGGGGACATTTAAGGGTTAATTTGCCCTATTTGGCCCCAAATCGGGTCCATTGAGGCATTTAACAGTAAAATCGCGGTCAATCAGGATTTTTAACATTGTTCCCTATGGGAAAATCGCGGTCATCGCGGGCATCGCGGGCATCGCGGCCATCCCAATTTACCCGCGATGACCGCGATGACCGCGATTTTTACCCCCGATGACCGCGATTTTGATCGTGGGCGCCCAGATAGGAAACAAGTACCCATTCAGGTGTATGTGTTTGAGTAGTAATCAGCGTAAATTAGCAAACCCAGGCGCACGCTGGCATGCGGTATCTGTAGGGGTGGTTTGAGATGGCGGTTGGCGGACGCCTGTTTTGTGTCCGAAATGAACGGTGCTTTAGTCGATCGTGCGGTAGTAGCACCGCTCATTTTTGGTGCACACCCCCGTGTACGCCCATATTTACGCCCATTTTCCCTCATTATTTCGGCCGCTCCCCTCATCACGCCCCTATGCCGCCCCCAATGCCCATACACTCGCGTATAGGTTTTTTCGCACGTAGAGACCCGTCCGTAAGCGTTGTGGAGTGTTCGCGCCTGCGCATTAGCGAATGTACGCATGCGCAGATCATAAAAAACCCCGGGACGTACGCGTACGGCCCGGCCGCACCAATCAGAATAAGGCCCCTAATGTTTTCCACTCTGCACATGGGCAAACATTTATCTCTCCCTGTTTTGTCACTAATGCCTCCACAGTATCCAGTTGATACTGTATTTCTACAGTGTCTCTGTTGACAGTCAATAGGTCAACATGCAAAAGGTCAAAATGAAACAGGTTGACACAAGCAAAAAATAGACATGGTTTTTACCTTTTTTTTCTTTCCATTTTTGGACGTTTTCATACTTTAACCCCTTCCCGACATTTGACGTACATTTACGTCATGGCCGGGATGTACTTCCCGACGCATGGCATAAATGTACGTCATGGCTTTAAACTGTCACCGCGTCTATAGACGCGGTGACAGTTTAAACATGTCTGCTGTCCCTGACAGCAGACATGTCCCAGCATGTCCAGGGGGGGCGGCGATGCCTCCCCCCCGTCGGCGATCGCTGTGATTGGCTGTTCAAATGTGAACAGCCAATTACAGCGTTTTCTGTGTACCGGCGAATAACGTTCGCCGGTGACACAGGGATCGGTGGTGATTGGTGCTGTAAAGTACAGCACCAATCACCACGGGGTGTAAGGGTGACACTGGTGTCACCCCACCTCACCCCACCCGCCCCCAAAGGCCGTGATTGGTCCGTCGGACCGACGGACCAATCACAGCCATGGAGGGTGATTTAAACTAACGGTGACTGCACTGCAGACGCCATTCCGGTCTGGAATTGCGTGCAGTGCGGTCACCGTGCCTATCTGCCGTGATATACTGACCTGATCCTTGCAAATACTTACCTGATCACTGCTTGTAGCGTGCTGGATGCTTCCTAGATCTTGTGACTTCTTGTGACTTCCTGTGTTGTGCTGCTGCAGTGTGATAGAGTTATAGATAGAGAGATAGAGATAGAGAGAAATAGAGAGAGATAGTGACAGAGAGTGCTATATTTTGTGTCTGCTGCCCCCCCCCCCTGTTGTGCTGATCAGTATATCTGTGCTGATCAGCAACTTTTTGGGGGTGCTGGTTTTTTTTTATATATATATATATATACAGCTGTGCTGCGTGTGCAACTGACTGCTGCCCCCCCTTTTGTGCTGATCAGTATAAATTAACTGATCAGCAACTTTTTGGGGGTGCAGAGTTTTTTTTTTATATATATACCTGTCAGTGCTGCTGCTGCAGTGTCATAGAGTGATAGATAGTGAGAGATAGAGAGATAGAGAGAGATAGTGACAGAGAGTGATAGAGAGTGCTATATTTTGTGTCTGCTGCCCCCCCTTTTGTGCTGATTAGTATATCTGTGCTGATCAGCAACTTTTTGGGGGTGCAGAGTTTTTTTTTTATATATATACCTGTCAGTGCTGCTGCTGCAGTGTCATAGAGTGATAGATAGTGAGAGATAGAGAGAGATAGTGACAGAGAGTGATAGAGAGTGCTATATTTTGTGTCTGCTGCCCCCCCCCTTTTGTGCTGATCAGTATATCTGTGCTGATCAGCAACTTTTTGGGGGTGCAGGGTTTTTTTTTTTATATATACCTGTCAGTTGCTGCCAGTTGCACTGTCAGTTGCACTGTCAGTTGCACCAAAGGTTGTGCACCTGCTGCCCCTCACTGGTAATCAGTGTCGCATCAGTGATCACCTTTTTTTTTTTGAGGGTGCTGTGGGGTCTTTTTTTAATTTTTTTTTTACACACACTGTGATTTTGTGGGTGTCCTGTTGCCTTTGAGCGCTGTTCAGTGACGGACGTTACTGACCAACATCTGTGATCAATTTTTGGCGCAGGACCTTTTTTTTTTTTTCTGCACTACATACACACTACACACTACATACCCCCCCGGGTTGAAATAAAGTTTGTACCCCCCCTACACTATACACGTGTTGAAACATTTCACTACCAGAAACACAAAAATAAAAATAGCATCCCAAATGTCATCCCAAATGTCATCCCAGTCATCCAGAAGAATGTATTCAGCGGAGGAGGCATATGCCATGCTTGCCTCTGACTCTGACACAGCCAGTGATGCAAGCGGGGAATTTGAAGGATTCATCTTAAGCTCCTCTTCCTCCTCTAGTGATGAGGGACCCCCTCAAAGACGCCCCCGTAGAGCAGCTGAGACCCCCCCCCCAATAATTGATCTCGTATGGACCCCACCACCAGACAATTTTGAGCCCCAGGTTCCTGAGTTTTTGGCCATCCCAGGAATCCATTTTGATTCAACAGGTCTCAGAGAAATTGACTTTTTCAAATTATTTTTCTCTGATGATTTTATAAATTTAATGGTGGACCAAAGTAATTTATATGCCCAGCAGTTTATTGCTCAAAACCCCACGTCATCATTTGCTAGGTGGACCCCTGTAGATGCAGTAGAGATGATGACGTTTTGGGGTCTGGTGTTTCATATGGGCATAGTAAAAAAGCCAGAAATTAGGCAATATTGGAGTACAGATGTTCTGTACAGCACCCCACTTTACCGTATGGCCATGACCCGGACTCGTTTTGAGTTAATCCTTAAATTTTTGCATTACAACGATAATGCACAGTGCCCACCCAGAGATGATACCACCTTTGACCGGCTATTCAAAGTCAGGCCGGTCATTGATCATTTCAGTGCCAAATTTGCAGAGATGTACATCCCAGATAAATTCATTTGCATAGACGAGTCCCTTATACATTTTAAAGGAAGGGTTAAATTCCGCCAGTACCTTCCCAATAAGAGGGCAAGGTATGGCATAAAAATGTATAAGCTGTGTGAAAGCACCTCAGGGTACACCCACAGGTTTAGGGTATATGAAGGGAAGGATTCAAGAATTGAACCGCCAGAATGCCCCCCCTCCCTCGTAGGTGTTAGTGGAAAAATTGTCCTGGATTTAGTGCACCCCTTCCTGGATAAAGGTTATCACCTCTATGTGGATAACTTTTACACTAGCATCCCCCTGTTTAAGGCCCTTGGTTCAAGAGGTACAGCAGCTTGCGGTACTGTGCGCAAGAACCAAAGAGGCCTCCCAAAAACGCACATTGCCCAAGTAATGAGAAGGGGTGAAAGCAGGGCACAATCCACCGAAAATATGTTGTTGGTCAAATATAAGGACAAGAGGGATGTCCTTATACTGACAACAATTCACGGAGACAGTACCACCTCCGTCCCTGTACGAGGTACCAGTACCCACACCTCAAAACCTAATTGTATCCTGGATTACAATAAGTACATGGGCGGAGTGCATCTTTCAGATCAGGTACTGAAGCCGTACAGTGCCCTGCGGAAAACAAAAATCTGGTACAAGAAGCTGGCCGTGTATATCATCCAGATGGCACTGTATAACGCTTACGTGCTATTCCGTTCTACCAGCCAGAGGGGAACATTTATGCACTTTCAAGAGGAAGTCATAAAGGGCCTAATATTTGGGAACCAGCAGGCAGAGGGCCCCAGTACTTCTAGTACTGGCCCCCGTATTGTACCAGGGCAGCATTTTCCTGATGAAATCCCCTCCACTGGAAAAAAGGGCAGGACACAAAAAAGGTGCAAAGTTTGCTATAAAAAGGGAATAAGAAAGCAAACTATTTTCCAGTGTGACACTTGCCCCGACAAACCCGGCCTATGTATAAAGGAGTGTTTTAAAATATACCACACATCTATGGATTATTAGGTTCATCATTTCACCGTGCTTCGGGGGTCTTGCTAATGCCACATAGCACCCACCATTCATTCCACCAGAATCTAAACCGCAAAATCCAAAAATCACTCCTTCCCTTCTGAGTCCTGCCATGCACCCAACTGGTATTTTTTGGTCACATGTGAGGCATTGCCGTACTCGGGAGAAATTGGGGCAAAGATTTTGGGGTGTTTTTTCTCCTTCATACCTTATGAAAATGAAAAATTTTGAGCCAGAACTGCATTTTTGTGTAAAAAAATGTAATTTTTCATTTGCACAGCCCAGTTGTATCAAAATTGGTGAAACCCCTGGGGGTTTGAAATGTACACTATACCCCTAGATGAATTCCCTGAGGGGTGTAGTTTGCAAAATGGGGTCACTTGTGGGGGGGTTCCACTGTATTGGTGCTTTGGGGGTCTTGCTAATGCGACATAGCACCCACCAACATTCCACCAGAATCTGTGCTGCAAAATCCAAATATCACTCCTTCCCTTCTGAGTCCTGCCATTTTTTGGTCACACATGAAGCATTGCCGTACTCGGGAGAAATTGGGGCACAGATTTTGGGGTGCTTTGTCTCCTTCATTCCTTGTGAAAATGAAAAATTTTGAGCCAGAACTGCATTTTTGTGTAAAAAAATGTAATTTTCCATTTGCACAGCCCAGTTGTATCAAAATTGGTGAAACCCCTGGGGGTTTGAAATGTACACTATACCCCTAGATGAATTCCCTGAGGGGTGTAGTTTGCAAAATGGGGTCACTTGTGGGGGGGTTCCACTGTATTGGTGCTTTGGGGGTCTTGCTAATGCGACATAGCACCCACCAACATTCCACCAGAATCTGAGCTGCAAAATACAAAAATCACTCCTTCCCTTCTGAGTCCTGCCATGCACCCAAATGGTATTTTTTGGTCACATGTGAGGCATTGCCGTACTCGGGAGAAATTGGGGCACAGATTTTGGGGTGCTTTGTCTCCTTCATTCCTTGTGAAAATGAAAAATTTTGAGCCAGAACTGCATTTTTGTATAAAAAATTTAATTTTTCATTTTCACTGCCCAGTTGTACCACAATTGGTGAAACCCCTGGGGGATTGAAATGTACATTATACCCCTAGATGAATTCCCAGAGGGGTGTAGTTTGCAAAATGGGGTCACTTGTGGGGGGCTTCCACTGTATTGGTGCTTCGGGGGTCTTGCTAATGCGACATAGCACCCACCAAAATTCCACCAGAATCTGAGCTGCAAAATACAAAAATCACTCCTTCCCTTCTGAGTCCTGCCATGCACCCAAATGGTATTTTTTGGTCACATGTGAGGCATTGCCATAATCGGGAGAAATTGGTGCACAGATTTTGGGGTGCTTTTTCTCCTTCATACCTTATGAAAATGAAAAATTTTGAGCCAGAACTGCATTTTTGTGTAAAAAAATGTAATTTTTCATTTGCACAGCCCAGTTGTATCAAAATTGGTGAAACCCCTGGGGGTTTGAAATGTACACTATACCCCTAGATGAATTCCCTGAGGGGTGTAGTTTGCAAAATGGGGTCACTTGTGGGGGGCTTCCACTGTATTGGTGCTTTGGGGGTCTTGCTAATGCGACATAGCACCCACCAAAATTCCACCAGAATCTGAGCTGCAAAATACAAAAATCACTCCTTCCCTTCTGAGTCCTGCCATGCACCCAAATGGTATTTTTTGGTCACATGTGAGGCATTGCCGTACTCGGGAGAAATTGGGGCACAGATTTTGGGGTGCTTTGTCTCCTTCATTCCTTGTGAAAATGAAAAATTTTGAGCCAGAACTGCATTTTTGTATAAAAAATTTAATTTTTCATTTTCACTGCCCAGTTGTACCACAATTGGTGAAACCCCTGGGGGTTTGAAATGTACATTATACCCCTAGATGAATTCCCAGAGGGGTGTAGTTTGCAAAATGGGGTCACTTGTGGGGGGCTTCCACTGTATTGGTGCTTCGGGGGTCTTGCTAATGCGACATAGCACCCACCAAAATTCCACCAGAATCTGAGCTGCAAAATACAAAAATCACTCCTTCCCTTCTGAGTCCTGCCATGCACCCAAATGGTATTTTTTGGTCACATGTGAGGCATTGCCATAATCGGGAGAAATTGGTGCACAGATTTTGGGGTGCTTTTTCTCCTTCATACCTTATGAAAATGAAAAATTTTGAGCCAGAACTGCATTTTTGTGTAAAAAAATGTAATTTTTCATTTGCACAGCCCAGTTGTATCAAAATTGGTGAAACCCCTGGGGGTTTGAAATGTACACTATACCCCTAGATGAATTCCCTGAGGGGTGTAGTTTGCAAAATGGGGTCACTTGTGGGGGGCTTCCACTGTATTGGTGCTTTGGGGGTCTTGCTAATGCGACATAGCACCCACCAAAATTCCACCAGAATCTGAGCTGCAAAATACAAAAATCACTCCTTCCCTTCTGAGTCCTGCCATGCACCCAAATGGTATTTTTTGGTCACATGTGAGGCATTGCCGTACTCGGGAGAAATTGGGGCACAGATTTTGGGGTGCTTTGTCTCCTTCATTCCTTGTGAAAATGAAAAATTTTGAGCCAGAACTGCATTTTTGTGTAAAAAATGTAATTTTTCATTTTCACTGCCCAGTTGTACCACAATTGGTGAAACCCCTGGGGGGTTTGAAATGTACATTATACCCCTAGATGAATTCCCTGAGGGGTGTAGTTTGCAAAATGGGGTCACTTGTGGGGGGGTTCCTAACTTTTAGCATCTTATGGTGCCTAGAAACCTACATGGTGCCTAAAAAATAATCTCATAAAAAGGAGGCTCCAAAATCAAGTAGGTGCTCCTTCTATTATGAAGCCTGTGGTTTGGTCAACGTGCACACTAGGGCCACATATAGGATATTTATGAAAACAAAAGAATTGGGGGAATCAATTTTTAGTCACATTTCTCTAGTAAAATGTACTGTGTTCCTTAGAAAAATGTATTAAATTTGAAAATCTGCAAAAAAAATGAAATTTTGAAATTTCACCTACACTTTGTTTTAATTCCTGTGAAACACCTAAAGGGTTAACAAACTTCCAAAATGCTGTTTTGAATACTGTGAGGGGTGCAGTTTTTGAAATGGCATCATTTATGGGGGTGTCTCACATACAAGTCCCTCAAAGTCACATCAGAACTGAACTGGTCCCTAAAAAAATCAGTGTTTGAAATTTTCTTGAAAATTTGAGAATTTGCTAATCATATTTTAAGCCTCCTAGTGTCCAAAAAAATTAAAAGGAGGTTGAAATAATGATGGCAACATAAAGTAGACATATGGTCTATGTTAGTTATTAACTATTTTGAGTGGTATGATTATTTGTCTCACAAGCAGAAAATTTAACATTTTGAAAATTGCAAAATTTTCCATTTTTTTACGACATTTTGGTATTTTTCACAAAAAAACACAGACTGTATCGACGAAAATTTACCACTAACTTGAAGTACAATGTGTCACGAGAAAACAATCTCAAAATCACTGGGATAAGTAAAAGCAAAAAAAAGTTATCCCCACTTAAGTGATACATGTCAGATTTGAAAAAAAGGGCTCTGTCAGGAAGGCAAAAACAGGCTGCGGCGGGAAGGGGTTAACATCCATGTGGACTACGATTGGGAATGGTAAAGCATGGAGAGTGAAGCATGCCATGTGAGGATATGTGCTATACTTATTGGGGGCTGTGATGACTGGTGTCGACAATGACACCAAAATAAATTGTCAACCTTTTCTCAAGGTCAACAAGCAAAATTACCTTTTATTAAATGAACAATTACATACTGTATATGACCATTTTGATACTGGGTAGGAGTTGGCTCAGCTTGGAGAAGAGCCCTGATGGCAGGATGCCCTCACACCAAATGAACACACAACAGGAAGTCCTTCGCATCCAGTCAGGCTGAAAAAAACCTTCTATGACAGGAAAGACCAATAAGAAGAGGAAAAAATAACTTTCAGCAAAGAGTTTCCTCATGATTACACTGGTTCTGTTATTTGGAAAGGAAAGACAAAACAAAAGCCACATATGAGGAAAACTACCATAAAATGTGAAACTGATAAGTGAAAGATTGTTGTGACAATTGCCACTACTATTACATTCTATGTATTGTGTCAGCAGCAAAATGCGCTTGACAGTTTTGGTTGGGAAATCTTTTTCATGATGTGTCCAGCACAGTATTTGTCAGGCATATACAGTATGCAGTGGCGTAGCTACGTTTTGGGCACCACCCCGCCGTTAGGGGGGGGCGCCCCCCCCCCCCCGTCGCCGCCCCGCCGAGCACCCCTACCCCGCCGCCCCGTCAAACCCCCCCTCAATCCCCCACAGCCTTACCTATCGCGCTGGTCCCGGCGGCTCCGTTCTTCTGCTGAGGACCACCAGAAAATGTCCGCCCCCATACAGCAGACAGTTTCAGAGAACTGTGTGCTATATGGGGGCGGCCATTTTGTGGTGGTCCTCAGCAGAAGAACGGAGCCGCCGGGACCAGCGCGATAGGTAAGTCTGCGGGGGATTGAGGGGAGGTTTAACTATAGCACCGCAGCCCCGGCGCCCCCACATGCACAGCGCCCCCCTGCGGTGGCGGGGGCTGCGGTGCTATAGTTACGCCCCTGACAGTATGTGTGTATACATAGTATGCATTGGCTAGGTATACATACGGATAACCTAAGGGAGCAGGCAAGTATATTTAACCTCTCCCCCTGCCACCCAAATCATAAGCCCCCAGTAGCCTGACCCTAAACCCCTCCCCACTAGTGCCTAACCCCGCATCCCGCCATGTAAACCAAACCCACAACTAACCCATCGCCCACAGCAAACCCCCCCTTTCTATGTACTTAGCACTATACCATCCCTCCCCACAGCCCAACCTTAACCCCTTCCCGACATTTGACGTATATATACGTCATGGCCGGGATGTACTTCCCGACACATGACGTATATATACGTCATGACTTTAAACTGTCACCGCGTCTAGGGACGCGGTGACAGAGGGACGATGTCTGCTGTCCCTGACAGCAGACATGTCCCAGCATGCCCGGGGGGGCGGCGATGCCTCCCCCCCGTCGGCGATCGCTGCGATTGGCTGTTCAATGTGAACAACCAGTCGCAGCGTTTTCCTGTGTTACCGGCGAATCAGACGCTCGGTAACACAGGGATCAATCACCGCCGGGTGTGAGGGGGCGTGAGGGGTTCACCGGTGATGACCACACCTCACCCCACCTCACCCCACCTGTCCCCAAGGCTGTGATTGGTCCGTCCGAAAATATGTTGTTGGTCAAATATAAGGACAAGAGGGATGTCCTTATACTGACAACAATTCATGGAGACAGTACCACCTCCGTCCCTGTACGAGGTACCAGTACCCACACCTCAAAACCTAATTGTATCCTAGATTACAATAAGTACATGGGCGGAGTGGATCTTTCAGATCAGGTACTGAAGCCGTACAGTCCCCTGCGGAAAACAAAAATCTGGTACAAGAAGCTGGCCGTGTATATCATCCAGATGGCACTGTATAACGCTTACGTGCTATTCCGTTCTACCAGCCAGAGGGGGACATTTATGCACTTTCAAGAGGAAGTCATAAAGGGCCTAATATTTGGGAACCAGCAGGCAGAGGGCCCCAGTACTTCTAGTACTGGCCCCCGTATTGTACCAGGGCAGCATTTTCCTAACGAAATCCCCTCCACTGCAAAAAAGGGCAGGACACAAAAAAGGTGCAAAGTTTGCTATAAAAAGGGAATAAGAAAGGATACTATTTTCCACTGTGAAACTTGCCCCGACAAACCCGGCCTATGTATAAAGGAGTGTTTTAAAATATACCACACATCTATGGATTATTAGGTTCATCATTTCACCGTGCTTCGGGGGTCTTGCTAATGCCACATAGCACCCACCATTCATTCCACCACAATCTGAGCTGCAAAATCCAAAAATCACTCCTTCCCTTCTGAGTCCTGCCATGCACCCAACTGGTATTTTTTGGTCACATATGAGGCATTGCCATACTCGGGAGAAATTGGGGCACAGATTTTGGGGTGCTTTTTCTCCTTCATACCTTATGAAAATGAAAAATTTTGAGCCAGAACTGCATTTTTGTGTAAAAAAATGTAATTTTTCATTTGCACAGCCCAGTTGTATCAAAATTGGTGAAACCCCTGGGGGTTTGAAATGTACACTATACCCCTAGATGAATTCCCTGAGGGGTATAGTTTGCAAAATGGGGTCACTTGTGGGGGGGTTCCACTGTATTGGTGCTTTGGGGGTCTTGCTAATTCGACATAGCACCCACCAACATTCCACCAGAATCTGTGCTGCAAAATCCAAATATCACTCCTTCCCTTCTGAGTTCTGCCATTTTTTGGTCACACATGAGGCATTGCCGTACTCGGGAGAAATTGGGGCACAGATTTTGGGGTGCTTTGTCTCCTTCATTCCTTGTGAAAATGAAAAATTTTGAGCTAGAACTGCATTTTTGTGTAAAAAATTTAATTTTTCATTTTCACTGCCCAGTTGTACCACAATTGGTGAAACCCCTGGGGGTTTGAAATGTACACTATACCCCTAGATGAATTCCCTGAGGGGTGTAGTTTGCAAAATGGGGTCACTTGTGGGGGGGTTCCACTGTATTGGTGCTTCGGGGGTCTTGCTAATGCGACATAGCACCCACCAACATTCCACCAGAATCTGTGCTGCAAAATCCAAATATCACTCCTTCCCTTCTGAGTCCTGCCATGCACCCAAATGGTATTTTTTGGTCACATGTGAGGCATTGCCGTACTCGGGAGAAATTGGGGCACAGATTTTGGGGTGCTTTGTCTCCTTCATTCCTTGTGAAAATGAAAAATTTTGAGCCAGAACTGCATTTTTGTGTAAAAAATTTAATTTTTCATTTTCACTGCCCAGTTGTACCACAATTGGTGAAACCCCTGGGGGTTTGAAATGTACACTATACCCCTAGATGAATTCCCTGAGGGGTGTAGTTTGCAAAATGGGGTCACTTGTGGGGGGGTTCCAGTGTATTGGTGCTTCGGGGGTCTTGCTAATGCGACATAGCACCCACCAATATTCCACCAGAATCTGTGCTGCAAAATCCAAATATCACTCCTTCCCTTCTGAGTCCTGCCATGCACCCAAATGGTATTTTTTGGTCACATGTGAGGCATTGCCGTACTCGGGAGAAATTGGGGCACAGATTTTGGGGTGCTTTGTCTCCTTCATTCCTTGTGAAAATGAAAAATTTTGAGCCAGAACTGCATTTTTGTGTAAAAAAATAAATTTTTTAATTTTCACTGCCCAGTTGTACCACAATTGGTGAAACCCCTGGGGGTTTGAAATGTACATTATACCCCTAGATGAATTCCCTGAGGGGTGTAGTTTGCAAAATGGGGTCACTTGTGGGGGGGTTCCTAACTTTTAGCATCTTATGGTGCCTAGAAACCTACATGGTGCCTAAAAAATAATCTCATAAAAAGGAGGCTCCAAAATCAAGTAGGTGCTCCTTCTATTATGAAGCCTGTGGTTTGGTCACACTAGGGCCACATATAGGATATTTATGAAAACAAAAGAATTGGGGGAATCAATTTTTAGTCACATTTCTCTAGTAAAATCTACTGTGTTCCTTAGAAAAATGTATTAAAATTGCAAATCTGCAAAAAAAATGAAATTTTGAAATTTCACCTACACTTTGTTTTAATTCCTGTGAAACACCTAAAGGGTTAACAAACTTCCAAAATGCTGTTTTGAATACTGTGAGGGGTGCAGTTTTTGAAATGGCATCATTAATGGGGGTGTCTCACATACAAGTCCCTCAAAGTCACATCAGAACTGAACTGGTCCCTAAAAAAATCAGTGTTTGAAATTTTCTTGAAAATTTGAGAATTTGCTATTCATATTTTAAGCCTCCTAGTGTCCAAAAAAATTAAAAGGATGTTGAAATAATGATGGAAACATAAAGTAGACATATGGTCTATGTTAGTTATTAACTATTTTGAGTGGTATGATTATTTGTCTCACAAGCAGAAAATTTAACATTTTGAAAATTGCTAAATTTTCCATTTTTTTACGACATTTTGGTATTTTTCACAAAAAAACACAGACTGTATCGACCCAAATTTACCACTAACTTGAAGTACAATGTGTCACGAGAAAACAATCTCAAAATCACTGGGATAAGTAAAAGCAAAAAAAAGTTATCCCTACTTAAGTGATACCTGTCAGATTTGAAAAAAAGGTCTCTGTCAGGAAGGCAAAAACAGGCTTTGGCGGGAAGGGGTTAAACTTCCCCCTGCCCCAGCGACTATAACCAAGTTTCACAACATCTGGAGGGCCAACGTTGGACATGCCTGCACTACCCTATCTAATGTATACTAAGTTATAATAAGGTGTCATAAATACAAGAAAGAACACCCTGACAGTTATTATTAAATGCAAAACTCACATTTTTCACATAAAATGTAATTGATACATGTAGATCCACATATACACTAGCACAAGACAAAGACAAAATAAGTACCTGGGTAGGAGCACTATAGACATCTTTGCAACTATAATATTTATTGTTGGTGTACTTTTAAAAAGCCGTGAAATATTGAAACCATAGAGTGAATAAATAATAGAAAAAGTATATTAAAATGATACTGACAACATGCGACTGCTGCCTATTAATTTCGATTTTGAATGATGTAATAAAGGCTTAATGGTCCTCTATAAATGTTGTCTTTGCTCTCTTTGACTGCTATGTTATCCATCTGCCTACTATTAATAAAAAAGGATTCCTCTGTATTTTAATGTTTCAGAATGACAAAATGTTCACATTGTCCTGTGTTTATGCTCTATGGGGGTGATTCTGGTTGGTTTGCAAAATAAAACTCCTTCAATGGACAAAACCATCATGTGCACTGCAGGTAGAGGTGGTGTAACATTTGCAGAGTGTTACATTTGGGTGGAGTATGTTCAAACTGAAATCTAAACTGCAGTTTAAGAATAAAGCAGCCAGTATTTACCTTGCGCAGAAACAAAATAACTCACCCAAATGTAACTCTCTCTGCACATGTTACATCTGCCCCACCTGCAGTGCAGCATACTGTAGTTTTGTCCATTAAAGAAGGAGTTTGTTTTTACAAACCAACCAGAACCACCCCCTATGTCACTTAAGATGCATTCTCTCACATATTGAGCCTGATTCAGAGTCGATCGCAGATCAGCAAATTTATAGATTGAGCAATTATCAAAAGACGGCGCATGTGTACTATATGTATTGCGTAAATGCAATGGGAAATAGCTACAGAATATGCATAAGGATCACAAATACAGTGAGGAAGTTTGACATAAGCTGTGTACACACGGGGGCGATAGGGGCTGAAATTGCTGGGAATATGGTCGCTGGCAACCATATTGCCAGTGATGGGAGTGTGCCCCGAGTGTGCTCCCGTTTTCAGCCCCGTTCCAATCGCTGCCAGCTGATTACCTCTGCGGCTCCCCCAGCAGAGGTTCGTTTCCATAAGCGACCATCTCTGGTCGCTGATGAAAAGGAGACACTGGGCAATATATTGCTAGCAATATATTGCTGAGCAATATATCTCCCCCCGTGTGTACGGGGCTTAAGATAGGAGTTCTATTTCACATGGGATGTTGCTATGGGAAACAAATTAGAATATATTTCTTATTTATTTAGCACCTTCTAGAAGATAATAGATGGTATTTGATTGGTTGACATAGCACCATCTCATCTGAAAGAGAACTCCCATCTGGTGTTTTAAGGGAGGGTCTATGATGTCAGCACCAGCCTCGATCAGCCTGTCTCAGTTATGTATTTTCCAGTGTATATGTACACAGTATAAGTAGTACAACAGAGGGCATCAGAAACAGCAAGAGGATGGTCATGACAAGAAGAAGAAACCCCATAACAAGAAGGCATGATCAGGGCTTAAAGCGGTCCTGAAGTGGTGGTATACTCATTTCTCCTGCCACTGCCCCTCCCCCCATCCCACCCTTTCCTCTCTTGTTCACTTCAGCGATGGAGATGGCATAACATCACATAGGCCGTGCCTGAAAAAGGAAGCCGCTGGGACAGGCTTTTCTGTTGTAATTACTTTGCAGGGCTGTGGTGGAGGCAGGGTAGCCTGAGAGGGGGGGAGCGGGTACTAATTCCCCCGGCCCGGTGTTTGCCGGAGGGGCCCTGTGGGGGCCCTGGTCCGGCCCCTCCGTCCCTTCTAGGCAGCAGCAGCACACACATACAGCAGCTGCGGTGCAGGGCTGCAGCCCCCCCCCCCCCCCCCCGGTAAAATCTGCCACTGTAGTAACATTAGCATGTTGCAAAAGGCAGATTGGCACAAAGCGTTAAGTCGTGTCCACCAAACAACATGGACAGCATAAAGATGAGTCCTGCAATAAGCACTGTTTGCAGCTGGAGGCCATCTAAAAATGAACTAGGAGATAGGCAGAGGCTAAGCTCCATGGGAAAGCCAGCTGAACCATTAGTCGGCAGGGTCCAGAGACTACAGTATCGGCCTGATTCAGTCCCGATTGCACGGCTGCAATGAGGAAGGGCCGCTAACTTCATCAGCAGCCTCCTGCTCCCCATGGCCATAACAGCACTGAGTAAACAGGGGGGGATGGGGGGGAATATTAGATAGATAGTTCACGGCTGCGAACATGCACATGAGGGGGTCTGTTTGTCAGCAACCGCCTGTCCGTCTGTCAGAATCTCCCGGTGTGCCATTGTCTGTGTCACAGTCTGTGTGTCAACATCTGTCAGTATCCATCTGTTAGTGTCCTTGTCATCATCTGTCTGTGTGTCAGCATCTGAGTGTCCGTCTATCACTGATTTTCTGTCTATCACGTCTGTGTGCCAGCATCTATCTGTCATTATCTGTCTATCCATGTGTCAGCATCTGTGTCTGTCTGTATGTCAGCTTCACCAGCGCAGTCTGTCTCCCCGCCCCAGTCGTATTAAGGACACACCCTTTTTTAAAGTATCTTGTTCTTCTTGACCTTGTCGACCATTAGTTGTCAACCTTTTGATTGTAGACCTAGACACCGTAGATTGAAAAGACCAAACCCAATGAGCTTAATATATTTTGAAATAACAACAAATTTTGCTGATGTTTCAATTCACTGTACTTTTGTCAATGCTAACATGCCAAATACAAATACATCCAAGGCATAAATATATATTTATCTGACATGTTGTTATTATGCAATATATTAACCTTGTTAACAATGTTTGGAGTGCCACAGACTTCCCTGCAGGGGCTGGCAACTTTTAGCCTAGGGGGGGGGGGGGCAAGTCCAGAGCACTGGCCCATACCCCCCATCTTTCTGGAAGGCTGAATGCTTGTGCTGAAAAATTAGGCGTGTGGCCTATCATAAGGGGGCATGGCCTGTACCTTGATTGTATTGTGTACCTGCAGATTGCACATTGTGATGCTAATTACACATTATGCCGCACCCCTTGATGCCCATTGCACCCCATACTGTGATGGCAGTTACCCAATGCTCCCCACACCGTAATGCCCATTACGCCCCATACCATGATGCCCATTACACCACACAATGCCAGATTTGCCCCCACAGTGCCAGATATTCCGCCACAGTGCCAAATACACATATGCCCCCACAGTGCCAGATATTCCCCCACAGTGCCAGAGACACATATGCCCCCACAGTGCCAGAGACACATATGCCCCCACAGTGCCAGATATTCCCCCCACAGTGCCAGATACACATATGCCCACACAGTGCCAGAGACACATATGCCCCACAGTGCCAGATATGCCCCCACAGTGACAGATACACATATGCCCCCACAGTGCCAGATATTCCCCCACAGTGCCAAATACACATATGCCCACACAGTGCCAGAGACACATATGCCCCACAGTGCCAGATATGCCCCCACAGTGACAGATACACATATGCCCCCACAGTGCCAGATATTCCCCCACAGTGCCAAATACACATATGCCCCCACAGTGCCATATATGCCCCCACAGTGACAGATACACATATGCCCCCACAGTGACAGATATTCCCCCACAGTGCCAAATACACATATGCCCCCACAGTGCCATATATGCTCCCACAGTGACAGATACACATATGCCCCCACAGTGCCAGATATTCCCCCACAGTGCCAAATACACATATGCCCCCACAGTGCCAGAAACACATATGCCCCACAGTGCCAGAATTTCCCACCAGCAACTCACCATTGTTGCTGTCTCTCCATCTGCTGCTGCTGGGTCCGACAGCCCTCCTGCTCCCCCGGGCCGCTTAGCCAGTCACTGGCTGCGGGCCGCGCTGGATCACCATCCACCTCCAGACAGCCCTCCTGCGCTGGCCGCGGCTTCCAGAACACGGCCGCAGCTACAGGAAGATGGCCGCCGGCCTCCTGCACTGCACCTCAGTACATGGCACCCTGCCCCCCTGCCCAGCCCGCCCCTGTTTCCCTGTCACTTGCATCTCTACTTATTAACTGATGGTACCCAAACAAGCTGTCTAGGAGAATTAGAGTGTCAGTTCATATCTGCCTGTATGTTTGTGTGTGTGCACAAGGCTGGATTGAAAAGTAATGCCACCGTGGCTTTTATTTTTTTTATTTGTGAACACATATCAACACTTTTTTTTTGTACATAATACTGTAACTCTTATGTTTATCCTCTACAGTAATGCACTATTTACTTTTCAACGTAGTCTCCATCCCTTTCCAATGGCAGCCTAGCTTAGTCAGCGTAGTGTCCCCGTGGCAGCCCTGCGTAGTTAGCATAGTGAGGCAGTATAGTCATCGCACTGCCTCCGCGAGCTGCAACTCTGTCTCCGGCATCCCTGGCCTCTCACACAGCGCCGGTAACAGGCAGATCCCCTGCGCTGGCGGATGCCGGTGGAGAGGCGATCATGCGGGTGCCGGCAGAGAAGCGCTCCATCTGCCTGGGATGCACAAGCGTCTCATACGCAAGTGTGTCTCAGTAATTCGTGGTATTTCAGGGAGATGGTCAGGGTTAGGGATTCAGTCGCACATGCGTCTCGTGCACAAAGGGGGGTGTAGGTGCAAGTGCGTCTCATGCACAATAAAGGATGCATTTGCCATGTTACATACTGGCAAATGCCTCCATTTCAAGCCCCCACTATTCTCGTTAGCCTGAAGTGTGGCAAGCAAAGCGGGCCCCGCGAGGGGACACGGTATGCGTCCTCCAGACCTGTTCATACACCCACTATCCACGTCGGCATGGAGTTGTTTTTATAAAGTGTGGCAAGCACAGGGAGTCACCGAGTCCAAAGCATGGTGAACACAGCGAGCCCTACGTGGGGATGCGAAAAACGAGCCTGAAGATTGTCGAGGGGATGCAGAATACACATCAAGTAATCTGCGTGCGCTCCACACGCTTCGGGCTCATTTTTCGCGGGGCTCGGTGGGTCGCTGCGCTTACCACACTTTATAAAATCAACTTCATGCTGCAGTGGGGGTATGAACAGGTTGGGAGGACGCGTACTGCATCCTCTAGCGGGGCTCATTGCGCTCGCCACACTTCGGGCTGACGTGAATAGTGGGGGTGTATCGATAACACATTCACACCTGTCATGTAATCCATCTGAAACAATAATGATGACACATGTTAACAGTCAAATGGATTTTACTGACATAAAGAAGAAAAACAATGATCAATGTTAAATAATAGAACAACAAGTCCCAGAAAGGTCAAAAACATTTATTCTTCCCTGAGAGCAGCTCCTCCAGATGCAGCTGATGTTAATACAGCTGATGTTGATGCAGCTGCGTCATCCTAGGGTTTTACGCCACATACATTTTTGTAAGTAAAAGTCCATGTTTTGGCGCATGTGGTGGTACCCCTCTAGCTCAAGTTCTTATGTATTGTACACACGCCAACAGTCCGAGTAGATAGTGTTACCTGGCTCAATGTGTGCTTCGATGGCAGACATTAGGGTACGGGCGTCACGGCTGGCCACTGGTGTGATGAAAAAGTCACCAGTGTCACGTGATATCCCACCGAAGAGCCATTGCTGTGGTAGGACACGTCCAACATGGCTTTAACATTGAACAAATAGACTGTCGTCCACCTCTGCAATTTTTCCAGGTCCACCAATCCGGCATTGGGGTTGTGCCATGAGATCATCAGGTTTTGTTGGAGATTTTGAGGTGCCGCTCACAAAACCTTAAACTCGTCAACTCCTCGGCCCATGAAAAAATGAAGCGCAGAAAGGTCAGAAAGGATAGGTGACATCCACAAAACCAATTTGCCCTGCGGAGACTGAACTTCTTCCTGCAGCCTCGAATTAAGCGCCATAGGATGGCCATTGACACAGGTCTGTGTAAGTGGTGCGGCTGAAAAAAAAGCACAGACTCCTCTGTCTGTGGCAGGTAGGGATGCCAATCCTGGGGCATTTTTTCAATCCTGGGAATCGGGATTGAAAAATGCTCAATCCCGGGATTCCCGGGATCCCGGGATTGATATCTCTAAGCAGTTTAGGCAGGTAGCATGGGCAAAAAACGAGCCCTGTCCCCCCACTCCGGCCGCCCCGCACATTCATTTACTTACATAGGAAGGGTGGCCAGAAGCAGGGAAGACAACAGCGGGTGTAGGGAGCGGGAGCAGGGCAGACAGGAGCAGGCGGTTGGTGGCGGCAACAGCAGCAGCAGAGCCGCCCGGAGGGTGGTGAGGGCTGAAGGATCACTCTGGAGCAGATATGGGTGGTGCGGCCTGCGCAGCGTGAAGGTCAGAGGTCACGCTGTGCAGGTCGGACTGCCTATACCCGCTCCAGACTGCAGGCCAGGGATCAGGAACTCCTGGGCAGCATCTGAGCACTCGCTCAGACGCTGCCCGGCATCAGATATGCGCATGTGCATCTAATCCCGGGATTGGAAGGTCCAATCCTGGGATTCAAATCCCGGCGTTTTTTAGGCCAAATCCCGGGATCCCGCCGATCCCGGGATTGGCCACCCTAGTGGCAGGTCAATGGTTCGACAGCCATAACCCACATGATGTAATAAGTGGTGACACAACGCTGACTGACTACGCTAACTGCGCAACGCTGACTCAATTACTCATCCCCAGACAGGTCACACAAAATACAATTAAATTGTATTTCAGAGCCAAGCACTTCCAAGTCACTGCTGCCACAGGTCAGGCCAATTGTTCCTATTTAAAACAATAGTATGTACTTAGTTACTTTTCACAGGTGTTCTTCAATAAACAATCTTCTCTTGTTATAAAAATATATTTCCTCAAAATTTGGTTCAACCATTGTTATACTTTATTAGTCATATAGGGGAATTCCACAGTACATTTTGCTCTTTGTACATTATCACAAATATCTCTATCCCATGTGTGGTTTTCTCTCCTCAACATGATAGAGTTAAAAGCCAGATGTACTTCAAAAGCTTTTATTTATACAGCAGACTATTTTTTAAAACATATGTCCACCAAAGGTGCAGTAAAATCATCCCAAACCTCCAAACTTTCAAGCGTTCTCTGAAAACTCACCTATTAAGTCAAGCTTATCATATTCAGGACCCCCAAACAACCTCCAGTAGCATTTATATCTAATTGCCTTTAGGACTGTCTTGTAATCTGGTGGTACTGCCTTGCTATGGAATTCTATCCTTATGTATCCCTCCTATTATCCCTGTAGATTGTAAGCTTGCGAGCAGGGCCCTCCTACCTCTATGTCGGTTTATTTCTACCCAGTTTGTTTAATCACTGTTGTTTCCAATTGTAAAGCACAATGAAATATGCTGCGCTATATAAGAAACTGTAAATAAATAAATAAATAAATAACATATATAATTTTAAATATTAATATACATTTTTTTTTCAAATATTATTTGAATTTTTAATTAAAAAGTAAAACAGAGATCCCAAACCAGCGCACACATGCACATCTACAAGGCAGTATAGTATATTAACCAGAGCATTACCATTGCAGCTCTGTGGTTGGCTTACATTTAAGCCTTAATACAGTGGAGCCTGCATTCTAAACACCACACAACCAGTGCTTAAAGTGGTCCTAGAGAGGTGGGGGAACTCACTATACCCAAAGCCCCTCCCCCCACACCTGACCACCTCCCGCCCCCCCACCCCCCTTCCCATGTGTCACAACCAGGGTGGGTGCAAGGGTGTGTTCGGCACCCCCCTGCAAGTTTTACATTTCTGGCCTATCCCACGCACCCATAAAAAGAATAATGCGGGCCACATTATACCACAGCTAATTCAAATTATGCCCCACAGTGCAAAACCACCCAACAACTAAAAAAAAATGAACAGCAAACATTTTGGCCATGGTTTTGTGGGACAGGGGATTGTGCCCACATTAATGCTCATTACACATTATGCCACACATGGTAATGCCTGTTACATGTTATGCCACATAAGTGCCAAGTACCTACATTGCTAGGGTTTACATGATCGGGGCCAGGGGTTACATGCTCAGGGCCAGGGGTTACCATGCTCAGGGCCAGGAGTTACCATGCTCAGGGCCAGGGGTTTACATGCTCAGGGCCAGGGGTTAACATGCTCAGGGCCAGGGGTTACATGTTCATTACCAGGGGTTACATGCTCAGGGCCAGGGATTAACATGCTCAGGGCCAGGGATTAACATGCTCATGGCCAGGGGTTACATGCTCAGTGCCAGGGGTTATACATGTTTAGGGCCAGGGGTTACATGCTCAGGGCCAGGGGTTATACATGCTCAGGGCCAGGGGTTAACATGCTCAGGGCCAGGGGTTACATGCTCAGGGCATGCGAAGGGGGTGAGCTGACAGAGGGTGAGATTATAGGGAAGCAAGAGGGCTGGAGGCAATGGGACTGAAAGGGGCTGAGCTGATGGGGAACGAGCTGACAGAGTGCAAGAGGGAGTGAGAGGCATGAGGTGATGGTTAGAGGGTTGGGTTGCGGGGGTGAGGTGACAGGTGGAAGTGGAGAGGGTGGGGGGGAAGGCTGGTCTCATTCCTACCATGATCAGCGGGTCTCCCATTCCCCCTGGCCTCCCGCCTCTCCTGCTCCTTGGCCTCCACTGGTCTGCTTTCATGCTCTGCTACCGCTGCTGCTCTCCGGTCGCCACTGCTGCTCTATTGTTCCACGGCCTTTGGTCTCCTGTGCCCCAGGGGCTGGAGGCTGCTGCTCTGCGTTCCCTGGCTGCCGCTCTTCAGTTCGCCAGGTGCTGGCCGAGCCTGAGGCTGCTCTCCTGCAACTCTATTCCCGCGATCCCGCAGCGGCCATTTGAATTGAAAGAAGCTACTCACAAGCCAATCGGAGCTCTCGTGGTTTGGCAGCCAGTCGGGAGCCGCCGCTGCCTGATTGGCTGGCGAGCTACAATTGGCTTAAGGACAGTGCCCACTTTTAAAGGAAATGGCGCTGTCCGTGCTCTGCATTGCTGCTGTCGGCACGCCTGAAACTGCGGACGGTGCTTTAATGGTAGGGCCAGCCCTGAGCGTGGCAAAGTGAGCGGACAGAGGCAGAACCGTTCCGCCTCCAAAATGGAACTGACGGAATGCAGTTCCGCCCCGTTACTGCTCACTTTAACCCCTGCCCACAACCATTGAATAAATGTAGCAGATGCTGGAACCTTAATGTAATGGATTTTGCCCTAACCCTACAAACATTTCAGTCTTTACATTGTTGTGCAAGCCAAGAGCGACTACTATCTGGGAGTGCCAAATGGAGTCATTTTTTATATATATATATTTATTTGTAAAATATTATTTGCCCCCTTTGCATTGCAACATGGTTTGCTCCCAATTCCAAATCAACCATCTTGGATGAAATATAATAGGATGAGAGATTCAGAAAGTGAAAGATTTGGTAAGAAATCTTTAGTTCCTTTAAATCGGCAATCATTTACACTGCAAAATCAAACGTTTTTGCAGTGTCAATGATTGATTAAAACAATCTGTAGATTTTTTTGCCAACTCTATCACTTTCTGAATCTCTCATCCTATAAAATTACTCCCATGCTCTCTGGTAACCTATAGGGCTTTATTTGCCATGTAACCATGTTTTACTATGAAAAGTGGATATGGTGACTGCTGCTTGGTAAATAAACCCCATAGAATTAAGTTACTTTAATTCAGATGCCTTTCGCCAACAAGTCACACAAAAGCTGCATTCCAGTTAAAACTAGAATTTCGAGATGCTGAGATCATAGCTCATGATACTCAGTTATGTGGTACAGCAAGTTTCTGGACACCGCTGAGGCTTGTGACTAATCATAAAAGGGTTTCATATTTTTGCTTATGAATTTCTGCCTTACTGCCAGAACTCAAAGAAACATAACTGGAAACTATTTCTGTTTTATTACTAATTTATACACACCCATTCTTTCATATTTTTCTGCTCCTGTTTACAGTTTCCAAAAGTATTCTATATAGATGATATTTGCAGGGCTGCCAGTGCCATCTGAAATGATGAACTGACATGGATCCCCTGTGCAATGCCAATGGTGATGTGAGAGATCCTCAAAATGGGGCAGATGTATTAAGCTTTAACAAGAGAGAAATTCATGGGTGATTAAAGAGAGATAAACGTAAAACTGACTTTTTTCAAATACAGGACCAGATTCTCTAAGCTTCAAAAGTGATAAAATGGAGAGTGATAAACAACCAACCAATCAGCTCCTACCTGACATTTTTCAAACACAGTCTGTGACATGGCAGGTAGGAGCTGATTGGCTGGTTGTTTATCACTCTCCATTGTATCCCTTTTGAAGCTTAGAGAATCTGGCCCACTGGCTGTAACATGGCAGTTAGCGTTAGCAGGTGATTGGCTGGACGTTTATCTCTCCTTATCACCCTTGCATTTATCTCTTGTTAAAGCTTAATACAATATCTGCCAAAAATGCCAGCGCCGCTCACAGTGACAGTTCTTTTTTTTGGTGCAATATGGTACTTGTGTACTAGCACGGCGCCCACGATAATTACTCGCCCGATTTTTTATCGCATCGCATGCCATACACCCGATGGCATGCGATGCAATGCGATTTTGACCCATAAACGATATTAAATTGTATAAGCACCCTAATGGGTGCTTTTAAGGACCCTAATGGGTGCTTACAATGCTTAAATGCACCCCCACGCCACCCCCCAAGTATAAAAGTGAACCCGAAGCGCAGCGAGCCCACGACGGGCGGCGGTACGCGTCCTACGACCTTTTCATACCCCCACTATCCCCCACTATCCACGTCTGTGAAGCCTGCGAGGGGATGCGGATACCTGTGAAGTGGGGGTATGAAAAGGTCGTAGGAATCGTACCGCGATGGGCGGCGGTACGCGTCCTACGACCTTTTCATACCCCCACTATCCCCCACTATCCACGTCTGTGAAGCCCGCGAGGGGATGCGGATACCTGTGAAGCCACTGGACCTTCCAACCAATCTTCCAACCAATTCCAATATTTATGCAAAGACTTGTTATTTATGATTTCTATGACTACTGATCAAAGAAGTATTTGATTCTAGTCCATGTCATTTATATATAAGTTCGTTCATTAAACCTGCTCGCTTCAAACTTACATCTTCTGGTCAATCTTCAATTCCTGTGCACCACACGATACCATCCAATCCTTCACCTGTGACAGATACACAGTCACAAAGGTCACCCCCACCAGTGTCTAATTAGACAGTCAATTAAAATTTTGTGATGCTTTATATTACAACAAATCAATGTAATTTATTATAGGATTTTTAATAAGCAATATTTCAAAGGTAGATTACCTCTTATACTATAATAAAACCAAAGTTGCTAATTATTCATGTAAAACTGTAAATAATGGTACAAAAAAATGTATTAATATTGTTTTGTAAGAAAGAATTCGCATGTACAAACCACAATGCATTGCCAGATAATAAATACCCTATACCAATAACAATATCTACGTAGTATTCTTATTATGCGAAAAATACTAAATGACTCATGTACAGTATCACTGCTCTCGCTGTGCTTTGCTGCCCTCTACAGTCACCTTCTCAGGCAGGAAATGAGTCACTGATGCCGCTAAACTTGGCTCTGGGTTGGTATGTGCTCTCTGTGGCCGGAATCGTGAACAAAAGCAGGAAATGAAATATTGAATCCTAGAGGAAAATGGTTATTTTCAGCAAAGCTGTTTAGGATAACTCATCTTCATTATGCCATTATTTGTTCTTCATTACACAATCTTTCAAAACAAGCTGAGCTCAGTGTAATCAAATCAATTGTTTTCAAGTCTTGGCAGCTTTTAAAGCTGGGTACAAACTAGGCGATATGCTCTACAAGCGATATTGTTAATGATTTCTGCGGACCTTCCAGGCAAACAATATAGTGCATACACATAGAACAAAGTAAGTGAGCAGCGCTATAGTGAATACAAAATGGCCAATTGGTTGGTCTATTACAAGGTTCTTATAACTAATATGCTAAAAGGTGAATGCCACCAACAGTGTTAAAAGTCAATAATGTATGATACTGTTCAATCAATACATAATGTATTCCAGGACCAAATGGTTGGGAGGATGTGGCAAAGGGTCTTCCTTACGCATTTCGCTACGCCTGGTAGCTTTATCAAAGGCTGTATTCAAAACACTGCAGGTCCCGGCTATTTGAAATAATACCCCTTTCACAACAGAAAATGCAGGGACTTAACCAGGAATATGGTCCCAGGATCATGAAGGAACATTCCCGGGCTGGCCCCTTTTACACCAGCCTAGTCCCTGCATTTTCTGGTGTGAGGGGGAGAGAAAACCACCCCCCCTTTAACCAACCGGCTATATCGTCGGAACCAACTGACCCATTTACATGAGACCAGTATCATATTGAAGAACTTTTGAGTTGGCTTTGAATTATTTTGGTCCTGTGAAACTGGGCTGTTTTGTTCCAGATGAAAAAATAGGTTTATCCACAATATCTCTGGAACCAATTAACCCATATGGACCAACCTGGTATCAGATTGAAGGCCCAGCGATTTGGGTTCGACTGAGCCTCTGTGATGCCGGAGGGGGAACTGGCAGCCGTTGGAACTGGGTGGGGGTCGGAATTAGCGGGTACCATGTTACCCTATAGGGAAAACACTCTAGATTTGCCCAGCAGTATCTCTGGTTCCCGGGGGGCTAGCAATGTGGGGCCAGGCTTGTTGGAAAGCCCTGGCCCTCAGCTACAAAATTGCCATATTTGGAGAGTGGGCCTGGAGCTACAGCTGCACTGTACCCTGTCATACTTATTGTGCTATTATCATCTGGACTCCATTGGTGTTCTGACATTGCACCATAGTCCATTGTAACTACAGCTGTTGTTATTACCTGGACTCCTTCAGTGTTCCTACACTGCCCCACAGTGGCGTAAGTTTGTCCCAGTTGCCGGAGGCAAGATTAATATTGGTGCCCCCCCCCCCCCCCACACACACACACACACACACACAATGTTATTCAAAACATATATAGTCTGTTATGAAATATATATTATATATACTACATATATATATATATATATATATATATACAGTATATATATATATATATATATATATATATATATATATACATACAGAGAGAGAGAGAGTTAGAACACATATATTTTTAAGAACTCAGCCATAGAAGCAGTTTTGATGGTTTTCAATTAATGTTTTTAAACTGGCAGTGGTGGAGAGGTGCCCCCTTGAGAGCAGGAGCCCGGCGGCAGATGTCTCCATTGCCTCCCAGAGTTCTGCCTCTTCTGCACCACTTACCAGCTCTAATTTCCATTGCTAACATTGCCTGGACTCCGTCAGTGTGCAAACCTTGCTACACTTGCTACTAAGTATTTCATGCTCTCATAGACTGCATCAGCATCCCTACCCAGCACCTATCTAACTCCTGCTAGTTCCTGTGGTACTGAATTCTGTCTGTGTTTATTGCCATTCATATATTTTTCAAGCCTCATTATTCAACACCTGTACCATGTGTGGTATTAATAAAGACTTGAGCTTTCACCTTGTAGTCCTTCTTCTAGACTAACTGTACTGGGTGCCTCCTGGTAATGCGCAGTAGCTTATCAAGGCACCACAGTTTGTGTACCAGTCAGCCACTACCCCTCTGGTTGTTTACAGCCAGGATCTGGCCACAGGCGTGACAAGAGATACACAATTATGAGTGTTTTTGGAGACATAGCCACAAATATCGTTTGATAAATGGGTCCTTTTACTTGTCCCTTTAAAGTCCAGAAACTATTAGGAAGTATGGTGTAGAGCAGGGATGGGGAAACTTTGGCCCTCCAGCTCTTGTTGAACTACACATCCCAGCATGCCCTTCAACAGTTTAAGCATGGACAAATAGCAAAACTGTAGCGGGACATGCCGTGATGTGTAGATCAACAACAGCTGGAGGGTCAAAGGTTCCCCATCCCTGGTGCAAAGGGTGGATTGATCACGGGAGACTGAAGTGCTTCAAAATAGCGAATCTTTCATTCCTGCAAAATGGCAGACCCAGTGGCTTTTTACAAAGGAATACTAACTGATATTCAGTAACATAAAGTACAGCTTCCAAGGAATACAGCAGTCAAATGAGTACATCATTGACAAGAATACAGCAAACAGGTAGATAAGGTCTGAGTCTGCAGCATCTAGCACCCACAGAGGAATGCTAAATGTGTACATCCCCCTTTATTCCCAATGACTGACACACTACCAGGTTTATACCTGAACTGGGATGCAATCAGCATCTCAGCCGCCATCTTGACTGCCTTCAGAAAACTGGTGCTGAATGTCTGAAAGGATCAGGATCCGAATGCTGGAATCCCAATAGCCAGCATCCTGATCGGTAAGTATGCAGAAATCGCTAGCTTGCGCAGGGACTCCCACATTGATGGAATACCTGGAGATATTACTTGTGGGGCATACAGGATTGAAACGTTCCTAGGAACCAAGAACTGGTAAATTGCTGCAGTTCTAATGCTAATAGCTAATGTCAGTGTCATACCTTCCAACATGACCCTGTCCAGGGGGGACACAATGCTCTGTTTCTGGACTACTTACCTACTAATGTGTGATTGCCGTCACCTGTTTTAAACGGGTTTATGGGTAAAAAAGGTGCTTCCACAGAGGTGATGGCAATCATAAATTAAGAGGGAAGTCCAGTAACAGAGCATTGTGCCCCTTCTGGAGAGGGTCATGTTGGGAGGTATGCAGTGTACTGAAGGTATCAGTGGATATGTGATGGATGTGAGTAGTACACACGATAAATAAACAGGGGTGACATTTATCGACCATCATGATAAGGTACAGAGTAAACACAGGGCATGCATGCATATATAAAAGGTTAGGCATGCATGTGTAGGTTTACCACAGTCTCCAAATGCAATATGTAATACTCTCAGTGGTGTTAATGATATATTTACATATAAAGCAGTGGCGGTATAGATCATCAGCAGAGTCTTTGCTGTATGTGGAGCAGTCTCCCTTATGGCGGTGACACTAAACAGGTCCATACAGCATGGAGGTTATCAGGATAAGAAGCAGGGAGAAGCTGTGCATGCATAGTAGTGTATTCAGCAGGGAGATCGGAGGTCATGCTGACATTGACACACCTCCATCACTACAGTGTTGCATGTAAACAAAGATGAAAACAACATGCAGAACATTTGCAACGCTCAAAACAAATAAAACATTTGCATACCTTGAATGTTTTACCTGAAACCAGAAACACACGGCATTGTGAGAAACAAAACCTAACATATCAACATTTCTCATGCATTGCAGTCCATATTTTTGCAGGAAAACACTTAAGATGTGACATCAGGTGTGTATACACTCCACAATTCCCACAGCTGTTGATATCGGCTGCCACAGGGACCCGGCAGTGTATACACAATTGCAGATGCTGGCAGGCAATGACGGGGGAGTGCTGGGGCCATGCTGTATTCTGCAACATGGACCTCATTGACGAGCAGCTCCCACATCTGTACATGTACAGCTGATGCATCGGCAGTTGGTGTGTCCATACACACTGGGCGATATATTGCCCAACATCGCTTAGAAGGACTATAATAAGCAATATCACAAATTTTATCGACCAGTGGCTACAGGGTTAAACTGTATGTCTTTCACCTACATCTCAGCAAGGTTCTCCTTACTTTCTCACTTGTTACGTATTTCACACTGATTGGATTACCATCTACCAGCTCACAGCAAAAATAGTGTCTAATGGCAATATGTTTAGAATGCCCATGATATTTACTCCTGGAGGACAAGTCATTTGCCCCTATGTTGTCATGTACAAAATTGGCAATGTCATATTATCAAGCTTCGGTGAGATACAAAGCAGTCGTTTCCTAAGCAAGTAAACAGCTTCTGTCATTTAAAAAACTTAATAAATGACAGATGCTAATTTGCTGTCATGGAGCATTTCTTTATTAAGTGGCGTATTCAATCTTGTCCAGATATTTCAGGTAGATGAAGAAACCGGACATAACTAGTAAAAGCAGCTGCTATCGAACGGTTTTCCCTCCAAAAACAAAGTTAAATCTGCATCTGTGGAAAATAGTTAACGGCCGTGGTTTTTTTTTACTTTCACCAGCGCTGCAGGTCTCGATTAATACATTACAAAGGTTTGGAGCTATCTAATAGAGGTAAAGCGCAATCAGGGAGATTGCTAGGCCCTTCATGGAATCAGGTAGATTGTTGCTATTTCAGGGAGTTTCCAGGACAATCAGGGAGAGTATGTTGCAAACCGGATAACACGGCTTACAAGGTGTGATGTCTGGACATGTTCCACAGCTTGCATATTTTATAGTATATATAAATTATAGTCTGTGTGGTATTTTCATAAAGAACTCCCTTCAATTTGACTATCTTCGTCTCAGTTGTTGGACATAGGGCTTTTGTCATTTTTATGCTTTTTATTTGGTGTAGCATCTGGTTTGGCATCTACTGTCTACTTGGTAAGCATTGCCTCAAAGTATCCTTATTGATCAGTCACAGCATACAAGTCTTGCAAAATACTTGGACTTTAGCCTCCATAAACACTAGGCGATATTGTTCACCATATCGCTCGGAAATGGCTTTCAATCAAAGGAGGGGGATTTGATGGAGTCGTGTGGTGCTCAGGAACTGCAGACGGACCAGAAGATGGAGGGTTTAAATAGGCAGGTTTAATGAAGGATTTTTTCATAAATGGAAAACAAACAGGCAGGACTCAAATACATATTTGAGAGAAAAAGTCAATGGTTAACATAAATAAAGCAAAGTCCTTATATAGGGAACTTGAGGTGATGGGTTAGCTGGAGATTGCACTGAAGAAGGAAGATGGTTGCTTGACGAAGGTGATGATGACTTGGGTAGTGGTATCTGGAAAGAAGAATGGAATTGATGACAAGACGATAGGATCCAATGAGAAAGATACTGAAAGATTGACTGAAACTGGACCTGGAAATGGAACTGGAGGGTACTGACGGAAACCACTGGGTACCAGTAGGACTAGACTGGAAGAAATGGACAGGGCCACTGACCCAGATCAGCCTAGGCAGATCCCGTATATACCTAGAGGGCGGCTGTCATTGGCTGACAAAGCAGGGAGGCAGGTAAGAACCTGACCTGGCCCAATAGCTCTTTTGCCCTAAACCAAGATGGAGGTACCAGCCTCCCAGCGCCGCCAAGCATAGTCAGACTACATGCTGTGCGATCTGGACCCCACATGTCCAATACCCCCGCTGCCTCCCATCTGCGATGGAAGCCCGATGTACACATGCTAGCCGGCGGTGGACATGGATGGGTGAGTAGCGTGCCGCCATGTACCGCCGTGTAGGGATGCCAATCCCGGCGAATTTTTTCAATCCCGGGAATTGGGATTGAAAAATGCTCAATTGACATCTCTATGCGGTACACACACGGTGAGCCCCCCCACCCCCCCTCCCCACTCCACCACCCTGCTCATTTACTTACATGAGTGGGCAGGCAGACAGCAGCAGTGCCTCAGCAGCGGACAGATAGCAGATCCGGGCGGATAGCAGAGCCGGTGGGTGCAGAGGCAGAGGGTGGGCGGCCAAAGCTGCAGGACTCGGTGTGCGGTCATTGACTCTGGATTGGATATGGGGGGTTGCGGCCTGCGCAGCGTGACGGTCAGAGGTCATGCTGCACAGGCAGCACTGCCCATACCCGCTCCAGGCTGCAGTCCTGGGATCGGAAACACCAGGGCAGCGTCTGAGCGGGTGCTCAGACGCTGCCCGGCATTAGATTTATGCACGCACAGCTAATCCCGGAATCCCGGGATTGGAAGGTCCAATCCCGGGATTCAAATCCCGGCGTTTTTTGGGCCAAATCCCGGGATCCCACCGATCCCGGGATTGGCCACCCTACAGCCGTGGTGGCATATGACACTTTCTGAGCAATATGGTGAACAATATTGCTTAGTGTCACACTCCATATCATTAACGATTCACGCTCCCACATGTCGATAACGACCCCTTCCCTTACCCGAACATTCGGTAATGAAAGTCATGCTGCAGGAGCATGACTGACGCTCCCCCTGCTGTCAGCCCCCCTCGTGCCTGGCATCTGCAAGTGTGTATGCACTTGCCAATGCTGGCACCCCGCCGGGCCCCCGATATCAGCATTGGCGGGGACTTGTTAATTATGTATGAGACTTAAGGATGGCCACACCGATGGTTTGCAGTTGTCAGGGTGAAGCTATGCTCTCTGTCCCTGCACTTGTAAAGAAAAATTCAATTAAAAAAAGTTATTCTGTGCCATCGATGGAAGTAAACTGATACCATCGATGGAGGGTATCTCCAAGCAAAAGTATTTGACATCAACCATAAATCATTGATGATTATGAATCATCTAAGGTGGATGGGAATCACTACCTCAGTCCTAGCATGCAGTGTGCAGTGTGCTGGCCCAAGGTATTTTCCTTTGTCATTTAGCAACAATTTTACATTAGTTATTGGATTCATCAGAATCCTGCAGGCAGTCTCCTGACTGTTGGGAACCCAACTGATGGTATTTTGACACTGATTTAGTCACATTCGCAAGGCCCCGTTGTTAATGCTGGGTGTTCGGTGGGGCAGCGGTCTGCGCTGACTTGTTTGTTAGGCTGCAAGTATACGCAGCATAGCAAACAGGTCGTTGACTGCATTCCCTCTTCGTAATATGTGCACCACAATAGTATTTGCAAGAACCTGTTGTCTTAAGTGAATACCGGTTTACAAGCAGACATGCCTATATGGGTATTGGACGAGTTGACTCCAGTAAATATGGGCATTTGCCCATTCTTTTTTCTATGTTCACGCCTCCTGATATGGACCTATAAAACACTTGTATTCCCACAATAGGCCTAATTTAGCTTCAGTTGCAGTTTTGAAAAAAAAAAATGCAAATCTGCAACTGCTTTCTCCAGCACGTGGGGGACACCCAGCACAGGGCAAGGCCACCCAGTATGCTGGGTCCCTCCCCACCATGTGATTGAAAAATATTTTGCAATCGCAACACAGAAATGGTAGCCTACTGCCAGCACAGCCTAGCTGTGAAGGAAGGTGCCGGGCCACCATGGTTTTGTTCACAGCAGCTGCATGAGATGTCATTCAACAGCTGCAAACTGCACCAAAAATGGCCACTCAATGCTTTGTCGCAGCTCATCCACTCAGACTTGGGATGCGACTGGCCTGTGGCATAGAGCATGTGGCCACTGCAGAATTAGGTCCTATATCTCCCATTGGGGCAGATGTATTAAGCCTTAACAAGAGATAAATACAAGGGTGATAAGGAGAGATAAACGTCCAGCCAATCAGCTCCTTACTGACTTTTTGCAAACACAGTCTGTTACATGGCAGTTGGGATGTGATTGGCTGGATGTTTATCTCTCTTTGGGCGGGATGTATTAATATACATCGCCGCCCTTCGCATGGCAGCCACCGCGATGCTGCCGCATATGTACTAACATTTGCGGCTAGCATCGGGGTTGCGGTGACGGAGACCCCCGCGATACCTTGAAGTGGTCTGCGAGGGCACCTCCAGGCGGCTGCCAGCGTCCCCCTGCGTCTCCTCCTCCCCCCTGCAGCCGGATGTCCTCCCGGCTGTGACACCTGCTGGGGGAGGAGGAGATCAGGAGGGCGGGCGGCGCGGACGGCGGGCGGCGATAGAAGCCCATAGGCTTCTATAGGGTGAAGCCTATGGGCCTATGCCAAGCGAAAACGGGGCGGACGGGTGATGGTAAATAGGAAAATGCAGTAAAACCCCCGTTTTACCACATTTTCCCTTTAGTACATCCCGCCCTGTATCACCCTTGCATTTATCTCTTGTTGAGGCTTAATACATCTGCCCCTTTGTCTTTATATAAATCTTATTTAGAGATTATAGTACAGATGAAGCGGTCTTCATCTTTGCAGGGGTTGGCAATGGATTTGCCACGCGCCAGCCCCCGCCAGCCGCCAGAAGGGGACGCGCGCACGAGACGCTCGTGCGTCCCCTTACAACGCGGCTCCCCCGGTCCCCTCCGCCTCGCCGCCGGTCCCCGCCGCGTTCCCCCACCTCCCCGCTCCCCCCCCCCTTAACCCTGCCTGTCTCCCTGAAGAGGAGAAGGGCAGGGTTCCGTCCCCCCGCGGATTGGAAACTGAGACGCGCGTTTATATGGACAGCTTGCTCGTCAGTGGGGGTGGTCTACATCTGTAGGTCCATTTTCTGTTGCTCTATATAATAAAATTAGACTACAGGCAACCTCATTCAACTGTGATCACCGAATCTCGCCCTATGAATATTTCTAATGCATACCCTCCAACTGTACCGATTTAGCCGGTACAGTATAGTTTTTAAATGGTCTGTACCGGCTAAATCTAACTGTACCGAATGTACCGATTTCTGAGGTGGCTTCTGGAACTCTGGGAAATGTAGTCTTCACCTGCCAACTGCCCTTTGTGTAGTATGAGGCTTAGACTACATTTCCCAGGTTGCACTGCAGGGGGCCTCAGCCGGACTACAGTCCTCATCTTGATTAGAGATTTCTCAATGGAACCCCTGCACCTCCTCCCCTGGAACCCCTGCACCTCCTCTCCGTTCCCAGGGGATTGCAAAGCCAGTGCACCCCAGGCCCACAGTGCACAGGGGCGCCCCCTGATACCGTATTTGAGCTTATGGGCGGGCGGCTGAGGACGAGGAGGCCCCGGGGGGCACAGAAAGCAGGGTGAGTGCTACTATGATACCTGGGGCCCGGGTATATGATCTTCTTAAATGACGCCAATACACCTTCGGAAAGGGGATTTGGCCACACCTCCCTTTTCCACTGAACACGCCCATTTGGCCACGCCCCCTTTCCGAATGTGCACCGATTTCGTCTCTCCAGATGTTGGAGGGTATGCTAATGTTAAAGTTGTTATATGTAATTGCTAGTATGAAATTGCTAGTAATTGCTTTCTGGTGTTTGCCAACATTTTCAAACTATAATCAAGGAGATTACAGCTAGTGGTGTAGCTAGGTGCCACGGTTACCGGAGCAAGGGCATGTTTCGCGCCCCACGCAAAGCGGGGTTCTTGCGTGGTGAAAAGGGGTTGCGGCCTAACATTATACCACACTCCAAAAACAAACTGTATATGAATTATATGCATAGAATTAATTAACCAGTAGGTGGCAGCAGTACTGCATCAGTAAATATTTAGAAGTAAATTAAGAAGTAACTTATTTTTATGCTTAGTTGATTGTTGTGATTTTTGCAATATTAACCAATACCTAAAATCACTGACTTGTCTACAGCAGAGCTGTACACAGGCTGCAAGGTTGCAGAATGTATATCTGGCTGAAATCTGGATTGTCAGATATGAAATACACACATATGTATATAGTGGTCTATGGGGCAAGTTTAGTTGAATCACAGTGCATCCAACAACATTGCATGTACTTATTTTTGGCCCACAGAGATGCCCAGGGAAATGTGCAATATCGATATCGATGCATATTGTAATAGTAATATTATATTTAAATTATCGCACGTTCAGATTTTTTTTGATTGGCTATCTGCTGTCACGTGTTTTGGATAGCTAATGAGAACCTAGGAAATCTGGGTAAAACCAAACCCGCACATTTCTAATAATACATTACATGTGTACCGCAAACAGCTGTTTTGGCAGACCATTGCCAACCTTCCCCAGGGAAAGGGTGCTGGGGTGCCTTCCTAATTCAATGGATAGAAAGTAGTGTTTCCTTGCAGAAGAAATCAAAGCAGCACTACACAGACTTTTACGGTGCCCATACACGGTACAATTGTTGTATACAATTTGGACTAGATGGCATCACATCGCATACGTTTTGCAATGCAATGAGATATAATCTAGTACAAAAAGTATGTGCAGCACATACAGTACTTTTTGTGCTGTGCGATGTGATGTGCACGGGAGCGCGCATTGCATTGCACCTGTTAAATTGTACCGTGTATGGGCACCTTTAAAGTGCAAAAGCGTGCTTATTATTGTGGCATATTGACAATTCAAGGTCCCTCAGACCTTTTCATCAGGATAATAAACAGAGTGATAAAAATAGTATGTACCCATATAGTGCAGTTCTTCTAAGTGACAGCAAGACTCAACGGTGGGGATGCTGTTCTGTCGGGGGATGAGCATGATGTCATCAGGCCACAAACATAGGCGCTTTGGAATTCTGGGAAATGTAGGATGTTACAGGTGCTCAGCCGAGCTGTCATTTTATTTACCATTACTAAATTGCAAAACCAATGCCCGTCATTCCATTCCTCACACCATACTCAAGGTGCTGTTAATAAAGGAGTAACACACTACTCCATAAAGTACTAATGTAAAATAAATATAAGACTATAAAACAAACACTGCATGTAATATTAAATATTATTGCTTATAAATATATTGGTTTGGGATCAATGTGGGTGAGTTATTTTGTTTCTGTGCAGGGAAAATACTGGCTGCTTTATTTTTACACTGCAATATAGATCTCACTTTGAAGTAAAACCCCACCCAAACCTAATTCTCTCTGCACATGTTACATCTGCCCCCCCCCCCCCCTGCAGTGCACATGGATTTATTTATTTATTAAAAGGTTCTTATATAGCGCACACAAATTCCGCAGCGCTTTACAGAGAATAGTTATGAGCAAAAACACATAACGAATTACATCACAAGACATTTTAGGACAAGTACATGGCTAATACGGATAGTTGCATCAGGGGACAGGACACTGAAGCAATTATCAGGGTGCCAGAGGTTTATATATTCTAAGAAAGGCACATGAGGAGAGAGGGCCCTGCTCGTGAGAGCTTACATTCTAAAAGGGAGGGTTAGACAGACAAGGGTTACACAGAAGGGGTAGAAGTGAGTATAAACAGATTTTTTGGATGAGAGATGGTCGGGTTTTATGCAGGAGGATGGGAAGAGGTTAAGCTTAGTCTTTGATATTTTAAGTCTAAAAAAAGCCCTGGGTAGTCCAAGAGTAGACAGCAGAGAGACAGTTGGAGAAATGAGTGAGGATAGAGGGAGAGAGATCAGGAGAGGAGAGGTAGATTTCAGTATTATCAGCATAGAGATGATCGTGGAAGTCGAGTGAGCAAATAAGTTCACCCAGAGAGGACGTATAGAGACAGAGAAGAGGACCAAGAATAAAATGTTGGGCGACACCTACTATCAATGGAAGTGCAGGAGATGTGAAGTCATTAGAGGTACAGCTGGGCATTTTCAAAACAGTGCAAATACAAGCATTAACAGTGATAGTAAAAGTTGTTTGCAGATGTAAAAATGGTGATATTATGGTTGAATCGCCAGATTAAGCAGCCTGGGGTAGTATGTTGTGAGAATGAATTGATCTCACTCAAAGCAGTCTTTGGTTTTCTGAGTAGTTGTGGTTTTCTGTCCTTCTGTTTCACTTCAGTATAACACCAGTAGAACGCTGCAGTTATGGTTCAATTATGCCGCACTTTAAAAATGATGCACTTTAAAACTATTATGCACACAGCTACACCATGCACACAGCATGAATTTGTCCATTTGAGAAGGAATTTGCCTTTGTGTGTGAACCAGAATAAGGACCATACTGTGGATCTTTTAGCGTGTGATTTGCTTCTTGAAAATGCCTTGCAACAGGCATGCAGGGCCATTACTTTTTAAACATTCTAGATGTCTGTCCCACATAGCTTAATTTGCACTGACAGCTAATCATGTAGATTACAAATCTGGTCGTGCATGATACTATATGTTTAATAGCATATTCTTTTTCATTATGGGGATCTTTAAGTTTAAAGCCTGTCTAAAAAAAATGCAAGTTGTATAAGAGATACATTTATAACACCCAGTTTTTTTATATTGAGTGTTGCTATTTTTTTTAAACATACTGTATTAGTATTGTAATTTTTTACCAAAACGTCCTTGAGGTTACGACCTCTTTTGTAACTATTAATTGGATTCAGGGGTTAAAGTCCAGGTAGGTCAGGGTCACTTCTTATAATGGACCACAGTGCTGTTGTTGCTCTTGGCAACACCACTGTTGCCAATATGTATTACGAGACTATCGGAATCTGGTTTGTTACAGGGTGGTCCCAGTTGGGAGCTATGCAAATGTATAATTATTAGATCCAGTAGCCTTAAAAGAACACAGCAAAAACTGAAGAAGTATGATAGAGCTGACTTGCACACGTGCTGCATCCAATCTGTGCATCACACCCATATCAGAGATCTGCTAAATGCTGCTGCAGATCTACAGCTCCCACAGACTCGGCACAGGGTTCATTCTGAGTCACATGCAAGGTGGCTGAAGCTATTGCGAATATCTGTGTGGCTTATATAGAGGTTTGCCCATCTGCAGGTGGAACACCATAATGCCCATCAGGGGCAGATCCAGGAGAAAATGACAGGGGGGCACCATGATAGGGGAGCGGTAGTGGTGCCAGTGTGCCCGCTCTGAGAGAGGAGAGCAGAGAGAGGGCGGGAATGGGATTATAAATAGGCCCTGGCATTTAAAGTACACAGGCCCACATTGGCATCAAAAGTGAAGGAAGGAGTTTTGCACGCTCCGGAAAATGGGGTGTGGGCACCCAAAATGGGCATGTCCTTGAGTGTAGTGTACCACACCATATACAACTTCTACACGTTATGCAACAAAAGGGTAGATCCGATTATACTTGCACCTTACACATGCCAAACAGAATGAGCTAAAATTAACATAGTGCCACACGGATTGAGCCAAAATTAACATAATGCCACACGGATTGAGCAAAAATTCCCATAATGCTACACAGATTAAGCCAAAATTCACAATATATTCCATAAAAATGGACAAAAATTTACACCGTAATGCCCATTACGTGTTAAGCCACACAGCATAATGTCCATTACATATTATGGCAAACACCATAATGCCTATTACAAATGATGCTACATAAGTGCTGCTTACCTACATGCTCATTGTCAGGGGTTTCACGCTCATTGCCATATGGGATTACATGTTCATTGCCATATGGGATTACATGTTCATTGCCATGTGGGATTACATGCTCATTGCCAGGGGTTCTATGCTTGTTGTCATGTGTGATTACAGGTTCGTTGCCATGGGGGTTACATGGTCGTTGCCATGTGGGAATAAATGCTCATTGCCAAGGGGGAATACATGCTCCCACTAACAGCCAACGTCGGGAAGAACTGTAAGCATTGACAGCCGGGCAGAGAGCCAGGAGCTGCCCGGCTGTATTCAGAGCACTGCACATACTGGCTATTTGAAATCTTGTGCTCCTGATTGGCTGCTGGATCCGGCAGTGCGAGATTTAAAATAGCCAGGACGTGCAGCACTCTGAATACAGCCGGGCAGCTTACAGTTTTTCGCAGCAGTGGCTGCCCCCCTTACCGCAAACGCCCTACATGCCCAGCAGTGGTGCCTATGTGCCCCCCCCCCCTAAATCTGCCACTGATGCAGGGGCGGATCTAGATTTTTCTTCTAGGGGGGGGGGGGGGGGATTTACTCTTGACCCTCCCCCTCCAGTCCTGACTCCTCCCCCTTCCTGATTCCTCCCCTTCCCATTCCTGATAAATAGATAGATAGATCTATCTATCTATATTGAACTGCCCCTCCCCCTGGCATCCGTCGCCAGAGATCGTGGCTCGTTTGCTGCCTGGTGCTCCTGCCCTCGGCCGCCTGGTGCTGCCGCCGCTGCTCGTACTGGCCGCCGTGGTTACAGCCCCGCTCCCACCCTGCCACCTCCCTGTGCCTGGCCGGCCGCCCGCCAACGATCTCCTGCCTCTTGTCACCGCTGGTCTGGCTGGTGACCGGGTCACCGCGGCCCCTTCTGGACCGGCAGCTGCCGACCGTCCAGCCCACCGAGGGGGAGCAGAGGTGAGGGGAGCCGCCGGGGTATCAGATGCAGCGCCGCTGCTCTGCCCGCTGTCCATTACAGAGCGTGCGGGCAAGCAGAGCGCTGCGGGTCTGCACCGCCGGGAACCAGGGCTTGCTTGCAGATCTAGACTTTTCTTCTAGGGGGGGCGACCGCCCCATTTGCCCCCCCTCAAATCCGCCACTGCACTGATGCCCATTGATTTTACACTAACTGCCACAACCTTCATCAGATCTGCATTTGAACTATTCCCATAGCAAACTTCCCAACATTTAGAATGTTCAAATCGGGACTCCCATGCATGGTCTTAGAAAAAGGGCATGTCTTTGTGTGAATGTTACAATTGCCCCCATTTGCCATCACTGTTGGGGAAAATCCAGAACTATGGGAGCTTCTGGGGCATGCCTCCTGTCCCACTCTCCCATGAATAGATGCTGTGCACAGATCATCTATTTACTACTACTGCTCTGCACTGCTCAGAGCAGCAAGTGACAGGGGGCCTCCCAACTTCCAACCACACTGCAGGACACTGCGGCCTATGGGTGGGACAGCTGAGCAGTGCCGTAAAAAACGGACTGTCTTTAAAAAATCAGGACAGTCCTGAGGGATGCCATGGTAAGTACAATAGATCAATTAGAAACAGGATTCCCTTCCCCATACGCACAGCTCAGATTGCAGAGCTTTAGATGCACACACACAAAAATCCCATGACACTGTTATAAGTCATGGGGTGGTAACGTGATCATGTTTCCACCCTGAATTGCCTTATTTAATGGAACAAACAGATGAGGTCAAGTTTTGCCCAGCTCAGTACAGACATACAGGAAAATGTGTATATTTGCTTCTGTGCATGCATTGCTTTCAATGGACATTTGGAGACCCAGAATCTACAAAGCCCTTTTTTACCAGTATAGGCCATAAAAACTGGTACTGTACCAGCCAAAAAGGTACAGTCAGAGGGTATGGATTCCATCACAGAAATCAGG